>NC_084898.1:6791000-7410000 GCF_958979055.1 Alnus glutinosa | reverse complement strand
AAAATAATCTGATGGGGATCAAGATGGTCACTTTTAAGTTGAAGGGACAACACTGAGTTCTAACCGCCCTGTCCATTCTTCACCTGGTTTTAGGGTGATTGGTTTCTCCACTACTGCTCCATCAATGCAAACCATCTTTTTGTACTCTTCATCTCCAAAATCCGCCATGGATTTGGCCTTCTTCTCCCATGGATTCCAGACCCCTTTGCACAAAATTTAGATGCCCCTCAGCATATATAACATGCCATATACTTAACCACTAACCAGATTATACTATGTAATAGCTGTTATACGCATGCTAAACAACTAAAATAGCTAATGACCCGTGTAGGCTCGAGTTAAACAGAATTCATCATTCTTGGACAGAAGTTTTAAGAATTGTCATGGCTTTTGTGGGGTTTAATTAAGTGTTTTCATACCATGATCTTAAAAAATTACCATGTTTTTATTAATCAGTGTTGATTGATTCTATGAGAGATGTCTCACCTGCATCTGGAAGTCCTTCCTTTCGTATGGTAAATGTGCGCTTCTTTTCATGATCAAAAACAGCAATCACGTCCGAAGAACTAAGATAAACTCGATCCACCTGCCAAGAAATGGGAAACAAAGGAAAATGTTCTAAGAAAAAGCCCTCAGACTGAAATTTTGGCAAGATAAAACCCACTACTACCATCTGATCTCTATTGATATTGAAAATAACGCTATGTTTGTTTCGAGTAAAATGTTTTTTTTTTAGAAAATATTTTCAGGTAAATCATTTTTCATGAAAATGTTTTTCACTAAAATTATTTTTCTGCGTTCGGCACGTATAGAAAATTACAAATATTGTTTATATTTTCATTCAATGGTCTGGCGCAAGTCCGTTAGTGGTTGATGGTAGCCTGGTGGTAGTTCGAAGGAGGTCCGAGGGTGGCTTAGTGGTGGTCTAGTATTGCCCAAAGCTGGCCTGGTGGTGGTTTGAAGGTGGCTTTATGGTGGTCAGGCGATGGCTTAGTAGTGATCCGACGGTGGCCTAGTGGTGGTCCGAGGGTGGCTCAACGGTGGTCTGATGGTGGTTTGGGGTGGCTCGATGGTAGTCCGAGGTGATTACGTGGTGGTTCGGTGATGGTTCGGTGGTGGTCTAGGGTGGCTTGGTGGTAGTCAGGGGGTGGCTTGATGGTGGTCCGGGATAGCCCAGTGGTGGTCCGGCGGTTTAAGAAGGAGAAATTCAAACTCGAAAAATAATTTACGAAATTTAAAAATGAAAATTATTTTTTGAAACTAAAGAAGCTGTTTTTGTCAATATTTTTTGTTTGACTATTATTTTCAGTCGCACCAACCACCAAAAAATACGAAAAACATTTTTCAAAAATTATTTTACAGCCAAACAAACAGAACCTTAATCTATTACCACCCAAAAGAATTTTGTCATCAAAATGTTCAGAAAAAGAAAACTGTGTTGAAGCTTTGGCAATATCAGCAACTTCCAGGAGGGTAAAATTTCCACAACTCAACCCACTTAAATGAACATAAAAAATAAAAAATAAGAAGAAAAAAAATAAGAAAAGAAAAGAAAAAGAAAAAAGTATTACCTCAGATTCAAATGTTAAGGCATCTCCTTGTTCTGTAAAGCGCTCTTTCTCACATAGGTTGTCAAGGTAGTCCAGAGTCTCCAACCCCTCTACCCTCACTTCACTATTAGATCATTTTATGTTATATCAGTGTCCACAAGTTAAGAACATATAATAAAGAGATTAATTTAATCATTTAATCAGTACTTTAACACTTCTCTCTTACTTGAAGGCTCAAGTCTCTCTTTTCTTAGGTGAGATCCAACGCGTGTAATATATTTAATTGAAATAAGATGTAAATGAAAAAGACGGTGTTTGAGCTAAAAACCTCTGCTCTGATGTTATGTTAAATTACCACTTTTTAAAAAAGTTTAAACTGATAGGAAAATGTAAATTTAATCATTCAATCAATACTTTATCAGAATTCCCAATAAGATTTGAAATATGAATATTCTATACCTGACATCAGCAATGGAGAAATATGTACGATAGGCAAAGGAGAAACTGAAAGGCTTGGAATTGATGTTTCTGACGCGTGATATCATTGTTAGATACCCATCCTCTGCCAAACAGACTCTAAGACGAAGCTCGAAACTGAAAAAATAAGCCAAAATTATTATCTTAGAAGGAAAAAAGGTGTGTGTATATATACAAGGAAAAAAGAGATCTTTTGCTGAGCTGGGGATACACAGGTGGAACTAAATGTGTGTTTTGCTGGAATTATATTGAATGCAGAAACCATATTTTCTTTGAATATGGTTTTAATAAGAGAGAATTTAATCATTTAATCAACACTTACCCTCACATGTGGGCTTAAGCCTCTCTTTTCATAGGTGAGGCCCAACACGTGAAATATTTAATTGAAATGTGAGGTAAATGAATAAGACATGGTTCGAACTCAAGACTTTTGCTTTTATATCGTGTTAAATCGACATTTTTCTCAAAAGCTTAAGCTGATAAGAGGAGGTAAATTCAATCATTTAATCAATACATTAATAGAAAAGTGCCTCATCACTGATCCTCCTATATCCTGGGATGATGTTCGGGCCAGAGGGTTGCGGGATTGGAAAAACAAAAGTATGACAGCTACTGTTTGAAGTTAGCTTGCTGTGTATCATTTATGGAGGTGAGGCTGTTGCAGGGGATTATAAGGGAAGTGAGAAGCAGGATTATAGGTAAGGGGAAATTTAGGAAAAATGATCTAAATGTTGAGATCTGAAATAATTGGGGGTATAGTTCATAATGTTCTGTTTTGGTGAGGTAGTTTTCTGTTGGTTTCTGTCTTTGTATTTTGACAGAAGCTTTGTGGTTGGGGTAGATTTTGATGTGTTTGGGGGTTTTGGTTGTTGTTTTTTTGGTATGTAAAGGTTGTTCCAACTGCTTGCTGGAGCTCAGTGTTTTGTGGTTGTAAGATCTACCATCCTAATTTGATTAGATCCAGGTGGGTATGCCAGCTGGTTCAAATGATGATCATTTTTTCTTTCTTTCAAACTTTGAAAACTAGAATTTGATTGCTAGCATGCATCATGGTTTCACTTTAAACTTGGAAGAATGATAAGATACTTCAGCTCATACCTATGTGGCCAGTTCTTCAGATCTTCATCAGATGGTTTGAGCAGCAAGTCAACATAGGCTTTGCCATTGGAGTCATTGGGATGCAGTGGTGGAGGATTTTCATCAATGGCCCAAATCTTGTTCCTAGCAAACCCATGTTTTTCCAGCAATCCACGGCTTCCAAACTGACACAAACATTTAAGCAAACTTTGTCTGTCAGATTTAACCAAGATTAGTGATTAATGCATGATCCAATATACTAAAGCAAGAATTTACCTGCGGGAAACAAATTGAAATTCCCCCTCGCACTGCCCTTGGTGGCTTAAAGATAGCCTGTGTATATATATATATATGTTAAGACCAGATTTTCTCAGGAAAATATCAGCAAAAAATTCATAACGAGGTAAAGAGGTTGAAGAGCAATATGAGAAGGAGATGGTCCAATTCAAAGTTTCTTCAACCATCCTGCTGAATTTCTCAATTATTGAACAGTTATTCGTGATAATACAAAGAGAAATGCTATTTAGTAGACTGATTGTCTAGCAGTCATATAACAGTCTATCAAATAGCATTAGTACTCTAATATGAATACTGAAAAGTTTACCTTACTACTTGTGAATAATAATTCTTCATTATGGTCGGTCCTCCATGAAAGAATCTGCCCTCCATGTAAGCTAACCTGGATGGATGTCACACAATAACATCAATGCCTTATGCCTAGACAACAAGGTGTTCTTTCAAGCAAATATTGCAGTACTTCTGTACTTTATGCAGTAGAATCGAAGCCATTGAACAGACGACTTGAAGAAAATAAGAGAAATGGGAAAGGCTAAAAAGTTTAAAACGCAGCCAATAAACAAGGGAGATAGGGAAAAAGGGATCCAAACCATTGCTGAAGCTCCTCGAGGGTTATGAAGCACAACCTGATCAATTCCATTCTTGTCCTTAGTAACATCGACTGCTCCTCTCTGATCACTTTCTGCCCCAGAATGATTCATGAATTCAATACAAGACAGAACTCAGAACTCTCTCTCCAAAAGAAAACCTTAAACTAGAGTCCCAAACACTCTGAAAAAACTAGTTATTTTGCAGTAGAAAAAGGCTCACAGAAAGCAGTTGAGAATCTGAGCTTTCTTGTGACACATCTAGATTCCCGTGAATTGATACCAACAATCCAACTACCTATTAATTAACTACCTTAAACCTTTCCTCACCACTCAAACCCACCGACGAATTTATACAGACCAACAAAACTCACTTTCAAACCAAACCGAATCCTGTGAAGAAACAGAAACAGAACAAGAACACGTACAGCAGACAAAAACCCAGTTCCAGAAACAGTACGACCCAGATGACCAAAACGTCTAGAATTCAAAACAAAAACCAAACAATAACGAACTTCCTCAAGGAGAGTTTAGAAAATAAAACACTTTTTAGGATGGAAACAGTCGTGTCTACTGTCTAATAAAGAGATAGAAAAACTGAAACCCAATACAAAACAATAAATGGAAAGCACTATAGTCAATAAAGTTCATCTATATCTTGGTTTGACCCCGTTTCATTCACAAGTAGGATAAAGTCTCTTTGTATATATATATATAGACTTGGTGTATGAATTCGTACCCTTTTCGTGTATATAATTATTTTCTATAGCAGAAGCTTGATTTTAAAGAAAGTTTGAAGGGTCAAATGCTGAAAATATAATAAACTTTTCATAGCCCCCCAGTCCAGAGACATATCTACGATGATGGCTGACTGGGTATAAAATCGTGCCAAATTGTGCGTAGAAAAGTCCATAACATGTTTTGCATAAGACTCCGCACCCGTGATTTTGGGTTGCGGTGGTGGGCTTCCACATCTGGTGTAAGATAAAGTCTGGTATGTGACAAAGATTACCAGAATTAACGACCCAATTGAAAATTCAAAAATTCCAGTTTTTGTTTGAAAAATTGTTTTGACCTGATATAAGAGTAAAAGTATTAACGCTAAAAATCATATTTTTATTTTACCGTTATTTCGCCTTGCTGGCTTGACAGCTCTTGATTTTTTTATTTTTTATTTTTATTTTCTTGTACCTTACAAAAAAAAAAATAGTAATAATCGTTATTGTCACGTTAGCAAGTAGAATAGTGGTGAGATAAGAATGTAGTTTTTAGTATTTGTTAATAAAGACGTAGAAAATATAAATGTTATATACTACATCCTTATTTCACCACCCGATCACTATGCTGATGTGGCAGTACCCTTTAGCTTTGAATTTTGTTTTGTTTTTTTTTTTTTTTTTAATTTTATTTTAACAAGAGCTGCTAAGCACTGCCACATAATTAAGCTCAATTGGATTGTAAGAGTATAGTATATAGCATTACCCAATTTATAAGGGTGAGAAGTATTTTTTTTTTTAATAGTTCATATTTAATAATTATTTTGTATTTTGAAAAAATATTTTGGGTTTAAATTGTTTATTAATAGTTTCGAAAAAAAAAAATACGTTTTTGATGTGACGTGAAAAGGTTTTATTTTATTTTATTTTTTTGGTAGGGTTTATATTTAAAAAGTATTTTGTGTTTGTATTGTTTATTAATGGTTTTTTTTTTTAAAAAAAAAAAACAAAAAAAAAAGTGTTTTATTAAGTGTTTTTTTTTAAAACCATTTACGTACTCAACGTACAAAAAATAATAATTAAAAAAAAAGTTTTTAATATTCTATAATGCCCCAAAACGTCATGTGACTTTCTTATTCTCCAGGATGGCCTCTCAATTTTCTAAACTTTTCTTTTCTTTTCTTTTTTTTAATGTTTTGGCAGGTATCGAAAGACAAATCTTTGAGAGAATATTGAAGATTGATATCATTAAGGTATCCCATACGCTAGGATGCTTTTCAACCCCTAGAATTTTCATATTGAGGCTTGCTACGTAGGGATACTCATCCGTTCCTTGTGAGTCTCTTTATAATAAAAAATATGTTTTTTATTATAAATGGGTGCTGGGGGACGGATGAGTGTCCCCCAGCAAGCATTTCCATTTCATATTTATAGGCTTACAAGCTTAGATACCAATGTTTATAAAACAAGATTATTCTTGACATGGTCAAATGGAAAATCTGAATAATAAAACACTAGGGTAATGATTTTGGATCGAGTATATTCTCGTCTCATTAGGTTGATGTAGCATTGCTCATCGGTCTTTAATTTTATTATTATTATTATTATTATTATTATTTTTTAACAAGCGTTGATGAGCACTGACACATCATCAAAATGAGATAGAGTATAATATATAGTATTACTCTTTAAATTTGAATCTCCCATCTACGTATCAGGTTATCTTGTTCTATCCGAATCCGAAGATAATGGATAAGAGAAATTATAAAAGGTCAAGAGAGGACCCCTACCCGAATAGAATTTTGTTGCTCACATAAGTCTTGATGTAATGACCAAATGAAAAGAGTTAGCCGCATCTGCGCTATCGCCCTAAAAGGACTAGTCAATTTAAAGTTTATATTCCTTATAAAGGACAGTTTTACCTAATAACTAGGTAATGTGAGACTTATTAGTCATGATTATCTCTTATAAACCACTCACTTTAATATAAAACTAGAGTGTTACACCAGAACTTCTCCGTTCATATAATAGAACCCCCTCTCACATACCCGGACACGAATAGTAATCTCATATAATCAAATTAGGAACATGAAGGGTAACCTTTTATGTAAAAAATAAAAATAAAAAAATAATAATAATAATTTTCTATCTATCTAGTAACTCAACTTGGATCACGGCAAGGAAAGAAAGAGTGGAAGACCCATATGGTCAAACCTAAAAATTCAGCAAATGGTTTCAAAGACGTGTACTTTCTTTCTT
This sequence comes from Alnus glutinosa, assembly GCF_958979055.1. Lineage (NCBI taxonomy): Eukaryota > Viridiplantae > Streptophyta > Magnoliopsida > Fagales > Betulaceae > Alnus > Alnus glutinosa. The sequence goes on along the minus strand of NC_084898.1, from coordinate 7,403,037 downwards.
CCACACTTTTTGACCTACTCTTTGAGATTGGAAGCCACTAGAAAAAGATAGAGTGCTTTTGAGGTTTTTTGAGGTGGAATTTCATTTCATTTCATGTGATTCACCAAGAAACAGGTTTGAGCAAGGAACTTGCGTGACGATCTATCGCGCCGGCGCCACTAATACTTGGGTCCACCGCGACTTCAATTCCTCCGGGCCTTTGCCACGAACTTCACGGGGCTTGCATTTTTGACCCAAATTTGATCCAAACTGCTTTTTTCACGTGCCAGTTTTTGAGTTTTCAAATAAGAGCTTACGATATTTACTCAAACACGTAACAGATAAATAAGGGTTGTTGAGAAACCTTAATACTTTTTAAATTAATTCAAAAATTAAATATTAATGATCTTTGCTTACTTTATTCATCAACCCAATGAATTTAGATAGAGTTACAAAGAAATGCGATAAACATAAGCTACTCTCGTAGAGGTGTATTCTGTGACTATTTTATCACTGACAACTATTAATAAAGATAATACACAAGGATAACATACTACTCATTTATTCCATGCATTGCTCCAGGGCCGGTCTCCCAAATCTGAAGAAGGCATTTTGTCTAAAATTAAATGGGTAGTTAAAGTGAGATTGCTGGTCAAGTTCCCTCTTAAGTAGCTCGGTCTGTTTTTGGTAGGGGGTTGGCTTTTGGTGTTAGAGAAGCTATTGTGTGTCTATCTTTGGTTTGATATGGTTTAGCTGCTTAGCTCTTTTGGGTTGTTTTGTTGAGGTTGTAGTTTGGTTTCTTGTTAGAACCTAGATTCCAGTGTTTACTGGATTGTTGTATTGTCTTTGTTTGGTTAATGAAGCTCTAATTTATCCCAAAAAAAAAAAATACTATCCATTTATTCCCTACTTAAATATAGACTCTAATAGATAAATAATAACTAAATAACAAAGATACATAATAACAAAATAACAAAGACACATGACTGCTTGTGAACTTTTTTATTCTCATCTAATACTTAACAGGTTTGAAAACCTTTTATAATGCTAACTTTAGAAGCACATTTTTTTAGCTCAGTGAGTCACTTTCGACCTTATGTTTGGAATCATTCTTTCTTCTATTTAGATTATAAGTGAGAAAAACCCTTCCTTGTAGCCCGTTCTTCTCCTTTTGAGTTGGTTAAAAAAACCTATGAAAACAAATTGTTTTCAAACGAATTCCCCATAAGATGTCCAATATTACCTCTTCAAACTATCCGAAACCCAAACATATAAGAAGTCGTATTATCATATTTGGGCCACGACAAGATCTTTCTGCCGGTCCAGCCCATGATAAAGGCCCATGATGATAAATCTAACACTTGAACGAATTCGGAAAACCCATGCATTACTATAAATACGCCGACCTCTTCTCCTCTCTTCTTTGCTTCCTTGGAAGTCTGTCAATGGGTGATAGCGGCCTCCTGTTAACGCAGAATCAAGAAGAAGAAGAAGAAGAAGAAGAAGATAGCATGTATGGCTTCTATAAGCGCATCGAGAGCCAGACCCGAGTGAGGAAGGGCTACTTGAAAGACAAGCTGAGAGCCATTCTGGTCGACTGGTTGACTGAAGTCCACACTTCGATGTGTTACGCGCAAGCGACTCTGTTTCTCGCCGTCAACATCGCCGACCGCTTTCTCTCGCTGGAGGTTGTGTTGTGGGCTCAGTTCAAGCTGGTGGGTATGGCGGCGCTGGTCATAGCGTGCAAGTACGAAGAGGAATGGTTCCCTTCTATGACGGAGTTCAACAAAATACCAGAAAGTTACTTCACCTGCTTGTTTCATGGTCTTAGTTACAGTCAAGCGGAAATCAATTCCATGGAAAGCAAGATCCTGAACAAGTTGGGTTGGAAGATTATGGTTCCGACAATCCACACTTTCTTGCTTGAATTTCTTCGGTCTTTTGGGGACGCCGATCGAGTGTTCAAGAATTTGTCGTTCTACTTTGGTGAGCTCGCCATGAATGATTATGATATAAATGTCAGGTACTCTCCGTCTCTTATCGCTGCGTCTGCTGTTTATGCGGCGCAGTGCTGCATTTGCAAAAGACATGGCTGGAACAGAGCTCTTAAAACCGGTTACCCGAAACGACAAGTCGCCTATAGTGCCGGAAGTCTTCTCCGGTTGGCTAAGTTGAAACCCGACAGAAAGGTTTTCCAGAAATACTCGAATTGCAGTACATGGGATGCAGTTGCTCTAGTGCCTTTGAGTAACATCCATCGATAAGAAAGCTTTGTGACTCGAACAACGACAATAAACAGTAATTTAACGTGATGGTTTGAGGGTAGGGATCTTAAATTCGAATTACAATTACATATTTTACGTGTTAAGTATCGTCTATTAAGGGAGAGTTTACGCTCACACGCGAAATAGTGTTAAAATATAAATTAAATTATTAATTTTATTTTTTTTATTAATTTAAGCTTTTAAAATAGGTAATAATCTAACACATAAGTTGTTAATAGTCCATTTTGTTTTGTTTTCTTGTAAATTTGGCTAGCTTGGTTTTGTTTCTTGATAAGTCCTCTTTTATTAGGAATTTACTATGCACAAATTTGTAATCAGTTGACAGAGTTATCATGGAACACGTAGGGGTATAACCCTTGCGAGACCCTTCAATCCTACTCGAACCTTTGCCTTTAAGATTTATCTCGATTCAGCCGCTCTTCCTCCAGATGATCCCACCCTCAGATCCGCCCCTAAAAAAAAAAGAAAAAGTTTTTAGATTTGATTTTAAAAAAAACCGATCTATCAACTTCAAGAAGCTTCACCCTCGGATGCACCGCTCCACTTTGCATTGACGCATGTCTCATATGCGCCCATTAGTAGATCTCAATCTCTAGTGCGTGCCTTACACGCGCCGGCGCGTGAACAGCTCTACGTCGTGCGTGACAGCCTCCTTTCGTCTCATCTACCATTATTGTCGATCTCCTGTGGTGTTCTCCTCCTCCCCGGCCTCCACGTGCCGCACGCTCAAGCCAATCTTCGTTGCTCCGTCTGCCGGTGTACATTGTTGGATTCTCTTTTTGGTTTTTTATTATTATTTATGTCTTTCTATGTTTGTTTTTGCTTTTAGTGGGTTACAGTCTTCTTGTTTTTTGTTGTTTTAGCTCGTTGTGGAGACCTTTGTATCTGGGGTTGGTTACTCATTGACGATAGATTATGTTCTGATTTCTACAGTGCATCTCCATCTTCAACCTCCTCTCGATAATTGTTGTAAGACCTCAAAAGAGGCAGATAGGACCTCCAATGAGATAAGTAGAGCCTCAAAAGAGGTGGAAAAGGATGAAGGAAGGAGGAAGAGGAGAGTAGAGGGGAAGGGGGAGGAGGAGGCCAGGAGCGGCAGCCAGAGACTCGGGACTATGGGGGAGAGTTTTAAGCCTTTGTTTATAGGTAACTTTACTGGCCCCAACATAATTTCGATGGTCAATGACTCAATATTCGTGTCTTGCCAAAAGACTTTTGAGAGTTTTTAGTGGCAAACAAGTTATTCATACTGGTCTAAATACTATCCTTTCATATGTAAAAGGTTAAAATGGTTTTTGTATTAGAATCAACCCTACAATTTGACTTTGATTTTGAACTCAAGACTATATATTCTAATTAAAGAGCCCTTGCCCATCTTCCATATGGTGATATATCTTCAATGGTAGATTTGCTAATTTTTTGTATGGAGATAGATAAGAGATTGACAAAAAAAATAAAAACAAGACATTTCTTTATTCTAAATCGTTGGTCATTAAAACAAAACCTCCAAAAAAATTTGAAGCACCAAAATTAAAAAAAAAATAAAATAAAAAAAAAATAAAAAAAAAATAAAAAAACTGTTTCAATAGTCCAAAAAGGCCTTATAAATGTTGAGAAGGACACAATTCAAATTGCATTTCGCAAGAGACCCAAAGTGAAAAGAAATTAATCTCAAAATAGACAGTAAGGATTGCCAACAATTAAAGGAGTTCGTATAAGAAACCCAACAAAATTCAATCTATCGTATCTAAGAATTTGGCAAAACCACAAAAATCGGCAATAACCGACAAAAGAATACCCTCTCTCCATCCTATTCAGGAAAAACTTTCATTTCCTATTTAAGAAACCTATAATCTAATAACTTAAAAGTACTCGTCAAATTCCTTGTAAACCAATCCATCTTTCGCAAAAACCACAAAATTAAGCATAATGTCCTGATCATCCAGCGGCAACAGCATCAGCCCTACAGCTTGTTTTCAATTGATGATGCTTAGTTCTAGATTCAGATTTCTCGCGGCTTTCACTTTCCGAATGCACATTCCTGCTCACAGAATCAGCATTAAGAATATTCACAGAACTGTTTGATAGGGCCAAAGCAGCTTCAATCTCAGCGCTAACCATCCCTTCTTGCTTCCATACCTGTGTATTTTTCAGCTTCTCCTGCAAAATCAAACTAATGTAAGCTCCAGCTGGAAATGAGTGCAAATACAGCTTTGTTCAAAAGAGGCAATCTGAAAAGTACACCGTCAGCATAACAGGCATAAATTTCCCAAATTATCATTCTTAGACTGGCTTTGGGAGCTTCCCGGCCGGTCACCCAATTCAGCCCAACCCAAAAGCACTTGGAAACAAACCAGTTTGAACAAATTAATTTCCAAAGAAACATCCATGACATAATTTGTAAAGTTCCAAAAGCCATTAAATTTGATTATCTTAAATCTAAAATGACTAAATGCCACTTCACTCTGGCCATGGCTCGGTTAAACTCAGCTAAAATGCCATTCCAATTATACCATATTATCTCTGTCAGCAACCGAAAACCCTGACAGGGTACTATAAATCAAGGCCTTAAGTCCATATATGAAGAAAATGCTCAATTTTGGATGGAATATAACTACAGAGAATGCAAGTATCAAACAATAAATACCGACTACCAAAACTTTAGCAAGTCAGCGCACAAAATAAAAGAAAAAAATAATTCTACTTTTATTAAAAAATGCAAGCACTGGAGAAAAAAATGAACAGATTCTATGAGAAAGTACCGTTAATGCAGCATTTTCAAGCCTCAATTTGTCTGAATACGCTTTCAGATTAACTAATTCAGTTTTAAGGGCTTTATTCTCCACATCCAAGGATCCATATTCGCTCTTCAACTCCTCCAGTTCAGCCTGCTTCTTCAACCTAGATTTCCTAGCGGATTCTCTGTTAGCCTGTTTCCTTCTCTCTCGTATGAGCTGCTTTTCATTCTGAGGAAGTAAATATCCAGAATGAACAGTGAGAATGTACCCGAGCGATTATATGCATTATCTTTAAGTTGTCTTTTCCAATTCAGAAAAAAATAAAAAATAAAAAATAAAAAATAAAAAATAAAATAAAATCAGAGTCAGTAATAGAATAACATTGCAGCAAAAACTGCCCCGCAAGGTCTTAAATTGACTGCGTCAACTAACTCTTGCTCACAAAATTTAGGAAAATCGTTCATCATCCTGTGATTCATAATGCAGACTAGTAACTGTGTCTAATCAAAATTAAAAAAAAAAAAAAAAAAAAAAAAAAAAAAAAAAATTATGCTTCATCTTATTAAGGCACATATTGATAGACATGTATTTTTCAGCCCGAAGGTGAAGATATTTCCGTACCTGAACCAAACCTCTAAAAGTTGACCCTGCCCCAGCAAAGGAACCAACAGACACAACACCCGTTTCTATATTCTTATTTGGGAATTCAATGGACATTCCTACAAGATTAGCAGGGGCAGGAGCACTCTCATGTACTCCGGTAGTTTTTCCATTTGCTTTCCCTTCAATTAAGGGACTGACCTGAGTATGGACTTTCATGTTGTCACCTGTCGCACAGATAATTAAGCAAACAAATAAGTTACCATTAAGTGCTTGCAAGCATTTCCCATTTATATAGGACCAGCAACAGAGCCCAAAATTCAAGTTAACCAAAAAGGATGAAATATAATATCCACCCTTTTCAATCAACATCAGTGGAAAGGGGGCAAGAGAAAAAAGTTGCACATTGCATTTCAAAAGCTCGCCAAAGAGGCATTTATCCCTTTTAAATAAAACTAACCTCTTTAGTAAAGGATACACATACTCTTACCTTCTTTTCTTTTCTTTCAATCTTTCTTTCTTTCTTTTTTTTTTAAAAAAAAAATTATTAGATAAGGATACACATGCTTAAACTTTGAACAAAAGATACCTAAAACTCTTTCTTACCAGTAGATAGCATTCTCTTAGACCCATTTTTCCTCTGAGTTTGGCCCATTATTCCTCTGAGTTTGGCATGCCTATTAAATGAAAATCAAAATTGAATTTCATGCATCGATGTAATCTAGTAATCAACAGAAAGAATATAAAGGAGCAAGAGAGAGAGTAACAAAGAAGCAGATCAAATAAAATGGAATTCTTACTCCAGATTTTCCAGCATTTTCATCTATCAAAACATTTTATTCAGTAAAATGTGCTTTAATAATGTAAGACTTGATAATAGTCTCCACTATTATTGCGTATGAACATGCAGTTGTCCAAAAATCATAACACCATGTATGCGACACAATCACATGAAAACGTCCATTTTAGGCTACTGCTTGGTATTCATATAATTGAAATTTATTTGATCAAATATACGACATTATCTACGATTAATTAGCATTACAAGCAAACTTGTCGATTAAGCACAACAAGGAGGCGTACTTTCAATAAGTTAATCAAAATTAAACCCCATTCATTGCATCAATTTGTAAATCTCAATGGTTCAAATATCCCACAACATATTGCCACGCGATAGATGATGAGATTAACCTTAACACAAGCTTCCATAGCATACATTAAGATACACTACATACTATCCAGTCTACTACGGATCCATTTGAATTTGCGATTTTTAAATGTGCGATTTAAAAACACAATTTTTTAAAAACGCAATCACAAACTATTCGTATTTTGCGATTCTATTTAAAATTAAACTTTTTGTCTACAATTTGATCGAAAAACGCTAATTGATTAATTAATAACTGAGGAATTAACAACATTTTCATTTGAAAATGCACATATACACACAGAAAATTTCCCTCTAATATCATATTGATGAATTTACGAACGAAAAAAGAATAAAATTTGAAATCTAAAGGGAAAAGGATAAACATATTGATGAATTTATAAACCAAACGTACCTCGAAACTTTGAAACCCTTATAGCGCTGAATATTCAAAGATATCTGAAAGGGACTATTTAGAAGAGGCAAGGAAAACCTAACCCTAGCTCTTCGGTTTCTCGCTGTTTTGTAATCGAACTCTCTGGAATTGGAGGGAAAGGAAAAGGGTTTTGTTGAGAGAGAGAGAGAGAGAGAGAGAGAGGGAGAACTGCCACGTCCCGTGGCGCGTTGGGATTGACGGTTTAGAAAAAGCAGGAGGTAGGTGGTGTGACGCTGTGATTGGCCAACGGATGTCGGCGTGGGACCGGTGAGCCGTAGGTGTGTCAACCGTGACGTGTCGCCATTTTGCCTCTTCTTCTTTTTTACCCCCACTTTCTTTTTCTTTTTTTTTTTTGGGTAGAGTGAGTCCTTGGTTATTCAATAAATCGTTTTATCTCAAATCTCAAAAATTATATAATTTTTATTATTATATTAATTTTTAAAAACTTGGTATATACTTTGATATTATTTTAGTTAAGTGGTTAAAATAAATATGTTATGGATGTGACAGAATTTGAATAATTTCAAAATAATTGTTGAGATTTTAAGAAATTTAGTTACTAAAATATACTATAAATTCTAGGAGATGTTGATCCTTTATAATATATATATATATATATATATATATATATATATATATATATATATATATATTAATTTCAAATATTATTTTTTAATTAAATAGTAGGGTTAAATACATTTTTACCTTTTGAGTTCTAACAACTTTATCTTTTTTCTTCGGTTTCACTTTCAATCACAGGAGATACCTCGCTTATGGGCATATACTGAAATAGTACACCTTTGTCCATTTGTCATCAAAAAAATTAATGGATTTCCACGTCAAACCAATCAAAACTTGTCATATGTCATACACATCATTAAAAAATAATAATAACAAAATTAAAAAATAAAAATAAAAATAAAAATAAATATTACAAAATAATTAAAATAACTAAAAAATAAGAGGTGACTCATCTAGGCCAATGAGGGTGGCCAGCCACCCCTAGGGCCGATCTGGGGGTGGCTGAAACCACCCCTATAGTCGGTTTGGGGCTGGCCAAACCCCAACTTGCCCCATGTTATACACGTCATTAAAAAAAAATAACAAAATATAAAAAACAAGAAAAAAAAATATATTACAAAATAATTAAATTAACTAAAAGTAAAATAAAGGTGGCTCATCTGGGCCAATAGGGGTGCCCAGCCACCCCTAGGGCCGATCTGGGGGTGGCTGAAACCACCCCTACAGCCGGTCTGGGACTGGTCAAACCCCAACTTCTTTTCTTTTCTTTTTAGCTGTTTGGGAGTGGTCGAACCAGTGATTTTGGCTATGGGGGTGGCTCGACCACCTTAAGATGCCAAACTCCAATTTCTTTCTTTTTGGCCTTTTGGAGGTGGCCAAACTACCCCAGGCTGGACGTAAGGGATGGCCACGCCACCCCTTTATATATATATATATAGTTTTTTTAATTATTTTTAAATTTTTTATTCATTATTTTTTTTAATGAGGTATATGACACATGAAAAGTTTTAATTGATTTGATGTGGAAATTTATTAGTTTTTTTTACAACAGATAAACGGAAGTACTATTCTGTATATGGCCATAAGCGATGTACCATCTGTGATCAAAAGTGAAACCAAAGGAAAAAAAAAAAAATAAATAAATAAATAAAGTTGTTAAAATTCTGAGGGCAAAAATATATTTAACCCTAAATAGTAATACATTGACATATCGGTATTTTGAAGTGATAAATGCTAATGCGACAAACTCATAAGGATTTAATTTGGGAAAAATCTATATAGTTCGAATACTCTAAAACTTTTTAAGGATTCTAATCCAACCCCTTATGGTGCGTTTGGGTATTGAATTTTGAGAATTAGAATTGAATTCTAATTCTATTTACAAATATCGAGGTAAAAAATTGTGTTTGGATGTTGAATTTTGAGATTGAAAAATATTATATTTTAATGGTAAAAAATGATTGAAAGTTTAAAAAGTTGTGTATAATGATTGGTATTTTGAAAAGTTGTGTAAAATAATAATTTATTATATATTGATTATTTAATTAAAAAATAAATAAATAATTTTTTTTTAAAAAAAAATAAAAATAAAATTAAAAAAAAAAATGATGAAGGGGTGGCTGCCGGTTGGCAGCCACCCCCAGTGGCGGGGGAGGCCGCGCGGCCACCCCTGCCCGGGTCGGGGGTGGCCGCGCGGCCACCCCCAGGTTGGCAGCCACCCCTTGTGTTTTTAATTAAGTTTTTTTTATTTTTATTTTATTTAAATTTGTATTATTTTATTATTTATATGTGGGACCCACGCGCTTTTTGGGAGACAGTTTGTCCTGTGCGTGGGGCCCAGCCAGTACTCAAATTATCAGCTTAAAATTCAAACAAAATTCGGGTCAAATTCGGGTATTCGGGCGGGTTTTAGGAAAAATCCGAGTGGAATATTTATTCCACTCGGTTGCCAAACACATCATTATACTTGGGGGCCGGGCCAGCGATTTAAAAATAAAAATTATAAAAAAAAATATTAATTATTTAATTATAAATATTAATTAAAATTTTAAAATCTAAAAGGGACGAGAGGAGGCAAGTGATCTCTATTTCTTTCTATTATGGTTTGGTCTGTTCAGGCTTTTGAGTATGGGATTTGATTCTTGTACAACACCAATACAACAACCGTACAACAACCCCTCACATGAGGGTGGACCCTAGTATGTGAGACCCACCCTCATGTGAGGGATTGTTGTATAATTGTTGTATTGGTGTTGTAAATCTAACATTTTCCTTTGAGTATTTGGTCTAAATTTTCTTTTCCTACTTATTGGATTTTTTTTGGATCATCATCTCTCAACAACAGTTTACAAAACAAAATTTCACAAAAAATTATCCTGATGCCACGTCACGCCTTTTAATTGATTAACTGATAATGATATCTAAAGCTATTTCCTCGTAGAAAAGAACACACTAAGCTTAGATACTAGGGGTGTAAATCCGGTTCCGGTTCCCGGTTATTGGCCAAAACCGGGAACCGGAACCAGGGTCCCGGTTATTGGATTTTCAATAACCGGGCCCGGGTCCGGGTACCCCGGGTAACCGGGATCCCGGTTACCCGGGGTGTACCCGGTTTTCCGGGTAAACCGGGTACCTAAACCGGGTTAAAAAATATATATATTTTGGGCCTGTTTTTAATATTTTGTTCTTCATGTCCAAAACCCATTACAAAGAATGAAAGAAAAGAAGAACTGAAGAAGAAATGAATGGTGAATGCAGTGTGAATCCACCCAATTCCAAAACAACCGAAACAGGTATACTACTAAAATAGGAAACACAACCGGGTACACAACCAACACCAAAACAGGGGAAATCGTTTCAACAGAAAAATGGAGGGCTTCTAACAACAATTCAGCCAAGAATCATCAACAAACCAAATCACAGTACATGGCCGAACAAGAACACAATTTATCAACTAAAAATCAACAATAATCCAAACACTCATTCAATAAACCAAATCACGGGTTCGCCAGAATTGCCACTAGAACCGCCGGAAAATTGCACCTCTGGTGACCCATGGAGGATCGGCCTCCTTTGGTTTCACGGCTCGCCAGACCTCTCCATGCCTCGCTGAATTTCGGTTCTAGCCACCGCCTATAGAGGATCGGGTCCCCTAGGTTCCGGGTCCGACTCCATCTGCGACTCCCTCTCCCGATCTCTGACTCTCCCTCTCTCCCGATCTCCTCAGTCTCTCGATCTCTCTCTCTCTTCAATCTCTCTGATCTCTCTCTCGATCTCATCTTTCACTCTCGGTCTCTCTACTCTCTCTGTGTATCTGGACTCGGCGAGAAGAACAAAAGAAGAGGAAAGAAGAATAAGAAAAGGAGGAGGAAGAACTGGAAATAAAGAGGAAAAGGAGAAGGAAGAGATGAGTTCAGTAAGCAGGCTAGCAGATAAGCGGCGGACAGTGGGTGATCTAAAAGCGTGAAAAAATGAAGAATAGACTGTGAGTGTATGATTTTAGATTTAGGGTTAACCGGTTAAAGCTTAAAACGACACACATAAAAGCATAAAACGGTAAAAGGGAAGGGGTTTTTTTTTTTTTTTTTTTTTTTTTTTTTGTTTGTTAATAATTTACACCCGGTCCCGGGTTCCCGGTTTAACCGGGAATTTTGAAAACACGAAACCGGGACCGGGACCGGGTACCCCGGGTACCCAGTTTTTAAAAACCGGGTACCTATCCGGTTACCGGTTTTCCGATTTTCCGGGCCTAGTTAGTGCCCGGATCCGGTTCCGGTCCGGTTATAACCGGCCCAGATTTACACCCCTAATAGATACGATGACCTATCGGGCTGTTCCGGCATGTCTCTGATACTTGATTTAGGGTGCATTTGGGATTGCGATTTCGTAGACAATAAGTGTGATTTTAAACCAAATCGCAGAACATAGATCGTTTGGGAACTGCGTTTTTAAAAATTGCGATTTGAAAATGCAGAAAATCTGCTTTTTCAAATCGCAGATCAGATGGTGCTTTTTTGAAAACGCAAAATTTTAAAAGTAAATTTACGATTTTAAAGGCTAAACTGCGATTTTGCCAAACGCTTAACTGCGTTTGTAAAAATTACTTTTTTCAAATCGGACATTTTAAAATCGTTATTTTAAATCGTACTTTTTGAAATCGCAAACCTAAACAGACCCTTAGTCTTTTTTTCTTGTTACCAAAACGACTAGCTAGAGATTGAGTGCTTTCTTATATATCTTGTATTTACGAAGGATTGATTCTTGCCACGTGGACCTTGGGGGTCTAGAGTTCTTCTCTTTAGCTGTGCCAAACATTCCATCTTCTAGCTATTCATCATTTCCCGATGTCTCGGTAGTCAATCCGTTGACTTTTTGTCTCTAATAATAAATGTCAGCAGCCTTCTCGATAGGAGATGTGATTAGACATTTATAACCCTATTTGCAACCTCTGAGAAGCGTGGTGCGTCATTTATGATCATTGCTGCCACCTCGGTAGAGTGGTAAGTTATAAATATGAGTCACTACAAACGTTTCTACCTAGATAACCGGCTTTGTTTATGAAAATATATTGAACATGGAAGATACTGATTGATCACCACATTCCCGACAACCCATGCGGCCTCCACTCGGGTCGGAGATCACCTGGTTTGAGCTTGGAACTCATTAACGAAGATAGTTTTAAACCCGGCTAAGGTGGAGACGAATCCAGATCTCCAACAACTTGTTTTTCTTTTTTCTTTCTTCTTTTTACTCAATTTTCTCAGTAATTATACAAATCTAGAGAAAATGACAACCTAATTACAATATCACTTATCTCTACAAAATTGCATTACTTAAAAAATTAAAAAAAAATAAATAAAAAATCCTATAGCCACCATTCTACCAAGCACGCTCATGGGGTTATGTTTGGCTTCCTTCCCAAAAAATGGTGAAGGATGAAAACAATAAATAAAATATATCTTGCTTAATTTCTCACAAAATAATCTTTCTTTACCAAAAAAAAAAAAACATATAGTTTTCTTTTCTGTATTTTACTTTTCAAATTTCTTTCCATGAGAGGAAAATTATACAGGACAGTTCAGTTCTCATATTATAGCTCATTAATATTTTAAGATAAAGTGAAAATGTATAATTACAATTTTGTTGAATTATTTATTTATTTGACTAATTATATTCTTTAATATTTTTAATCAATTTTTTTCTTCCAACTCTATCTTTTAATCTTGAGCCAAAATCCTAGCTCCGTTATATGTTAGGTTTGTGAATATTTTCTCACTTTGCCTTTCAATTTATTTATTTATTATTATTATTATTATTATTATTATTTATCAAAACAAAACATTATCAATCAACTCGAACAGAAAACACTCTTAAAAACACAAATAATTTTCACCTTTATATCAAATCATAAGACTTTATCAAACCAAACACAAAAAGCACATCCTAAAATGCATTAACAAACAGAGCTATCCACAGCACAGCAGGAATACAATAGCAAGAAACCTGGACATGAACATGGAATATTTATATGAAGATTGAATGCATGATCCCAGTGGAAACATGCAGTCATACTCATGCATGTGCATATATACGGTACCTTTTTTCTTTTTCCCCCCTCAAGTTCCAATTGTCCTGATATATATTAAATCCTCAGCTTGAGTGCAAAATTTCTTGACTTTTGACAAAAATACTCTGAAAATCTTCAAAATGCGAAAAATAACTTGAAAAAAATGAGGTGGAAAATAGAGTTGATTACAAGGCATCATGCATAGGATCGAACAAAATCTTTCAAAGCCTTTGAGGATGAGAACTATGTGTGGCCTCTTGAAAAATACTGATTAGGAGGTTAGGATCTGTACTCACAAAATCTCTCAAATCAAGAAATCCATGCTTCGAGACAGCCGGAATAAACTTTTGGTAGAAAAAAAATCCTTATCACTTCATGAATTCACGTCAAAAGCACATCTGGTGTGATGAGAATGGTCTTCCCTTGCTATATGTACCAATGGTTTCGCTAACTCATTGTTGGAGACAACTCAAGTCACACAGCTGCACAAATAGCCCCTGAGACATGCAGGAAAAATTATATAAACAAAGATGTCATTATAAATAACCCTGTCCCTTTTGAGAGTAACAATATTTGGAAGTCAGAACCATAATTTCATAGAAAGTAAAAGCCCCCGATCCAGAACAAAGTCGAGTGAAAGCTCAACTATTTAAGAGTTTGCCTTTCCACACTGTATTATAATTTCTTCAATCTTCATTATGTACATGTGAATGTGATGCATGTTTTAAGTTTTAGACCATTTAGGGATTTGCATTTCCACCTTCGACAATAGGTTGCAATGGAGTAGAACAAGACACCATGTATCTTACTGTAAATAGAAACTAACTAGACATTGCATCTAAAAAGCTTTCCTTCAGCAAGACACAAAAGAAAAAAAAAAAAAAAAGATATTGTAAGATGCTATTCTGTAACATGCAAGAACATATCAGGTATTCAAGTCTAAATAGAAACAAACTAGACATTGCATCTAAAAAGCTTCCCTTCAGCAAAATTGTTGTATCACACCGGAACATTTGTAGCATCTGAAGGAGATGGGTGGGATTAGTGTTCAATTTTCCCCACAAACCCAAAATTTTTCCTTCATGCCAAAACTTTGGAGAAAGTCATATTGCCACGTAGCTGGTATAAACTAAACAAATTCTTATTACCAGAAATATGTGTATGAAAAATGAAACTTTTCTGATTTTTCAATAAAAAAGGAGAAGTCCTTTAAGCAAGAACCACCAGATGAGAAACGATTCGTAGCATAAAACTAAACCCCTTTCACCATGCACACTCAGCACACATACAAATCACTTCCAATGCCACACCCTTTGTTGCTCAGTTGCTCTCAATTGTTTCCCTTTCTTCAGTGCAAAAATCATACAGTGTTTCCCTTTTTATACTTATAAAATCGTGTGGCTGTATATGTGTGGGGTCACTCTGTGCATGCATAAATAAGTCTGTCTCTCTGTGTGTGTGTGTCTGAGAGAGAGAGAGAGTGAGACCTGACGACCAGGAGCAGCAAAACTTCCCTTCATTAATGTGCTTCACATCAAGCCCAATAAACCATGATCCAGTGCTAACATCATCATGAGCATACATACGAAGAATAGATCTGGAGAAAACCAAAGAATGATGCAGCTCAATTCTGCCAAGTGCGTCTATATATTAATTAATCTTACTAAAAAAGAGAAAGAAAATACCTGTTTATTGACATGAACTGAGCCAGTGCTTTTGAAATGACATATAACTCCCCTGAAGCATGTTGAAAGTATCTGCCCCATACAAGAAACAATTCTTTTGGGTCAATTGAAAAGGCAGGCACCGAAACATGGGATATTTAGAGCGACAAGCTGCACTTCCTGCGTGAATGCACACATACTAGGTGCTTGTGCATTACTTAGTTTTTTAAAACCAAGCATCAAGCATCTACAGATTACTTTTTTTTTTACAAATTGATTTGTAGGAATAACAGTACAACTTTGCAACAAAATGCAGCATTCAGTTCATTACTTCATTAATAAATCATTCTCAAGGGGAGGGCAAATTTTCTCCTTTTTTTTCTTTTTAAATTTGTTCTGCACTTATGCACCTTATAGAACAGTAAGAAAAGTTTTAGATACCAACCCGTGCTTACCCTCCACTCATCTTAACTCCACACAAAGTTTGAGAGGAAATTGCAGCAAGAGGCTTGTTTTGTAATAAAGAAGAAAAGTATTTTGAATATGCAGCCCCAAACAGATATCATAAAAGACTTAAATATGTCTAGTTAAATGAAGTATACAATTGAGCTAGTCACTTTCTGGAAATTATAATATCAAGCTTTACAGTCAAAAGGAAAAAAAACCAAAGGATGCAATACTCACGATTTTTTGTCGCCGAATTTCCACCAGTCTGGTTCATACCATTTGTGGGTCCTACATTATTCAGACAGTATATGGAAGAAAAGATAAACTTAAAACTATAATCATATAACATTTCTGCCATCAAATAAACATTTTAATTGAACTCACGGCTCAGAAAAAACTTCGCCTGATTTCATACACCCAATATAAAGGCGAGGCTCATTCAGATGTGTAGTTAGCATTGCTCCCAGGGCATCTGTATAACAAATGATAAGCCAAAAGGATCAGCATAGACTCCTTCAATTATCTGTTTAGGCATAGAGACTTCAAGTTCTCTTAAACGAAGAAGGCAGCTAACTATTGCTTATTACTTCTTTTTCTAACTCATCTTAATTTTTAGCTTCACACTGTTAACATTTATATTGGTAGTGTTCAAATATTAGCTATTATGTGAAATGATGAAAGATATTAACAGCTTCCTGTTGTGAATCTTTACCGGAAAATGCAGGAAAATGTCAAGGAGGGAGGAGGAAGATGAAAAACTGGGGATCCCGATAATTTTTCATGCGAATATTCTCCCACAGCCTTACAAGGTTCTCTCTCTTGCAAACCAGAAAAATTTCATGCAGGTCTGACACAGTGCTAGAGGGAGACACTACTTAGTCGATTGCCAGAAAGATTAAGGACATACCAATGTTAACATACACATCATCATTGGCCTTAGCATAAAAGTCAGCATCCCAATTCTCTACTGCATGAATAAAAAATGATTTCATCTTTCTTGGACGCTCCTCAGGTGCTTCCACTTGACCATCCTGTAGGGCAGATAGACAAAAGAAATGACATACTAATATTGATTCCTAGTTTGAATTCCTATGAACAAACTGGCTACCAACCAACTTCACTATTAACAAGTGATATATGAACTAATTACATAGAATGAGTTCAAATTTTGACCTGGTATCATGGTAGAAGAATAAGAAATGCACAAATTCGAATACAGTGAGCTCACTTAGAAATTGGTACAAGTCAATAATCAACTAATAAAAAATAATAATCTGTTGGATACAAAAAAAAATAAAATAAAATCAAAGAGCACAAATACACACTTATAAGATAACAGGCCCCAATAACTGGTGTAGGATGTTGGCTGCAGATAAATCTAGATTCAACTCTCTTAGAAAAGCTTAAAAATTTTAAAACTACGTTTCAGATCTGTTGAACTCTCAAACTTTTAGATCTCTGCATGGGAAAATCATATAAACTCTAAAACCAACTAAATATTGTTAAGATAAATTCAGCAAACACTTTAACGTACAAGAATGATGAAATCGTTGGTCTGCCTATTTTCGTTGTCAATTTGTTTGTCCAGACTGTCTCCACGATTTGCACTGCAAGATATATAAACTTGACTAAACTAAGAACCTTAGACAATTCTTTCAAAAATTGTTGAATTGTAAAAACAGAGACCTTCTTCCTATTACAAATCGCATAATGATGCCCTTTTCATCAGCCAACTTTTCCAGAGCTGCACCTGCATATATTGTACTTTCCCAGTTAAGTACCATCCAAGTAAAAAATTCTGAAATTAGCAGTAGCAAGAACTCATAGAAGTGATGGATTTTGAAAAGGAGAGTCAAAGAAACAGAGTATATCGATATATCCATTATAAAATCCTCATATTCCAAGTGAACCAGAAGAAGTTATTCATCTAAAAAGAACCAGCAGAAATTTATTTTTAGGCCTCAAGAAGATTTGTGGCTCGCCACTTATGTATCATGCGACTAAGATCATCCATAGCAAGCTTGAAACAGGAAAAACATCACAATAGGGTAGTCAAATCCAAGCTAAACCAATTATGGTAAAATATCTTGTAACAGAGCCCCAACAACCTTGTCAGCCAAAATAAAATAAAAAATAGTGGATTACAAGAAGCCCAAAAGGCACCATCTTGTCAGCCAATATAGTTTTTTACATTTCGTGGTTATACATGCCAAAATAGTTACGTGTATAACTGAGTATAGTCCCTTTGTGCAAAAGATTAATTTTGTGCATAGATTTTTAATAAAATTTCTGTTCACACTCATTGGTGGAAAACTGGAGTATCCTCAAACTTCAGGAACTAATTATAATTTATCTTGTAACTTCTGCTCCACCAGTCATGCAGATTTAATTCAAACATAAGAAATTAATGTTATTTCATCACCTACTTTTCCACCAACTTCAACCACCCCCCAAGTTGGTCTGTCTCATCATATTCAAATCCATTTAGTTCACTAGTCCATTATTCCAGCTGCGATTGCCATTGGCTTCTGTTTCACATAACCGAATTGTCAAAATAATTCTTCCACTAACAACTTGTTGGAGGAGGTATTCTATGCCTTCAGATTGTCTTTCCTACTCAGTATTAATTCATTTAGAATCTACTATTGGCCCATCCAACCGCATGTTTTATCTACTTACATTATTCAGAGGATCGCATATCACTTTTTTGATAGGTGGATCACATATCACATTTTAGGTCTTCAAAACCTTCCCTTCAAAAGTGTTTGGCAGTTCGCAGTTCAAGCCCCCCCTTTTCTTTTTGCTTTCTTTTAGGTTAGATGGTGTTCAGCGGTAGTCTAGAATCACCAAATAACCTCTCAACTTTAGGCGTGACTAATGTTTTATTCAACTACTTCTTCTTAATTGAAGACACAACTAAGATCATAAATAATAACCCTAGGGTATCTTAGCCATACTTAACTAGTAGTAGATATAAATATCGCATTTGACTTTAGAAAACACTACCACAAGCTTATCCCAAACCCCAAATTTTCATGTAACGTTCGACAGTCATTACTGCCCTTATTCCCTGTAGAGTTCTTTGGTTTAGCTCTCAACTCAAAATGGCATGCCTAAAAATTTTGAATTTAAGCAATTGAATATGTCATTATTTACATCGCTCATACTAAAGGAGGGAAAGAAGAAACTAAAGAACAGTTACCAGTTGGCATCCATGCCTTGCGAATAGCATCTCTATTTTTTTCTCGGCCAAACGTTGTAATAATTCCTATGACAGCTAAAAGATTTTTCTTAGATCGAGTCCCATCAATTTTTGACAACTGCTTTGGAACAAAACCCTCCTGTCTTGCTGCAGCCAGGTCCATCTCAAGGTCTGACAACTTCTTTTGTTGTTCCCTAGAAAATAAAAAGAATGGTAACATAACTTGAGATCATAGTTTGTTGAATTTGCTGGATAGCTAGAATCAAATTACCTGCAGGTTATAAGTTTTAGTGTATAGTCAACAGATATGGCAGAATGACCCTGAAAATGCATGACAAATTGCCTCCTTAATATTTCTCATGGATACAACAACTAAAAAAACCTTACAAACAGAAGAAACGCAGTGAAGCATTATGAGAAACAACATTTGTGCCAAGAAAAGTGACTTGGCAAACCAAAACAACCGGTTATACTCCTACCTGCGGTCCATCAACTAAAATATTGCATCTTCAAAAACCACACCAGGCAATGCTGGACTGTGCATAAGGCCGCGAGGGATCCGATCATTCGATATTGTCAATTATTCGAGTATTGTGTCCTATTAGAACCGAATTACTCCATTGTGTTTTACAAATAATTTTTTTTCTCATAAGCTAGCAGTGCAAGAAGGTATTAAATAATGCCCATACACTCACCAATTAAGCAATTGAGAAACTATTCCTACCAAATAAATTCTACTTTCTTAACCAGAAATTTATCTATAATACATAACAATTAACAAAACTAAATTTGAAACAAAGAATGAAAGTAAAATTAATTACCTGCCCATCTCGTTTATCAAGCTCTCGAATCAAATACGCTCTGTTCTGCGCATCCTGCCATAGCCTATTCAAAAACACGTTCTCATCAATCACTCGTTGAACAAAAATTTACCAAAATAAAACTGCGAATAAGCAAAATTTACACCAAACAAAAAAAAAAAGAAAGAAGAAGAACCAAACCGGCCAGCGACGTAAACCGTGGCCATGGTGGCAAACATAGCGAGCAAGAGAACCGAAACCCGAGACCCGAAACTCGAACCGGACGGCCGGTTCGGCGGTGCTCGGGTATGCATTTCCTCGCCCGGTATTTTCGTCAACAGAGAGTCCGAGAGAGAGAGAGAGAGAGAGAGAGAGAGAGACTCAGCGAATTCTCATCGACTTTGATTGTGATTGGATTGTTTTTTGAACGTTCGATCGCTCGATGAGATGTCCGTTGAATTTGAATCTGAAAGCAAAGTATTGACTTGCGATTTTTGAAGAAGAATGCTGTGGATTTTATTTTTTACTTTTTTGTTTTAGTTCCCACCTCTTCTGCTTGGTCGTAAACCAAGGAGACGTTCTAACAGAAGGCCGTTTGGGATTTGAAAATTTAAAAAAAAAAAAAAAAAAAAAAAAAAAAAAAAAAAAAAATGTTGTTTCTATTATTTTTGTGTTTAGATAAAAATGATATAAAAGTGTAGTCTCATGTATAAATTACTAGCAATGACATAATAATACAATTGTATTTAAATCTATTAGTTATTGATGAGAAATGTTTGATTGCTGTCAAGAGAATGTATGATAAAGGGAGAATATTAAAGACAATGCAGTTAGGAGTGTACAAGCGAATGGTTATTAACTGTTAATAACTACAAGCGATTATCGATTTTAGGTAGGCTTGGCAATTTTGACACGACCCACAAATCCGACACGAATACGACACGAATATATAGGGTTTGGGTTTAGGTTATAACCCGTTTATGACTCGTCAACCCGTTAATGATCCGTTTATGACCCATCAACCCGTTTATAATATATTTATGACGCGATAATTACACATTTTTTACCAAATTAGTTAAATGGGTTGACACGCTAACCCGATGGGTTGACACGCCAACTAAATGGGTTGACACGGCAACTCGAATTGCCAAGCCTAATTTTAGGACTAGGCCAAAGTGATTAATAACCGCTAACCAATTTATAATATATAAGTTGGTGGTTGTTTTTGGAAAGTATTTAATATCGAATTCACTGAGTTCTACTGTCCAATTTACTAGCCTTACTGACGTATCGAGTTTGTAAAGTGTTCTTCTCGATAGATGCTCTGTGAGAACCCATATGGTATGGGCCTTGAAGTACGGTCACAGCCTTCTGGCTGAAATTACAATGGTGAATGCTAGCTTCTCAATTCGGGTGTATCTCTCATCAGCTCCTCAAAGAGCTCTATTAGTGAAATAGACCAGTTTTTGTACTCCGTTTTCTTCCCAGCTCAGAGCTGAAGTTGAATCTACTAACATGTCGATCCGAGGTAACAGGAAGCTACCCTTTGGGCATGCATTATTTATATCGGTAAAATTCATGCACATTCTCCACTTGCCGCTAGATTTCTTCACTACTGCCATATTTGCCAACCATTCTGGATAGTGCACTTCTCGGATAAAATCTGCTTGGAGTAGCTTCTCTACTTCGTCAGCAGCAGCCTAGTTGCATTATGGGGTGAAACTTCTCTGTTTTTTGTTTTATTGGTTTTGCTTTTTGATCTACATTGAGCTAGTGCACAATTACAGATGGATCAATACCGGGCATGTCCTCATGAGTCCAGGCGAACATGTCTGAGTTAATTATGAGAAAACTCTCAAGTTCTTCTCTGATAAGTCTGGGCAATTACGACCCAATCTTCACACTCCTTCCTGGTTCCTCTAATGGGATTTCTATTAGCTCTTCTGTTGGTTTCCTCTGGTTGAGAGTTGCTTCATCTCAGAGATCTATCTCGACCGACAAGGTTTCTTTGTTGCTAGTGTTGGGGTTTATACCATAAATCACATTGTACTATTGACATATAAGTTTATGATGAATAAAGTTGTTATTCACTGATCTATTTTTTTATCATAAAGCATATGATATTTTACATGCTTAATATTGATCTATGTAAATTTTGCATGTGAAAGACCCTTGAATTACATTGAATATAGTATATGGTGCGAGTAAAGAGTTATCACACAAAATCTTAGTCCATAACTCTTATAGTATTAAACTATGGATAATTCACAATCGGTAATAGAATTGGGCATTCCATTTGTGAAGAATGTTATACATCGAATCTTTGTGATTTATCTTGATTATGCGAAGTTGAAGGCTTCGGGTTGATGTGTAGGTGTTATGCACTGAACGGACCTTGGGAGTTATTTTTTCATGAAAATATAGTCAAAAGAAAAACTTATACTCACAATATTACTTAGGGTAAAGTACTTATGATATTGATTATAAATTCCGAGAGGATTATGTAGTCAAATGTGAAGTACAAATCACTTTGATGCATTTATAGGTGAAATCAAATTGATGGTCAACATACTCGATGCGTTGGGTTATTGCAATTAACATTGTGAGAACACTTTTCTCAATAAGGAATCCAAACCCTTTTTAAAAGGATAAGAAATTTTTCTTTGGGATTGATTTTATGGATTAGATTATCCTAAGTCTCTAACCAAAGCATTTTGGTATGAGATACTGAAATGCAAAGTACATGTGATAAGTTCTACTACAAAAGATTTCATGGAGGAATCAAAAATCAAAACTAATACGCATGGGAAAATCCTATGCGTATCTGTGAAGAAAATTAAGAATATAGAGATTATATTGTTCTCGATATAGAAGATGATGAAGAAGAGCAGCAAAAGAAAGTGAAAGACCTCGACGCATAGGATTTTCCCACTCCCAGCCCCTAGGAAGGATAAACGCAGAAAAAAGAGTAACGGATAGAAAAATCACCAAAAATACCGACGTTCAAAGAAGAAGAATGAAAAGGACACATCTTTAAAATCTTGGGATTTTAATTTATAATATAATAATAAAACATAATATTTTAAGATGATGTGGCGAAAAGGCTTTCATGGCACTTGTTGGGGAAAAATATTGACCTTCTCGGATGTAGGGCCCAACCCGAGAAGTAGGCCCACTCTGATCCACCCGACCAGGCCCAAATATTAAAGGGGCATGATCCACCCGGGCCCGTTAAGGCCTCTTGAGCCCAATATGTCAAAACTGGCCCGTATAGGCGACCCAAATGCTAGTTGATATCCACATCTGCGTATATCTCAGCAATACCCGGAATCTAAGGGACACGACGCACGTTATGAAACATGATGGTGCCTCCGAGGTAAGCGGAACCCGAAGTATCCGTTCATCCGGGGCCACGTCTCCTCCAACCGCCTCATACACGAACTGAAAGGCTAAGTCATTAGGGGGTAACTCGGGACTACTCGGTTCAAATCAAAATAACTTTTTTAAATACAAAATGATAACTCCATTTATATGCCAACCTCTTGTCCCTGGCGGCAAAATTTAAAGTTTCAGTCCAAAATACAATCAAAAAATAAAATATTTTTTATACATTTGGACTGCCGGGCGAGTCGACTTCATCACAATCTTCAACTTCCACGACTTCTTCATTTCCGGGAGTGCAGTCCGAGATAGAAGGCCCGGATGTCAAATCATCACGGTATGGGTTGGGAGCATCCTCGGTCCAATCAGTCACGTCCGGAAAGAACTCCACGCCCAAGGTTTGAAGTTCATTAGTAGCATTCTCTGGCATCTCAATGAGGTCGGGAGTTACAGTCTCCGGATCGACTTCGAAAATTTCCGGATGAAGGAGCATAGTTCTCAAGCTCTCGAAACCCCAGTTTGAACCCCGACCCCAACTAAGGCCTCGGAGCCAAGGAACCAAATCGAGCTGCTTCTTCAAGCGCTTAGACTTGGACTTGTAATGGTGAATCTTCTTCCGGAGCTTCTTGCACTGAGCACGAGCTTCCTTTTGCTTCTCCGCAAAGGCTATCTTCTCGGATGACAGCAAGTCCCTCTCCGTCTCCAGTTCGGCCACCCGGGCAGTCAGAGCGGCCTTGTGTTCGTTAGCCTCCGTAAGGTTAGTTAGCACCCGGTCGAGGGTCTTCTCATTTTCAGCGGCCTGGACACGAGCCTCCTCTGTGTGCTTCCGGGTTAGAACCAGATCTTTGTCCCGAGCCTCAATTTTTCTATCTCGAAGTTGAATGTCGTTTTTTAAGGTCTCGATCCGGGACTCCAAATCTTCTGTCCTAGACACGTCGAATTCCAGCTCCTGAATCTGGGACTGCATCTCGGTAACCTGGGTCGCCAAAGAGGGTTGATTCGTGGAAGCTTGCCGGTGGATCCGCCACAGGGCAACTGTCCTTATTATACTCTAAAAAAAAAAAAAAAAAAAAAATGAGTAAGAAATAGAAGATAATGGGTTTGAGAAGTTAGGCGGGCAACTTACCTGAAGTTGCGTGTAAAGTACAGCCTCTGCGAGTTCTTCCTGGGACCCAATCCCTAGCACCTTCAAAAACCCTTCCAGGAGTACCTCCTTCAAAGCCTCCAAGGGACAATGTCACGCCCCCGTTTAGGAAAATAAGGGAAACACGAACTAAAAGATAAATAAATAAGTAAATAAAGACAGAGAGTTACAAAACACAAGTAGTATTACTATTTATGCCAACTAAGATAGCAGTATCAAAATTTTACACTGGGGCTCGAAGTTATTTACAGCTCAAAAAGTGAAGTGGTAAAACAAAAGCTAGCAATCTACATTGCTAAAAAAACCACCACATAAGTTAAAAGACTGAAATGAGTACAGTTTCCATCAACAAAATATGACTGTACTATCATGATCTATCAGCTCTACAGTCTATGTCCACGACGGAGTCCCCAGGTACCAAACTGCTACTATTTACAAGAATCTACATCCTCTACTGGTCCACTGTACAATAAGTCCAAGTTGCCCATGGATGGGGCCAGATCTGGGGGTCACTGACCACCAAAAGTCCTACAGGCACTCCTCCCCTCAAAACTATGATGTACACCTTCATCTGAAAATGGTTATAAGGGAAAGGGGTGAGTTCGACAACTCAGTAAGGAAATATCAACACCAGGAAAATAAAACATGCTATAAAATCATTAATTATGCATAATGACAAAAATATCAAAATGAGCAATTAAGACAGAATTTATAAGTATAAATAACAGGACTTAAAAATAGATGAACAAGAAACATGAATAATGGCACGAATAATCAAATCAATTCTTTTTATTTTCTCTTTTATCCTTTAACTGTGGTTTAACCCTTTATAGACTCTAAACCGCTGTTACCCGTGAGCGGAGCACGTTGGCTTTTGTCACACAGACCTATGGACTCAGCCTGTCGTCACAGGGGAGAGTCGGTTCCGAGTTGGGGATCTTCCCTAGGTGAAGGCCAACCTCGGCTGGTAGCACACACCAACACATGGTATGCTTGCCATGCTACCCTATGGGTACCAATCCTAGCTATAATAGTGCCTCAGGGTTAAACGGTTACTGCACATGAACATTTTCTGTAATACTGTGGGCTCTGCTTTAACTGTATACTTATTTCAAAACTGTAAGAGCCGTTTTCATAACTGTAGTCATGTGCAGAATTAATTTTAAAATCTCTTTTCTTTCATTCACTGGATTCATGAATAGAATCATATACTTTGGAATTCTCTGTAATCATATATTTCAAATGCTCTTTATCATTTCTCTGAGTATGCATAATTCATAATTTTTGAAATGCTCATATTCATGACTGTAAACATGCTTAATCCATACTTTGAAATGCTCTTGATCATAACTTTAATTATGCATAAATCATAACTTTAAAATGCTCTTAATCATATCTATAATTATGCATAAATCTTATCTTTAAAAATGCTCTTACTAATAACTGTAATTTATGCACAAAATTCTTTGAATAATAACATATGAGCAATAAAAGCTTCGCATTAAAAATCACATGATCAACGCTATGTAAAATTCCCCAACACTTTTTCAACAGATTTATAGTAAAATCTTGTTGGGGGTTTTTCGGTGTTGTATCCCCTTACCTTGATAGCCCTTTTTGTCAGAGTTGCTTTTACCTAAATAAAATGCAAAGGTAAATTTTATTTAGAGGATATTCTGAAATTAGTAAGCCGTTATAACAGTTAATAATAAACCTTAAAATCTAAATTAGAGCTAATTCTTACATTATTATTATATTCATACCTTTTCTAAAAAATAAAATTATTCTATCTAATTAACCAAAAATAATCCCATAATAAGTAAATAAAAAAAAACAAACCTAGAGATAAATTAACTAATAAGACTTAAATATCAAAACCCTACAATTTCAACCCCAACTCACGGGTCTACCTAAAAACACAACATCTACCGGGTAGACTAATACTAACCTAAATAACCCACTAAAAACCAAAATCTACAAGGCATAGAACCACCAAAACCACCGGGAAAACCAAAAACTCAAACCGGTTAGCACAACAAACCAAAAACCCAAAGACAACATCACGGAACCGGCCAAAATGATAACTCAAAATAGGACACACACACACGGCCAGATTCCTTCACCATAGCTCAGTGGCCGAATAGCTCAAGGAACCACAAAACCAAAACATCCATTCAGTTGAAATACTACACACACAGATCTGCCAAAAACATCAACATCTCAACACACTCGGCCAGCCCTTCAAACGAATCCACTGCCCTCTCCAACCAACCGGCCGAAACCCACAGCCAACCTCCTTCCAACCAACCGAACCCACAAAGCCAACCCAAAAAAAAATAGACAGAGAAGAGTCTTCGCAGGTTATACCCATCTGAAAAAAAAAATTCTGTTCAAAACCCATTCAGCCTACCCAACGAATCTTGCTCTAAATTCTTCTCAAAACTCAACTAAAAATTGATAAAGACTAAGATTTTCACTTACCCAAGGAGAAAATTGGCTTCCAAAGGTATGGGTACCGGCAAAGTCGCCGGAAAAAAAGGCACCAGGAGACGTCGCCGGCGCGGGACCGTGGCCTGCCGGTCCGGCGGCGTCGTCCGCCCAGTCCGGTGGCCCACCCACCGGCTGGGTCCTCTTCCTTCCTCCCCTCCCTCTCACGGTCACACACACACAACTCTCCCTCATCTCCACTCTCGTCTCCCTCTCAAACTGTGCAAGGAGAAAAAATGAAGAAACACAAGCAGAGAAGAAGAAGAAAAGAGGAAGGAAAAGAAAAAAAAATAAAATCTTGAGGATATAGGGTCTGGTACACGCACGGCATGAAAAGGAATAAAAAGAAAATTGAAAAAGAAATGAATAAATAGTAATGAATATATGCCAAAATTATTAAAGAGCTAATGAACAAATAGAGTGCACTAATTCTTAAGAGAAAATACCTGCAGATTTCCTCTGAGAAGAGCTTCTTAACTGAACTAAAGTATGATGTGCAGAAATAAAATAACTCAGCTCTTATAACTGTGACCGGTAGAAAATTGATTGGTGAAGAAGAAACTACTTACGTGAAAGATACGCAGTTCAACATGTCCATAAGAAGATGAAGCTTCAAACTTGCCACGTAACCCTCAATTCAGCCAGAAATTTAATATTTTTTTTTCCAGTTATTACTACTGATTCGATTTTATCACTTATCTATTCTTTTTTTTTTTTTTTTTTTTTTTGCAACTAATTATCAAATCTTAAAATATTTTAACAATTATTATTATTATTAGGGTGTTATAGACAGACCATTAAGTCTTCCCTTAAGGAGTCTATCAACGTTCCTAGTCGAGAGACGCTGGTTTCCCCAAGTCTTTTCATCCCGGGCGAAACAACCGCTTCGGTCGGATTTGATCCTTCTTGAATCGGCTTTAATAAATTAGTTGTCTCGGTTTCTATATGATCCAGGGTCCTCAAGGCACATCCAGGACTTAGCGAAGCTTCTGGCTCTACTAGCAATCGGTCCTCTAATATCAAACCCGCACCAGTCTCCGAAAGAGCCTCGGTCTCGACAGCAGGTGAACAGTCAACAGGCTCCCCAGTAAATGGCACGGCTAGAGTATCGGAGTCTGGAAGAGAAGGCTTTGCAGGGATCTCCATTGTCACCGGCGCTGTTGGCAAAACAAAGCGCGGGCGACCAAAAAGAAGCTCGGCTTCAGTGGCCCGAGTAAGCGCGTACTCCCGGGTATCCGAGGCAAAGCGGGTCCTCTTTGTTGACCCTTGCACTTTCTCCTTTCCTTTACGTTTGGCTGCATTTTGAACCGAAGGAACCTCCTCCGGCTCTTCAAGTTTGTCGTCGATTTCAATCACAACGGGGATGGGAGCATTGTCGGCGCTGTCCAGGCGATCCACGGACGAAGCATTGGGGACCCCATCCCCGGATGCTTCCCCCAAATCCTTCGCAAGTGTAGCGAATTCTAGTGGGGCAGCCGGGGCAGAAGTAGTTGGAAGCTTTTTTTCTGAACTTCCGGTTGACTTGCTATGGGGAACGGTTTCACGGACGGAAACGGTGGGGGTACGGTCATCCGCTCCCGGAATAATGGTCGGCTTCGCGACCTTCGATTTGGGAGCGTCTGTTTTCGGCTTAGAGCTTCTCTTTGGCTCGGGGCAAGCCACAGCTCAGGGAATAGGAGCAGCCTCGCTTCCGGATTTCCGCACCATTGTTTTTCCCTTCTGGTCGTACCAAACTTTGCCGGTGGGAATCTCATATTTGAGAACTTTCCGCATGTTCTCATCGGTAACGATATTGTCATAATCGATCTTCAAGACGTTGGTTGGCGTTTGGGAGAAGGTCAACATTGTGGCGACTCTCCTCCTCCCCGTTGCATTCAGGGCCGGAGGTTCCCTAAGATCAATTTGGATTGGTCTCCACTCCCGGGACATCCTTTGGTTCTCCGCCAGGGGTGTAGCCAACTCCCATTCACCCGAGACCCTAAAGAATTCAGATCTCCACCCCCGGTTGTTTGAGTAACTCGGGGAAAGAAAAATGAAGATCGGGTTCTCCCGGATGGTGAACTCAACAACCCCTTCCCTTTTATAGTTGACTCTGTATATATTGAAGAATTTCGGAATCGTCATCCGGGCTTCCAGCACTGTACGCCATAAAATGAAAGACGTGAAGAGGTATCTCCACGCATTTGGTGCGATCTGACTCGGGGAAACCCCGAGGTATAACACCATCTCCCGAGCTACGTCAGGAAACGGAAGTCGTAACCCGGCTGTAAGCATCTTCTCGTAAATAACTATGTCACCTCTTTGGATCTCCAGGGTGACTGGGTTCTGGAAGTGGAGAAGTACTGGCGGAAGAATATCATAGTTGTTACGGAGGCGGAACTCGTCCCTAACATGAATCCTCGAAGCCCCTCGACGATCAAGTGGCACAAGAGGCCGGAGGACGTTCCCTCCCTGAGCCAGATTGTCACCCAGTTCGGGCATCACCTCATCGTCGGACAGGGCGTCTTCTTCTTCAGGCTCCGGAACGTCGACTATTTCGAATTCCTCCGCGTTAGACATTTGATAAGAGAAAATGAGGAAATGATGTGTTATATGATACTGGAGGGAGTTGAGAGAGGATGGGAAGTCTAAAGAAAATTCGATGTGGAAATGGGCGGAGTGTGGAATGAGTATTTATACAAGTAAGTGACCCGGGTTGGCCGGTTTCCAATGACCGGTAGTCGAAAGGTCTCATTCAAATTTTCTACCTCAAAACCGGCAGCCGAAGAGCCCCCGGTTGTACGCCTGACAGCTGCAACGCGCCTCAAAAGATGAACCAACGTCCAATCACATTTAAGGCACGGCCGGCGTATGTCAACAAATCCTGTAGCTTGCGGATTTCGATGAGAGGAAGATTCAGAATTTAAAATTAGAAAAGCACGGGATTCCATAAAAAGTGCGGGAATTTCGAAAATGGCGCTCAGAGGTTCTCGGTTGAAGCGACAGATAAAATTAAAATACCCAGTTACACCACCGATTCAGGTATAAAGCCAGTCTATTGTTCTCGGTAGTATACCTCCGGCATAGTCTCAAAATAAAATGCGATTTAATTACAGTTGATTATACATAAATTCTCTCAAGCACAAAATTTGTGTAAGAGAATTGGGGGGTAACTGTTGGGGAAAAATATTGACCTTCTCGGATGTAGGGCCCAACCCGAGAAGTAGGCCCACTCTGATCCACCCGACCAGGCCCAAATATTAAAGGGGCATGATCCACCCGGGCCCGTTAAGGCCTCTTGAGCCCAAGATGTCACAACTGGCCCGTATAGGCGACCCAAATGCTAGTTGATATCCACATCTCCGTATATCTCAGCAATACCCGGAATCTAAGGGACACGACGCATGTTATGAAACATGATGGTGCCTCCGAGGTAAGCGGAACCCGAAGTATCCGTTCATCCGGGGCCACGTCTCCTCCAACCGCCTCATACACGAACTGAAAGGCTAATTGAATTGCTCCTCAACCTCTATAAATACTAGAACCACTTCAGATGTTAAGGTACATGCTAATCAGTCTTTTAGCATTATTCTGCGCATTTATTCTCAGAACCATACACTTACTTAAGCATTGGAGCGGGGTTGTCGGAACCCCCCGACGCAGTTTTATTTTGCAGGATCGTTTACATAGTTCATCCCAGCTTACCCCTGATCGACACGTCACCGACCGGAAACTGTCTCAACAGCACTAATAGAAGTAAAAAAATTGGATGGAAAACTCACAGAGAGATCTCTCTCAAATCCGTGAAAACTTAAGGAGTAAAAGTTGATTTTTAAAAAGTGAAAGAGTAATTTCAAATTGCGCGTTGACTCAAGAATTTATGAGACATTTACCCTTATTTTAAAATAGCATTGTTCTTCATAAAGTTCGTTATTGGCTTTAACCTTTAAGGATTTTATTTTCCACTACACAAACATGTTTTTTGCAAACCAATTCCCAACAGTTGGGAGCCCTCAAGGTCGTGTTGTAACATTTTTGAGGTACCAGTTGATCTTCTTTGATTTCTCTAACTCCATTATCTATTGGGAACTTCAATTTTAAATGATGGGTAGAAGTTATCGCCCTCAACTTGTTCAAAATTGGTCTCTCGATTATAGTGTTGTAAGCGGATGGACGATCTACTATCAGAAAATTGGTCATAATTGTAGCCTGTCTCGGTGAGGTCCTAGCAGTTACGTGGAGCGTAACGACACACATCGGTTGGACTCTCTCTCACGAGATATTGACTAAAGGAATTTGAATAAGTTTCATCATGTCTTGGCTGATTTTCATTTGTTGAAGCATTAGCCAATACAATATATCGGCCCAATTTCCATTGTCCACCAAGATCCGATGTACATCGTAATTAGCCACTGTCAGCTTTATAACGAGGCCATCATCATGTGGTAATGATACACCTGTTTCGTCTTCTTCAGAGAATGTCAAAACAACTGACTATTTCCTTGAGATTTTAGTGGGTTTTTCCAAGTCGAAGACTTCATTTCAGGATCCCATTTGGCGTACATGGGCTTTTCTTGTTGACACAGATTCTCCCACTCCAGCGAATCCACTAGATATTGTATGGATCTTGACGATGAGTTCCTGATTTCTTTGGAGATTTGGCGTCGAGGTAGGTTGTCTCTCTCTGTTCATGTTGGTGACCATCATTGTTTCTCGAAGGATAGCAATCCTGTGGAGGATTTTGTTCCTGTCGAGGTCTTTGTTGCTATTGGTCGGCAAGGAACCAGATCAGTTTCTCATTCTTGATAATCTTCTCGATTTCGAAACACAGGGCAACACATTTTTCCGTATCGTGGCCATGATCATTGTGGAATTCACAATATCTATTTTGGGACCTCCTGTTGGTAGGAGTAATCATTTTTGGTGGCCAGATTAACTCTAGATCTTCTCGGATTTCCATGAAAATCTCAACCATAATAGCATTCAACCAATTGTAAGAGCATTCCTAGCAGCTTCCCTTCCCTTCCTCTTCATTTTTCCTAAATGTAAGGAATAAAACTACTTTTTGCTTCCCTATCAAAAAACACCCCACAGCAGCTTCCCTTCATTTTTCCCTAAATCATTAAAATATTATTTTGTTATTTTTACTTTAATTAAAAGTAAGAAAAGAAAGAGATAAAGTAAGAGAGAGATTATATTTTAGAATAAACAATTGATTGGGATGTGAACAGTGCTTCCCAATGCATTGGGAAGCACTGTTCACTTCCTAAGGAACAGATAATTGTAGGGAAGCTGCTGTTGGATGGTTTTTTTTACTTTCTTAAAATTTTCCCTAAAATTTAGGGAACAGATCCCTTGTAGGGAAGCTGCTAGTAATGCTCTAAGTCGGTTCCCACTGAGGTGCAACCATTCTTAGATGAGTTATTGCATCTATCTTCTTAGCAATTTTATTCGAGGCTTTTCTCCCCTCCTCTCGAAATTCCTTCCGTTTTTTCTCGAGATCCTACTTGGATTCCATCAAAGCTTATATAGTTTCTTTGGTGTTGATGGGTTCTTCTATTTTATCCATTAACTCTGAAAGCGAGCGAGAGTTCTACAAGCTAGCTCACCCATTAGTGGTCCTCCAGCTAGGACCCCATTCATGAGGGAAGCAAATACTAAATCATGCTTAGGGTCATCAACAGTCAATTTTTCATTATTGAACCGTGTGACATAATGCTTTGGAATGGTACTCTTTGACATCATGCTTACAATGACGGATTTATATATGGAAATGTAGTCAGTTCTAATAGATGGAGCCAATTTCTAGTCTTAGGCTGCACTTAATGATCAGATAAAGAGTGACATACAAAAAATAAGAATCAGAGTTCGTCGGGGATGGTCCGGCCGGGATAACTCTGGCACTCAAGTTAGTCTCTTTGCCAAGGAGAATAATCTCACAATAATAAGTGTTTGAGAGTGTATGCGAATAGAGAAAATCGTCCCCCTTTACCTGGCCTCCTTCTCCCTTTATAGGGATGGTTTTGGTGTGCCTCTCTCTTTCCCACAATATCAAGAGGTTAATGATTTGCTGGAGTCTTTCTCTCAAAATTTGGTGGATCGTGATGTGTAACAAACCATTCAAATAAGAGAAATGCTACACTTTGTAAGAATTTTTTTCAAAATTTGGTTCCTAAATAATGTGTTACAATCTTATGAGATGATGACACATTTCTCGAAATAATAAATCACATGAGATTGTGACACATCATTTTGGAACCAAATTTTGAAGAAAAAAAAAATTTAGGCTTCATTTGGTTCGCGGAATGGCCATTCCATTAGAAAATGAATAGTTATTTCTGGGAATAGAAGGTGGTGGAATGGAATGACTATTCATATTATTTTATTTGGTAATAACTCACATATTTTAATCGGAATTCAAAATAAATTACTAAAAAAACCCTACATTATATATATATATATATAAAAAAAAACTAAAAAAAAAAATTGAAATAAAATGGTAAGTAGCCGAACCGGAGGTCACCCCCGACGAGAACTTGGAGTGGCCTGTGCCACCCTCAATTGCTCCGGGGGTGGTCGCACCCTCCCCCCAGGCATTCTAGGGGTGGTGCGACCACCCCTGGCCCTCCACAGTGGCTAACCGACCACCAATGGATGGTCGGCCAACCACTTTGGGGTTTAATTTTTTTTTTTGAAAAAAAAAAACAAAAGATTTGAAAGAAAATAAAAAATGAGTTTTTTTTTTAAAAAAAATGTAGTCTTTACCGTCAAGGAATATGTATTCCTATTCGTAAGGGAATAACTATTTCATAAAATAAACTTCTACCAAACTAAAGAATAATTATTCCTATAGAATAGCCATTCTTTTCCATATGCTTAACATTAACATTAATACTTTTATTTCAATTTTCAACTAACAGAGTCTAAGAGAAGTTTATATATATATATATATATATATATATATATATATATATATATATATTTAATAAATATAAAAAATAAAAAATCTACATATGAGAATGTTTTACGCCAGACAAACCGACGAACCCATATAAGCACTGCCCTCCCGTCGTCTAGTTCCCCAATCAAGATCAAGGAAGCTCCCCAGAAAACCGCTGCTCACTCTCGGATCCGAATCGAAGCGAAAATGAACGACGCCGATGTCTCCAAGCAGATCCAGCAGATGGTCAGGTTCATTCGCCAGGAAGCCGAAGAGAAGGCCAACGAGATCTCCGTCTCCGCCGAAGAAGTACGCCCAATTCCTTTTCGCCTACGTATATGAACCGTATGTTTATACTTCTACGTGATCGTGTTTTTCTCTTGGCAGGAATTCAATATTGAGAAGTTGCAATTGGTCGAGGCTGAGAAGAAGAAGATCAGGCAGGAGTATGAGCGGAAACAGAAGCAAGTCGAAGTTCGAAAGAAAATGTAAATTGTTTTCCTGGAATTTGAATTCGGTTTCTCGTTTTAGTTCGCGCGGTTGCTTAATTTCCTCGCGTTTGTTGTTAGGATAGGTTAGAAGTTGAATTTCAATTTCACAAGAGCTTGGATTTTTTTCGATTAGTGATATAATTGTGGTTCTGTTTAGCTGTGTGTGATGAATGAAACGAATCGTTTTGTAGGTTGTTATCAATGTTAGTTAGATTTTTGAATATCGGTGAGATCGAATGGGGCAAGTCGAAGTTCGGAAGCTGTAAATTGTTTTCCTGGATTTGAATTCGATTTCCCGTTTCAATTAGTCAGGCTGATATTTTCTTCGCCTTCTGTTGTTAGGACAGGTTAGAAGTTGAATTTGAAATTTCCGTGAGCTTGGATTTGGTTAATTTCCTCCTCCGGTTTTGTTGTTAGGATAGGTTAAAAGTTGAATTTGAACTTCACAAGAGCTTGGATTTGGTTCAGTTAGTGATATTATTATGGTTCTGTTTGGCTGTGTGATGAATGAAAAAAATCGTTTAGCATTTTATTTTTTATGTTAATTAGAATGAATATCAGTGAGCTTGAATGGAGCTAATTGTCCCAATAAATATAGGAATTCAATTAGTTTGGCTGAAATATTTCTTTGGAATGGAATAATGTGACAGATAATCGATTGTTGGATTGGTGTGTTGCAGTGAGTACTCGATGCAGCTTAATGCTTCTCGGATAAAAGTTCTTCAAGCGCAAGATGATGTGGTTAATTCCATGAAAGAGGCGGCATTGAAGGAGCTTTTGAATGTGAGCCGCGATCACAATGTGTACAAAAGGCTTCTAAAAGATCTGATTGTTCAGGTCAGCAAAACCCGACTTCGTGTTCTGTAGTTTAACATCACATGTATTGATGAATCTGAAATCATATTTTGATACTCCTGACTATCCTTTGGCTTTTAAGAATGCGAGAGCATCTCCAGCAATGACTTTTAGTTTAGCCACTCAAAATATCACTTTTTCTAGTTTAGCTACTAATTTTTCTCTACAAACTCTAACAGGACTATCTATTTCACTCTCTACTTTATTTAAAATATTGTTCTCTTCCCCTCTCTCTCCACCCTTGTTTGTTTTTTTCCTGCACTTTTTCTTGTTTTCTATCAAATTTTTTTATTATATTGGTAGAAGATGCTCTGATGGAATTGCATTTACATGTATAGATCTTGTAGTGTTTATAGTTCTTTGGTAGTTTAATTCAGATCACTTTCAGAGTAGAGAAATAAATTATTAGCGTATATGATATACTTATTCGGACATGTTTAGCATACGCATATAATTATCTTTGAAGAATAAGACACTGAGTTCTGAGGAAGTACGATAAATACTTCCCTTATAAGCTCTAACTGTAGTTGAAAGTGTAAACTGACATTACCATCATCTGTGATGGTCACTTGAGTTTTTAGCGTCATTTTTGGTGATGGTTTTTTTATTTCTTAATCGATCCATTGTTGGATGGGTTGTTGCTGTTAAATGATATAAGAGAAATGGATCCATGTGATCTTCAACGGATGCCAAAAAGATTTTTAATTACTTCGAGTTTGAGCATAATGTATGGGAAAAAGTTAGTAATAATCAGTAACTTGGCTTTCTGATATTAGTAACATTAAATTCTGTGTTGCAGAGCTTGCTCAGACTGAAAGAGCCTGCTGTCTTATTACGTTGCCGGGAAGATGATCTTCATTTGGTGCAGTCTGTGCTGGATTCAGCAGCACAGGAATATTCTGAGAAAGCACATGTTCATTCACCTGAGATCATAGTTGACAAGAAAGTCTATCTTCCAGCTGCTCCTACCCATCATAATACCCATGGTCCTTTCTGGTAAATTTTTTGTTAACTTGATACACTAAGATATTGCCAGACTCCATTTACTTTGCCAATTACCCTTCATATGTGCTGTTGGGGCTTCGCAAAGTGGTCTGGCTGAGTTGTTCCAAGTTATTGCTGAACTAGTTATCAGGTTGCAAAAGCAGCTTTTAGACAGGTCTTTCTGAAATTCTGAATCATCCTCCCTTTTCCGTTGTTAATTGTGTATCAGCCAGCCAGTTGGGGAAGATTGAAATTGGCTTGCTTAACATCTTATGTCCTCAACAGCTCTTTGTTATTGAAAATATATTGATGGAATAGCTTTCTGATAATCTTTGTTGTTGTTCAGCTCTGGAGGCGTAGTGTTGGCTTCTCGAGATGGGAAGATTGTTTGTGAGAACACCCTTGATGCACGGTTGGATGTTGTGTTCCGTAAAAAACTTCCAGAGGTACTCCATTTTGTCTTACACAGAGACAGCATTACATAAACTGCCTTTGTTGTTTTATTTAGTAGTCACTTGCCTCATGGATTTTGATATTATTTCTAGTCATTCTGCCTAGGTAATTGTTATATTAGAAGAAGTATCTATTATTCGTGCTCCCCTACACTGCATCATTTGCTAATTTGCTCCAAGGGAAGATTCAAACTAGTGACCTTTACATTATGAAGTGTGGTCTCTGGCCGATTGAACTGTCCCATGGGGTTTCAATGACCAAGTTATATTAGATATGATGTCATTAAAGTGGAAGATATCTCTTGTGAGAAATTCTGTAGTACATGTTATCTTATGGAGTTAGAATAATAGCCATACGTGGTGAGACCACATTTGAACCAAGTTTCTGTTTTTCTTATTGCAGATCCGCAAGTTGCTATGTGGTCAGGTTGCTGCATGATGGGTTGGATTGTATTGTTTTACTGCCCCTAAATTATTTGAGACCTGAGATTGGTCTTTGATGATAAGATTATTGTCCAATCAATTGCTTTGTTTGTATGTTCATTTTCTTGTTTGCTGCATAACTTTATATAGTGTAGATGTTCTTCAGTTTGGTGCGCTCTTTAAGTCTTATCGATTGGGGCATGAGAAAGTACTTATTCTTAGTGATAATAAATGTTTTCAGCTTGAGTGTTTCTGTTATTTGTTCCTTATGAAGTCAAGCATAGTTCAGGCTAAATGGTTTATATCATAGGATTTGACGGTGTTGTGCTGTAGTTTTTTTAATGGTCTAAGAAAATGAAATTAAATCTAGATCGTTAAAAAAACTGCACACAGAAGCTCTAGTTTTCATAGAACTGCATAGCAAACCGTTCTTTGCAAATTTGGCATGATCCTTATATGGCAGCAATGCCCCACTCCATTCTTTCCTTTTAAAAGCTAGGAAAATTATGCTTATTAGAGCATTCATGTTGAACTAGTCAAAATTTAGGGTCCGTCTAGGTTTGCGATTTTAAAATGTGCGATTTGAAAAAGTGATTTTAAAAAACGCAGTTAAGCATTTGGCAAAATCGTAGTTTGACTTTTAAAATCACAGGTTAGCTATTAAAATTCTGCGTTTTCAAATTGTAATTTTTTAAAAACACAATTTTTGAACGATTTATTTTTTGCGATTTAATTTAAAATTACAAATTTTATCTACGAAATTGCAATTTCAAATACACCCTTAAGCAAATTTTAGCTCTAAAAAAAAAAAAAAATTGTTATTTTAACTATCCACTTTTTAAAAGCACCAAATATCTAACTCTTTTAAATATTTTTCTACTTTAAGAAAAATATTATTTTTTATTAGATTTAGAGCAACCACTTCAACTGATGAGGACTAATTCATGTTAATATTTCATATTATGCTATCCTTCGGTGCTACACGTTAATGGGAAGAATATTTTGATATTTGGCATTGTGTACATGCAAAATTGTCACAACCAAAGTTGAAGAATTAAGATCAGCCCCTATCAAGTCTCTTCAATCATATGGAAGCACAAAAAAGAGACAGAAAATTAAAACTCATTTGCCAAATTGAAACTACCAAATACTCGGCCAAACCATAGACATGGCAAAATTAAGACCCATTAACCAATTAGAAACCAGTTTATTAGACAAAAATTTCAACCTATTACCTAAACAAGTGTTGTATTTTGCTGCTCTCTTTCTCAATAAACATCCATAATAATAGAATACACTCGGAGAGAGCAAGAGAATCAAAATCCGTAAATCTAAATCAAAATCAAAATCAAAATTTTATATTCAGAATCAAAACTCATAAACCAAATCAAATTTGAGATTTAGAATCAAAACTCATATACTAAATCAAATTTGAGATTTAGAATCAAAAACTATAAACCAGATTAAACTTGAGATTCAGAAGCTTGCAAGATGCAATCTATGAGGTGCGAATGAGTTTTTCTGCTACGACTTCAAGAGATAACGCGGGAAGACTGAATAAACAAATAAAAAATATGAAGAAACGAAAGAAATTTGACTCTGCAGACCAAATGAGCAAGTCTGACTATAAGCAAATTTATTGAAGCGTTGACGAGACGCAATTTTAAAAAAATTTGGCAAATATTGGCAAAAGTTCCCCTTCAACGAGCTTGATGCGAATGCTCTTAGGAGTGTGATCTGAATTTGTAGCTGGAGAATGACTTTCCAAGATAGTGTGCATAACCATGCTTCACATTTTACAGTGATGTGGCTAATTATTTTTAGTATTTGCAACTCTAAGAAATACTGGCTTAGTGGCTGCTAAAGTAGATTTTAATCGGCCATTTTACCCTGTTTCTAACTTCATTGCACAATTTTAGCAGCTATCTTTATGGACTTTGTTTTTGCTTTAGTACCCTCTCTGATTTAAAAGAAAAAAAAGCCTATCGAAATGCTCAAACTGCAGAATGATTTGGGTGTGTTAAAATTTTTGTTTCTGACTTTAGTTTTTTGTTCTAAAAAAAAATAAAAATTTAGTAACAAACAATTCAAACATAAAACACTCTTAAAAACATTAAAACAATTCTAATATTTATATATATAAAAAAATAAAATAAATAAATAAACAACAAACAATTTTCAAATTCACATCACACATAACATTTTTTCATTTTTGTTAAAAAAAAAATCAGCGGAACACATTAACAAATAAAGGCTTTAATTTTGAACCTGTTTATTTTAAAATGATTGATATTATATACTAAATCCTCATTATATTGAGTTGATGTGATAATGGTTATCAGTCTTTCAATTTTTTTTAATAAGGGTGGATGAACATTGTTAAATCAGCTCGATAAAATAAAGTTGTAATATGTTACATTAGAGCATTCTTATCAAACTCTTTATTTTGAAAATTTCACCAAATTAGCTTGGTGAAATAAAGGTATAATATATAACATTAGAACATTCATATCAAACTCTTTATTTTGAAAGTTTGACCAAATTTTAGAGAAAAATCGAAACTCTTTCTTTGAGAAATTTTTTTTATAGTTTTTTGAAGGACAAATTTTCTACAAATCGATTTATAAAAAATTTCATATAAACTACATATAAGAATAATGGGTGTCTTTTAGAGAAAAATTGAAATTTACATCATGCAGAGCAAGCTCTTTACTATTTCTTCAAAGAAAAGTGTTACAAAAACACTCATTACACACCAATTACATTCTCTCCTTACATGAGGTGGGACCCACCATCACATGACCTCACTCAATATGAGTGAGGTATATAATGAGTGTGTAATGTGTGTGTTTTTTTAATCATTACTCTTTCTTCGAAAATAAGTTACTTCAAAAACTCTCTTAAAATTTGATTCCAAAATTTCTTACGCTATTTATATTTTTATCAATTTTTTTTTCTTTCTCCTGCTTCTTCACTCTCTCCCTTAGTCCCCACTCCCTTCGACCCTTTTCCACCCCCTGCTTCACTTCCATATCTCAATCCCAAAATTCATGGGATATCCCATTATCCCGATTCCCATTACAAAGTAAAAACCAGACAGACTTCGTTTCTCTTTGCATTGATTTTCGTCAATGCATTTATAGCTTTTTTAGTGCAGTGACGACAGAGAGCAGCCTTGACGTCCGATCATCATTCAAGACCCTCCTACACCGTTCATTTTCCTCCTCGTCTTCCCACGCCAATGACGCCATCGCACCGTTCAATATACTTAAGCCTTTTGCACGATGGGAAACTCAAACTTAACGCCTCCTACAAGGCTACAACCCACAACACTTTCATCTCTCATAAGATATTCAATGATTCATCCAATTGTAATCATACACGTGGCATTTACCTTTCTATCACTCAATCACTCCTGCAACATTTACTTTTTCAACGCTCAATCAACTTTTAGGCTTCGTTCAGTTTGCGGAATATACCCTTGAAATGAAATGGTTATTCCTACGAAATAATTATTCTTTTGTTTGGTACGAGTCTATTCCTTGGAATACCTATTCCTTTACATATTCTTCTAAAAAATGAGAGAAATAGTTATTCTTTGGGGTAAATATAATATTTTTCAGAAAAAAACATTTATTTTATATTTTATTATTTTTTTTTAAAAAAAAAAAAACCAAAAAACCAAACCTTTCACTGTCTAGGTGGATATGGAGCCGGGGGTGGTGGCGTGGTGCGACCACCCTTGTCGCTTTTGGGGTGGCCGGGTTGGCTTCGGGGGTGGTTGCGGCCACCCCCAAAGTCCCTCGGGTGTGGCCGGCCACCCCCGACGAGTATTTTAGGGGTTGCCGCGAAGACCACTCCGGGGGTGGTTGCGGCCACCCCCGACTCTTGGTGGGCAGCCGACCACCCCAATGGGTGGTCCGCCACCCATGGGTTTTCTTCTCTTTTTTTTTTTTCTTTGATTTTTGTTTTGTTTTTTTAATAATTTGATTTTCTTTTTAATTTTTTTAAATAAAATATGGGGTTATTTTAGTAATTTTGATTGAATTCCAATTAAAATATATGTGTTCTTACCAAACTAAAGATTATGAATAGCCATTCCATTCCGCTACATTTTATTAGCAGGAATAACTATTCCTTTTTCTAATGGAATAGCCATTCTGCAAACCAAACGAGGTCTTAGTCGATTCACAGCATTAAACGTCTGCCTACGATCTTATCACTGCTTTGAGATTTTTACCGTTGTGCCCTCACGTCTTCCCACTCATTTTAAAATTGTGTTAAAAAAATACTTCTAATGCATAAAAGTTGTGTTCAAAATATGAGCAATATTAAGAAATATTTTTTAATTCTCTTTTTATTCTTTTAAAATTAATCATGTCTTTTAAAATTATCATTTAATTAAAATTTAATAATAATTAATCTCAAATCAAATAATAATTTTAAAAATCAAATTAATTCTGAAAGGATAAAAAAAAAAAAATAGTTCATAACATCACTTTTATATGATAAGAGAAAAAAAGAAAAGAGAAAAGGAAAGCAAAGAGACAATGATGAATCACATTTTGACCGTATAAAAATAGAGGAATCGTAGAGTTTATTTTAGTGTGTTTTTAGTATTTATCTGAAATGATATTAATATAAGAAAAAAAATTAAAAAATTACATTCACATCATTCAAAAAGATATAAATATATATATTTTTATTATATTTCTATCATTCTAGATGAACAACCATAAAACACTAAAAATGAGGTCTAGCATTCTTTATTAAAATGCACAGCACAATATTTAACATAAGCTCAAGCTCTTATTTATAGTGATGTCATGAGTAATGAGTAAGAATATTAAATAAATAAACAAAACCTACTAAAAAACTAGAATAAAGAAAATAATATAAAATATTATATAACATCCCCTTCAAAATTAGACAAGTGCATGAGTGCAGTGGTGCATCATCGTCCTCTTCTTCACAACTCTCTACTTGACACCTTCACACAGACAGACGTGACTCCCATATACGCTTAGGAGTTAGGACTAGGGTCACCCAACACCACCAGAATACGTCACCACCGGCCACCCCAACTCCCCCCTCCGGCGGCGAAATCCGGAGAGCTCTTCGCAGCTAGGAGCTACCCCCTCTAGGTCTAGGCTAAGCACCAAGATAAAAACTAAGGTACTTTCTTAACTTTCTCAATCTAACTGCTTTGGTTCGCGTTTGTAAATAATGGGTAATGAATAATCTAATGGAATGTAAGATGATCATAATGCGCATTTGAAGGGGCTGGAAGGGCTGGACTTTGGGAGGGGAAGGTGCGAGTTCTTTAGGTGTGATGGAGGTATGGAAAGTGGTATGCACCATTTTTGGGGGCTTGGATGTTGTCGAAACCCCACGGAAGTGGCTTCAAGTTTGGGACTTTATTCATGTTTATGTTTTGGAAAAAAATGTTTCAATCCACTTTTGATTTATTTCTTATTTTTTTTTTTATTCTTTTTTTTTCTTTCTTTCTTTCTAAAATTTTCCTGTGAGATTATGAATCGTGGTAAAATGATTGGAGGTAAATCTTCCATCTTGGTAGGTCTTTATTCTATTTAATGTCTCTGAAGAAGGTGGCTGGTGTTGAACAATAAATATATATATATATATATTGAATTTGGATACCTCTAGGCTGATGATTATTTTATGTGGTTCTTTTGTTCTACAGCTGTGCAGAGTTTCACATTCTTATGAATGACATGGAGAGGACTTGCGAAAAAGGTTAGCTCTTATTAGGTATCAATATATATCTGAATCCATTTTTTTTCACAAGCATCTTTTCTTTCCTGTCTTCTTAGAGTTCACTTAAGTTTATATCACCAATTTAAACATGCCTAAGTGATTGCACTGCACCCTCTTAGTATCTTACAACCTTAGATTGCTATCTTGTTTGACGTACACAGGATCCAAGAAGAAGCAAAAGGGTTTGGTGGTTGATGACTTGATGGTAAGGGGTCCGATGGTGTGAGCACCGGCCACCTCGAATTTTACTTATGATCACAGGAAGTCGAGAGAACTTTGTTCTCGCACGATCCGTCATTATGAGTATCCTTTTGAGTTCGTGGAGGATGTGTTATTTAACAAGCTTATAAGGTTTACCACACCGCACTGGCAACAAATGTCCAGGGCTACTGCTATGAGTGACTGGTTTGCCACTTATGAAATAGAGAAGAAGAAATTAAAAACTTTGTTGAGAGGGGTTGACAAAGTTAACATCACAACTGACATGTGGAATTCGCAACAAGAAATTTCTTATGTAGTTGTGACATGTCATTTTATAGATTCTGATTGGCATTTACATAGGCGTGTGTTGAACCTTTTTAATGTGTCGCCTCCACACTCCGGGGTTCTTATTGCTAATGCACTTTATAAGTGTTTTGAAGACTGGGAAATTGAGAATAAAATTTGTTCAATCACATTAGACAATGCAAGAGTGAATGATGTTGTCATGAGTATCATAAAAAATGATTTTAATTTGAAAAAGTCTGTGTCTATTAAGGGAAATTTGTTTCATGTGCGCTGTTGTGCGCACATAACTAATTTGTTGGTTCAAGATGGCCTTGGTAAGATTGCTGAGATCGTTGATTTGTGTCAGGGATGGTATTCAATATTTGGTGGAATCAAATGGAAGGTTGAAGCAATTTAGTGAGATTGCAAAACAATTGCAATTGACTTCAAAGAAATTGGTTTTGGACATACCCACTCGATGAAGTAGCACCTATTTGATGTTAGTAGCTGCACTTGAGTTTAAAGAGGTCTTTCCTAGATATAAAGACACGGACCAAAGTTTTCAGTGGGTGCTGACAGTTGACGATTGGGTTAAAGTGAAAAATGTGTGTCAACTCCTAGCAATCTTCAACAATGTAATGAAAATTGGATCAAGGAGCAACTATCCAACTATCAATTTATTCATTTTTGAAGCGTGTATGATAAAAGAAATCTTGGCTGAGATGTGTTGGGATCAGAATGAGTGCATCAAATCTATGGCACTTGAAATGAATGCTAGGTTTGAGAAATATTGGGGAGAATGTAACTTGTTGATGTCAATTGCTGTTGTGTTGGACCCAAGTTATAAGATGATGCTGATATGTTTTTGTTTCCCTTTGATCTATCAAGAGCTGGAAGCTACTACGAATATTGAATATGTCCTTACAGTTATGCATGAGTTATATAATGAGTATGTTAAGGAACATAATTCAAGTGTTATGGAACAAAATGTACAAGGCGATGCTAGAGAAAGCTCTTCTAGTAGTTGTTCTAGTAATGCATTTAGGAGGAATGTCCAGAGTGGTAATGCAATGTTTCAGTCATTCCTCGAAAGTGTTGATACATCACAACCGGTTAAATCATATTTGCAAAGATATTTGGAGGAGGGTGTATATATATGTGACAGGGGTTCAGATGCGGAATTTAATGCCTTGGATTGGTGGAAAGCAAATGCCCACAAGTTTTGCATCTTGTCTAAATTGGCTCGAGATATATTGTCAATACCAATTACCACTGTGAGTTCGGAGTACATATTTAGTGCTGGTGGAAGGGTTATTGATCCGTATCGAGTTTCGTTGTCACTAGAAATAGTGCAAATGTTAGTATGCGGGGCTGATTGGGTC
Source organism: Alnus glutinosa (assembly GCF_958979055.1). Taxonomy (NCBI): domain Eukaryota; kingdom Viridiplantae; phylum Streptophyta; class Magnoliopsida; order Fagales; family Betulaceae; genus Alnus; species Alnus glutinosa. The sequence goes on along the minus strand of NC_084898.1, from coordinate 7,358,869 downwards.
AAAGTACAATATGGCAGTGAGAACAAATCTACTGTAACTGTTACTTTTGTCTAGTGGTCATTGTTATTTTCATTTGCTTTTAAAATGTACTAACCTTTTCTTTCTTTCTTTTTCGTTTTTTTTTTAACCTTAGGAGGAGGATGACCCAACTGAAGTGCCAATTGTCTTACCGTAGCAATTTACCTTTTTGTATCAAGTAAGTAGAATTGTTGTAATATAATTGCATATTTTGTTTGGGGGATTTTGTTGGACAATATTATCTTGTTGAGGACCTAAGGACTTGAGGTAATGTATGATTTCCTATTTAATGATTAAAGCAAATTAAATTTTGTGCTATTATCAAACCTCTTTAGACATCTTTGCCAAGTGAAGAGAACTTGAGTAAATAATGCAAGTTAGTAAAAACTTAATATTTTTAGTGTGTATACATGTTCTATTAAAGAATTTGAAGTTGTCGGTTTTAAAGGCCTTTGAAGTTTCTGTTTACGTGAAGCCCATTTGATTCAATGTAGTTGTATTTGTTTAAATTTGATTTGTAATTGCATTGATTGTAATTGTAAAAATTTGATTGTATTTGTATAAATTTTGATCAACCCATGTATTGATCAACCTGAAATCATATTTTGATACTCGTAAGTAACAATGCATTTGAAAAATTAATAATAATCAGTAGCTTGTCTTTTTTATATTACTAAGATTACATTTTGTGTTGCAGAGTTTGCTTAGACTGAAAGAACCTACTGTCTTATTACGTTTTGGGGAAGATGATCTTAATTTGTGCAGTCTGTGCTGGATGCTGCTTTGCAGGAGTAATTTTTTTTGTTTTTTTGTTTTTTTTTAAGGGGAATTGCAGTAGTATTCTTAGAAAGCAAATGTTCGTTCACTTGAGATCATAGTCGACCTGATTTTTGAAGCGTAATTCCCAGTCAATTGGGCTATCCTGTGAAATTTCAGTGGAAGATATCTCATAGGATAAATTCTGTAGTACTTGTCATCTTATGGAGTTAGATGTTCTTCAGTTTGGTGCTTATTGTTGGTTATAATATATGTTTTCAGCTTGAGTATTTCTGTTATTTGTTCCCCATCTTCTCAAGCATAGTTTGAGCCGAATGGTTTATATCTTAAGATTTGGCTAATTTCAGTCTCTTTTAAAAAAACTTTGAATTAAATCTAGACCGTTAAAAAAACTATAATACATACGCCCTAGCTTTCATAGTTCAGCAGACCCTTCTCTGCAAATTTGGCATGGTCCTCATATGGGATGAGTTGTGCTCTTATGAATCTGAGTTGTCCAATGCCTCTACTCCATTCTTTCCTTTTAAAATCTAGGAAAATTATGCCTATTAGGTGTGTGATATGGATTTGAAGCTTGAGAATGACTTTCCAAGAAAGTGTGCATAACCATGCTTCACATTTTACAGTGATGTAGCCAGTTAGTTCTAGTATTTCTAGTAAGCCATTTTACAGTAATGGCTTAGTGGCTGCTAAAGCAGGCTTTAATCGGCCATTTTTACCCTGTTTCTCTGACTTCGTTACACAATTTTAGCAGCTATCTGTTTTTGCTTTAGTACCCTCTCCGATTAAAAAGAAAAAAAAACATATCTAAATTTTCAAACTGCAAAGTGACTCGGGTGTTTAAATTTTGTTCTTTAATTTTTTCTTTTCAAAACAAAAACATTAATAAACAACGTATGTGCATTCACACCAAGCTCTCCAAACTTTAATTAAATTTATTTTTTTAACTATTACTTTTAACAAATGTTGTATACCAAACTCTCCAAATATTTATCTATTTTAATTAAATATTAATTTTTTTATTGGTTTTAAGTAATTATTACTAACAAATGAGGAGAGAGGGAAAGTGAAATGAAAGGGGAGAGAAATTCAAAAAATGATAAAAAATAAAATAAAATTGAATTGTTCATGGAATTTGTGAGCCAAATTTGTGATGGAATTCTGATAAGAGAGAAAATATAAAAATTATAGAGAGTCAGTTGAAATAAGTTTTTTTGAGATATTCACAAAAATTTAGAGAAAATTTTGAAATGGAGAGCTTGTTGAGGATGCTCTAAGCATAAAACATTTTTAAAGAACAGTTTTTAGCTTTACATCACAAAAAATTAAATAAATAATTTTCACATTTATATTATTACATCATAACAATTTTTCAACTAAAAATAAAAAAACACAGTTCAAAACACATTAACAAATAAGGGCTTTAAATTTGAACTTGTTTACTTTAAAATGAGAAATATTGAGAGTGAGATGGTGATGTAAAATGTAACTTTCCTCGTTAAAAATAAAATGCCCTTCACTATTTATATGAATCTCTTATTAGGCTAATAGTGATTTCTAACAGATTTGTAGTGAATATGAAGCTTTCAGATTTGTGAATGGAATGAAATGGTTTTGGTGATTGATGTGAATGAATTGATTAATGGGATTTGAGAATGGATATGAAGTGATAATGGTGATGGAAATTTGGAATTTGACTAAGGGCGTGTTTGGTTTGCATAATAGACTCTTGAAAATAGTCATTCTTTTATTTGGCACGTCCTATTCTTATGAATAGCTACTCACATAAGAATAATTATTCATTTTATGAAGAGTAATACTTAATTTTCTAAAAAATTAGAGGAATAACTATTCTATAGAAATAGAGTACCATTTCAAAAGAAAATAAAAAAATAAAAAATAAAAATGGGGAAATACAATTAACCCCTTTAAAGTTTGACCACTTTTTCAATTTTGCTTTCAATGTTTAAAAATTTGCAATGTGCCCCAACAAAGTTTTTAAATTTGTCAATGTGGCAAATCCGTTAGTGATTTCTATTTGCTCTGATAGAAAGGGCCACGCGTGCTCCGCACGTGATTTTTTTATGCGAGCTTCTCCATTTTAATCTCAGTTAGACGCAGTCAATTACCAAATTGACCCTCAAATATTTCACGCATGGACGACCCTGATCTTGTTCTCCTTCACTAAACACAGCAAGTACAAAGCCGTTGTTATTTTCCTTCTTTTTTCACCTTAGGAGGAGGACCCAACTGAGGTGCAATTTACCTTTGTATTAAGTAAGTAGAAGTGTTGTAATATAAGTGCATATTTTGTTTGAGAGATTTTGTTAGATAATAGTCTTGTTGAGGACTTAAGGACTTGAGGTAATGTACGATTTCTTCTTTAATGTTAAGGCAAATTAAATTTTGTGTTATTATCAAACCTCCATTGACATCTTTACAAAGTGAAGAGAATTTGAGTAAATAATGTAAGGGAGTAAAAACTAACTTCATATTTTTTAGTGTGAATACATGTTCTATTTCAGAATTTGAAGCTGCTATTTAAATGAAGCCCATCTGATTGTATGTAATTGTATTTGTATTAATTGTATTTGGGATTGTATTTGATTGTATTTGTTTAAATTTGATTTGTAATTGTATTTGATTGTACTTGTACAAATTTTGATCGATTTGATTGTATTACTTTGAGAAATAAATTAATAAAATTTGTTAATTTCATTTATTGAATCTTAATTTGAGTACCCGGATCGGAAAGCTCAAGCTTATACAAAATTTTGGTCTTATCGAGCTGCACCGAGCCCATGAAAGAGGCAACATTGAAGGAGCTTTTGACTGTTAGCTAGCCACGATCACCATGCGTACAAATTAAAAGAACTTTTGAATGTGAGCCTATGAAAGAGGCAATATTGAAAGCTCAATTTGTTTCGACGTAAAATATTTTCTGTTGGAAAATGATTTTAGCTGAAAATATTTTTTAACGTTTGGCTTGTATGAAAAATCGATGGCCGCTGGAAACGGCTGGCGACATCCTGTGGAAGCAACCGGTGACTTCGGGCATAGGGAAAATTGAAATTGGCTTGCTAACATCTTGTGACCAAGTTATTAGATATGATGTCATTAAAGTGGAAGATATCTCATGGGATAAATTCTGTAGTAATACTAGTAATACACACTGAGATCGCATTTGAACAAAAGTTTTTGTTTTTCTTATTGTAGATCCGCAAGCTGCATGATGGGTTGGATTATATTGTTTTATTGTGTTAAATCCATATATGTGTCCGCCTTCCATACATGATGATTCACACCATACATTCAATTATTATAAACTGTATAATAAGCAAATATCCGTTTGAAGAAGTTATAAACATTTGATAAATTTAATAGGATCATGGCATAATTTCTCAATTGAAACAAGAAATTAAAGTATATTCATGGTGAAATAAAATCATTTTGTAAGCATTTACTTATCTCGGATGATTCTTCTCACTTTCGAATATCTTAATTTCAAATTATTGCAAATCAAACTTTAGAATTAGATACATTCCACATTGAAAACCTTAATATTGCATGTAAAATCTTAATCATGCAATCAAAATCTTAATCTCCTAGTTTTTGCAAGCATCGACCATTCGGTTCACAAGGGTCGGAATGTTCGTTATACATACATCGATTGTTCGACCTCAAGGTGAAACATTCGATGACTGTTAGGAACTATAATCTATTAAAAACCTCTTACTACACCTTAATCACAAACTTAAATAAGAGCTTTACACTATGCACATACATTTAATCAAGCATGGCCTCTATATTGTTTTAAAAAGATCAAAATTACAAGCTTTGCTTTTTCGATCAAACTCTATTGTTAATCATACGAGGAAAAGTGTTTTGAGGAATGCCACATATTTTATTTTATTTTTTTCCAAATTCTGCTTGTTCTCAAATGATCTAAAACCCACGTTTATTTAAGGAAAGAAAAAATTAAACATAATTATTTCTTGAACGGACTAGATCATTTGGGAACAAGAATTTGGGAAAAAAATTTGGGATTTATAGCATTTCTCAAGTATTTTTAGGTATTGAAATATATAGATGCTTGATACGGTTTTAACATAAAAAAAATGAAATCTATCTTTAATGTTTATGTTATACGTGTAATGACCAAACTTTCCCTTTATAAAAATCCAACTTTACTACATGAGAGATTAAAGCAACACTCATGTTTAAGTACAAAAGTCACAATAATAATCATGCATAAAAGTGACGACTAAGATTGATTAGACTCCCTTACTACAATATAAAAGCTTCTCCAAACAATAGAGACACAAAACCTCCAAGTTGACCCCATTTCTGTATACCCCTCTCTCTCTCTCTCTCTCTCTCTCTCTCTCTCTCTCTCTCTCTCTCTCTCTCTCTCTCTCTCTCTCTCTCTCTCTCTCTCTCTCTCTCTCTCTCTCTCTCTCTCTCTCTCTCTAAGGTTTATATGCAAAAATGAGATGCAATGGGGTCTAGGGTTTATCCTAGGTCCTTAAATAGGTCACATGAACGCACAAAGAGTCAAAACTCTCTTAAAATTTTCTATGCATATTGTCATCGGTCATTCGATAGAAAATGTTGAATGTTCGAAAAAAACATAACTCTATTTCAAAACATTTATTTTTAAATATTATGATGATTATCTTGAGTATTGTAAACACTGTATTGAAAATCTTTTTTATGTAAATAAAACTAAGGGTCTTGATTTGAAAATTATCACTGTCGTTTTAAAAAGATATTTATATATGTATTTCTTTTTAGGGTATTACATTCGGTCGCCCAAACCAAAAACTCGACTACCTCATAGCTCCTCGAGGTGAACGTTGAGGAGATTTGGGGGTGACGTGACCACGCTCAGTATCATCGAGAGTGATCGGAACTTCAATGTGCTGTGGGCTGACTGCGACCATCCATTTTAGATTTTCTTTTTTTCCAAAAATCTTTCTAAAAAAATACAATGGTCTTTTGGAAAAAAAAATTCAAAACTTTTTTATTCATGATAAAATAATTATTACTCTCATCTTTTGAAAGAACAACTTTTCTTTCAAAATGGGGAGTAGTCATTTTAAGAATAATAGACAAACCAAACTATGAAACCATTCACGAACCTGTTCGTGTGTACTAAATGTGTCCTTAGTTGATGGTCTGAAAAATAAGAATAATCTTTTTCTTTTTATTTATCACATTTATTTCATACCAACAAATATAACGTGTCTTAAGTGACTTATTTTGTATCGACAAATATAACATGTTTTAAAAATAGCTTTGTCGGTATGGAGGACAGAAATTTCTTATAAACTGGTTTGTAATAAATTTCATACAACTCACATATAAAAATGACACGTGTCCTTTAAACATGTAAGAATCACGTGTTTTTTTATCAATGCTATTAAAAAAGCATGTGAGAAGCACATGCTATTAAAATAACATGTGTTTCTTATATGTTAAGGGACACATGTCAATCTTATATGTAAGTTGTATGAAATTTTCTATAAACTAATTTGTAAGATAAGAAACTTCTTACAAACTAACTTGTCAGAAATTTATGTTCGGTATGAAATGAGCGTAAAGCCGTCCATCAAGCCTCAAACGAGATCGTTTTACCGCAAGGTTTAATAAAGGGTAGAGCCCAACAGACCACTGTGCATCATCGTCCCTCCTCTTCTTCACAACTCTCTTTCTTCGTCCCTCTCTCTACTCGAGACCTACAGTACACACACGCGCGCAGGCGCCCATATAAGCTTAGGCCTGGGGTCACCAACACCACCAGAATCCGTCACCGCCGGCCACCCCAACTCCCCTCTCCGGCGGCGAAATTCGGAGAGCTCTTCCGTGCTAGGAGCTACCCCCTCCAGGCTAAGCACCCAGATAAAAATTAAGGTAGTTTCTTAACTTTCTCAATCTAAATGCTTTGGTTCGTGTTTGTAGATAATGGGTAATGAATAATCTAATGGAATGGAAGTTGAGAATGTGCATTTGAAGGGCCTGGAAGGGCTGGACTTTGGGAGGGAAGTTCTAGGCTGATACCCATGGGGTTTGATTTCTTAAGATGTGATTGTTGGGAATTTGTGTGCTGAACTCTTGGAGATATGGGAGGTGGTTTGTGTCATTTGGGAACTAAGGGTGGCCGAATTTCGTTTGTCTGCATCAGTACTCTGTCTTCTGATCTGAGGGGATTAGCATGCTTGACTGTGGATATGCAGGAAAGCTGGGATGATATTCGGACATGGGAAATTAGATCTCGGGTCTGAGCAAAAGGTCATTTTCGAAGAAATAGAGTGAACTCCAAGTATTCTTGGTACATAATATAGGTTGCTGTTGTGATTGTATTAGTTTGTCTTGTCAGATTGGTTGTAGTGTGGTAATCTGCAGAATGTGGATTACGGTTAGTTGTTTGGTTGTTCCAGTTGGTGTTTTTCCTTACTGGAGCGCTTGTCATTGTTGAGTTTTGTTAGTAAATATTTACTCATTCATCTAAAAAAAATAAGAATTTCGTATAGTGGTCATGAAGGCTGAATCACGCAAACACTCTAAATCCTCGTAGTGAAACTTGATTTGAAAATATTTGGACAGAGATGCGAACAGACAGATTTATACGTGCATACATGCATGCACGCGCGTACATAAACATATGGAATGAAATAAATGGGTTGCTTTCCATAAAATGGTTATGGTTTATTAAAAGTGCTTATTTGGCTATACCTCTAGATTGATGATTATTTTATGTGTTTCTTTTGTTCTACAGCTGTGCAGGGTTTAACATGCTTATGAATGGCTTGGAGAGGGCTTAACAAAAAGGTTAGCTCTTAGGTATCAATATGTATCTGAATCCATTTTTTTTTATCTTTCTCAAGCATCTTTTCTTTCATGTCTTCTTAGAGTTATCTTAAGTTTATACCACCAATTTAAACATGCCTAATTGATTGCACTGCACCCTCTTAGTATCTTACAACCTTAGATTGATTTCACTTTGATATTTAAAGAAAAAAAGAGGAAAACATGTAAATGTGATTTTGTTTTTCCTAATTGTAAAACACAATATTGAGTGCAGAATCTCTGGAGTATCATGCTCTTTGTGTGATCACTGGTAGATAAATATATCATGTCAAATTCATGGAGATGTGTGCGGCCTGGCTGCTTAAATTTGACTTAGTGGATGGTAGTGCATTTGGCTGTTGAAATGATGATAGTTTTGACGCATGCTTATGTTAAAGCTAGTTGAGATTAGGATCAATAGTCTTTATGGTCCTGTTCATCATGTTTTGCTTGATTTGTGTTGTTAGAATAATGATTTAATAGTTTAATTCATAATTTCCTATCACTTTAAGCTTTTAAGGCATGTGGCAGTTTTTCACGGAATCATAATCGGTGGCCTGAGTTTGAACTGTCTCTACTTTATGTCTCTCAATTAATGGTGAAAATTATATATATTAGGCTCCGCTCATGCAAAGGCGTGTTTGGACTCACTAGTGAAAGGAGTGCTAGAATAATGGTTAAATGATTGAGTTTACTATTTTCCATCAGAAACTAGTGCTATATATATAGATGGATGGATGAATGAATGGACTAGAGAAGCCTTCCGAATTCACAGTGACCAATTTTTCATTGTGTTCTAGCCCATTAATGTTTTTCTGCTCTACTTATTTATTGTGTGTGTCTATATATATTATAGTGTCCTGTTTTTCACTTGTTCCAGCCCTTTTTTTTTTCCTGCTTTATTTGTTTAATGAGAAGGCTCCCATTTCCAAGCGGCTAACTTTTGGCTTGTTGTGACCCGTTATAGTCCATTTGCATGTTCCAGTTTTTCCCGTCTTAGCAAATAGGATGATTCTATTTCTCAATCTTTTCTGTTGATGATTAATTCCTATATACTCTGACTTTGCCTTTTGGCCTGATCTTAGGTCTTGACTCACCCTCCATGGATGAACCTTGTGGAGGAGCCCTTAGGTTTTCGGGCATTTTCCTCTTTATTTTCACCATTTTAACTTGTTTCTATGCAGGTTATACACACCAGTATTACAAGAGGTTTTAATTCTGTACCGCCAAGGCCTACAGTTTGGTCAAAATTTTCAGCTGCTGTTGAGGATGCAGTAAAAACATCAGTCCCTGCTCCATTGAGATGCATATCAGGTACTCTTATTTTGTTTTAACATGTTTTCCTAGCTTTTGTTACCATCGTTGTTCAATCCAACTTAAGAAGGCCTTAATCCTAATTTCTTGGGTTGCTTTTGTGGTTTAGTTATGGTAAGGGATAAATACTCTTTAGCCCTTGAACTACTATCACATTTTGTTAGTACCACATGTTATGCTTGATGAGCCATTAGTTTGATTTAACTAGCAATTTCCAGATTTTGACATTATAGTATGGGACTTGACCTACTTGGAATACACCTCTTCCCCCATCCCTGGACATACCTTGGTTAATTCTTTTGTTTGATAAGTAAAGTAAATTTATTAAAAGCACAAAGAGTGCAAACCAAGTATACAAGAAGTATACAAGAGAAAAACACCCAGTAAGGTAAAAAACAAGGAAAAAGAGCACAACAATCTACGAAGTTAGAGACATCAAAATGGATGTTAACAAAGATCCATTCGAAGAGGGATTTGAGAAAACAAAGTTATAGATCCGAGTTCGTGAATTGGAGCATGATCTGTACTCCATTACAATCAGGTGGGTTGGGAGTTCACAATTTCATCTAGTTTAATTGAGCTCTCATGGGGAAATGGTTGTGGAGGTATGGTAGGGAGAGAGAGGCATTATGGAGAATGGTGATTGAAGTCAAATTTGAGAGTCTAAAGGGTGGGTGGTGTTCTAAAGAGGTGTTGGATACTTTTGGAGTGGGTGTGTGGAAACATATTAGAAGGGGGTGGGATAAGTTTCGTAACTTTGTTCGTTTTGAGGTTGGGGTTGGGTCACATGTAACCTTTTGGCATGATTTGTGGTGTGGGGATAGATCTTTGAAGCAATGTTTTCCAGTTTTGTTTAGTATTGTGAGGAATAAAGATGCAAGGGTGACAGATAATTTGGTTGTTCAAAATGGAGTTACTCTGTGGAATGTCATTTTTACGCGTCCAGTTCAAGATTGAGAGATAGAGATGGTACTTTCTTTCTTCGCTCGGCTTTATTCTATTTCGGTTCAACATGGAGAGGATGATAGGTTAGTTTGAAGCCTCTCTAAAAGGGGTCTATTTGAAGTGAGAAGTGTTAAATAGGAAAGATGACCCTTCATTTCCTTGGAAGAGTATCTGGCGTGTTAAGGCTCCGGCGATGGTGGCTTTCTTTATATAGACAACAACTTTAGGTAAAATTTTGACGCATGACAATCTAAGAAAGAGAAATGTTGTGGTGATTAAATGGTGCTGTCTGTGTAAAAAGAGTGGGGAGTCCATTGAACATCTGCTACTTCATTGTGAAGTTGCTTGTAATCTATGAAGTTACATTCTTTATTTTGGGTAGAATGGGTTATGCTATGAAGGGTGTTGGAATTGTTGACTAGCTAGGGTGCGTCGTTTGGGTATGGTCCAGCTAAGGAAGTTTGGTGGTTAGTTCCGTTGTGTTTAATGTGGTGTCTTTGGCAGGAGCGGAATGCGCGGCATTTTGAAGATGTAGAGACATCGATGTTGGAGCTACAAAAGTGTTTGCTTAACACATTATATATTTGAATAGCGGCTCATCATAGCTTGAGTGTTATTACTTATGCAGATTTTTTAAATTTATTTTCTGTTTGTTCTTATTAGGAATTCTCTTGTATACTTCCTGTGTACTAGAGTTGCGCCCCTCTGCGCTTTATTAATAAATTGACATTTCTTATAAAAATATATATATATATATATATATATATATATATATATATATATATATTCTGCGCTTTATTAATAAATTGACATTTCTTATAAAAATATATATATATATATATATATATATTCGAGTTCATCTTCTCACAACCATCAAAACTTTGAGCATTCTTTTCTCTCCATCACATTAAACAAGAAGGGATTACATTCCACCTCAAAATATCTTCTTTTTGAAGGAACCCAACAACACTTATCTTCATCTCACCTATTCTTTCTACACAATAGAGCATGGAAAAAAGAAGATACAATATCCACCTCCCAATCATGCACCAATCTGATAAAATTCATGTCCCAGTGCACCTCGTCGTTTGTGAGCAAACATATGGTCAACGCCAACTATTAAACAACTTGGGGGAAATGTCACAAAAGACGTCTGATTAGAAATGTCACGAACTCCCCCGCCCTTGGGGGACTGCCCTCAGCGACGAGGAATATGTGCTAGGGTGTATGTGTGATTCGTTCAGCCACTAGAGACTCTTGCAATGCAAAATAACTTAGGAAAGGATTCCTTGAGTGGACAGTTCCAACACCAAACTTTATGCCAAAATCACGAGAGCTATTGCAAAAGTCATTGGGAGTACCATTAATCAAAATAGAGATCCGAATAGTAGATATGCAATGCGCAATCCAAGTTTGCGATTTCTCCCCAAAGCCACATTTCCTTAACATGTATAACAAAAAATCCTAGCTATCACAGTCATAAGCCTTTTCACTTATTATAAAAAAAAAGAGCCTTTTCTAAGTCCAATTTACATAACACTCCTAGCTTGCTAGATTTAAGACGACTATCTATACATTCATCGGTGATAATAACAGAATCTAAAATTTGACGACCTTTGATAAAAGCTTTTTGAGTCTTCAAAATGATATTCTCCAAAATAGTTTTCAATCTATTAGCCAAAACCTTCGCAATAATGTTATAAACGCTACTTACCAGACTGATTGGATGAGTCTTTTAACGAACTTGCCATGCTCATGGAAGTCAAGAAAGACCTTCATAACATCTTCTTTGATAACATCCCAACAAGACTAGAAGAAAGCCATAGAAAAACCATCTAGACCCGAAGCCTTATCCCTATTCAAATCTTTCACCACTTTGAAAACCTCCCTTTCCTCGAAAGGCCGCTCCACCCAAACTGCTTCCTCCTCACCTAGAACTCTTCCATAGCGAGAGAAAAGTTGGCCTCTCCCAATTGCTCGCTAGGGAAGCTAGTCACGTTAAAATCACCTCCAGTGCCCCAAGGCAAATCCCACCAACTAATCAAAACCGTTAGCTCCTCCCATAGAAACTCCTTTCTAGGGCTTCTATTCTCTCTTACTTGCTCAGCCAAAGAGGGAATCACAACAAAGCCCAAATTATCCACCTCGTGCTCCCATCCCACCAAGTAAGAAGAGTCTGGGGTGGAACCATGGATTAGGCTTGTTCTAGCATCACGTCCTCCTGCTTTTGCCCCACACAATAGACTTCCCCCCTCCACTTAAGGGAAGGGAAAAGGGCCCGAGGGGTTAAACTAGGGATGATAACCCTCTTCTCTTCCCTTGGAACAATCGACTAACTCAAATCCTCCGAAGTAACCACATGGCCAACACCACCCACCCAAGACTCCAACAATGAAGCATCACCACCATTACCTGTAGTAGACCAATACCTGAGGACCGGGCATCCCTCTCAACTAGAACATAAGCGTTCTCTTTTGCCACCAAACCTCCGTTTCTCAAGTGCTTGACGTTTGCGACCTTGTCGGTGTTGGAGACCTCTTGACTGAGGGGACACGCTGCAACCCTTCGAGATTGGGCACATCACCATCGAGAGGGGATCTAGAGTCGGAGACATCCCACTTAGCCTCATTGCTTGCGAAAATTTGGCTAGGGGAATTGAGTGAAATGTCGCGACTGGGTGACCCGAGATGGCGTTGATGACAAATAGCCATCGATGGTAGGGGTCGCTGTTACTTTGCCCCTTGAAGCATTTTGACTCCCTTCCCAAAGACTGCTGTGGAAGTCATGGCTTTGTGACGAGGTGAACAGTGGGCCATCAAGCTGACTTGAGCACGCGCTCGCACCCGTAGAAGCCAATCCCACACCCAAACCTTTTCCTGAGATATAGGAAGACCCAACTTGCTTTTTTACTACCAACCTAAACGCGGGTGTTAAATTGGGCCTAACATGTTTATAAATTCTTGGCCCATTAGGAAAAAATGAGCCTTTACCCCTTATGAAAATACTCTTTGTTTGGCCCAATTGATGAACTTAACTCTTGAGAGGGTTGGGTCCTTCCTAAGGGGATTGGCTTCAAACTGATTACAATGGCCCATGAAGGGCTTTCAAGCTTCTTTGATCCACCAAGCTCCAAACCCACATCCACTTCCCCAATTAAATGATCTACGTCACCTCTCAAAGCCTCTAGTTGTTTCTTCAAGGAATGAAGGACAATACGAGCATCCTTGCCACTAGCATGCATGTCCTTTGCAGTGCTGGCGAGATCGGTGGAATTTTGCGGAACCTCTCTTTCCCGTATGCCTCCTGACCATTGGCGCTTTGGGCTTTCAGAATTGTGGCGTTGTGACCAGCTAAGCTTCCTCCATGCTGCCTCTGTCCAACCACAACCTCCACATACGACAGCTTATCAACCAGCGCGGCCAGCTCACGTGTTACCGGTGCCGGAGGTTGCGTGGCCAGTTGGGGGATGGAAGCCCATATAAAAACTCTCCGGATTGTGTTGCCCTTTTTCCACCACCAAAGGGCATTTGGGAGGCTTCAAGGAACCTCCGCGGCTCAAGAGCAATGTTTGACCAGCCCCTACCTCCTCTGCCTTCTGAAATGACCCCAAAATCTCTCCTGCTGCTACTGTCATACTCTACAACAGCCACAAAACGGCCAAAACGATTTGAGCCACGTTGAGAAATGACGGCTTTAACCCCCACCCACTGAAGACTTCACAAATTCCTTGAAGCTCTCTGCTTGAAGCAGAGCCCTCATGGTGTCCAACAACCGCGACACACTAACTTTCCCCCGTGATATCCAACAAGCCCTCTGCTTCTTTAGCACACTGGTAAAACCGAGACCCCCTCACAAATGAATTCAAAGGACTTAGCCTTGACAAGGAACCATCTGGAAGAAGCCATCTCGACCAGCAAAGAACCAAAGATGCCAGAAAACAAAGAAAAAACCTAACATTGGAGCTGGGAAACAACCAGAAAGACAAGAAATGGCAGAACACGTCTACACGTGCCACCGAGAGAGAGAGGGAGGGAACTTTTTACAGATTTAGAATCCATTTACCCTTTTTGCGCAAACACTCCCAAACTTTAAAAAGTGATACTTAGCCTTCTCGAAGGGAGGGAGGGAGGGAGAGAACTTTTTACAGATTTAGAATCCATTTACCCTTTTTGCGCTTACACTCCCAAACTTTAAAAAGTGATACTTAGCCTCCTCAAACTTTCACTTTGTTGCGAGTTCCATCTTCCGTTAGCTTTTGATGTTAAAATGGACCGAAAAGGTCACAGGTGATGCATGCATGCTAATTTTTGACTGGAATGCTCAAATTATCCCTAATATGAAAGCAAAATTTAAAAAAATATATAAAAAAGGAAAAAATACAACAAAGAAAAATTAAAAAAAGTAAGAAGAGGTGGTGGCCACACCACCCCTCAAGGTCAAGGGAGGTGGTTCAACCACATTCAAAAGCCAGCCATGGGGTGAACAAGCCAACCCCTTAACCTTGAGGGGTGGAGGGGCCACCACTATAAATATATATACTTAATTTATTTATCTTATTATTATTATTTTTAATTTTTTTTTTGTTCTATTAGTATGTGTGCCACTGTGCGTCATATATTATTTTCTGTCCATTTTAACACCCATAAGCTAACGGAGGGTATAACTTATAAAGATGGGTGGTAGTTTGAGGAGGCCAAGTGTCATTTTTTTTTTTTTTTTAAAGTTTGGAGGTGCCTTTACTAAAAGTCAGTTTTGGGGGATTAAGTGTAATTTTTCCTATATCTTTTCATGCTAATGGATTTTTTCTTCAGGCCATTTTCATATTTTGATTTATCTTTTTAGTACTCATATGGCCTTTATCAAAATATTAGCCCCCCCCCCCCCCCCCCCCCCCCAAAAAAAAAAAGGAACAATGCATTTACTAAGACAAGTAGGATTATTAAGAGAATAAAAAGACAATGTATTTTCTTGTTTATTTTTCGATTTCTAGTTAGGTGCTTTCTCTTGTATACTTTTGGTGTACTTGGAGCGCCTTACGCTTTTAATAAGACCAGTTTATTACTTATAAAAAAAATGTATTTGATACTTAAAAAAAAAAAAAAAAAGACAATGTATTTGATAAAAAAAAGGAAAGAAGATATTGCTTATATATGGAAGTAAAGTTTTGACATGTCTTATTAGAAGGTAACCAAAAACAAACTACTTATTCCTTCCCTCTGGGACCTTTTTTATTAAAGAAAAAACCCAAGTACTTGTTATTCATTGAAGTTAGTCTAATGGAAACATATTAATCTTTTTTAGTTTGTATAAGTTTGACAATCCAGTGTATGACGAACAATCTACCAGGAGTTGAATCCATTTAAACAAAGTAATCTTTCTAAAGGGGATGGATTTTATGGCCAGGGGACTGACTTGAAACTCACTAGATTCCCCACCGGCCACCACCACCACCACCACCAAAAAAAAAAAAAAGAAGACATAAAGTAGAAGTAAAAAACAAAAAAAGATGGGGGTTGGACCATTCCTCTATTTATCAGTGGGCTAATACCATTTTAAGCAAAAGCCCTTGGTTTTGACATGAAATTTCCATGATTGTATTTTTCCTACATAATGTGGAGCACTTTTTTGTACATGTATATTTTGAAGTTATTATGTTGAGAAAATTTCAAGGTTAATTGTGTAATTGTCATGAAGTGTTGCGCAAAATTTCTTTCACAGAGTTCTCTTCCAGCTTAGTATTATGGCAATTGGCTCCTCTTGAAATTCCAGCAGTATTGTCCTTTACAAGGTAACGAAGTCTAATTTTTTTTTTTTTTTTTTTGAACTTTTTACTCGTTTATCTGGTGCAATGGAAACTTTTGACTACTACCTTTGTGTTGCTCTTTTCTGCTTTACAAAGTAAGAGGTAGAAATAGATCATCATCATTATCATTGTTATTGTCATTTTCGTCATCATTATCTCTATCACTATCATTATCATTATCATCATCACGATCATCATTTTGTTTATTATTATTATTGTTTCTTTTATCATGCTATTCTTTTTATGGGCCATTGTTGGGTGTGATGGTAAAGCTACATTGGGGTCCGGGGAGGTTGGGGGACGGGTGTGGTTTGTGAAAAAAATTTGGTAAGTTTATTCTAAAATAGGGTCCCATTACAGACATACATGACTGAAATTGAGAGGATAACGGTGGGCTTCCGAAAAAGTCAAGCATGCGGGTGGCTACATATGACAAATGATAAATTGCTGTCCAAAATTTATGATATCTCCAGAAGAACATGTCTGGAATGAAGAAATTTCAGACTAATTTAGTTTCTCCTGGATTCCTAAAGATTTTAATTTTTGTTCATACATCATGCATAGGTGTTTTCATGCCACTCCGGAGCTATGGGCTAGAAGAACAAATAATGATATAGTTCATGAAAACAATTCCAAGAACAAGACTTCCAGGAAAGGGAAGTTTGTGAAAAGAGCCAGGACTGAGCCACCTGTTGAAGCTCCTTATGTGCCTCCTAAACTAAAAAGAACGAACAAATCCTTGCCAGACAAAACAGTTGACATATTTGAAGGCATGACAATTGTTGAGCTTGCTAAGCGTACCGGTGAGTCTATATCCACTATGCAGGATATTCTTGTAAATGTTGGGGAAAAGGTTGAATCTGAGTTTGACCCTCTCAGCGTTGATATTGCGGAGCTGGTAGCAATGGTATGTCCCCTTCTTAGTCATATATATTTTATAATGATCTCTCACGTAAAAGATATTTAGTTCTCATCTCCAGCAAGTGTAATGTAGATTTCAGTTTAGACTGTCATCAGAAGTTGGCTTATTGATGTTTGTGCATATACATATTGTGCACATGATTGGACTTGGTTTCAGCATCTTATAATCTGTGCCTGGTAGATCTTTGAGGGTAAATTCAACTTGAATGAAGAAACCTTACTTCTAATGGTGATGAAAGAATTGCATGTGGAAAAAGAATATTCTGTGAATAAATTGATCAGAGATATTAAATCTATGTGGGGCCTATTCTTGGATCTGAAATTCTTTTTTTTTTTGATAAATAATCAAGTTTTATTGAAAAAAAAAGCGTAAGGCGCCCCTAAGTACACATGAGGTATACATAGGAGAAACTAAAGCTAACCCGAATCACCCACCAAAAACCAAAGCAACGCCCAAAAAATAACCCACAAAAGCGCCCAACCAAAAACACCCACAAAATAACCCACAAAAAACACAAAGCTAACCTGAATCACCCACAAAACCACCAAGGTATATAACCCTACATCAAGTGGGTCTTGCCCTTCCTACATCTAGGAGAAGCTTTAATGGCGCCCAAGAAGGAGCTTCTGAATCTACAAAGCTCTGTTAATTATGGCAATTCTAAAACTTCTTCTAGGTGTAGGAAAGGCAGAACCCATGTGTTGTAGGGTTGTATGCCTAGGGAGGTTTTTGTGGTTTGTTTCTCGGGGCCTTAGGTTTTTTTCCTGTTGCTTGGGTTGTCTGTTGGGTTTTTGGGTTAGCTTTGGTTCTCCTTTGTATACCACATGTGTACTTAGGGGTGCCTTACGCTTCATTTCTTAATAAAATTTTAATTACCTATCAAAAAAAAATTATAAAGCTTTGCAGATTTAGAAGTTCCCTCTTGCCCTTCATCTTCTGACACTTGATACTTTCTTCCACAATTACCTTGAACCTCTCGCCGTGCTCCTCAGTCACCGTCCAAATCTTGGACAAACTCTCACAAAGCCCAGCAGTCTTCTCCCTAACTTCTTCCTCCCATTCTGGCGTCAATTTCTCACCCATCTTAGCCGAAGAGATCTGCAAGGGGATATCCGACCCATGGCTGTTAGGCAAGGAGGCATCATCAACCGCAGAACCATCAGAATAGCCAGACTCCAGATCAGAAAAAGCCGGCCCAGACTCTGCCGGCCATAGAAGAGAAAGCGCAGCACCCTCAGAGGCGCCGTCAGCCATCTTTGAGGCTTCCAAAGAATCTGAGAGTAACCTATCGTTCCACTTCACAGAGTGGCCAGCCCTGAGTTCCCTTGCTCTCTTGTAGTACTGCCGAAATGGTTTGGAATTAAACAGCACGGGGAGAGAAGAACGAATCTTCTCCCCCAATTCAGCAGCCCCTGAAAGGGGAGGAGGAACAAAAGCGGGAAACTCTGCAGCACAAGAGCTACCGGAAAACCCATAGCTAACTAACTGACCGACCGGAACCGGAGGAGAATATAGTGAATGAAGCATGATCATTTTAGCATGCTGAATGACATAACAATGGCACTCTCTCTCTCTCTCTCTCTCTCTCTCTCTCTCTCTCCCTCTCTTCCTCCCTCTGTGTGTGTGCGCGCGCGCTCTCAAGAAATTGAATCAACCACTTACACTTGGCAGCCGGAGGCTTTTAACATTGCACCAGACCGTACCCCTAGCATGCTGAATGACAACTTAACGAGTAGTATAATTATTTGCCTTGATTTTTGTACCCAAAACCTTTTCTCTTTATCATCGTCGTCATCATTATTATTGTTATTATTATTACTACTTTGCTGCTCCTTGGCCATTTTTTTTTTTCTTTTTTCATCCATATCATACACTCTGTATCAAATGAATTTTAGTTGCTTTGGACGCTTTTGGACTAAATTGTTATGTTATTACTTCGTCAGGAAGTTGGAATCATTGCTAGGAGGCTACACTCCAATGAAGGTGCAGAAATTTTACCCAGGCCTGCGGTTGTAACAGTTATGGGTCATGTTGATCATGGTAAAACTTCTCTTTTGGATGCTCTACGGCAAACATCAGTGGCAGCAAAGGAAGCTGGAGGGATAACACAGCATCTTGGTGCTTTTGTTGTAAGTATGTCATCAGGAGCAGCAATCACATTTCTAGACACCCCTGGTCATGCTGCATTCAGTGCAATGCGAGCAAGAGGTGCAGCAGTCACAGATATAGTAGTGCTAGTTGTAGCTGCTGATGATGGAGTGATGCCCCAAACTCTTGAAGCCATATCTCATGCAAAAGCAGCTAAGGTGCCAATTGTTGTTGCAATTAATAAATGTGATAAACCAGCTGCTGAACCAGAAAGAGTAAAACTCCAGCTTGCTTCAGAGGGCTTGCTACTAGAAGAGATGGGTGGGGATATTCAGGTGGTTCAAGTTTCAGCGATAAAGAAGACTGGATTGGATAGCTTGGAGGAGGCTTTGCTTCTCCAGGCTGAAATGATGGATCTGAAAGCACGTATTGATGGGCCTGCTCAAGCTTATGTGGTAGAGGCAAGACTTGACAGGGGACGGGGTCCATTGGCTACTGCAATAGTGAAAGCAGGGACTTTGGTTTGTGGTAAGCATGTGGTTGTGGGCTCACAGTGGGGCAGAATAAGGGCTATTAGGGATACGACGGGGAAGTTGACAGAGAAGGCAACGCCTGCAATGCCTGTTGAAATTGAAGGGCTGAAGGGGATGCCAATGGCTGGTGATGATATTGTTGTTGTGGACTCTGAGGAGCGAGCTAGAATGCTTAGTGAGGGGAGGAAAAGGAGATTTGAGAAAGATAGGCTTAGAAAGATCAGTGAGGGGGCAACAGAAACTCTGGAATCATCAGATGAGGAGTTTAAGAGGGTTGAAATGCCAATAATAGTAAAAGCAGATGTTCAGGGCACCGTCCAAGCTGTCACTGATGCATTGAAGACTTTAAATAGCCCTCAGGTATGGCAAGATCATTACTGCCTTGTATCCTGAATTTTGTGATTTCTTTGTAGTTGTCAACAATGTTCTAATAATTACTTTTTGCTTTAACCTTTTTATTTTTTTTGGATAAGGTAAATATTTTATCCAAATGAAAACTGTACGAAGGCACAGAGCATACCCCAGGAAAAAGGAAAAAACATAACTAGGTTGGGTGAAGAGGAGGCTCCCACCAAGTTAGAAAACCAACAGAACCTAAACTAGACTAATCAAAAAGACTGAAAGATCATCTCCGAGATACCCCATGAACATTGAAGCATCTATTTTCGTGAGACGGGTTTGAGTCATGGTGGTTGTTGCTTTTAGCTCTTACACTAAACAAAAATTCTGAATTACATTACTAACGAGCATAGTGCCGTTGTTGTGGATCCAAGGATTTCCCTCTCTCCATATTGCATAGGCTGTTGCAGCAAACATAATTTTGCCAATCAAACTAAGTGGTAATAGTTGTTTGGTCTTCCTCACTATGTGATAAGCAGTGATCAATCTCTGTTTTGTCATATGTCATAATACGGTCCTTTCAGAAATATCCTGAAGGTTGAAATGCTCTTTGGGCTAAGTATACCAGAACAAAGAGTTGAGCTTATATGTTTTTTTTTCTGCCAACTGCTATTGTATTGTTGTTTCTCTTTCACTACATATGACTTGAACCTATAATCTACCCTATTGGCCACCCCCTTCACTGAGTCTAGGCCCAGGGGGGCAACTGCGGCTTTTAGTAAAACATTGGGGTTGTTACCTGAAAGTATTGTCTGGTATTTCACTGCTTCCTGAACTTGCCACTTATTGTAATTCATTCATTCTTCAATATATTTGTCAGGTTTTTGTGAATGTTGTCCACGTTGGTGTTGGGCCCATTTCTCAATCTGATTTGGATCTAGCAAAAGCCTGTGGTGCATGTATAGTTGGGTTCAATGTAAAGAGTCCACCTAATTCTATCAGTCTGGCAGCGACTCAAGCCAGTATAAAGGTACCAACCTGTTCTCTCAATCTCAATCTGCTGACGAGAATGTTAAATTCGTTTTAACCCATCAAGTTTTAAGATTATGCTTTAATATCATTTCTGGGCACGTGCAGTTGATAGTATTTTTAGAGAAAAGAAAGACATAAATCCTTAACTATCTTTGTTGTTTCTTTTGTTGGCTGAAGGTAGTGTTGCACCGTGTGATCTATCACCTTTTGGAAGAAATGGGCAGTTTGATAGTAGACAAGGCCCCCGGGAGTTCTGAGACGCAGGTCTCCGGGGAGGCCGAGGTGCTGAACATATTTGAGCTCAAAGGAAGGAGCAAGTCGAAGGGAGATGATGTGAAAATTGCGGGCTGCCGGGTCATTGACGGGCATGTCTCGAAATCATCAACCTTGAGGCTGTTGAGGAGTGGGGAAATTGTGTTCGAAGGATCCTGCTCCTCTCTCAAGCGGGAGAAGCAGGATGTGGAGAGTGTGAGAAAAGGAAGCGAGTGTGGATTGGTGATCAGTGATTGGGATGATCTGCGGATTGGAGATATCATCCAGTGCTTGGAGCAAGTTGTGAGGAAGCCCAAGTTCATTTCCTCAGAGAGTGGTGCTGTTCGAATTGAATGCTGATATCCCCTTTGCCAATAGGAAAATGATAAACTCATAACTCCATCACAACTCCCTCACAACCCCCGCTCACAATGGTGTGGGGCCCATGTGTGTGGGCTCCACACCATTGTGAGTGGGGTTGTGAGAGAGTTGTGACCCAATCATGTCCCTTGCCAATAACATGTCCATTGGCATATGAGATTTAGATTCTCCTTTTTTGACAAATTGATGTAACGTCGGGTCAAAGCCTGGACTTTCTGCGATTTTGCAACTGATGGTCCTGCCCAAAATTACTCAAATATTACTTCTTATGAGTAGGACAATTTTGAAAGGTCATAGTAAATTATTTGGGAGTTGATATAAATTTTGTTGTACAATAAAGAAACTTGTTATTCTTGTCGTAACATGAATCAAGGAGATGAATTCATTTATTGCTACTTTACAATTTAATTATTATTTTTTATTAAGTACATAAACCAAACAGTGACAAAACTAGGCAACCTCTACAACAACAGGAGGATCTTTCTAGTTGACAATAGGAATCAAGGGGAGGGAGGGAGGCTCAATGGAAATGTGGCTAGAAAAAGATCTAGTTGTTATTCAATGTGTCAAAATGTGGGTACAGAAGTTTGTATTTCTATTAATTTTCCTAGTATTCTAAGAGAAAGAGGCTGGGATGGTATTAACAGTATTGGAGATAATGAAGGAGATTTGCTAATCTTCAACGATGTTGGAATTTTGGAGGGTCAGAATAACGACTCGAGAATCACTTTTCAAAATAAATTGCTCAAGATTGAGGGACGAAGCCAAAGACACAACTAGCTTAGCGGCTAGGGCTTCTCCAAAATTTGGCAATCAAGGAGGAGATTTGGAAAACCATTCGAATGATGTGCCCTTTATGATTTTGATAGACAACTGCCTGCACTGAGAAGGATTCCCGAATAGCTTTGTCTAAATTGATATTAAACTAGAACAAAAGAGGGTGGGAGCCATTTCTTCACATAAGGAATAGACACATGGTGTCATGCATTAAAAAGATCCATAGTGACTTTATTAATATTCGCATAGATAAGGATGACTCAGCAACTAATCCCATCATGATAGGCCTTGTTTCGGTAAAATCATAAAAGGTCACAAACCACAACAGCAAAGATGCAGAACCTGTGATGATTAGCTGGAGGGATGTCAAGAGAAGACCTTGGAGAGATAGTGAAAATAAATCAATCCACCATATTTGAGAAAGCAAAGGCAGTTGAATCCAGAGGCCAAAAAGAATTACGCCAAACAATACGGGCAAATGCGCAATTGAAGAATAGATGATAAAGATAATCTTCTGCTACTTTGCAAAGAGGACACAAAGCTTCAAGCCTTGAAGAAGGAATGATGGAATTTAACCTAGCTTTGGTAGGGAGAATATTCCTTACCGGCCATTTTCCACAAAAATAGCCTTAGCCTCTCATTTAAATTTAACTTAGATATCTTTTTAGACAGAATTGGAGAGTGGAAGATCCAGATCTCTGGAGAGTTATTTGCCAATATGGAAAGATAGGCTGAGTTGATGGAGAACTGGCATGGCCAGAATAAGGAGTCCAGAGAGAAGATGCTTGCTTCTTTGGATGCCTTTCCATAACCGGGAAGCATTTGTGGTTGTTGAGGAGGAGAAAAAATTACCAAACCTGATATATTTCTTTCTACATCAAACATCATTCATCAAATAAGTAAATAATTACTGGTTATTAGGGTTGACAATTTTTTACACGACTCGTGAACTTGATACGAAATTAGCAGCTTGCGGTTGAAGGGTCTGACCCATTTAATTAAATGGGTGGGATTAAAGTTGATCTATATAGTTTTATACTCTTGCATTGACACTAACAGAACTCGACACGAACCTAACACAAAATCAACGAGTTAAAATTGAATAGACTGGCTCGTTTAATTAAATAGATCGGGTTAATATTAACTTAAAGAATCTTTTAAGCCTCTTCAATTACTTTTTGTACTTTTGATAAATTCTGCCCTCTTTGTTTGATCCAATGTCTTCTTTAGAATTTTTCATTGATGATATCATGCATGATTTTCCCACCCACCAAATTTCTTCTTCTTCTTAACTGCCAGTCATTGGCGGCTCAAAACCAAATGGGTTGGATCATAGATTTTCCCATTCAAACATAATTGAGATTCATGCATGAGTGTCAGTGATTGTCAGCTTGCCACTTTTTCCTTCATTCATTGAAGCAAGTTAAAGCTGAAACACGTTTTTTATTGCTTCTGTCAGCAGCACGTTCCCCCCCATCCCATAGAAGACAGAATTATCGATAATGACACCTCTCTTCAGTTTCTTCTTCTTCTTCTTCTTCTTCTTCTTTCTTTTTTTTATTTTTTTTTTATTTATTTTTTTATTTATTTTTTATAAAAGAGTGAATAGTATTACTGAAGAGAAATCATCTTGCTCCACGATCGAGTACAATAAGTCGGGTAAAGGAAGGACATTCTGCAATCCAAACCTTATCTAAAAGCTAAGAAATAGCACATCTATGCAAACCATGAGCTGTCTTATTAGCTTCTCTCCTAACACGAGAGACTTCAGCTAAGATAAAAGAAGGAAAAATAGTCCATATATCTTCAATAAGGTGGTTGTAAGCATGCATGGTTGCCAACGCCGCCCCTCTAGGTCTCTACAACACC
Source organism: Alnus glutinosa (assembly GCF_958979055.1). Lineage (NCBI taxonomy): Eukaryota > Viridiplantae > Streptophyta > Magnoliopsida > Fagales > Betulaceae > Alnus > Alnus glutinosa. The sequence goes on along the minus strand of NC_084898.1, from coordinate 7,334,970 downwards.
AATGAGAAAATGAAAAAGAAGTCCTCCATCATTGCGAAGAAGGTAAAGAAATTACAATCATAACATAGAAAAATAAATCATATTGGTCACTTAGGATGAAAAAAGTCCTAAAGATGACAACTCACGTACGTTTCACGTTAATTAATCACGTGGATTCACCCAAGTTTTTATTCTTTTATTTTTAAAATTTTTCATATTCAATGCATATTTCTAGCAAATATTTGGAATTAAAATATATATATATATAAAAGAAAAGTACATGAAAAAAATAATTGAACCTAATTTATCAAGGGTGCTGCATAAGTAATGACTAATTTTCTTAATTTTACAGCATCTGAGCAAGGGGTTAAAATCTCAGCCATAAAATAGAAGGGTCGGACACATTTAAAAAAACAAAAAAAAAAAAAATAATAAAGTGTGCTGTTAAAAGTCGCATGGCAATACCGAAAAGCAAAATAAGTTTTTCTGCCTATTTACTATTCACACTAAAACAGGGACGGAGGGAGGGGGGCTGGCAGGGGCCATCCCCCCCAATTTCCTAAAAATAATAATTTATTAGGTGTAATTTTTTTTTTTCTAAAAAATTTAAAAATATAAGGTAAAAATAAAAATTTAGCTTATTTGACCCCTACCAAAAAATTTTTTTTGGCCATTGGCCAATTTCCATAAGAACTTCTTGCTCCGTCCCTGCTCTAAAAGGAAAATTTCTATTCTGCCGGAGACAAAATATGGCTCATGATAATCAAATTTGACTATCATCATGAACCATTTACCTATTCTGTTAGAGATGCCGTTACAATTCGAATAGCTTACAACTTAAGAGTCACGAAAGGCGATACACAGGGACAGGAAATCGTTCCCTTACCGGCCATTTTTCATTAAAAAAAAAAAAAAAAAGCAAATATATTCAAAAAATATTATTTGATATCACATCAAAAAGATTCCTTTTGATTATATTTGATTGTTTTTATTAAAAGGGACCCATTGAGGAACGGTTTTTTGTCCCCACAAACCATTTTCCAAGAGTCACAAATACAAAAGAAAATCTAATCCCCTAGATTTACACGAAGGTGTTAGGTGGTCTTGAATCACCTTGAAGTCAGGATCTTGTCTGGCTGTGAATCACCTTGAAGTCAGTGTCTCTGAAGCTTATCTTGTCTGAATTGATTGGAAATAACGTTGGCTTCAGATTCAGTAGGAATTACTATGTAAGAGGTTTTGTGTTCTTGGCTGTTCGATGATGAATCTATCTGTCTTTCTTTTGTTATTTTCAGCTTTATCTCTTTGATTTTTTGGTATATGTTTCTTGTTATTGTTTGCAACAAAATTTCAATTTGTCTGTATGGTTTGAGAAAGCCCAAAATATAAATATATAAATCAAAGAAAAAGATTTGAGAAAGCAGGGCATATAAATTCATTGAGTGGACTTCCTTATGCATCAATTGCCTCTAAGATGACGTGTCAGTAAAAATTATTTCTTAATTTTTTGAAAAAATTTCACTTATTACTCCTAATCTTTTATCATTCTTGCAATCATACCCTTAAACTTTTTAAAAAGTATCAATTTAATGTATTCATCTTTTAATTTTTTTTTTTAATTTCACTCATCCGTTAGGATTTTATATTAAATTTTGTCAAAATTTCCAAAATATTAATTTTCTTTTAAAAAAATTATATAAAAAAAATAATCAAAGATTCAGACATGGATATTTTTTGAATTTCCGTTAAATCTTGACCAATGCCTGAATCTTTGCAATTTTTTTTTTTTCCTAAAAAAAGGATGGGTGTTTTAAGAATTTTGACACTCTTCCGTTGAGATTTAACGAAAAATTCTAATGAAATGGTGAAATTGAAAAAAATTGAAAGATTGATATACTAAATTGACACTTTTTAAAGTTGAAGGGTATGATTGTAAAAGTGATAAAAGATCAGATGTGGTAATTGAAATATATTTTTACAAGCCCCAACCGATTCAAAAGTTATTTTTCATTATCACGTTATCCTAATAGCAATTGTATAACATTCTACTAAATATAATTTGTCTTAGGGTCCGTTTGGGTTTGCGATTTCAAAAAGTGCGATTTAAAATAACGATTTTAAAATGTGCGATTTGAAAAAAGCGATTTTTAAAAACGCAGTTAAGCGTTTGGCAAAATCGCAGTTTGACCTTTAAAATCGCAAATTTACCTTTAAAATTCTGCGTTTTCAAAAAAGCACCATCTTATCTGCGATTTGAAAAAGCAGATTTTTCTGCGTTTTCAAATCGCAATTTTTAAAAACGCAGTTCCCAAACGATCTATGTTCTACGATTTGATTTAAAATCGCACTTATTGTCTACGAAATCGCAATCCCAAACGTACCCATAATAAATTCTGTCTCTTTATCCAATGTTTTCAGTAGAATTTTTTTATTCTTCCTTTATGATATAGCACACCAATTTTGAAAAAGAAAAAAGAAAAAAGAAAAAAAGAGAAAGAGAGGGTAAATCTTGTTTAAAGTTGCACCCCAATTTAACCCTTAGGATTTTTTATTTTTTATTTTTAAAACCCTTAGAAGTCTTCGGTTGGTGGTCTACTGCTTTTTCTTTTTTCAATAAAAAATTAAAAAATTAAATATTTATGTCGGCGCCGCACACATTTAGTTAAACGGTGCGTTTTTTACAAAATAAAAAAGTCAATCTTCTTCCTTTTCCTTCTTCTACCTTTCTTTTAACCTAATTCTTAACCCTCAAACTGAAACAGAAACAAGCCTGCAAAAGAGGGGTGAAAATATAAAGAAATCTTTTTGTCTTTCAAAATGAAAGTGGTCAAAATATGAAGAAAAGTTTTTAAAAGGGACAAAAAAAAAAATTATTTTAAGAGGACAAATGTATAAATTTACTTATTTTAAGAAAAATTTCAAAATTGTTGGAGGACATTCGTCCCCACCCATGTACCTGGTACTGTCCCAGCATGTAGAGACAACAATTATTAATTGTGACAACTAAAATAATTCCACATAAGGTTAAGACATCGGAGCCCTCCTTAAAAGCAAGGAATATGTTACTTGCACTACAAGCCTCTAACATGGGTACAATAATTCCTCACATAAGGGTAGAGCCCACCCTCATGTGAAGGGTTGTTGTGCCCCTGTTGTGAGCTTGTAGTGCAACAATCAAATCTCTAAAAACAAAGAAAATAAGTAGAGTTTCTCCTGCACTCTCCAATTAACAACTTGCTATCTATTACGTACTTGTGACGTAATATCATACTTAGCATATTAATTTGAAAATGACATAACAATGAAAAAACAAACAAAAATTTCACTAAAAGACAAAAAAAAATATCATAAAATTTTGTCTTTCTGATTTTTCAAGGACAACTTGTATACGAAGTTTGTATTATTTGAATTAGACATAGCTCATCGAGTACGAGATCAAATAAGTTGCGGCTTTGTAATCGAATTACGAGCCCTAGCAGATTCAAAAGTTATTTTTCACTACCATGTTATCCTAATGGCAATCGTATAATAGTCTATTAAATATAATTTTTCTTAATAAATTCTATCTTCTTTATCCAATGTCTTCATTAGATTTTTTTTACCCTTCCTTTATGATATAGCACACCAATTTCTTCTTCTTGACCGCTGGTCACTGCAGCTCAAAACCAATTGCTTGGAAAATTTAAAATGATTTACTTTTTATATCACATTAATTATTATTATTATTATTTCACTTTTTATATAATATCAATTACTTTTTAATAACCATCTTCACTTTTTCTTACAAATTATTATTAATATTTTTTTGTTTTTTAATTATCACATCCTTCGCTTCTTATTACTATAGCACCAAGAGGGTGTGTGACCCATGCATGTGAGTTTTACATACATAAATCCTACACTTCTTGGTGTAGAATTGATGTAAACCAAAATGATGCATGTAGATATAACACATCCTAACAACTTTTGAGTATGGCCCGGGGTTTTCGAAGTTCAAGGAGGAACGAAAGCACATTTTACGAGAAAAGATAACATAAGGGCAAATGATATTTGTACATATTTTTTTATTAACATTTTATACACATACTTATATTTAATTGGTGTGAGATTCATGCATGTAGGACTCATACTATATGCATGAATCTTACACCAAATGTGAGTGTATGTACAAAATGTGTACAAATAATACATTTCTAACATGAGACAAGCATCAAACATCTCAATAAATTTAGAGATATGTTATTTACACACATATGGTACACAAATTATACACGCAAGGGTAATACTGGGGAGAAAGAAAAATTCCGAATTTCATCCGGAAATTTGACTGTACAGTGGCATTCTTGTAATTATTTAAAATTACAAGAATGCCACTGTACAGCCAAATTTCCGAATGAAATCCGGAATTTTTCCTTCTCCGTAGCACTGCTCTACACGCAATACCTGGTGGTATTTTTATTTTTTTAAAACAAAAAAATGCCCAAAAAGCATTGTGTATACACTATGTGTACAAATTAACATATCTCATTCATTTAAGCTTGTTGATGTAATTTTTTTTTTTAAAAAAAATGTTTTGATTTTTGGATTTTTTACTGCTGAAAATTGTAGTTAAACCAAAAACATTTTTGGTTGACCAGAAACCTGCTATAATTTTTATAAAATAGTTTTTTTTTAACCATAAACCAATTTATGAGTTTGAGCTTCTCCTTCTCGACCTCCATTATCCGACCTCCTTTTAGCATTCTCTCTCACTGTTGAAGCCGGCCGGAGTTGTTTCTGGAGCAGTCAGAGTTGTCGCCGAAGCGGCCATAACAGATTTTCCGTACAAGCTATAGCAAGCCAAAAAGAAAACATTTTCCGTCAAAAATAAATGTAAGTTCCAACATTTTAAAATAATAATGATAATAATAATACTAAATACTACTTCAACCTACCTCATTTTACGCTGCTAATGTCACAGCGCACGTGGATTTAGGACCCTTTGGAAAAACATATAAAGAAGACAACTCCAGTACGCGGATTCACCCTACTTTCCGGGTTAATTAATTGACAGACTTGCAGTTGACTGATCAGGAGTATCCTCCGCGTGCGTGGTTCATGAATCTAACTGAAAGAACAAATGCCAACCCAGCTCATCATAAATTTAAATTGTATTAATTTATTGGTCGTTGAATTCAGCTCATTTCTGCTACATTGTCCTTGCACTATATATAAGTGTTTTATATATATATATACCTTGGCATGCAGGAGGCTGCAGCCATACCACTTAATTTGCAAGTGTTCATAATATAATAGGGAGAAGAAGAAGAGTTTTTTTGCACGACGAAGTAAGGAATTCATGCTAGTTCAGCAGCAAAACCCCCCTCAAGCATGTACACTTTCTTTTTACCCATCCTTTTTTCTTTTCCTTCTTGGATTAACGAAAGGTTAGGTGAGCATATATCATAACAAAAATACAGTGTTTAGTGTCGCTTGAATCCCGTTGTTTTTGGGCAAAAAACCCGACACTAGTAATTTAATTTAATGTCGTTTATTGTTCAAACGATACTAAATTCAAATTTTTTAGTGTTCAAACGAAACTAAATTCAATTTCTGAGTGTCGTTTACTGTTCAAATGATACTAAATTTAAATTAGTGTCATTTAAATAGTGAACGGCACAAAATAATATCGTTTATTATTCAAACGATGCTATTTAGTACTGTTTTGTACAAGCGACACTAACTCGAACGACACTGAACAGTGTTATTTTTTGTAGTGTATATACAAGCGTCCTTTTTGAATAGTTGGTCATACTTCTAACTTATATTCATGTTGTCTCATCCCTCAGTCTAAAAATAGGATTTGAGTTCTTGACTGTTTGATGAATCTATCTCTCGTTCTTCTGTTTTGTAATTGATGCTGATATTTTCAGCTTTATCTCTTGATTGGTTTGGTACATGTTTGTTCATAACAAGTTTCGTTTGTAACATGATTAATTCAATTTGTCTGCATCTGTAACAAGATTTGAAACAGTCTCGGCAAGGTTATCGTATATATGGAATAGACGGTATATTTATAATATATGTAGTTGTTAACTTTTGACATTCTTTGTGTTCATCCATTTCACCTGTTTGATTTTTCTTTCTTGTTAGGCTCTATCTGACTGCCCCTCAACCACATAAAGCTTCTTGTTTGAGGTTGCAGCTTGCAGACATTAGCCATGGCAAACGGTTTCTGGAGAGTTTTCTGTGGGAATTCTGAGTGTTCAAGTGAAGTTGCAAACGGATGCACTTATGGTTTTCTATCCATAATCGACCCAAATACATGCATCAACAGTTGTTTGCTCATTTCTTTTGATTTTTTGCTTCTGCTCATGCTCATATTTATCTTCCTCTATAGATCATTCTCAAGGAAGGTTATAGCTCCCTCACAGTCTAATCGCTTCCCTCCAGTTGTGATTTTCTCGGCCATTTTTAATGGTGCTCTGGCTTTAGCTTACTTGGGATCCGGGGTTTGGATATGTTATGAGCAACTGAAGGCAACGGGTACCATTTTACCATTGCATGGATGGCTAGTAATGCTATCCCAAGGGTTCACATGGTTGCTACTGGATCTTACATTACTTATTGGCAATCTACACCTTCGGCACATCACAACTGCAAAGCTTTGTTCAACTGTCCTCTTCTTGTTTGCAGGTTTCCTCTGCTTTTCGTCTCTCTGGATCATTATTGTGAACAAAACAGTATCTGTTGAGATGGTTCTGGAAATATTATCCTTTCCGGGAGCAATCCTGTTACTCTTCTGTATTTTTCAGGGACAGAAGTATGAGGAAACTGAAGCAGACTTCAGTCAAGATGCTTCCTATGCACCTTTGCAAGGTGAAGAAGCCAATACCACATGTGAAAATTGTTCTAATGAAAATGTCACACCTTTTGCCAAAGCTGGATTTCTTAGTACCATGTCATTTTGGTGGATGAATAGATTAATGAAGCAGGGTAAGGAGAGAATTCTCGAGGAAAATGATATTCCACAGTTACGGCAGGCAGACCGGGCGCAAACATGCTACTTAATGTTTAAGGAGCAACTAACCAAACGAAAACAAAAAGGAACATATGAATCCCCTTCAATGTTCTCAGTAATTTTTTCCTGCCAGAAAAAAGAGATTCTAATTTCTGGGTTTTTTGCATTGATCAAGGTTCTCACAGTGTCAACTGGTCCATTGTTTCTTAAAGCCTTCATTGAGGTTGCTGAAGGCGAAGCAGCTTTTAGATATGAGGGTTATGTGCTTGCAGGAGGGCTCTTCCTGGCGAAATGTTTGGAGTCATTCTGTGAGAGGCAATGGTTCTTTCAAACCAGATTGATTGGGCTCCAATTAAGATCCTTCCTGTCTGCAGCTATTTATCAGAAACAACTACGGCTCTCAAACGCTGCTAAGGTGACTCATTCTCCTGGTGAGATAATGAACTATGTCACTGTAGATGCCTATAGAATAGGGGAATTCCCATGTTGGTTTCATCAGATATGGTCAACAAGCCTTCAGCTGTGTCTTGCATTAGTGATCGTCTACTATTCTGTGGGGCTAGCAACTGTTGCGGCTATAATTGTAATCATACTGACTGTGCTTGCAACTTCTCCATTAGCCAAATTGCAGTATATATATCAGACAAAGCTCATGGTATCACAAGATAAGAGGCTGAAGGCCATTGCAGAAGCTCTTGCAAATATGAAGGTCTTGAAGTTGTACGCTTGGGAGAAACATTTTGATAATGTCATACAAGCCTTAAGGAAAGAAGAATCCAAGTGGATACTAGCAATTTTATCTCAAAAGGGCTACTATCTGATATTGTTTTGGTCGTCTCCCATTTTAGTATCGGCTGTCACCTTTTGGTCTTGCTACTTCCTTGGAATTCCACTCTCTACTAGTAATGTATTCATGTTCCTAGCAAGTCTGCGTATTGTTCAGGAGCCTATTAGGATGCTCCCTGATGTTGCTGGAATTTTCATTGAAGCAAATGTTTCGTTAACTCGGATTGAAGAGTTTCTGAAGGCACCTGAGTTAGAGAACAGAAATGCAACGCAAATGTGCGAGGGGAAGGAGCTTGAGCAGTCCATATTTATGAGGGCCACTGAAATATCGTGGGAGACTAATTCTGCAAATGCCACACTAAGAAACATAAGTTTGGAGGTGAAACCAGGAGAAAAGGTAGCTATTTGTGGAGAGGTTGGATCAGGTAAATCAACCCTTTTAGCTGCAATTCTTGGAGAGGTGCCAAACATCAAAGGCATAGTAAGTAATCCTTTCATTCCTTGTCCATGAGGTAGCATAAAGTCTCAATTGTAGGCTAGTATTATGTTAAGTTTTTCAGGAGACTTAGGAGGCATATTTCGAAGAAGAAAAGGATATTTTGCTTTCATTTTCTCTAGCTTCCCCCTACTAAGTTTGTGGAAGATCGATACATTATTTGTCTGCCGAATTTTATGCATCAATTACACATAGATATATGTTAAATCACCACTTATTCCAAAAGGTTAAGCTTCTAGGAAGTGATGAATTTAATCATTTAATTATAGCATCTAAGTTCTTAAATGAAAGAAATATTGATAGAGCTTTGGGACAACTTTTGCAGGTTAATGTTTATGGAAAGAAAGCATATGTTTCTCAGACATCCTGGATCCAGACAGGGTCTATTCGAGAAAACATTCTATTTGGGTCTTCCATGGATGCGCTTAGATACCAAGAAGTGCTTAGAAGATGTTCCCTATTAAAGGACCTCGAGATGCTTCCATTTGGCGATCTCACAGAAATAGGAGAAAGAGGTGTTACTCTGAGCGGTGGACAAAAGCAGCGGGTTCAACTTGCACGTGCGCTCTATCAGGATGCGGACATATATCTCTTGGATGATCCATTCAGTGCTGTTGATGCACATACAGCAACCAATCTATTTAATGTAATCATTTTTCTTATCCAATCGATATGCAACTAATTGTATTTTGTCTTTGTTTGTTTAGAGACAGCTAATAAAATATGCCTTGTGGCCAGGAATATGTCGTGGAAGGTCTATCTGGGAAGACAGTATTGTTGGTGACTCACCAAGTGGATTTCCTTCCTGCATTTGATTCTATTTTGGTGGGTATATCAGTGAAACTATGCTGCTCTCTCAAATCTCTTTCTTTGATTTATATATTTATTTTTTGGGTTAGGGGCTACTTTCTCCATTGTTCTTCTCATTCATGCATTTCATTTTCCAAAATTACTACATGTCTGTGTTATAGTATTAATTAAATGATTAAATTTACCTCTTTCTATTAGCTTAAACTTTTGGAATAAGTGGTAGTTTAACATAGTATCAGAGCCAAAAAGTTCTGAGTTAGAACATTGACTCCGTCATTTATCTTTCATTTCATTTTAATATTTCATGTGTTGGGCTTAACCTATTAAAACGGAGTTTGAGTTCACACATGAGAGGGAGTGTTAAAGTATTGATTAAATGATTAAATTTACATCTTCCTATTAGCTTAAGCTTTTGGAATAAGTGGTAATTTAATAGTCTGCAATTATCTGCTGGGATTACTGTGAAAAACACTTAGACCATGTAAACTTGGTTTTGTTGGCAGTTTATGACTGAAGGGAAAATCCTAAGAGCTTCTACATATGACCAGTTGCTGGCTTCTAGTCAAGGATTCCAAAATCTTGTCAATGCACACAATGACAGTGCTGGTTCTGATAGACAAGCCAAGTATGCTTCTTCTGGAACATCTAAAACCTCCAAAAGTGAGATCCAGAGAAATTATAGTGATAAGCAGTTAATATCATCTTTAGGAGATCAATTGATTCAGCAAGAAGAAAGAGAAATAGGAGACACTGGTTTCAAGCCTTACGTACAATATCTGAACCAGAACAAAGGCTTTTTATACTTCTCCTTGGCAATTATATGCCATGCTATATTCATAGTTGGTCAAATTATACAAAACTACTGGTTGGCTGCTTACATCCAGGATTCTCATGTAACTAGATTAAAACTGATTGCAGTTTTCTCTGTCATCGGTTGTATCCTAGTACTCTTTTTGCTTCTTAGATCCTTTTATGTAGTTCTTGTAAGTTATGGTGCTTCACAGATGATTTTTTCCAAACTTATGACCTCTCTTATCCATGCACCAATGTCCTTTTACGATTCGACGCCTCTGGGAAGAATTCTCATCCGGGTAAGACTTTCAGAACTAGAAGTTTATGTCTATGCTGTAGAAGAACTATATTGGATTTACACTAAGGTTTTACTTTTACAGGTATCATCTGATTTGAGTGCCGTTGACCTTGATGTGGCTTTCAAATTTAGTACTGCCCTTGGGTCATATATGATTACATACTCTGGCTATGGAATATTAGCTATCCTAACCTGGCCAGTCTTGTTTGTCATCATTCCCATGGTTTACCTGACTGTACTTTTGCAGGTAATACATACACCAACAACAATGGACATAAAGATTCTTTGACAAATTTTTTGTATATGATTGAAAGTCAAGTTAGCAATTTTTGAAATGATATGTAAACCTAACACAAAATTAATTAGCAGGTTAGGGTTGAGGGGTCTGACCCGTTTAATTAAATGGGTCGAATTAGAGTTGACCTATATAGGTGTTATTCGTATACCTTGACACGACCCAAACCCGTTATGCGAACACGTATTGCTACCTCTAATTGAAAGGGAACATTCCCTTGCCCCTACATCTGATAGCTATTTTGACATCTTGCATGACATATGTATTTGCTCAATGTATGGAACCAGTGCGTTATGGATGCTATATTTGGTGGATTTAGAGCCTAATTCTCCAATAGGTTGGCATTTAAGACAGTAGCCTTCTCTAATACACTGGTTTCTCTATTGATATTGGTGAGAGTCTGCATTTTTCATGTTTCTGAAGGGGTCATATTTTGTTGTTACTACATTCTTTGAGGTCAATAATGAAATGGCTGCAAAATAGATATACACACAAATTCTCACCATGTGATGTTAGCTGGGAAGCTACATCCTTCCCTATCTGATTTCGCATACATTTTCAGCCTTCTCAAGAAATAAATATTGTACTTGTTTTCGTTTGGACATATAGAGATACTACTTTGCTTCCGCAAAAGAGTTGATGCGAACAGACGGCACCACCAAGTCTTTAATTGCAAGCCACCTTGCTGAATCCATTGCTGGAGCCATGACAATTAGAGCTTTTGGGGAGGAAGAGCAGTTCTTCTTGAAGTACTTGAACCTTATTGACAGAAACGCCAGACCATACTTCAATTGTTTTTCAGCAAATGAGTGGTTGATCCAACGCCTTGAAATTCTATGTGCAATTGTTCTCTCATCTTCAGCGCTTGCTATGACTTTGTTTGGTCTTGGAGCTTCTGCCTCTGGTTAGTAATATCAGTTTCATTAATCCCATACTATTCTAATAATAATATATGATTCAGTTACATTCTTGTTGTTTCTGTAGTAAATGTAATATTTGCTTTACACATCATTTTCTTGTCTTGCATACCATGTGCCTTATTTGGCACACTTCACCTAGCACCATGTACTATCTATAACTACATTCCCTCGTAGTTCAATATAATCAAAATGTAGGTCTCTAAGACCGAACCACTTAAATTATTTGTCTTTTTTTTTTTTTTTTTTTTTTCACTCTAATATTTCCACATATTTTCATTTTATATTTTGTAACTTGTGGTGCTTCTGCATATCATTGTTATCAATTCTCTAAGCTTCACATTGAACATATGTTTCTTAGAACTAACATGTAAATCCAACTCCTCAAGCCAGCAAACACCTCCCTCTCTGCATTTTGTATCTTTTTATTTTTTATTTTTTTGGATGAATGAGTTACTTAAAACACTTGACACTATACAAGTATCATACTCTTTCACACCCCTCACCAACTATCTATCTCACCATTACTGATTTCCATTTTACACAGCAAACAACCCCTAGTAGCTATTACAGTAATAACACTCAAAACATAACTACACCAACATCCCCTTATCAATTCCCCAATTACAACATATCCCTCATTTCCCCAGTTCTTTTGAGTTTTCCTTTCCCCAAGATCCGAGCTCTAACTTCCCATTTAATTTTCTGCACAACTTGGGATGACTGCCATGTTTAATTTCATTCCTGTTTCTGCAGATATTATACACAGTTGAACCAAATACCAGCCTGCATACATTTGCTTTTAAACTCTTATTTCTACATTGCAGCACTCCCTCAGAAATCACATCTTCCCAACTCGTTGGAGGATCTACCGTATCACACATTCTCATATTTTCTTGCTAACCACATTGAAAAAGCAGGTGGTCATGGTCAGAATACACAATGGACATACCATTTATATCCACATCTCAATAGCTTATCCCCTGTTGTGAACGCATCGTTCATAGCCAACCATAATACAAATGCTTGCTTTGGAATAGCTAGAGGAAACCAAATCAACTTCCACCATACCACTTGCATCTGCATTTTGTGATATTTGAGTTGCATTAACTAACAACCTATGATAGAGGCGATCTGCTTCTTCCCTGATCATGTTTGAACTTCTTAGCTGAAGCTCCATCATTTTATCATCATTTGGAGCGATTCCTAGGATTCCTTACTTGGTATATCCACTCCAAAAGCTAGCTTCTCTACATGCCTAGCCTCATATCTTTGAGCTTCTTTAGCCAAATCAATGTCAACAGGTTGGTTTGCTTGAGCAACCTGCACCGCTACAAAAATATGAGGTTCATAAAATCATGGATAGGTAATTCAAGAATGTTATTTAACATGCATGCTATAAAACTGAAACTGAAGAATGGTTTGCAAAACATTAGCCATCTACAATACATTCTCTAACCAACATTTTTGTTTTTCAAAATTTGATGTCAGGTTTTATTGGAATGGCACTTTCATATGGTCTTACATTAAATGTGAATGTCGTTTATGCTATCCAAACCTGGTGCTTGCTAGAAAATCTCATTACTTCTGTGGAAAGACTCGAACAATACATGCATATTCCCAGTGAAGCTGCACAAGTAATTGAAGGTCACCGACCCATGCATAATTGGCCTGTTGTTGGTGAAGTGAAGATATGTGATTTAAAGGTAAACATGAAAGAAATTACCCCTAAAGAAAAAAAAGTATTGCTATGTGTACATCCACATGTTTAGATGAAAAATTCCACCCCCCCCCCCCCCCCAAAAAAAAAAAAAGTATGAGAAATGCTATATAAACTCTTTCTTTTACACTTTCAAGTGCTTACTTTTTAATGTGGCAGTTGCCGCGTCAACTTTCCACTACAATATTTTTTAATTCCATCTACTTAACTATGTTTATGCAATTGATACATTAGGAGGGTAAGCACCTAAGAGTATAAAAGAGAGAGTTCATCTATACATCCACATGTTTAGAACTATGGAAATGTATTTGTTGAATAACATGCATGGCATCAATATTCAGGTAAGGTATCGGCCCAATGCTCCATTAGTTCTTCAGGGGATAAGTTGCAAATTCGAAGGAGGGCATAAAATTGGGATTGTTGGGCGGACTGGCAGTGGAAAGACAACTCTTATTAGTGCTTTGTTTCGTCTGGTGGAGCCAACAGAGGGAAGGATCATTATAGATGATGTTGACATTTCTGCAATTGGGCTTCATGATCTAAGATCACGTTTAGGAATCATACCACAAGATCCAACACTTTTTAGTGGGTCTGTGAGATACAATTTAGACCCCTTGTCAGAGCATATTGATCATGAGATATGGGAGGTATGCATTTTCTTTAATTACCTGTTTTGGTTATAAGAATTGATTGAATGCTGGTGGATTATGAAGGTTTTATGTACGTGTTAAGTCTTACATTAATTCCTTATTAGATAAGACTAAACTGTATAAGTAACTCTAAAGAACTCTAATTGTAATTTTGACTAAGCTTTCTGCCTATATGGAGTATAAATATAGATATGACTAGCATTTTCCTGGATCCATTATCTATAGCACTCTTAGAGTAATGACCGGATTCAATATCTATAGTGTTGATGCAGATTTTTGGACGACTGTGGCAATGGGGCTTCTGTAAAATAGATATAGTCACTGGAAGTTCACCAGTCCCCAGGAGGATCAAGGATACTCCGATGCTTAAGTCGGTAAAAATATTCTAAAAAAAAAAACACTGAATGAAGAACGTAAGATAGGAGACAATGTCTATGTACCTATGGGCATACACCTTTTTATATCAATTTTTTAGCATTGATACCAATGAGGTGTAATTTTCCTTATTGGATGTGATTTGCCATGTGAATCGTATTAATGGCCATGAGGGTATATAGTTTTCATGTTGAAAAGATCTGAGTTTTAAAGTATGATTAAATTATTAAATTTACTTCTTCTTGTCAGCTTCAGCTTTTGGGACAAGTGGTGATTTAACACTGAGATTGTTTTCCTTAAATCACCTTATTATTGTCCATTTATATCCCAACAATGTTATTAAAATTAAATAGATGTTATGTCAACAATAACATCCAAGTATGTAGAGAAAAGTGTTACATTTATGAATGTGTTACAGGTTCTAGAAAAGTGCCAACTTCGAGAGGCTATCTGCGAAAAAGAGGAGGGCCTTGATTCCTTAGGTAAGAAATTTGTGTATATATGATGCAGGTGTCATTATTTACTAGTTTATATAAGTTGATTTAGGTTTATTTGTATAGGTCAACTTATTCAACTATAGATAGAGACCTATGTATTGTAAACAATCAAGTTATTAAGTACAATGTAGCCCTATAGGCTATTCAGAGTAGTGAACGTAGATGTTTAACACCGAACCACCCGTAATTTCTTGTCTATTATTCCCGTATTTTAGATTTTTACACAAATCTCAACAATAATAATATGGATTGCAGTTATGCAAGATGGATCAAACTGGAGCTTGGGGCAGCGACAATTGTTTTGTTTGGGACGTGCATTACTGAAGAGAAGTCAGATACTTGTGCTTGATGAAGCCACTGCATCGATTGATAATGCAACCGACTCTATTCTCCAGAATACTTTGCGAACAGAATTCAAATCATGCACTGTCATAACAGTGGCTCATCGGATTCCAACTGTCATGGATTGCTCTAAGGTTCTTGCCATGAGTGATGGTCAGTAACATATCCTTAACTTGTTGTGCAAAAAAATTGGCTCTGTTTTGTTAATATGTTTGTTAAAATGAGTTTTCAAAATCAGTATATATATATATATATATATATTTAGTTTGAGATTGTTTTAAATGAAGTTTTTTTAAAAGAGTTTTGCAATAACAGAGTTCCACACTAAATTATTGCTTTAAAGCAAGCAATACTTTGATGTATGCATTTGTGTATATGTTTTAGTTCGGTCGCGCACGTGGTAGTAGGATATGTAGGGCGCTAGTGGCGTCTTTATGGTGCACTTTGAAAGTCATGATCAGATGATCTGATGATTTGATCTGGATTGTAAGATGCTTCTAAGGTAGATCCAAAGGTTGGATTTACTTGACCATTAGTAAAGTCAACTGAAAGATTAAGTTAAGTTTGATCCAACGCTTAAAATTAAGTGTCTACCAGTTTAAGATACAGAAAACTCTTTCTTTCTTTTGCCTCTCAAAACCTTTTGTAGTTTTAAAATTCGAGTCTTTCTCTCTTGCTAGGATAGAAACTTTAAAGGTGTTCTAGTTTGGTTTCGTTTTATGCAAAACGTAATCAAACTACATAGGCCTTTCAGGGCTCCATTGTATCATGTATCCTGCATCGTGAAGAAGTGTTTGATGTAACCCAATGCATACCAATTCATTAGAATTGGTGGGGATAAATAACTTCTTAAGAAAAATGACTCACTAATGCACCTTAGGAGTGCCCATTTAATTTATTGTTTTCAATATCTACAGTAATAATGTTTTGGGAGGTATTTTTTGTTTAAAAAAGCGTTCCAATGTGACATAAACACGTCCAAACACTTTTTATGTTTGAATTGCTTGTCAATGCTTTTATTTATTTATTTTAAAAAAAAAAGAGGACGGAACAAAAAAATTTAACAAACGGAGCCGGTATCTCATATTATCTATGATACAATTAAGTAGTGACATGTTAGTTTACATTGACAATTTGACAGGAAAAATAGTAGAGTATGATGAGCCATCAAAGCTGATGAATAATGATGCATCGCTATTTGGGCAGCTTGTTAAGGAATATTGGTCTCGTTCTTCAAATGCCACAATCTGATCGAAAGATTACTCGACAAAACAACTCAATATAATTAAGCTTAATTATGGCTCTGCCCAGTCATAATTAAGCTTAATTCAAGCCTTAACGTTATTATCATCATCATCATTCTTTGTAATTATTATTATCACTATTATTTTGGTGAAAAAGAGATTAGTTGGAAGCCTTTTACAGTTAGCAGCATTTGTATTCTTTTGGTTTTATTTTTTGAGCAAATAAAACAAACTAAAGGAAGAAAGAGATGCAACATGAATGCTTCTACTTTGATATGTAAAGGCGGCTCATTTGGCAAGGCTATGCTCAATTTTTATTGTGATAAATTGTCATTTTCTTTTAACGTGATATTGTTAATTTATTTTTAGATTAATTTTAATTAAAAATAATAATAATAAATTGACAATACCATATAAGCATAGAATGGTGGGATAAGGAGAAGAAATTAAATATGAAAAACCATTTCTAAAAATAAAAATAAAAAGTTTAATTAATTTAATGCAGCAAAGTGAAGAATGGCCATGTGTTAAATGATGACTTCATTTTTAATGTGACAGGCAGGCATTTATTGATCGATCAATGTAGTGGGTATAATCCACGTACCTTCTCTTGTTCCCATTTTCTGACGTGAGATAAGTGATTGATCAATAAACCCATACCTGTCACATTAAAAAGAATGTCCTTCCCTGATGTCTGCATGTCTTTTCACTGAAGTTTCATCTAAGTAGAAAAAGGTTGTAATATGCTGCATTGCTAAGTTTGATTGGAAAAAAAGTTGTGACTTGGTGCATTGCTAAGATTTGAGAAAAGAATTTATAGGCTAGTCTTTGGCAGCCAAAAAATGCTTTGGTGTACAACAGCAATTTGAGATTTGAGGAGACTATTGTTAAACAAATTACGTAGGGAAGTTCGTACTCGGATCCTATTTAAGGGATCATTTAAAAACCTTGATAAATGCATAGAGCTTGTAATTAGTTGGAATTTACAGAAGTTGTTTCTGTAGTAATGGTTGTATAGGTCGTTCTGGATAGTTGTCCTCTCTGCTTGAGGTGTTTCTGAGCTAGTGTTTACTAGCGAGTGTAGTTTGCTGAGCTTTTATAAAATTCTTTGATTCATTATTAAAAAAAAAAAAAGAAAAAAAAAAAAAAGAAGAAGTCCTTTTAACACATGGCCAATTCACCATTGATTCTTCACTTTGGATCATCATCATGCATGTGCTAAATTTCCATAGCCGTTGAGCCTCCTGATGTATTTTCTGGCGGTAGCAGAGGCTTGCAGCAGCCTCAGAGACAAACACCAAACATAAAAAAGACGCCCATAACATAAGAAAGAGGCTAGAGGGGGTCAAAAAAAAAAAAAAATGGAGATGAACAGAAAGGAGGACCACTGTACGTATAGTTTATATGATAAATACACCCCATCTTTCCATTTCATATCGAATCCACTTCTTTTGACTTCTAATTTTTTTTCTTTTTTTTATTTTAAAAATTACTACTTCTTTCAAAATATTAAGATAATAGAAAGAGATAAATTTAATCACTTAATCAATACTATAGATATTTAATTGAAATAATGAGTAATGATGGAGTCTAGGTTCGAATTTAAGATATTTGACTCTGATACCATATTAAATCACCACTTATCCCAAAAGCTTAAGCTGACAGAAAGAGGTAAATTTAATCACTTAATCAATGGTTTAACATTTTCTACTCCTGAAAATTGTGGTTAAACCGAAAACATTTTTGGTTGATCAGAAAACTTACTCTAATTTTTATAAAATGGTTTACGTTTTTTAAAGCCGTAAACCAATTTATGAGTTTGAGACGCTTATTCTTTAGAAAATTAAAAAACGGTTTTTTACAACATAGAAAGCAAGAACCTGATGAAATTATACTTAATTCTCAACTATAACGTGCCACATTTTTAATAAGTAGCATTTTTCAAGAAATAATGTTCAAGAGTCTACAAGGTTCAAAGATGAATGGTCTGGTCTGTAGCGCCCCAGATTTTAAAACACATTTTTATAGAATAATAAGGTTAAAGAATAAAAAAATGATTATCTATGTGAGTGAATAATCATTCGTCTTATAAATTATTTTATAAATACTTCCAATTAATTTAATGAACTATATTTTAATAAAACTGATAATTAATTTATAACCGAAAATTACTGAGTTAAAATAGACAAAATAATTAATCATTAGATTAATTAGCTTTATTTTATAATTGTACAAAATATTATTTGACACTTTATTATTTAGTGTAATAATAATATGTGTATTAATGTTCGTGATAAAATTACTTTATTTATGAAACGAACTGGATTCAAAACGGTTTTAAAATTACACTTTAGTGAGTTTTTAAAATGATAAAGACCTAATATAAAAATATCTGCAGATTAACTTCATCTGCACTGATATCTCTGATGAGATTCGATGCATTATTACTTCTACACAGTTCAATCCAGCTCATTCTCCACTCTGATTATAATAAACCCACCAGCCTACCTCTCCAGCTCCCTCCACTCATCACTCTCTACAGCTCACTCTTTCATAATGTACTGCCGACACTCAGACCTTTATAACTGGCTTCCTTCTACAGCAGGAACATGCATCCTTCCTTCTTCTTTTACTTCTTCTATTTTATTCTTTTCTTTTTATTATTCTTTCATCTGTGCTCCTTGTTGCCCGAATGAGAGATAGAAGCAGGCGAGAGATAGAGAGCTGAGTTGGGATGGGAGTCAGTGAAACCGAGAGAGGGAGAAGCCGATTTGCAGAGGAAGTGTGTAACCCACCGAACCTGCCGGAACACGTAACCCGAGCCGGACCTGTCAACGCCGTGAAGCCAGACCCGACAACCCAGCAGCGACCCATTTCAAACCAGAAGACCCGACTTCTCCCGCGACCCGATCTCCCTGGGTCAGCAGCCAGATGCGCCGACCTCCAGCTATCCTGCAGTGGGTCGAAGCGGTGGGCGCAATCTCCGGTGGACCTGTGCTCCAATCAGTGAAGCCGGACCCAGACCCAGCAACCCGACGCTACCCGTGGCTGAATCGGCGAACGTAGGGCATGAATCGTCGACCCGTTAACACCGGGGAGCCCAGACCCAGACTCCCAGCCGAACCGTAGCTGGCCCTCCACCGTGACCCGAACCCAGCAACACCAGGCCGAGCTCCCGGTGATCCAGCCCAGACTCGAATCCAGCTCGGATCCGCAGCCCGTTAGCCCAGAATTTTTCTGTAACGCCCCGAATTTGAACCAGCAAATTCGTAAGCAGAAACCTCTAGTTTCCACGTGACGTTACTACATCAGAGATAAACTCTCGCAGCGGAATATATTTTTATCCAACAGGCTTGGATTAAATAACACATTAGAGCTTTTAAATTAAATACCTCTAGATATTCATTAGAAAATACTTATAACAAATACAAGGAAACAAGTGTCCATAATGACACAAAAGAATACATATAAATCATTAGCAATCTTGTCAACATAAAATGCTATAAACACAGAAGACTACAAACAAAATATAAACTATGCGTCCTTAGCTATAAAACCTTTTGAGCTCTTGTCTTTGTCTATTAACCTGCATTAACGGAATATATATATATATAGAAACAAAAACACAAAACAACCAAAGTGAGTCCACTGTTTCCAATAATAGAGTGAATGCTGTTTTACTTAATAAATTCCTTATCATGCAGATATGGCTTTATAGCCACGCGTATAATGCAAATGTATTGGTTGTATGAATATGCATCGTAGTAACCATTTAGTTTGATGTTTTATGATCATCTTTCTTCAGACCTCTCGTTCTAGGTTATCTGAACCCGTTCACGTCCGTTGCCTCCCACTTAAAGTCTTACCTGTTTTTACTAGAATCCTACCGGTCCCAGCATTAGTTATATATTAGGTCTTCGGATACCCTTGGGTCACTATGAACCCCTCTTGGATCCAGATTTTAAGTGAAACATCTAATTATTAAACATGAAAAATAAACAAGTATACAGCATCGTATGATAAATTATCTTATATAAAATTTATGCTCATCACAGATTAAACTAGTATGTAGACTGCAGAAAAGAAAGCATTTATTTATCTTATTATAAGGAAAAACAATTTCTTGTATAACATTTTCCTTTGTGAAGATGCTTCCAGATAGTCTTGGTGGAAAGCTTGCCAAATGAGAACATGGAAGCCTCGAAGGAGAGGAAGGTGGGGAAGGTGAAGAAAGCAAAGAAGGCGAGGCAAGCAATCAGGAAAGGATATGAGTGCGGTACTCATATCGTGGTGCTCTCTCTCTTCTGTCACAGATCGCCATCACCGGATTGAGAGTAGATGCCAGAAAAGTTTATGGTGATGCGAAGGAAGAGAAAGATACTTCATCTCAGAAGCATGATCAAGGATAATCTTGCTTCTGGATGACATGATCAAAAATAATCTTGCTTCGTTGTTTGTGAATATGGTTGTGATGCTGTATTTTTCTTGATTTAGGTTTGAGGTGGTGATACTACATCTTTCTTCTCAAGAAGTGATGATAGGCTCAAACCAGAAGGAAAATTTTGGCTTTCGAAGTGTGAAGGGTTGAGAGCTGAAAGATGTGCTTTGCAAGGGAGAAGATGAGTGAATTTATAGAGGAGATTTGAGAGGGAACGGTGCAAGTGGTGCCGACAGTGGGTCGCTATTAAATCCATACCTCTCTCGAAACGCTCTTCCACGTCTGCTAGGTGCGAAATGTGCGGTGATGAATCCGGAAAAGTCGTTGAGTGAATTCAAAATTCGAGGAGGTGAAAAAGTGAAAGTTGAAAAAGAAGGAGACTCGTAATTCGAGAGCTGTCTGCTAGTGGTAGTGGCGGCCCGGCTCAGAATGACATCTATTAGACCGCATCTTGTCCACTGATTAAGTTCTCTTTCCTTCTCTTCAGATCTTTCGAAGAACAGCTTCATTTCTATCTTCTCTCCTTCAGGTCCTTTGAGGAATATTTTCATTTCCTGAGTTTTCCAAAAAAAATGGCTTCTTCCTCTTCCCAAAATAATCTTGATCTGAATGCTGCGCCTGTAGTACAACCAGAAATTTGGCGCCCATTATTCTTATCGCAAAAAGGTCATCTTATGACCAATGACTCTGTGATGCTGAATGATGCAGTAGCTGCATCCGTGGCTCAAGGCATCATAACTCCTCGAGATGAAAAGTTGTTGGCAGATAGGACTGATGCCCAAGCCATCAATGACTCTTTGGCGTTCAGTATTCAGGGTGCTTCTTCAGTTACAAATATGGCTCGACGTCTGCAAGTTCGAGGGAATGAAATTCAAGCGCCGAAAGCTCAAATTTTGACTTTGCAGCGAATGTACATGGACTTTAGGCGAAGGAATAGGGTTCTTCAGCAAGAGAATAAAAGGCTGAAGAAGGTGGTAGATTCGTATGCGAAAGACTTGGGAAAGAGGTATGCTGACTTGGAGCAGAACAGTAATCGTCTCCAAGAACAACACTAGGATCTCTTGCGTGCAGTCCAAAATCTTAGGGTTTTCCGCCCTAAGGTTTAGCCAGGTATTCTATTTGATCTAGCAGTTCTTTACTAACAAAAATGAATAACTAACTGTAGTACAATAAAACGCAGGTATAAGCATACCGAACTTTCAGGGGATGAAGCAGAAAAGGTCCTATTGGCAAGTCTATGTTTTCTTTGAATTACCAGTAGTCTATCTTGTAAGACAGTAATTATTCTCTACGTACTGTTCTTATCATCTAATATTAAAAACTCTCTTAAGATTGCTATAATCATTTGAACTATTATTTCACCTCGATCTTTTACTAGGGTATAAATCCTATATGGTACTAAGTTCTTCTTTCTTATTCCTGCGTAATTACTATCTTCCTCAAATATCATTAGATTAAAACCTTAGTATTATTCTAATTTAGTTATGCAGTTATTCAATACTAAAATTGATAATTATACAAACTTATCCGTCAAACAAGGATATCTAAGCGAATCAATGAATTACATAATCAAGACTGATTTCATATTAACCATTTTGTAATATAATTCTGACTTAGCGTATAAATCATGTCAATGTGTTATCTAACATGCAATAAAACTATATTATACCTACGGTTATAATTTATCAAGGATCGGTAGCATATACAAGCATACATCATTCAATATCTATAGAAGCATAAATCATCATGCTACACAAGCCCGCAGTGGTTAATAATATTCCTATGCATATTCATAGTATATTACTTATTTGGCATGCAATTTTTAATAGATCATATCGATATGTTTCCTAAGTTGTATAGCAATGAAAACACATAAACATATGAATCATACAATGCATACATTCACATAGGCGTAAGAATCCTAACTGTAAGTGACGATTACTATTCTCTTATGCCACTTAATTTCATACAAAAACTTTTAAGGAGTTTATAAAAAGTTCATTTTTCCTATAGCTCTTGTGTTATTCTTAGACATCTAGGGTCAAGCCTAACGGTCCTCAGAGCAAACTGCTCTGATACCATTCTGTAACGCCCCAAATTTGAACCAGCAAATTCGTAAGCAGAAACCTCTAGTTTCCACGTGACGTTACTACATCAGAGATAAACTCTCGCAGCGGAATATATTTTTATCCAACAAGCTTGGATTAAATAACACATTAGAGCTTTTAAATTAAATACCTCTAGATATTCATTAGAAAATACTTATAACAAATACAAGGAAACAGGTGTCCATAATGACACAAAAGAATACATATAAATCATTAGCAATCTTGTCAACATAAAATGCTATAAACACAGAAGACTACAAACAAAATATAAACTATGCGTCCTTAGCTATAAAACCTCTTGAGCTCTGGTCTTTGTCTATTAACCTGCATTAACGGAATATATATATATATATATATATATATAGAAACAAAAACACAAAACAACCAAAGTGAGTCCACTGTTTCCAATAATAAAGTGAATGCTGATTTACTTAATAAATTTCTTATAATGCAGATATGGCTTTATAGCCACGCGTATAATGCAAATGTATTGGTTGTATGAATATGCATCGTAGTAACCATTTAGTTTGGTATTTTATGATCATCTTTCTTCAGACCTCTCGTTCTAGGTTATCTGAACCCGTTCACGTCCGTTGCCTCCCACTTAAAGTCTTACCTGTTTTTACTGGAATCCTACCGGTCCCAGCATTAGTTATTTATTAGAACTTCGGACTCGCCTTTTTAGGGTTCACTTATGAGCCTTACTTTCCCCTAGCTACTACATCAGCTTTGGTCTTTTCTAACCCCCCGAGTCCACTGACTAGCCATACTTTCCCCTAGCTACTACATCAGCTTGTTGATGGCTATCTCATCAGCCGTTATATTATTTTAGACACAACATGCTATGCATGATCGGCCACATGCAATGATCAAATTAAATAAAACAATAAACACAATATTATGGAAAAATCCACCAGCTTCGTCCTCAGTAAGTATAGAAATACTTACAGTCATATCCGCAGTCTCGTATTCCATCATCCTGTAATAATTGAAGATATATACACATAAAGTGTTAACATCATTCATCACAAAATCCTAATTCTATTATTGGACCTCTTTTACATAATATTATTATTATTATTATTAGTTTAAACCCATTTCTGACAAAATACTAATATTTCTAATAACACCAAAATATCAATATCTCATATTATTCCACATATTATTCCACTCACCAATATTTAATTTTTAACTTGAAAATCGTAATAACCAAAGTATATTAAAAAATATATCAACATACTATATATATATATATATATATATATATATATATATATATATATATATATATATAAATTATTTACAATAGTCGATTATATATATACATATATATATAGCCATCATTAAAACCCACACTACATGTTTCACGTGTTTAACAAACATACTCTGCAATCACCATTACCTAACATAGAATTATAATATTAGTTTTAGTACTTAAACTATTTTCTATAAAACAACTAATATTTTAATAGGACAAATTATTATATAATATAACCATTACCGAAGTAGCTAAGTGTGGGGGAACACATGTGCTGTCCAAGACAAGAAAAGTAGATAAAAAGAACAAAAACAACACACCTTGAGCTGTTCACGCGTATACTCAGAGGAAAAGTCAGATGGGGGTTTGGTCCAACATGCAATATTTGGCCGGAAATCACACTATCGAGAGAATCGGATTTTACATCACGGTTCTCTATAGTTCGTGGCTTATTGAGTTCCGCCGGATTTCAGCCCAGCCGCCGCTCGTGGAGGATCGGGTCTGTTTTGGTTCGCGCTATGGGTCACGGCCAGGACCGCCGGACATGCCCCTGGGTCGACGCCGGCGATGACCGCCGAAAACTCAGCCTCTGACTTGCCGATTTGCTGGATCGTGTCTTGGCTGTTCGTGGGTCGTGAATCGAGTTGCGGGTAACACTGGGTTCGGGCATTGATGGGTCTTGATCGGGCCTGCTTCGGATCCCTCACGGCCGGCCTGTTCACCGACCCATCGAAAATCGGGTTTCCGGTGGCAGTGGGTGCAAATTCACCGTGGATTGGACCTCACGGCTCTACGGGTTTTGCTTGGTCTAACTCTTGTTTTTTTTCAATTTCTGCCTCACCCTTAGCCTTCTAGCTTGACTCTCCCTCTCAGCCCACTCAATCTCTTTTCCCATCTCATCCTCTCACTCTTTCTGATGTTAAGTCTCTTAATCACAGAAAAGAGAAGGAAGAAGGAAGGAGAACAGAAAAGAAGGGGGAGAAAGAAGGGGATAAAGAAGAAATGGGAACCGGGTCTCTGTTCCTTCACTGACCTCACAATTTCATCTTTGGTTCATGCCTCTCTTCAATTTCTTCTATCTCACTGTCTCATACTTCCTCACTCAGTCTCCTGTAATCTCTCAAAATTCAGAGAGAAGGAAAAGAATGAGAAAAGAAGGAGAAAGGAAGAAGAAAGAACAAATAAAGAAGAAAGAAGAATAAAGTAGAAGAAATAAAAGAAGGGGATGCATGTTTCTAATACCGAAGGAAGTTAGTTATAGGCGTAAGAAAGTGTCGGTAAGGATTTTTAGAAAGTGTCGGCAGCATATTGTGTAAGAGTGAGCTGTAGAGAGTGATGAGTGGATTGAACTGTCTAGAAGCAATAATGCATCGAATCTCTTCAGAGATATCAGTGCAGATGAAGTTAATCTGCAGATATTTTTATATTAGGTCTTTATCATTTTAATAACTCACTAGAGTGTAATTTTAAACCCGTTTTGAGTCCAGTTCGTTTCATAAATAAAGTGATTTTATTACGAACATTAATACACAATTTATTATCACACTAAATAATAAAGTGTCAAATAATATTTTGCACAATTATAAGATAAAGCTAATTAATATAATGATTAATTATTTTGTCTATTTTAACTCACTAATTTTCGGTTAAAAATTAATTATCAGTTTTATTAAAATATAGTTCATTAAATTAATTGGAAGTATTTATAAAATAATTTATAAGACGAATGATTATTCACTCACATAGATAATCATTTTTTTATTCTTTAACCTTATTATTCTATAAAAAATGTGTTTTAAAATCTGGAGCGCTACATCCCTCCCCCCTTAATGGAATTTCTTCCCCGAAATTTGTAAACTATGCTTCGCATAAAGTTTACAAAAAGGAAAGATTTAGATTCTTAAATCTAACAATACAGATTTTAAGTGAAGCATCTAATTATTAAACATGAAAAATAAACAAGTATACAGCATCGTATGATAAATTATCTTATATAGAATTTATGCTCATCACAGATTAAACTAGTATGTAGACTGCAGAAAAGAAAGCATTTATTTATCTCATTATAAGGAAAACAATTTCTTGTATAACATTTTCCTTTGTGAAGATGCTTCCAGATAGTCTTGGTGGAAAGCTTGCCAAATGAGAACATGGAAGCCTTGAAGGAGAGGAAGGGGGGGAAGGTGGGGAAGGTGAAGAAAGCAAAGAAGGTGAGGCAAGCAATCAGGAAAGGATATGAGTGCGGTACTCATATCGTGGTGCTCTCTCTCTTCTGTCACAGATCGCCATCACCGGATTGAGAGTAGATGCCAGAAAAGTTTATGGTGATGCGAAGGAAGAGAAAGATACTTTATCTCAGAAGCATGATCAAGGATAATCTTGCTTCGTTGTTTGTGAATATGGTTGTGATGCTGTATTTTTCTTGATTTAGGTTTGAGGTGGTGATACTACATCTTTCTTCTCAAGAAGTGATGATAGGCTCAAACCATAAAGAAAATTTTGGCTTTTGAAGTGTGAAGGGTTGAGAGCTGAAAGATGTGCTTTGCAAGGGAGAAGATGAGTGAATTTATAGAGGAGATTTGAGAGGGAACGGTGCAAGTGGTGCCGACAGTGGGTCGCTATTAAATCCATACCTCTCTCGAAACGCTCTTCCACGTCTGCTAGGTGCGAAATGTGCGGTGATGAATCCGGAAAAGTCGTTGAGTGAATTCAAAATTCGAGGAGGTGGAAAAGTGAAAGTTGAAAAAGAAGGAGACTCGTAATTCGAGAGCTGTCTGCTAGTGGTAGTGGCGGCCCGGCTCAGAATGACATCTATTAGACCGCATCTTGTCCACTGATTAAGTTCTCTTTCCTTCTCTTCAGATCTTTCGAAGAACAGCTTCATTTCTATCTTCTCTCCTTCAGGTCCTTTGAGGAATATTTTCATTTCCTGAGTTTTCCAAAAAAAATGGCTTCTGCCTCTTCCCAAAATAATCTTGATCTGAATGCTGCGCCTGTAGTACAACCAGAAATTTGGCGCCCATTATTCTTATCGCAAAAAGGTCATCTTATGACCAATGACTCTGTGATGCTGAATGATGCAGTAGCTGCATCCGTGGCTCAAGGCATCATAACTCCTCGAGATGAAAAGTTGTTGGCAGATAGGACTGATGCCCAAGCCATCAATGACTCTTTGGCGTTCAGTATTCAGGGTGCTTCTTCAGTTACAAATATGGCTCGACGTCTGCAAGTTCGAGGGAATGAAATTCAAGCGCTGAAAGCTCAAATTTTGACTTTGCAGCGAATGTACATGGACTTTAGGCGAAGGAATAGGGTTCTTCAGCAAGAGAATAAAAGGCTGAAGAAGGTGGTAGATTCGTATGCGAAAGACTTGGGAAAGAGGTATGCTGACTTGGAGCAGAACACCAATCGCCTCCGAGAACAACACCAGGATCTCTTGCGTGCAGTCCAAAATCTTAGGGTTTTCCGCCCTGAGGTTTAGCCAGGTATTCTATTTGATCTAGCAGTTCTTTACTAATAAAAATAAATAACTAACTGTAGTACAATGAAACGCAGGTTTAAGCATACCCCCATCTGACTTTTCTGCTTCATCCCCTGAAAGTTCGGTATGCTTATACCTGCGTTTTATTGTACTACAGTTAGTTATTCATTTTTGTTAGTAAAGAACTGCTAGATCAAATAGAATACCTGGCTAAACCTCAGGGCGGAAAACCCTAAGATTTTGGACTGCACGCAAGAGATCCTAGTGTTGTTCTTGGAGACGATTGGTGTTATGCTCCAAGTCAGCATACCTCTTTAACTAACTGTAGTACAATGAAACGCAGGTATAAGCATACCGAACTCTCAGGGGATGAAGCACTGCTAGATCAAATAGAATACCTGGCTAAACCTCAGGGCGGAAAACCCTAAGATTTTGGACTGCACGCAAGAGATCCTGGTGTTGTTCTCGGAGGAGATTGGTGTTCTGCTCCAAGTCAGCATACCTCTTTCCCAAGTCTTTCGCATACGAATCTACCACCTTCTTCAGCCTTTTATTCTCTTGCTGAAGAACCCTATTCCTTCGCCTAAAGTCCATACACATTCGCTGCAAAGTCAAAATTTGAGCTTTCTGCACTTGAATTTCATTTCCCCGAACTTGCAGACGTCGAGCCATATTTGCAACAGAAGAAGCACCCTGAATACTGAAAGCCAAAGAGTCATTGATGGCTTGAGCATCAGTCCTATCCGCTAACAACTTTTCATCTCGAGGAGTTATGATGCCTTGAGCCACGGATGCAGCTACTGCATCATTCAGCATCACAGAGTCATTGGTCATAAGATGACCTTTTTGCGATAAGAATAATGGGCGCCAAATTTCTGGTTGTACTACAGGCGCAGCATTCAGATCAAGATTATTTTGAGAAGATGAAGAAGCCATTTTTGGAAAAACTAAGGAAATGAGAATATCCCTCAAAGGACCTGAAGGAGAAAAGATAGAAATGAAGCTGTTCTTCGAAAGATTTGAAGGGAAAGGAAAGAGAACTTAATCAGTGGACAAGATGCGGTCTAATAGACGTCATTTTGAGCCTGGCCGCCACTACCACTAGCAGACAGCTCTCGAATTACGAGTCTCCTTTTTTTTCAACTTTCACTTTTTTTACCTCCTCGAATTCCGAATTCACTCAATGACTTTTCCGGATTCATCACTGCACATTTCGCACCTAGCAGACGTGGAAGAGCATTTCAAGGGAGGTATGGGTTTAATAGTGACCCATTGTCGGCACCACTTGCACCGTCCCCTCTCAAATCTCCTCTATAAATTCACTCATCTTCTCCCTTGCAAAGCACACCTTTGAGCTCTCAACCCTTCACACTTTGAAAACCAACATGTTTCTTCTGGTCTAAACTTATCATCGCTTCCAGAGATAGAAGATGTAGTTTCATAACCAATTTCAAAGTCTAAAGTTAGAAAAATGCAGCATCACCCCCAGATTCACAAACAACGAAGCAAGACTATTCTTGATCATACTATCCAGAAGCAAGATTATTCTTGATCATGCAAGACCTTCTCTTCTTCCTTGTCAACCCGGACTCTCCTCGCATCCATCCACAATCCGGTGATGGCGATCTGTGACAGAAGAGAGAGAGCACCTCGATATGAGTACCGCACTCATATCCTTTCCTGATTGCTTGCCTCGACTTCTTTGCTTTCTTCACCTTCCCCACCTTCTTTTCCTTCGAGGCTTCCATGTTCTCATTTGGCAAGCTTTCCACCAAGACTATCTGGAAACATCTTCACAAAGGAAAATGTTATTCAATAAATTGTTTTTCCCTATAATGAGATAAATAAGTGCTTTCTTTTCTGCAGTCTACATACTAGTTTAATCTGCAATGAGCTTAAAATTCTATATAAGATAATTTATCATACGGTGCTGTATACTTGTTTATTTTGCATGTTTAATAATTAGATGCTTCACTTAAAATCTGTATCGTTAGATTTGAGAATCTAAATCTTTCCTTTATGTAAACTTTATGCGAAGCATAGTTTACAAATTTCGGGGACGAAATTCCATTAAGGGGGGAGGGATGTAGCGCCCCAGATTTTAAAACACATTTTTATAGAATAATAAGGTTAAAGAATAATACAGCATCGTATGATAAATTATCTTATATAGAATTTATGCTCATCACAGATTAAACTAGTATGTAGACTGCAGAAAAGAAAGCATTTATTTATCTCATTATAAGGAAAAACAATTTCTTGTATAACATTTTCCTTTGTGAAGATGCTTCCAGATAGTCTTGGTGGAAAGCTTGCCAAATGAGAACATGGAAGCCTCGAAGGAGAGGAAGGTGGGGAAGGTGAAGAAAGCAAAGAAGGTGAGGCAAGCAATCAGGAAAGGATATGAGTGCGGTACTCATATCGTGGTGCTCTCTCTCTTCTGTCACAGATCGCCAACACCAGATTGAGAGTAGATGCCAGAAAAGTTTATGGTGATGCGAAGGAAGAGAAAGATACTTCATCTCAGAAGCATGATCAAGGATAATCTTGCTTCGTTGTTTGTGAATATGGTTGTGATGCTGTATTTTTCTTGATTTAGGTTTGAGGTGGTGATACTACATCTTTCTTCTCAAGAAGTGATGATAGGCTCAAACCATAAGGAAAATTTTGGCTTTCGAAGTGTGAAGGGTTGAGAGCTGAAAGATGTGCTTTGCAAGGGAGAAGATGAGTGAATTTATAGAGGAGATTTGAGAGGGGACGGTGCAAGTGGTGCCGACAGTGGGTCGCTATTAAATCCATACCTCTCTCGAAACGCTCTTCCACGTCTGCTAGGTGCGAAATGTGCGGTGATGAATCCGGAAAAGTCGTTGAGTGAATTCAAAATTCGAGGAGGTGAAAAAGTGAAAGTTGAAAAAGAAGGAGACTCGTAATTCGAGAGCTGTCTGCTAGTGGTAGTGGCGGCCCTGCTCAGAATGACATCTATTAGACCGCATCTTGTCCACTGATTAAGTTCTCTTTCCTTCTCTTCAGATCTTTCGAAGAACAGCTTCATTTCTATCTTCTCTCCTTCAGGTCCTTTGAGGAATATTTTCATTTCCTGAGTTTTCCAAAAAAAATGGCTTCTTCCTCTTCCCAAAATAATCTTGATCTGAATGCTGCGCCTGTAGTACAACCAGAAATTTGGCGCCCATTATTCTTATCGCAAAAAGGTCATCTTATGACCAATGACTCTGTGATGCTGAATGATGCAGTAGCTGCATCCGTGGCTCAAGGCATCATAACTCCTCGAGATGAAAAGTTGTTGGCAGATAGGACTGATGCCCAAGCCATCAATGACTCTTTGGCGTTCAGTATTCAGGGTGCTTCTTCAGTTACAAATATGGCTCGACGTCTGCAAGTTCGAGGGAATGAAATTCAAGCGCTGAAAGCTCAAATTTTGACTTTGCAGCGAATGTACATGGACTTTAGGCGGAGGAATAGGGTTCTTCAGCAAGAGAATAAAAGGCTGAAGAAGGTGGTAGATTCGTATGCGAAAGACTTGGGAAAGAGGTATGCTGACTTGGAGCAGAACACCAATCGCCTCCGAGAACAACACCAGGATCTCTTGCGTGCAGTCCAAAATCTTAGGGTTTTCCGCCCTGAGGTTTAGCCAGGTATTCTATTTGATCTAGCAGTTCTTTACTAATAAAAATAAATAACTAACTGTAGTACAATGAAACGCAGGTTTAAGCATACCCCCATCTGACTTTTCTGCTTCATCCCCTGAAAGTTCGGTATGCTTATACCTGCGTTTTATTGTACTACAGTTAGTTATTCATTTTTGTTAGTAAAGAACTGCTAGATCAAATAGAATACCTGGCTAAACCTCAGGGCGGAAAACCCTAAGATTTTGGACTGCACGCAAGAGATCCTAGTGTTGTTCTTGGAGACGATTGGTGTTATGCTCCAAGTCAGCATACCTCTTTAACTAACTGTAGTACAATGAAACGCAGGTATAAGCATACCGAACTCTCAGGGGATGAAGCACTGCTAGATCAAATAGAATACCTGGCTAAACCTCAGGGCGGAAAACCCTAAGATTTTGGACTGCACGCAAGAGATCCTGGTGTTGTTCTCGGAGGAGATTGGTGTTCTGCTCCAAGTCAGCATACCTCTTTCCCAAGTCTTTCGCATACGAATCTACCACCTTCTTCAGCCTTTTATTCTCTTGCTGAAGAACCCTATTCCTTCGCCTAAAGTCCATACACATTCGCTGCAAAGTCAAAATTTGAGCTTTCTGCACTTGAATTTCATTTCCCCGAACTTGCAGACGTCGAGCCATATTTGCAACAGAAAAAGCACCCTGAATACTGAAAGCCAAAGAGTCATTGATGGCTTGAGCATCAGTCCTATCCGCCAACAACTTTTCATCTCGAGGAGTTATGATGCCTTGAGCCACGGATGCAGCTACTGCATCATTCAGCATCACAGAGTCATTGGTCATAAGATGACCTTTTTGCGATAAGAATAATGGGCGCCAAATTTCTGGTTGTACTACAGGCGCAGCATTCAGATCAAGATTATTTTGAGAAGATGAAGAAGCCATTTTTGGAAAAACTAAGGAAATGAGAATATCCCTCAAAGGACCTGAAGGAGAAAAGATAGAAATGAAGCTGTTCTTCAAAAGATTTGAAGGGAAAGGAAAGAGAACTTAATCAGTGGACAAGATGCGGTCTAATAGACGTCATTTTGAGCCTGGCCGCCACTACCACTAGCAGACAGCTCTCGAATTACGAGTCTCCCTTTTTTTCAACTTTCACTTTTTTTACCTCCTCGAATTCCGAATTCACTCAATGACTTTTCCGGATTCATCACCGCACATTTCGCACCTAGCAGACGTGGAAGAGCGTTTCAAGGGAGGTATGGGTTTAATAGTGACCCATTGTCGGCACCACTTGCACCGTCCCCTCTCAAATCTCCTCTATAAATTCACTCATCTTCTCCCTTGCAAAGCACACCTTTGAGCTCTCAACCCTTCACACTTTGAAAACCAACATGTTTCTTCTGGTCTAAACTTATCATCGCTTCCAGAGATAGAAGATGTAGTTTCATAACCAATTTCAAAGTCTAAAGTTAGAAAAATGCAGCATCACCCCCAGATTCACAAACAACGAAGCAAGACTATTCTTGATCATACTATCCAGAAGCAAGATTATTCTTGATCATGCAAGACCTTCTCTTCTTCCTTGTCAACCCGGACTCTCCTCGCATCCATCCACAATCCGGTGATGGCGATCTGTGACAGAAGAGAGAGAGCACCACGATATGAGTACCGCACTCATATCCTTTCCTGATTGCTTGCCTCGACTTCTTTGCTTTCTTCACCTTCCCCACCTTCCTCTCCTTCGAGGCTTTCATGTTCTCATTTGGCAAGCTTTCCACCAAGACTATCTGGAAACATCTTCACAAAGGAAAATGTTATTCAATAAATTGTTTTTCCCTATAATGAGATAAATAAATGCTTTCTTTTCTGCAGTCTACATACTAGTTTAATCTGCAATGAGCTTAAAATTTTATATAAGATAATATATCATACGATGCTGTATACTTGTTTATTTTGCATGTTTAATAATTAGATGCTTCACTTAAAATCTGTATCGTTAGATTTGAGAATCTAAATCTTTCCTTTATGTAAACTTTATGCGAAGCATAGTTTACAAATTTCGGGGACGAAATTCCATTAAGGGGGGAGGGATGTAGCGCCCCAGATTTTAAAACACATTTTTATAAAATAATAAGGTTAAAGAATAAAAAAATGATTATCTATGTGAGTGAATAATCATTCATCTTATAAATTATTTTATAAATACTTCCAATTAATTTAATGAACTGTATTTTAATAAAACTGATAATTATTTTATATCCGAAATTTACTGAGTTAAAATAGACAAATAATTAATCATTAGATTAATTAGCTTTATCTTATAATTGTACAAAATATTATTTGACACTTTATTATTTAGTGTAATAATAATATGTGTATTAATGTTCGTGATAAAATTACTTTATTTATGAAACGAACTGGACTCAAAACGGGTTTTAAAATTACACTCTAGTGAGTTATTAAAATGATAAAGACCTAATATAAAAATATCTGCAAATTAACTTTATCTGCACTGATATCTCTGAAGAGATTCGATGCATTATTGCTTCTAGACAGTTCAATCCACTCATCACTCTCTACAGCTCACTCTTACACAATATGCTGCCGACACTTTCTAAAAATCCTTACCGACACTTTCTTACGCCTATAACTAACTTCCTTCGGTATCAGAAACATGCATCCCCTTCTTTTATTTCTTCTACTTTATTCTTCTTTCTTCTTTATTTTATTCTTTCTTCTTCCTTTCTCCTTCTTTCTCATTCTTTTCCTTCTCTCTGAATTTTGAGAGATTACAGGAGACTGAGTGAGGAAGTATGAGACAGTGAGATAGAAGAAATTGAAGAGAGGCATGAACCAAAGATGAAATTGTGAGGTCAGTGAAGGAACAGAGACCCGGTTCCCATTTCTTCTTTATCCCCTTCTTTCTCCCCCTTCTTTTCTGTTCTCCTTCCTTCTCTTTTCTGTGATTAAGAGACTTACCATCAGAAAGAGTGAGAGGATGAGATGGGAAAAGAGATTGAGTGGGCTGAGAGGGAGAGTCAAGCTAGAAGGCTAAGGGTGAGGCAGAAATTGAAAAACCAAGAGTTAGACCAAGCAAAACCCGTAGAGCCGTGAGGTCCAATCCACGGTGAATCTGCACCCACTGCCACCGAAAACCCGATTTCCGGTGGGTCGGTGAACAGGCCGGCCGTGAGGGATCTGAAGCAGGCCCGATCATGACCCATCAAAGCCCGAACCCAGTGTTACCCGCAACTCGATTCACGACCCACGAACAACCAAGACACGATCCAGCAAATCGGCAAGTCAGAGGCTGAGTTTTCGGCGGTCATCGCCGGCGTCGACCCAGGGGCATGTCCGGCGGTCCTGGCCGTGACCCATAGCGCGAACCAAAACAGACCCGATCCTCCACGAGCGGCGGCTGGGCTGAAATCCGGCGGAACTCAATATCCCACGAACTATAGAGAACCGTGATGTAAAATCCGATTCTCTCGATAGTGTGATTTCCGGCCAAATATTGCATGTTGGACCAAACCCCCATCTGACTTTTCCTTTGAGTATACGCGTGAACAGCTCAAGGTGTGTTGTTTTTGTTCTTTTTATCTACTTTTCTTGTCTTGGACAGCACATGTGTTCCCCCACACTTAGCTACTTCGGTAATGGTTATATTATATAATAATTTGTCCTATTAAAATATTAGTTGTTTTATAGAAAATAGTTTAAGTACTAAAACTAATATTATAATTCTATGTTAGGTAATGGTGATTGCAGAGTATGTTTGTTAAACACGTGAAACATGTAGTGTGGGTTTTAATGATGGCTATATATATATATATATATATAATTGACTATTGTAAGTAATTTATATATATAGTATGTTGATATATTTTTAATATACTTTGGTTATTACGATTTTCAAGTTAAAAATTAAATATTGGGGAGTGGAATAATATGTGGAATAATATGAGATATTGATATTTTGGTTTTATTAAAAATATTAGTATCTTTTGACAGAGAATTGGTTTAAATTAATAATAATAATAAATGGAAAAGAGGTCCTATAAATAGGATTGAGATTTATAGGTGTTGATGTTAACACTTGGTGTGAATATATCTGTAATTATTGCAGGATGATGAAATGCGAGACTGCGGATATGACTGTAAGTATTTCTATACTTACTGAGAACGAAGCTGGTGGATTTTTCCATAATATTGTGTTTATTGTTTTATATAATTTATTCATTGCATGTGGCCGATCATGCATAGCATGTTGTGTCTAAAATAATATAACGGCTGATGAGATAGCCATCAACAAACTGATGTAGTAGCTAGGGGAAAGTATGGCTAGTCAGTGGATCCAAGAGGGGTTCATAGTGACCCAAGGGTATCCGAAGACCTAATATATAACTAATGCTGGGACCGGTAGGATTCCAGTAAAAACAGGTAAGACTTTAAGTGGGAGGCAACGGACGTGAACGGGTTCAGATAACCTAGAACGAGAGGTCTGAAGAAAGATGATCATAAAATACCAAACTAAATGGTTACTACGATGCATATTCATACAACCCATACATTTGCATTATACGCGTGGCTATAAAGCCATATCTGCATGTTAAGGAATTTATTAAGTAAATCAGTATTCACCTTATTATTGGAAACAGTGGACTCACTTTGATTGTTTTGTGTTTTTGTTTCTATATATATATATATTCCGTTAATGCAGGTTAATAGACAAAGACCAGAGCTCAAGAGGTTTTATAGCTAAGGACGCATAGTTTATATTTTGTTTGTAGTCTTCTGTGTTTATAGCATTTTATGTTGACAAGATTGCTAATGATTTATATGTATTCTTTTGTGTCATTATGGACACCTGTTTCCTTGTATTTGTTATAAGTATTTTCTAATGAATATCTAGAGGTATTTAATTTAAAAGCTCTAATGTGTTATTTAATCCAAGCCTGTTGGATAAAAATATATTCCGCTGCGAGAGTTTATCTCTGATGTAGTAACGTCACGTGGAAACTAGAGGTTTCTGCTTACGAATTTGCTAGTTCAAATTTGGGGCGTTACAGTTTGGTATCACAAGATGTCTAAGAATAACACAAGAGCTATAGGAAAAATGAACTTTTTATAAACTCCTTAAAAGTTTTTGTATGAAATTAAGTGGCATAAGAGAATAGTAATCGTCACTTACAGTTAGGATTCTTACGCCTATGTGAATGTATGCATTGTATGATTCATATGTTTATGTGTTTTCATTGCTATACAACTTAGGAAACATATCGATATGATCTATTAAAAATTGCATGTTAAATAAAGAATGTACTATGAATGTGCATAGGAATATTATTAATCACTGCGGACTTGTATAGCATGATGATTTATACCTTTATAGATATTGAATAATGTATGCTTCTATATGCTACCGATCCTTGATAAATTATAACCATAGGCATAATATAGTTTTTGTTGCATGTTAGATAACATGTTGACATGATTTATATGCTAAGTTAGATTTATATATATGAAATCAATTCTTGATTATATGATTCATTAATCCTCTTAGATACCCCTACTTGACGGATGAGTTTTTATAAAAAAATAAAAAAAAAAAAAAAAAAAAAAAAAAACATGATACCACATAAGTATTGTACCCTAGTAAAAGATCGAGGTGTAATAATAGTTCAAAGGATTATAGCAATCTTAAGAGAGTTTTTAATATTAGGAGATAAGAACGGTAAGTAAAGAATAATTACTGTCTTACAAGATAGACTACTGGTGATTCAAAGAAAACATAGACTTGCCAATAGGACCTTTTCTGCTTCATTCCCCTAGCTACTACATCAGCTTTGGTCTTTTCTAACCCCCCGAGTCCACTGACTAGCCATACTTTCCCCTAGCTACTACATCAGCTTGTTGATGGCTATCTCATCAGCCGTTATATTATTTTAGACACAACATGCCATGCATAATCGGCCACATGCAATGAATAAATTAAATAAAACAATAAACACAATATCATGGAAAATCCACCAGCTTCGTTCTCAGTAAGTATAGAAATACTTACCGTCATATCCGCAGTCTCGTATTTCATCATCCTGCAATAATTACAGATATATTCACACCAAGTGTTAACATCAACACCTATAAATCTCAATCCTATTTATAGGACCTCTTTTCCATTTATTATTATTATTAATTTAAACCAATTCTCTGTCAAAAGATACTAATATTTTTAATAAAACCAAAATATCAATTTTCCATATTATTTCACCTATTATTTAAAT
Organism: Alnus glutinosa; assembly: GCF_958979055.1. NCBI lineage: Eukaryota > Viridiplantae > Streptophyta > Magnoliopsida > Fagales > Betulaceae > Alnus > Alnus glutinosa. The sequence continues at coordinate 7,297,557 of NC_084898.1, read as the reverse complement.
ACTCAATGTTGGTTAAAAAAGTAAATATAATATACTTTAATAGAACAATTATTAAATTACCCAATTCTATATTTACTAAATCACTCAATATTATAATTTAAGAATTACCCATTAAATAATCTCATGCAAATATATACCTTCTAAATTGACTGAACTTACAAAACACATTCACTGCTAATATGCAATTAACTAACTACTTTAACCATTCAATTTATCCATCAACAGGGAATGCATGGTTTGAGCACACACTTACAGATCGAACTCATGGAATAATTCAACATCCAATTTCAATTAACCTATTACGCACGATCGTTTGGAAAAACCCCAAATTAGTTAAACCCTAATTCCAATAATCAAATTAATCCCTAATAAAACATCATAAGCTATAAGAAATTACCCCAAGGATTTTTATAAAAATCTACTGAATAAGCCACTGATATCGCCGGAAAGTCGCCGGAAAATTCGCCGGAAGTCTGCCAGAGACGGGTCGCCTCCGGGTCGGGTTTCCGGGTTCGGACCACGGTTTGGGAATCACTGCCGGGTCGGGCTTAGCGGGTCTGGGCTGAAATTCAGCCCACAGTATCACGGGTCTTCATGGTTGATGGGCCGACCGGGTTGGGCTCAATGGGTCTGGGCTGGAGTCAGCCCACGGGTTCTTACGGGTCGGGTCTTCGGGTTCAAGGGTTGCCGAGTTGTTGGATCGGGTCTGGTCTGGGTCAGGTCCGGCGGGGTTGCGGGTCTGGGCTGGGCTCACGGGTTGATGGGTTCGTGGGTTCCGGGTTGCTGCTGGGCCGTCTGGGTCGAGATCCATGGTTCAGGGTTATGGGTCTCTGAGGACCGGGCCATGGCCTGCTGGGATGGGCTGGGTCAGCCCACGGGTCTTCTGGGTTGGGGGTTCCGGTTCTGGGTTGCTGGGATGGGTCACAGCTGGGTTCGGCCGGGTCATGGCTGGGCTTGGCTGGGGATCCGGGTCACGCCGGATTTCTGGGCTAACGGGCTGCGGATCCGAGCTGGATTCGAGTCTGGGCTGGATCACCGGGAGCTCGGCCTGGTGTTGCTGGGTTCGGGTCACGGTGGAGGGCCGGCTACGGTCCGGCTGGGAGTCTGGGTCTGGGCTCCCCGGTGTTAACGGGTCGACGGTTCATGCCCTACGTTCGCCGATTCAGCCACGGGTAGCGTCGGGTTGCTGGGTCTGGGTCCGGCTTCACTGATTGGAGCACAGGTCCACCGGAGATTGCGCCCACCGCTTCGACCCACTGCAGGATAGCTGAAGGTCGGCGCATCTGGCTGCTGACCCAGGGAGATCGGGTCGCGGGAGAAGTCGGGTCTTCTGGTTTGAAATGGGTCGCTGCTGGGTTGTCGGGTCTGGCTTGACGGCGTTGACAGGTCCGGATCGGGTCACGTGTTCCGGCAGGTTCGGTGGGTTACACACTTCCTCTGCAAATCGGCTTCTCCCTCTCTCGGTTTCACTGACTCCCATCCCAACTCAGCTTTCTATCTCTCGCCTGCTTCTATCTCTCATTCGGGCAACAAGGAGCACAGATGAAAGAATAATAAAAAGAAAAGAATAAAATAGAAGAAGTAAAAGAAGAAGGAAGGATGCATCTTCCTGCTGTATAAGGAAGCCAGTTATAAAGGTCTGAGTGTCGGCAGTACATTATGAAAAAGTGAGCTGTAGAGAGTGATGAGTGGAGGGAGCTGGAGAGGCAGGCTAGTGGGTTTATTATAATCAGAGTGGAGAATGAGCTGGATTGAACTGTGTAGAAGTAATAATGCATCGAATCTCATCAAAGATATCAGTGCAGATGAAGTTAATCTGCAGATATTTTTATATTAGGTCTTTATCATTTTAATAACTCACTAGAGTGTAATTTTAAAACCCGTTTTGAATCCAGTTCGTTTCATAAATAAAGTAATTTTATCACGAACATTAATACACATATTATTATTACACTAAATAATAAAGTGTCAAATAATATTTTGTACAATTATAAAATAAAGCTAATTAATCTAATGATTAATTATTTTGTCTATTTTAACTCAGTAATTTTCGGTTATAAATTAATTATCAGTTTTATTAAAATATAGTTCATTAAATTAATTTGAAGTATTTATAAAATAATTTATAAGACGAATGATTATTCACTCACATAGATAATCATTTTTTATTCTTTAACCTTATTATTCTATAAAAATGTGTTTTAAAATCTGGGGCGCTACATCCCTCTCCCCTTAATATGGAATTTCGTCCCCGAAATTTGTAAACTATGCTTCGCATAAAGTTTACATAAAGGAAAGATTTAGATTCTCAAATCTAACGATACAGATTTTAAGTGAAGCATCTAATTATTAAACATGCAAAATAAACAAGTATACAACACCGTATGATAAATTATCTTATATAGAATTTTAAGCTCATTGCAGATTAAACTAGTATGTAGACTGCAGAAAAGAAAGCATTTATTTATCTCATTATAGGGAAAAACAATTTATTGAATAACATTTTCCTTTGTGAAGATGTTTCCAGATAGTCTTGGTGGAAAGCTTGCCAAATGAGAACATGGAAGCCTCGAAGGAGAGGAAGGTGGGGAAGGTGAAGAAAGCAAAGAAGGCGAGGCAAGCAATCAGAAAAGGATATGAGTGCGGTACTCATATCGTGGTGCTCTCTCTCTTCTGTCACAGATCGCCATCACCGGATTGAGAGTAGATGCCAGAAAAGTTTATGGTGATGCGAAGGAAGAGAAAGATACTTCATCTCAGAAGCATGATCAAGGATAATCTTGCTTCTGGATGAAATGATCAAAAATAATCTTGCTTCGTTGTTTGTGAATATGGTTGTGATGCTGTATTTTTCTTGATTTAGGTTTGAGGTGGTGATACTACATCTTTCTTCTCAAGAAGTGATGATAGGCTCAAACCAGAAGGAAAATTTTGGCTTTTGAAGTGTGAAGGGTTGAGAGCTGAAAGATGTGCTTTGCAAGGGAGAAGATGAGTGAATTTATAGAGGAGATTTGAGAGGGGACGGTGCAAGTGGTGCCGACATTGGGTCGCTATTAAATCCATACCTCTCTCGAAACGCTCTTCCACGTCTGCTAGGTGCGAAATGTGCGGTGATGAATCCGGAAAAGTCGTTGAGTGAATTCAAAATTTGAGGAGGTGAAAAAGTGAAAGTTGAAAAAAAGAGGAGACTCGTCATTCGAGAGCTGTCTGCTAGTGGTAGTGGTGGCCAGGCTCAGAATGACATCTATTAGACCGCATCTTGTCCACTGATTAAGTTATCTTTCCTTCCCTTCAGATCTATCGAAGAACAGCTTCATTTTTATCTTTTCTCCTTCAGGTCCTTTGAGGGATATTCTCATTTCCTTAGTTTTCCAAAAAAAATAGCTTCTTCCTCTTCCCAAAATAATCTTGATCTGAATGCTGTGCCTGAAGTACAACCAAAAATTTGGCGTCCATTATTCCTATCTCAAAAAGGTCGTCTTATGACCAATGACTCTGTGATGCTGAGTGATGCAGTAGCTGCATCCGTGGCTCAAGGTATCATAACTCCTCGAGATGAAAAGTTATTGGCGGATAGGACTGATGTCCAAGCCATCAATGACTCTCTGGCATTCAGTATTCAGGGTGCCTCTTCTGTTTCAAATATGGCTCGACATCTGCAAGTTCGAGGGAATGAAATTCAAGCGTTGAAAGCTCAAATTTTGACTTTGCAGCGAATGTATATGGACTTTAGGCGAAGGAATAGGGTTCTTCAGCAAGAGAATAAAAGGTTGAAGAAGGTGGTAGATTCGTATGCGAAAGACTTGGGAAAGAGGTATGCTGACTTGGAGCAGAACACTAATCGTCTCCAAGAACAACACCAGGATCTCTTGCGTGCAGTCCAAAATCTTAGGGTTTTCCGCCCTGAGGTTTAGCCAGGTATTCTATTTGATCTAGCAGTTCTTTACTAACAAAAATAAATAACTAACTGTAGTACAATAAAACGCAGGTATAAGCATACCGAACTCTCAGGGGATGAAGCAGAAAAGGTCCTATTGGCAAGTCTATGATTTCTTTGAATTACCAGTAGTCTATCTTGTAAGACAGTAATTATTCTCTACGTACTGTTCTTATCATCTAATATTAAAAACTCTCTTAAGATTGCTATAATCCTTTGAACTATTATTTCACCTCGATCTTTTACTAGGGTATAAATCCTATATGGTACTAAGTTCTTCTTTCTTATTCCTGCATAATTACTATCTTCCTCAAATATCATTAGATTAAAACCTTAGTATTATTCTAATTTAGTTATGCAGTTATTCAATACTCAAATTGATAATTATACAAACTTATCTGTCAAACAAGGATATCTAAGAGAATCAATGAATTACATAATCAAGACTGATTTCATATTACTCATTTTGTAATATAATTCTGACTTAGCGTATAAATCATGTCAATGTGTTATCTAACATGCAATAAAACTATATTATACCTACGGTTATAATTTATCAAGGATCGGTAGCATATACAAGCATACATCATTCAATATCTATAGAAGCATAAATCATCATGTTACACAAGCCCGCAGTGGTTTATAATATTCCTATGCATATTCATAGTATATTACTTATTTGGCATGCAATTTTTAATAGATCATATCGATATGTTTCCTAAGTTGTATAGCAATGAAAACACATAAACATATGAATCATACAATGCATACATTCACATAGGCGTAAGAATCCTAACTGTAAGTGACGATTACTATTCTCTTATGTCACTTAATTTCATACAAAAGCTTTTAGGGTGTTTATAAAAATTTATTTTTTTCCTATAGCTCTTGTGTTATTCTTAGACATCTAGGGTCAAGTCCTAAGGTCCCCTGGGTGCAGATCTTGGATCGGAAAGTGCAACAATTGAGGACAAAGTCAATACCATTAGTAAAAGTACTATGGCAGAATCATGAAGTAGAAGAAGCTTCTTGGGAGTTAGAACAAGAAATGAGAAGCAAATACCCGTATCTATTCCCATGAGCCACTTCGAAGTAAATCGAACCATACTTCAAGATCAACTAGAAAGAGAGTTACCTCCGTCTTCCACTAAAGCTGTATCTCCGTGACTTTGGAGATAATTAAGGTAAATAATATCTTTGCTTAAAATCTTTTCTTACTTAGTGTAAACTTTTATGCATAGCATAGTTTACAAATTTCGGGGACGAAATTCCAATAAGGTGGGTGGGATGTAACGCCCGGGAAATTCAAGCTCCTAAGAAATCATTGATATTGTTGAGGAAACAATATCCACATGTTTTTATAAGCAAACCTAAAAACCCTTAAGAACTTAAGAATTACATTTAAGCTTTAAACTTTGATTGAACCGAAAATAGGTCAAACGAACTCAGATTTAGTTGATTCGAAAACCGTTTTGCTTACAAAAGAAAGATCTATCACATGGTAAAAGTTAGTAAAAAGTCCACCGGTTGACTTTTTGGTTTATAGTTGACTATTTAGGTGCCAAGTGACACTTTTGGTTAAACTTTGACCTTCAAATTTAGGCTAGATAAATATGTTTTTATGGCTTTTAATTACTCAATATTGTATATATATAGTTTATACTTGAATCCTGTGAAGTCATAATTCAATTTGGTAACAGTTGACTTTTTGACCAAAACCGGTGCCTAATTGATCCGACTGTCGAATTTTTAGCAGAAATAAAATAGAAGCTTAACACTAGCCGGCCCTAATATTCTCTAGATCTGTATTTTTATATTAAATTCCACTAATGGCCAAGCCATCATGAATGTGAGAGTGAGAGTTGTCTTAAATTTCATTTCTTTAATATTAATGCAAATGCATTATCTTAGAAATAATGAAACCCACTTGTATTGAAGATAAGGCTAAGATGCTCCAATTCTCATCCATTGGATCAAAATGTGTCTACTTGATCCTAACCATTCATTCTCCTATAAATAGAACCAAGGTGGAAGGATGCATTACCCATCAAGCTTCACACACATGCACATCCTTAATCAAGAGAGAAAATTATGAAATTTGTGTAGTTTTGTGTGGTTCGAATCTTGAAGTATGCTAGGAAGTATTTTGGTAAGCTTCCAATAATTTGTTTCGTTGATTTTATGGTTTAAGTTTTAATTATGTTCATTATGTGCAAAGGAAATAATTAGGATTAAAAAGAAAAGGACCTAAAAGAACACATATACCTCTCTTTGATTTTATTTGGTTATGGATATATATGTATATTATTCTTGTTTTATTTTAGCTTTGTGATGGTCTTGGATCATCATAGGTAATTTTATTATTTTAGAACTTTGTGATGGTCTTTGATCATCATAGGTAATGTTTATTATTTTAATTGTAATATAACTTTGTGATGGTCTTGGATCATCATAGGTAATTTTATTATTTTAATGGTAATATAACTTTGTGATGGTCTTGGATCATCATAGGTAATTTTTATTATTCTAATTGTAATAGAACTTTGTGATGGTCTTGGATCACCATAGGTAATTTTTATTATTTTAATTGCAATATAACTTTGTGATGGTTTGGGATCATCATAGGTAATTTTAATTACTTGTGTATTTATTATATAACATTCTATATTAATTGTTAAGATTCATGTTTGAGCATTATGTCACTCGTTTCAGTGCTCGACCATGAATCAAAGAAATGAATTTAGTTGATTTAATAACTTTTGTAAAATAGTGAATATATTCTTACCTATTTATCTTAGCATTTGCATTAAGTAAGGAGGCTCAGCCAACTGCTTACCCTACCCTTGCATCATAATATCATTAACATGAATCTTAATAGTATTTACTTCTATGTTCTTATAATATATGTTAATCCTTCATAATCGTATTTGGTGCTATTGGTCATATAGCCTCGGCACCAAATCATGAACCAAGGATTTAAGATTGTTATAAGTAATCATCTCAAATAATGAAGTAATGGATAAAAAGATAAGTGTTTATAAATAATATTTTGTTTGATTGATAATTGATATATATACTTATTATATTGATTGATTTATATGCAGAAAAAGGAGCTAAGAAACTATACAAGGAGTGTAAGTATGGATGTACTTACTGAGGAATGATTCTATGTTTCATTAGGACTGTGTGGTGTGTGTTTATTGCATGTGGTTGTTTATGCATAACATGTTGTGTCTAATAATAATATAACGGCTGATGAGATAGCCATCAACAAGCTTATGTAGTAGCAAGGGGAAGAAAGGCTAGTCAGTGGATCCAGGGGGTTCAGAGTGACCCAGGGGTGTCCGAAGGCCTAATATATAACTAATGCTGGGACCAGTAGGATTCCAGTAAAAACAGGTAAGACTTTAAGTCTGAGGCAAAGGACATGAACGGGTTCAGATAACCTAGAACGAGAGGTCTGAAGAAAGATGATCATAAAATACCAAACTAAATGGTTACTACGATGCATATTCATACAACCCATACATTTGCATTCTTTATGAACTGTTATTGATCTGATGGTAACTTAGATATGAAAATAGATGACTCACTTGTTTGTCTATGTAAATATGATAACGTCATATTTACATAGTTGCTGATGCAGATCTAGAAGAAGAAGGCATGGACTCATATGTCAGTTTTAATAGTTTTTGAAACCATTGCTGTAGTAATATGTGCTAGCTTAGAAATTACTAGGCATATTTATGTGTGTTTTATTTCAAGGCTTGTAATAATTATGACGATGTTTTATTTGGTGTATTTTTATGTTGTATGTTTATGTGCCGTTTGTGGCACTTATTTTTTTATGCACCTAGTGTGCAAATGGCGTGTAAAGATAAACCTAAGTAACTTTTTATAAACGTATCGAGGTATTTCAGTCAGCTCTAAATGTGTTATCAATTCCTAAGGCTTTAGAAGAAAAAAAAAATATATATTCCGCTGCAAGAGTTTATCTCACGGCTTTAAAACGCGTTGTGTCATATAGGGTGCATTTATACATATAAGCACATCCTCATTCCCAGGCGATGTGGGTTTTAATGGTTTTTGAAACCATTGCTGTAGTAATATGTGCTAGCTTAGAAATTACTAGGCATATTTATGTGTGTTTTATTTCAAGGCTTGTAATAATTATGACGATATTTTTTTTGGTGTATTTTTATGTTGTATGTTTATGTGCCGTTTGTGGCACTTATTTTTTTATGCACCTAGTGTGCAAATGGCGTGTAAAGATAAACCTAAGTAACTTTTTATAAACGTATCGAGGTATTTCAGTCAACTCTAAATGTGTTATCAATTCCTAAGGCTTTAGAAGAAAAAAAAATATATATTCCGCTGCAAGAGTTTATCTCACGGCTTTAAAACGCGTTGTGTCATATAGGGTGCATTTATACATATAAGCACATCCTCATTCCCAGGCGATGTGGGACGTCACAATCACCCCCCCTTGGGACCTAGCGTCCTCGCTGGCGACCCTCATGGGATCACCCCATTCTTGGCATCCCAACGAGTGCCCGCCGGCAACCCTCTTGGGCTTGTGCACGCTCCCACCATCTCAGGCTGGGCAATGGTTCTGATACCATTTGTAACGATCCACCCCCAATGACACAATACTGTCCGCTTTTGGCTCCCCATATCAGACTTCCCAGGAGGTCACCCATCCTGGGATTGCTCTCGCAGCGGCTCGCTTAACTGCGGAGTTCTGATAGGTTCATTGCCATCACGACTTTAAAACGCGTTGTGTCATATAGGGTGCATTTATACGTATAAGCACATCCTCATTCCTAGGCGATGTGGGACGTCACATGGTCCGTTTGGGTGTTGAATTTTTTTGAATCAGGATATTATTATAATTCACTGTGCAAATTACGAGGTTTGACTTTGTGAGATAAAATTTGAAAAAGTTGAATAAAATATAATTTATATTTGAAAAATTCTACATTTTACGAGGTTTGACTTTTGTTTTTTTTTTGTTTTGTTTAAAAAAGTGTTTCAATATGACATAAGCACATGAAAACACTTTCGATATGACAATTTTTTTTTTTTTTTTTATTGTCGATGTGATACCTATTATATTTCAATCTTATATAATTCTAAACATTCGAAAAAGCAAATGAACGAAAAAAATAAAAATAAAAAATCCCATAAACATTCAAATGAAGAATTGTTCAACCAAAAATTTCACAAACAAAATGGAAACATGTTTAGATTTCAATCAAAAATATAAAATACTAAAGAAACACTTTTAATTGTATCATTAATTGAGAGAGAGACTAACTGTATTATTAATAGAGAGATATTAAAAGGACCGGTTTAGTCACTAAAAAATATAAGTTCATACCACGTGTCACCATTCTATGCCATTCTAAAGAAGAATTCGGCTTATATATATATATATATGATTGGTGAAAAAGAGATTAGTTGGAAGCCTTTTACAGTTGGCAGCATTTGTATTTTTTTGTTTTTATTTTTTGAGCAAATAGAACAAACTAAAGGAAGAAAGAGATGCAACGTGAATGCTTCTACTTTAATATGTAAAGGTGGCTCATTTGGCAATTAAGGTTATGCTCAATTTTTACTGTGTTAAATTTAAGTAGTGATATTTAGTAGACTATTATATGATTGTCACACAATTGAGGTGATGTGACAATGAAATCAAGTAAAAAGAAAAAAATTCATAGTGTCTCGAGCATGCGCATCTCCAGCAATAATAAGTAAAGTAACTATTAAACAAGTACAATTAATCTCTACTTTAACTACCGTTTAGAGTCACAAATACAAAAGATAATCTAATCCACTAGATTTACACGCAGGTTTTAGGTGGTCTTGAGAACTGAAATGCATGCACCATCTTTGCCGTGTGATAGCTGTGAATCACCTTCAACTCTTGAAGTCAGTGTCCCTGAAGCTTGTCTTGTCTGAATTGATTGGAAATGACGTTGGCTTGAGATTAAGTAGGAATTAATTATGTAGGAGGTTGGCTGTTTGATGAATCTATCTGTCTTTCTTTTGGTATATGTTTCTTGTTATTGTTTGTAACAAAATTTTTCAATTTGTCTGCATAGTTTGAGAAAGCCCCAAAAATAAATACATAAATAAAAGAAAAATATTTGAGAAAGCAGCATATAAATTAACCAAGTGGACTTCTTCCTGCATCGATTGTTACTTATTACTTTTGATTTTTTATTAATTTTACAATTATATCCTTAAACTTTTTAAAAAGTATTAATTTAGTATATCTTTATTTTAATTTTTATTTTTTTTTTCAATTTCACTTATTCGTTAAGATTTTTTTTGTTAAATCTTGTCAAATTTTTCAAAATACTACTTTATTTTTTTTTTTAAAACAAAAAATCAAATATTCAGACATGGATATTTTTGCAAATTTCGTTAAATTCTGACAAATGCCTAAATTCTTGCAATTTTTTTTCCCCTAAAAAAAGGAGGGTGTTTTAGGAATTTAACACCATTCCGTTAGGATTTAATCGAAAATTCTAATGAAATTGTGAAATTTAAAAAAAAAAAAAAAGATAAATACACTAAATTGACACTTTTTAATGTTTAAAGGCATGGTTATAAAAGTAAAAAAAAAAAATATCAAATGTGGTAATTGAAGTTTTTTTTTTTGTTACAAGCCCCAGCCAATTCAAAAGTTATTATTCACTACCCCGTCATCCTAATAGCAATCATAAATCATTCTACTAAATATAATTTTTTATTAATAAATTTCGTCTTCTTTGTCCAATGTTTTCATTAGATCTGTATAGCACACCACTTTCTTCTTAACCACCAGTCACCGGCGGCTCAAAACCAATTGATGGGAAAATTCAAAATGATCATTTTTTATATTTTTAATAAGTTTTTTTTTTTTTTTTTTTTTTTTAATTTTTATATAATATCAATTACTTTTTAATAACTATTTTCACTTCTCCTTGCAATTTTATATATATATATATATATATATATATATATATATATATATATATATATATATATATATATATATATATATATATCATATTCATAACTTCTTATAACTATTAAAAAAATTAAATAAATAGACCTTAAAAAAAAAAGAAAAAAGATGATGACCTTTCCCAAAACACACCCATCCCAAGTGCCGTGAAATGGTTTTTGGAATAGAATATTCAAGAGAAGTCAAATCTTGTAGGTTGTGCAATCAAACAGACAGCGTTTGAGTGCGGCTACCGGCGATGTGATAGTTGCACAATTAAAAATGTACAATTTTTACACCACCGAGACATTTTTGAGATCCATTGACGTGGATTTTACCATTTATGAATTTTGAATAATGATTTAATGCCATTTAAATATATAATTTTTTACCACTTTATATATGTGGCAATGTGGTCCTCTACTACTTAAGGTGAGTGACCACCTTACCACATAGATAAGGTGGTGAAAAGTTGTATATTTAAGTAGTAGTGAACCATTACTTATGAATTTTATTAATGTGTCTTTATTGTATAAAAGTTGTACAATTTTAACTGTACAAAAATCATTTTCCGAAAACTATAAGTACGAATCACTTCTTGAACCCGTTTTTCATCCAACAAGTTAACAAATTTCGTTAGTTTGCCACGTCATACCTAATAGGAAATTGATACGAGGCCACCTCAAGCCTAGGGGAGGACATGTGTCACCCCCAGACGTGGTCGAGCCACCCCCGATATCCATCCCTTTGCTATTTTCTATTTTTTTTAAAAAAAATATTTTTTAGGTTTTATTTATTCATATATTTTTTTTATTATAATGGACACGTGTAGATTTCTTATTAGATATGACAACTCACGTACGTGGATTCACCCTAGTTTCTGGGTTAAATTGACAGACTTGTAGTTGACTGATAATGTGTTTTTTCCGCGTGGTTCTTGAATCTTTGAAAGAACAATTAATGCCAACCCAGTTCATCATAAATTTAAATGGAATGTGTCATTCTTACATCACATTATCCTACATCAATCTTACACCAAGACATATTGGGTGTGTGACTCACATATATGAGATCCACATGCATGAGTCTCATACCTTATGTATCTTGGTGTAAGATTGATGTAAGGTAATACGACGTAGAAAATCATTTTCCTCGTGATCTTTGATATATATATATATATATATATATATAATTTGCAAGTGTTTAACAATAATAATAATAATAGGAGGGAGAAGAAGAAGAGTTTTTTTGCACGACAAAGGAATTAATGCTAGTTCAACAGCAATCTCCACTCCCACTCAAGCAGGTTGATTAGCTAAAGCACTGTCTCCCGGCCCGACAAAGGAAGGAATGCTAGTTCAACAGCAACCTTCACTCCCACTCAAGCAGGTTGATTAGCTAAAGCACTGTCTTTTTAAATTTTGTACAAGCTAATCAAATTGACAAAGGCCTTTTTTTTCTTTTCTTTTCCTTATGGGATTAAGGAAATGTGGCATATTATCGAGATAATCAAAAAGAATTTTCCTCCCAAAATGTTTTTCATTTTCTTTTTCTTTTTATTTCACTTTCGCACACGGGCTTATTCTTTCAAAAAACTAAAAAGACGATTTTTTACTCAAAGTTTTTTCACAACATAGAAATCAAGAACATGATAAAAATATACTCAATTCTCAACTATAACGTGCCATATTTTTAATAAGTTTCAAGCGTTTTGATGTCTAAAAATAGTATAAATTCCGTAATTTGAGATAGAATATATAATTCCTTTAAAATTGTAGCAATCCTGTCATCCTTGATCCAAAAAGAAATATTGTTGAAGAGTCTACATGGTTCAAAGATGAATGGTTTCAGCTTCCAGTCAAGCGGAATATCCGGGCCGAGGAAAGCATGTAGAGACAACAATTATTAATTGTGACAACTAAGTAATTCCACATAAAGTTCAGACATCGGAGCCCTCCTTAAAAACAATAAAAACTAAGAAAATAATAACTACAGTTTCTCAAGCACTCTCCAATTAACAACTTGCTATCTATTACGTGCTTGTGACGTATTCTTATCCTTACACATACGAATTAGAAAGTGACATAACAAAGAAAAAACAAACAAAAATTTCACAAGGACAAAAAAAAAAATCATGAAATTTTCCCATCCGACTTTCAATGTTGGGTTCTATCTAAAGTTTGTATAATTTGGTATCAAAGCTAACCACTACATCGAGCTCATCAAGTACGGAATCAAATAAGTTGCGACTTTGTGTTCGAATCACGAAGGAAGTGATCTCTTGGTACTATATGTGGGCATAGTGTTAAGTCATTTGGATATTGATAGGTGAGTAGATCGAGCCGTTAAAAAAGAAATTGCTAGAGCGGGGGCTGCTGTGAGCGTCGGACGTTCCTAAGTGTCCTACAGGACGTTTTATCATAAATATGTGTCATATATGGTATGCCATAATTAGTAGACAGGTTTCGTAAATTTTAATCCTTTTTCTAGTCTGATATCTATGCTTATTGGAGGAAGATGATCATGAGTGAAACACGCAGGTGACAGGACTTGAGCAAAACTGGATGTGAGTTGTAATAATGTAAAAGGAAGACGGGCTCTTTAAGATAACAAAGAGGGGACTGTTAGTTCAAATGTGGTAATCAAGGACCATGATGGTGATTTGCTAAAAGAATGTTAGCTCGATGTTTCTATGAACTTTCTCAGTTTCGTCTGCCCATTGTAATGCATACAAAATGGATTGTCAACTTACGCAGTTTTGGTATCTACAGCCCTCTTTCGGAATGTGCTGAAAGATTCTTCGAACATAGAGATATCTCTCTTGAAGTTCAACTTCAGTTAAGTACGGAAAATCACCCTTAAAATCTGTGAACTTTTGGCTGTTCAATGAGAATATAATAGGTATGATGCTGCATGTTTTTCTGTCTTCTGTCCTGTAATTGATTCAAACATTTTCCATAGATATTTCTGGGCTTCTAGACATGTATTTATTGCATAAGAAAGAACATGGAACAGCCATTCACATGAACTGTAGTCATTTTAGTTTCGTTTGAATGATATGTGTTCTTTTTTTGTTTTTTTCCCTTAAGTTCTTATTTCAGCTCTTTCAAGGCACGGAAACAAGGCGTGGTGGTGATGGGTGTCTGGATTGTATTCTGTGGGAATTGTTCACAGGAAGATGAGAAGACATGCAATTATGATATCATATCCATATTCCAGCCGTATACATGCATCAACCATTGTTTGGTCATTTCTGTTTATCTCCTTCTCCTGCTCATATGCTTGCATATCATCATTCATAGACCATTCTCAAGGAAGAAAATAGCACCCTCACAGCCTAAACACTTCTCTCCAATGCTGATATGTTCAGCCATTTACAACGGTGGCCTGGGTTTGGCTTACTTGGGTTTGGGGATCTGGATAATTGTTGAGGAGTTGAATGAAAAGAGAACCATTTTACCTTTGCATGGATGGCTAGTTTTGCTATTCCAAGGGCTCACATGGATGCTGCTTGATTTTACTGTAATCAGCGAGAAGCTATGCCTTTCATATACCAGAAAAGCTAAGCTTTGTTCTATTGCCACTTTCTTTTTTGCTGGATTCCTCTGCTTTTCTTCTCTTTGGCTCGCTATTGTGGACAAAATGGCATCTGTTAAGATGGTTTTAGATATTCTGTCATTTCCTGGAGCAATCCTGTTGCTCTTGTGTACATTTCAGAAACACAAGAATGTGAAAACTGATCCAGACACCAGTCATTATGCTTTATATGCTCCTTTGCAGGGTGAGGAAGCCAGTCCCACAGGTGAAAATTCTTCAAATGATAATGTTACTCCTTTTGCCAGAGCTGGATTTCTTAGTAAAATGTCATTTTGGTGGTTGAATCCATTAATGAAGCAAGGTAAACATCAAAACCTTTCGGAGAATGATATTCCTCAGTTACGGCAGGCGGATCGAGCACAAACATGCTACTTAATGTTTGAAGAGCAACTGAGCAAACAGAAACAAGAAGGAAGATATGAATCCCCTTCAATGTTCTCAGTAATTTTTTCCTGCCATAGAAAAGCTATTTTAATTTCTGGATTATTTGCATTGATCAAGGTACTCACGGTCTCCAGTAGTCCACTGTTTCTCAAGGCCTTCATTGAGGTTGCTGAAGGAAAATCAGCTTTTAAATACGAGGGTTATGCACTGGCTGGCTTGCTCTTCTTAGGGAAGTGCTTGGAATCATTATCAGAGAGGCAGTGGTTCTTTCAAACAAGGCTGATTGGGCTCCAAGTAAGATCTTTCCTCTCTGCTGCTATTTATCAGAAGCAACTAAGACTCTCAAATGCTGCTAAGATGACTCATTCAGCTGGTCAGATAATGAACTATGTCACCGTAGATGCCTACAGAATAGGTGAATTCCCATATTGGTTTCATCAAATATGGTCAACAGGCCTTCAGCTGTGTCTTGCATTAGTTATTGTTTACTATTCTGTAGGGCTGGCAACAGTTGCAGCTCTAGTTGTAATCATCTTGACCGTGCTTGCAACTTCACCAGTAGCCAAATTGCAGCATAAGTATCAGTCAGAGCTCATGGTGGCACAAGACAAGAGATTGAAGACCATAACAGAAGCTCTTGCAAATATGAAGGTCTTAAAGTTGTATGCATGGGAGAAACATTTTAAAAATGTCATAGAAGGGTTAAGGAAAGAAGAACTAAAATGGATATTAGCAGTTCTGATACAAAAAGGATACTATCTGATTTTGTTTTGGTCATCTCCCATTTTAGTATCAGTTGCCACATTCTGGGCATGCTACTTCTTTGGGGTTCCATTATCTGCTAGTAATGTATTCACATTCTTAGCAAGTCTGCGCATTGTTCAGGAGCCTATCAGGATGATCCCTGATGTTGCTGGAGTGTTCATTGAAGCAAAGGTCTCTTTAACTCGGATTGTTAAGTTCCTTGAAGCACCAGAGTTGCAGAACAGAGACGAAAGGCAGAAGTACAATGAAAAAGACCTGGAGCAGTCCATTTTAATCAGGGCTAGTGAGATATCATGGGAGACTAATTCAGATAAGGCCTCTCTAAGAAACATAAATTTGGTGGTTAAACCAGGAGAAAAGGTAGCTATTTGTGGAGAGGTTGGGTCTGGTAAATCAACCCTTTTAGCTGCTATTCTGGGAGAAATCCCAAACATCATAGGCATAGTAAGTAATCATTTCAACCCTTGTCCATGGTTCTAAACAAACTTTCAATCAGCATACAGATATAGTATATTCTAAGTTTTTGCAAGAAGTTTTTGAAGAGTATGATACTTCATTCCCTTTTCTCCCCCTCTTCTTCTCACCTAATTCACCATCTCATTTAGAAGCATCAATTACACAGTAGACTACTAGGTTTAAAAAGAAAAAAGTATCTTGCTAAAGCTCATGTCTCTGAATTTCCAGGTTCATGTTTATGGAAAGATAGCATATGTTTCTCAAACAGCCTGGATCCAAACAGGATCTATTAGAGATAATATTCTTTTTGGGTCCCCCATGGATCCAAATAGATACAAAGAAGTGCTTAGAAAGTGTTCCCTTGTAAAGGACCTTGAGATGCTTCCAATTGGTGATCTCACCGAAATAGGAGAAAGAGGTGTTACTCTAAGTGGTGGTCAGAAGCAGAGGGTTCAACTAGCCCGTGCGCTCTATCAGGATGCAGATGTTTATCTCTTGGACGATCCATTCAGTGCTGTTGATGCACATACAGCTACTAGTCTATTTAATGTAATGACACTTATTATTTATGCAATTTATAATTATTTATGCAATTTATACTACTACTTTTAACTTTTCTAAGAGAAAGCTAACATGGCTTGTCACCAGGATTATGTCATGGAAGCTCTGTCAGGGAAGACAGTCCTGCTGGTGACCCACCAAGTCGACTTCCTTCCTGCATTTAATTCTATATTGGTTGGTATATCACTGAAACTACTGCATTTTTCTTTAATCTTCTTTTCTTGTTTGTTCTTGTCTTTTTGTGTCAAGGCTATGATCCTGAATAGAACTTTGTGCAAGCAGTTTACATTAACTTCAAATTATTGGCAGTTTATGTCTGAGGGGCATGTTCTAAGAGGTTCCACTTATGATCAGTTGCTGGGTTCAAGTAAAGAATTTCAAAACTTGGTAAATGCACACAATGAAACTGTTGGTTCCCAGAAGCAAGCCAAGTATGCTTCTTTCCAGCAATCTAAAACCTCTACAGGTGAAATTCAGAAAAATTATGAGGAACAGTTAAGATCATCTCTAGGAGATCAGTTGATTAAGCAAGAGGAAAGAGAATCAGGAAACACTGGTCTAAAGCCTTACATACAGTATCTGAGTCAGAACAAGGGCTTCTTGTACTTCTTCTTGGCAACTATCTGCCATTTAATATTCATAGTTGGGCAGTTGATACAAAACTATTGGTTGGCTGCTGACATCCAGGATTCAAATATAAGCAGAGTGAAATTGATTGCAGTTTACTCAGGGATTGGGTCTATCCTGGTTTTATTTTTGCTCCTTAGAGCCTTTTCTGTTGTTGGTTTAGGTTTTGGAGCATCACTATCTATTTTTTCTACACTTCTGGGCTCTCTTTTCAGGGCACCAATGTCTTTCTATGACTCGACACCTCTGGGAAGGATACTCAGCCGGGTAAGAGTTTTAAAAGTAATGTTATATTAATCACTCACACTTATGACATCTTTCCAACGTGGGACTTAAACCTTTCTATACTCGCACGTCACTTGTATATTCAATACTTTTATGCTATTCTTCAGAAATACTTACTGGGGCTTACATCAATATTTTCTTTTTGTAGGTTTCTTCTGATATGAATGTCGTCGATATCGATGTGGCTTACAAATTAAGTATTGCCCTTGTTGCAACTATGACTGCATACTCCACCTATGTAATACTGGCTATTATAACCTGGCCAGTCTTGTTTGTCATCATACCCATGGTTTGTCTCACTATTATTTTACAGGTAATATGTACACCAGAACTAATTAATCATATTATGTGATTCTTAACAACATTTGCTTATTAAACCAATCAATTTTTTCTGCCTCTGACAAATATCCTGATACATTGCAACTCATAATTTTACTTGGCGCGGCATCAGTAAGGTATCAAATGCCAAGTATTTAGGTGCCTTTATTGTTCTCCAATAGATGATCATTTAAGATGATAATAGTTTTTGAAGTATGCAAGTTTTTCAATAGACCTCTCTAAAGTCTTAATTTGGCCACACCATTCTTTTGTGTCAAAAATGAAAAGGCTACTTTTGGAGTTGTGTTCCTTTTCTGATTTCTTCTGTATATCCTTCCTTCTTGACAAATGTTGGCACTTGTTTTTGTTTAAACAAACAGAGGTACTACCTTGCTTCTGCAAAAGAGTTGATGCGAACGGATGGTACAACCAAGTCTTTGGTTGCTAGCCATCTTGCTGAATCCATTGCTGGAGCCATGACAATCAGGGCTTTCGGGGAGGAAGACAGATTCTTTTCAAAGAACTTGGACCTCATTGACAAAAACGCAAGTCCTTACTTCCATGGTGTCTCAGCCAACGAGTGGTTGATCCAACGCCTGGAAGTTATATGTGCAATTGTTCTCTCATCCTTAGCACTTGCCACAACTTTGCTTCCTTTTGGAGCTTCTGCCTCTGGTTAGTAATATTCAGCTTAAACTACTGAATTCCTTTCACTTGATATCATGCTTTCAGTTTCATACTTGTGATGCTTTTCCAATTCCTAGAAGCAACATTCAATTTCAGCACTGGCCAACACCACAACCCTAAGGCCCCCAGTTAGGGCCAGAACCAGAATTTTTTGCGTGGGGTCCGAACCTATGTAAATAAATAAATACATAGACACATATATAAGTGCGCGAGCGTGGTTATGTAAAATAAAAGTAAACAAGTCTTAAACTTAATTTTATACTAAGTCATAACTCATAATTGTATGCAGAACTTATACGTTTATAAACTCATCCTTAAAAAGAACTTCCCTTTCAAATACAACAGTTTTCCAATTTGCTATAGACATGTATCACAGTAGAAAGCTAAATCATCTAGCTATCTAGGGGGTGAAAAAAGTCATCATTAACAGGATCAAAGTATAAAAAATAAGGTTAAACACCTTATTGGTATCTGTAGTTTGGAAACTTTATTTTTTGTCCTCTGTGCTTTCATTCGTATCACAGATGGTACCTGTAGCTTGGGAAAAGACGGAATTGGAATCTCCATTACTTTTTCCGTCCAAAAACTAACGGTTGGACACGTGTCAACTCCTGAGAGTAGACACGTGTCATAATGTAAAAACATTAAAAAACAGAAAATAAAAAACTTGAAAAATTAATAAAAATTTGAAAATAATAAAACTTCAAAAAAAAAGAAAAAAGAATTGGGATGTTTGGCCCATAGGGGTGGTTCGGCCACAACTAACGGCAAAACCCGCCCCCCCCCCCCCCCCCCCCCCCCCCTTTTTTTTTTCCTGTGGCCCTTGCCATGGGCCAAACAACTAATTTTTTTTATTCTTTTTTCTTTTCTCTTTGGCTGGACCCCAAGGGCGAACCACCCCCCCAAACCAGCCATGAGGCTGGCCCTCTTCTTCTTCTTTTTTTTTCAATTTTTTTAAAAGTTTTTAATATTTTTTTTTTTTTTTGTCTTATCAGTTTCAATTTTTTATTAATTTTTAAAGTTTTTATTTTCTGTTTTTTAATTTTTTTACATTTTGACACGTGTTCAACCGTTAGTTTTTGGACGGAAAAACTAACGGATGTACCAATTCCTTCTTTTTCCAAACCACATGTACCATCTATGATACGAATAAAAACAAATGGGCAAAAAATAAAGTTTTCAAACCACAGATACCAATAAGATGTTTAACCCTAAAAAACAATATTTTTATGAGAATTTAATTTTTTTGGGGGGTTGCCAAAGGCCCCCAACTATTAAGGTTGTTCCACCTCTACCCCAAGTTAATTCTGGGCAGCATCAGAAGAGCAATGTTATATTCCAAATTCCAATAAAATTTACTTGCTTATCAAAAAGCACCAAACCCTTGCCTTGACTTAGTATGGAAGCATTGATTCATCTTCTTATATTTCAAAATTGTGTCTTGTTTGACCTCCCTATCTCACTTTGAGGTCTGCAAAAAACTTGCAATAATTAACACCTTTATAGCAGAATCTGCTCTATGCTCACTTGTCTTTCTTGAACATGCACCATCTCAGAAAAATCTCCATTGTATTTACATATGCGGCGGCCGGCAAGCATCAATATTTCTTGCATGATATAACTACTCATTCCAGACATATGCTCCTCCAAGTATCACATCTACCACGGAGGATGAAAATGTATCAGTTTCACTTGTGCAACCTGCCCCACCTTGCTAAAAATAATTGGAATTTAGAATCATGGGTTGTTAGTTCAAGATAAAGTACATTTTTTATTCTCAGAAGAACATCACTAATCATGCCATAGCTAATATTTGAGAAATAGTTAGTAGAAATTTTCTATTTATAGGATAATTGTATATACACAGTTTTGTTTATCAAATTTTCGATGGCAGGATTTATTGGAATGGCACTGTCATATGGTCTTTCTTTGAATGTACACGTTATTGCTTCTGTCCAAAGCTGGTGCTTGCTAGAAAACTTAATTGTTTCTGTAGAAAGGCTAGAACAGTATATGCATATTCCTAGTGAAGCTGCACAAGTAGTAGAAGGTCACCGACCCATGCACAATTGGCCTATTGTTGGCAAAGTGAAGATATGTGATTTGAAGGTAAATATGACAAAGACCCAGAAAAGAAAAGAAAAATGTTTCTTTTTTCCATTCTCAACTTCTAGAATTATGGAAATGTATTTACAATGTTATATGCCATCAATCAGG
This sequence comes from Alnus glutinosa, assembly GCF_958979055.1. NCBI lineage: Eukaryota > Viridiplantae > Streptophyta > Magnoliopsida > Fagales > Betulaceae > Alnus > Alnus glutinosa. Next base: position 7,276,729 of record NC_084898.1, on the reverse strand, counting down.
TCAGATATCGGGCCAATGCTCCTTTAGTCCTTCAGGGGATCAGCTGTACATTTGAAGGAGGGCACAAAATTGGGATTGTTGGCCGGACTGGCAGTGGAAAGACAACTCTTATTGGTGCTTTGTTTCGTCTGGTGGAGCCTACAGAGGGAAAGATCATTATAGATGAGATTGACATTTCCACAATTGGGCTTCATGACCTAAGATCACGTTTAGGAATCATTCCTCAAGATCCAACACTCTTTAGTGGGTCTGTGAGATACAATATAGACCCCTTGTCAGAGCATACTGATAAGGAAATATGGGAGGTAAAGTTCTTGTTTTTAGTTGTTTTCCTGACATTATTAGCATGGATTTGGGTTTATAAAACTATTGTTTCAACATTCATAAACTTCTCTTATAGTTCTATAAAAGGCTAAATTTAGAAATTCGATTGACACAGCTTTTTCTCCTCTTCTGCTCTGCGGTAACCAATGTCTTGTTCAGAATAGTAATCAGAGTTTGTATTGTATCCTTAAGACAAAATTAGTGTGTTCCCTTTGCAAAATTTATTGTATAAGTGGAAGGCAGTATTTATCTAAGAGATAGATTCGAATTCTCCTTCCTATTTAGAGTTCAGTCATTTCCATACAGTTTTTTGCTCTACTTTATTTAATTCCGAAACTCACACATTTATTTCTAATGAACATATACTGTCTTGTTCATTCCTAAAGACTATATCTTATTCATGTGTAAAAGGTTCTTGAGAAATGTCAGCTTCAAGATGCCATTCAAGAAAAAGAAGAGGGATTGGATTCCTTAGGTAAGAAAATATTCTGGGTTCGTTTAGGAAACATTTTTAGAGGGTGCTTTTTGCTTTTTAGTTGTAACGTGACATAAAGATGAAAGTAGTTTTGTGTGTTTTGTATATGTCTTTTGCTTTTTTGCTAAAAAAAAAAATTACTCTAAAAACTGTTCATAAACGAGCCTTCTGTATGTAGGGGTGCCTTTTAAAGATCTAAAATCATAACTAACAACTTGGATTGTAGTCATACAAGATGGATCAAATTGGAGCATGGGACAACGACAACTATTTTGTTTGGGACGCGCATTGTTGAAGAGAAGCCAGATACTAGTGCTTGATGAAGCCACTGCATCAATAGACAATGCAACTGATTATGTTCTCCAAAAAACCATAAGAAAAGAATTTGCTCACTGCACTGTAATAACAGTGGCTCATAGAATACCAACCGTGATGGACTGCAATAAGGTGCTTGCTATTAGTGATGGTGAGTTAGCTCATGCCCAAGCTCTTTTACCAAAAACTGTTACATCTTATTTATGACACAATTGGTGATTGATTATATGACATTAACCAGGTAAAATAGCAGAGTATGATGAGCCACTGAAGCTGATGAATAAGGAGGGCTCGCTGTTTGGGAAGCTTGTCGAGGAATACTGGTCTCATTCTGCAAAAGCGAGCATGTAGTTAGGGGATTGTATTTATAATTGTATTGAGTTTATCATATATGTGAGTTGATCCTTACTAGATAAAAAAAAAAATGTAGATTTAATGCCTTAGCAGCAACACGATTCCTGACAAAATGAAAATATTTTTCTATATGTTCGGTGCAAGCATGAAAAAATGGATTGGAGATAAGGTAAGTTTCTTAGAATTGTAAGTCAGAAACATAATTTTTTCCATTGAAAGACCTGCTCTCTGTTTACATGTATATATAATATTAGACAACTATTCCTATTAGGCCACTACTCCCGGTTTCATGGCTAGAATCAAGGATAAAGGATAAAGGATTGGTCCCATGTATATATAATATTAGACATCTATTCCTATGCCACTACTCCCGGTTTCATGGCCTCCCATGTATATATAATATTAGACATCTATTCCTATGCCACTACTCCTGGTTTCATGGCTATAATCAAGGATAACAACTCACGCCTACACTCCCCCTCAAGTTGGTGCATACAAATCCTTAATGCCTAACTTGTCAAGTGAGTTGTAGAAGTTCTTGCTGGACACTGCTTTGGTGAGTATGTCTGCTAGTTGATCTTCAGATTTGATGAAGGGAAATCGAATTATCTTGGACTCGAGATTCTGTTTGATGAAGTGTCGATCTATCTCCACATGTTTGGTTCGATCATGTTGGACAGGGTTATGTGAGATATCAATTGCTGCTTTGTTGTCACAAAAAAGATCCATTTCGCAACTAGGAGCAAAACCAATTTCGGTTAATAATCTTCTGAGCCAGAGAAGCTCGCAAAGACCTTTAGCCATCCCCCAGAACTCAGCCTCAGCACTTGACAAAGCCACCACGTTCTGCTTCTTACTTCTCCATGTAACTAAGTTCCCACCGACAACCATGAAGTACCCTGATGTGGATTTTCTGTCTGAAATATTTCCTGCGCAATCTGCATCCGTATATCCCTCAACCTTGAGATGATCATTCTTCGAGAACATTAGTCCCTTTCCCGGAGATGACTTTAAGTATTGAAGAATTCTGATCACTGCATCCATGTGCTCATCACTAGGATTATGCATGAACTGACTTACCACGCTTACAGCATATGCAATATCTGGGCGCGTGTGAGAGAGGTAAATGAGTTTTCCAACTAATCTCTGGTACCGTTCTTTGTTTGTGGGTACTTGGTCTGGATGTTCGCCAAGTTTATGGTTTTGGACAATTGGTGTCTCTGCAGGTTTGCATTCTAATAGCCCCACTTCAGATAGTAAATCTAAGGTATATTTTCGTTGGGAAAGAAATATACCTTGTTTTGATCTCGCAACTTCAATTCCCAGAAAGTATTTTAGTCCTCCCAGATTCTTCATTTCAAATTCTGTTCCCAGCTGTTGTTGGATTCTTGATATTTCTTCTGAATCATCACCGGTAATAATCATGTCATCTACATAGATTATTAACGCAGTGACCTTGCCCAATTGATGTTTCAAGAACAGTGTATGGTCTGAGTTGCTCTGGATATAACCATATTTCTTCATTGCCAAGCTAAATCGCCCAAACCATGCTCTGGGTGATTGCTTCAACCCATACAGTGCTCTTTGTAATTTACACACCACCTTAGACTCAGATTTGGCTGTGTAGCCTGGTGGAACATCCATGTAGACTTCTTCTTCAAGATCACCATGGAGAAAGGCATTTTTTACGTCAAACTGGTGTAGTGGCCAATCAAGGTTTGTTGCAAGAGACATCAACACTCTAATTGTGTTCAATTTTGCCACTGGCGAGAAGGTCTCTTGATAATCTATGCCATATGTTTGTGTATAACCCTTTGCTACTAGCCTTGCTTTGTATCGATCGATTGAGCCATCTGCTTTGTTTTTGATAGAGAATACTCATTTACACCCCACTGTCTTCTTTCCTTTGGGTAGCTGGACAAGAGTCCATGTTTCATTTTTTAATAGTGCTTCCATTTCTCCTTTTACTGCCTGAGTCCACTTTGGGTCTGTCAGTGCTTCATGGATATCGGAGGGGACCCGACATGAGGAGAGCTCATGTATGAATGTCTTGAGTGGTTTGGATAACCTGTTTGTGGACACATAGTTGGTAATTGGATACTTTGTGCTCCGTTCTCCAACATCTGGGGAATATCTATTTGGTGGTTGGTGTGTTTTAAAATAAGTACTCGCAAGTGCACGAATCGTTTTGCAATATAGCGTTATGCAAGTGCGAGGTCGATCCCACAGGGAATTGTGTTGCGAAAATTAATCTCTATTCAAACTAATCCTATTTTAACCTAGTTCCAAATTTAGGGGTTTTTGATAAAAGAAAACATGAACGAAAATAACGAAAATAAAGGGGTTTAGGGTTTTGGAATTCACACTCACCAAATCATATCAACCTAATCTCATGCTCATCACACTTATTCAAGGTTGTCACTTATAAATCTTAGGTATGCTCTACATTGCTTCAAAATTCATTTAGATCATCCTATGATTCCGTTCATAGCACAAATCACAAAGAGTACCAATTGAAATCCAAACATCCAATGTATCATTCAATCACAATGGATATCTTCATTCTAACCGATAAAACAATGTATTAGTCAAACGGCGCACAATGAATGTCCAATGTTTTGATAGATGAAAAACCAAGCAACCGATTTAATGAAACTTATTCCACATCATCACTTGTATCCGGAAACCACAAGAGATATCAAAACATCATTTCAAGAAAACCGAAGTAGAGCAATGAGAAATCAAATCCATAAACTCAAATAGCATGAACAAGCACAAAAACTCGGTTTCTCTTCAATGGTGAGGTTTCATCCTCAACCCCAAACGAAAATATTAGCTACACATGATAAAATAACTACAACTTAAAACATTAAAAAGCATAAAAATCAAAGAGTTGCAAAAGGAAAGAAATAAGCTACAAGAAGAAGAGAAGCAAGAAGTTATGTACAAAGAGGCTCATGCCTCTTCTCCTCTTCTTCTTCATTTTCAGCCTTGGTCTCCTTTTATAGCCAAATGGTTTTGTGTGGAATGGGTGAGTGGGTGTATGAGTGGAGAGATGAGTGGTGAGTGTTTTATGGAATGAGTGGTGAGTGTTTTATGGAATGATGTTGAGTGGAAAAAAAAGTGATTAAGTGGCTGAGAATGTGGAGAAAAACGAGTATTGGCTCTAGCTTTGGGGAGACAAGGGATGAAGCAAAAGAAAAATAATAAGAGAGATGGTTCCGGATTTTCGGGATGATCCGACGACTGAAATTCAAACAGCCATATCTTTTTCCACACATCTCCGAATTGGCTGAAATTTGTTGCGTTGGAAAGCTGACATCTTGAACTTCAATTTAGACCTAAGAAACTCCCAAAAAGGATATCTTTTGGTCCTGTTATGATCAGTCTAAATGTACTGGTCTGCTGCATCCGAATTTCCTTGTATTTTGCTTGAATTGTATCATTTCTCTCTTATTGTCCTACAAAATATAAAAACACTAAAACTAACCAAAGCATTAGAAAATAACAAAGCTAAAGGTTTAACTAATGTAAATTAAGGGGTCCAAATACACAATATTTGGTACTCATCAAATACCCCCAAACTTACATTTTGCTAGTCCCTTAGCAAAACAAAATGAAAAACAAAATCAAAGCATGAAACATAAATCCTCTTTCGTGGGAGACACGATTGCATTTAGCATATGCAACAAGCCTTTTAAACCCCTAGGACTCCCTAGTGGACGAGTGAAGTCTCGTGAGGGTTTGCCAGAAATGATACCCACAAACATTCAAACATTATGCTGTCAACGAGAAAAAGTTTTACCCAGACCATGGTTCATACGTCATTGGCATGCTTAAAAAGACAAACCCCATCATAAACATCAACAGGGGATCCAATCATCAAATCACTCATAAATGGACAGTTAAGACATCACATTTCCTCAAAAGTGTAGAGTGAAATCAACATGCAATTATGAGGTTTCATTTTAATCTCAAGATAAGTAGTTCAAAAATCATTGGAATCCCTATCAAATGAAACAACCAAGGCAAGATATGCAAATTATTTTATTTTATTTATATATATATATTTTTTGTTTTTTTGTTTTTTTGTTTTTTTTTTTAATATGTTGGGTGTGCAATGCTCGGCTCCCTTAAGCTTTCTAATTGACCCATGTAACGAGTGTTGGGCCAGTGGCTCCCAAACCAAATGGTCTTAGGGCACTAGATGTAGAAACATCCCTAAGGGCTTAATTACTCAAGTCAAAAAGGCTACGAAGCCAAACTAGCCATACAATTAACCAAATTGAAATTCTCACCTTTTGACGCGAACACTCAATGCTTAGTGAGGCAAGAGGCCCGGTTACTCAGTGAAAAACTCAAAATGATCTTCTTTTTTTTTTTTTTTTTTTTTAAATATATATATATCTTGCAAGCCAAGGTTATTTATCAATAAGTCATCCAACAACTCTCAAAATACACAATTAAGCACAAATTCATACCCCACAAATTACATGCTAACGTGCTCGTGATAGTTCAACTCAAGTGAAATCTTACTAGCCCAAAAATAAGTCAAAAGACTCAGATTCCTAAAGACATGATGTGTTCAAAAACTTAAGCAAGCCGATGAAATGCAAACCACAGCTATGGCTTAACTCAAACTTGACAACCTAATTTTTTTTTTTTTTAATTAAAACATTTTAAGAACAAAAAGACAACTAAAAATAACTTAAAACAATTAGAAAAATTAAACAAACACACAAATGAAATAAACAAACAAACAAATGGACAGAGTGCTTTTCCATACCCCCAAACTTGAATTACACATTGTCCGCAATGTGTAGTGTAGAAATACATTACCAGAAATACGGAAACATCGAGGTGTGAAAGGTCAAGGCGTCCCCCAAACTTAAACACCAAAACACCTGTCAACAAAAACTTAACAGCAACATTTCTCATAGACACAAACATCAAAATGTTAGTTGCTGTTAGAAATAAAAGTAAAATGAAAAGAAATAAAAATGAAAGAAATTAACTATACAAAAAAAGTAAAAGGGAAAAGAAAATTTACAGCGCCTTCTCAGGTGGCCAACTTGCTTGCTTCGCAGGATCTTCGTAGCGCCATTTTTTTTATTATTATTATTACAGTCCATAAATAAATAAAAAATAAAGAAAATAAAAATAAAAATAAAAAAATAAAAATATAATTATTGTCTTACAAAACGAAGTACTTCTAAGAAAACATAAATAAAAATAAAAAATAAAGAAAATAAAAATATAATTATTGTCTTACAAAACGAAGTACTTTTAAGAAAACATAAACTTGCGAATCGGACCTTTCCTGCAACATCCCCAGAGTATGCTTATACCTGACTAAGTTTCTGGGCGGAAAACCCTGAGGTTTTGGACTACACGCAAGAGGTCCTGGTGTTGCTCTTGGAGACGATTGGTATTTTCCTCCAACTCAGCATACCTCTTCTCCAAGTCTTTCGCATATGAATCTACCACCTTCTTCAGCTTTTTATTTTCTTGCTGTAGGACCCGATTCCTACGCCTAAAGTCCATGTACATTCGCTGCAAAGCCAAAGTTTGAGCTTTTAGCGCTTGGACTTCATTCCCTCGAACTTGCAGACGTCGAGCCAAGTTTGTAACTGAAGAAGCACTCTGAATACTGAAAGCCAAAGAGTCATTGATGGCTTGAGCATCAGTCCTATCCGCCAACAACTTATTATCTCGAGGAGTTATGATGCCCTGAGCCATGGATGCAGCTGCTGCATCATTCAGCATCACAGAGTCATTGGTCATGAGAGGACCTTTTTGCGTTAAGAATAATGGACGCCAAATCTCGGGTTGTACTACTGGCGTAGCATTCAGATCAAGATTATTTTGGGAAGAGGAAGAAGCCATTTTTCTGGAAAACTTAGGAAACGATGATATTCCTCAAAGAATCTGAAGGAGAGAAAGATAGAAATGAAGCGGTGATTCGAAATATTTGAAGGGAAGGAAAGAGAACTTAATCACTGGGCGAGACGCGGTTTAATCAACGTCATTCTGAGCGCAGCCTCCACTATCACTAGTAGACAGCCGCCCACGAATCACGAGTTCTCTTCTTTTTGAGCGCAGCCTCCATTATCACTAGTAGACAGCCGCCCTCGAATCACGAGTTCTCTTCTTTTTGAGTTTTCACCCTTTTCACCTTCTCGAATTCCGAATTTACCCAATGACTTTTCCGGATTCATCGCCGCACTTTCCGCAACTAGCAGTCGTAGAGGGGCATCCCGAGAATGAGCTGGATGAGCGTTCCGAGAAAGGGATGGAGATATTACGATTCACTGTCGGCACCACTTGCACCGTCCCCTCTCAAATTTTCTCTATAAGTTCACTCGTCTTCTCTCTTGCAAAGCACACTTATGAGCTCTCAACCCTTCACACTTCGAGAGCCAAACCTTTCTTCTAATTTGAACTCATCATCGCTTCCTAGAAGGGAAGATGTAGTTCATAACCAATTTCAAAGTTTAAAGTTGGGAAAAATGCAGCATCACAACCAGATTCACAGACAACGAAGCAAGACTATTCTTGATCATACTATCCAGAAGCAAGATTATTCTTGATCATGCAAGACCTTCTCTTCCGTCTTGTCAACCTGGACGCTCTTCACATCTATCCTCAATCCGGTGATGGCGATCTATGACAGAAGAGAGAGAGCACTACGATATGAGTACCGCGCTCATATCCTTTCCGGATTGCTTGCCTCGCCTTCTTTGCTTTCTTCACATTCCCCACCTTCCTCTCCTTCGAGGCTTCCATGTTTTCATTTAGCAAGCTTTCCATGGTTCAAGTGGGTTGAAACTGTAAGGGTAGTTGGTTGGAGCAAGTGTCCTACCACTAGGTGAAACATGTTGTACAGAAGAATCACAATATTTATCAAAATAAGAATCCATGCTTCACTTACTCCCTATAGCAAGAAGTTATCCCACCATTGAAAAATTAAAAATAAACTAACAAACAAAAACAGACAACAAAATAAGGTAAAACAGAAACAAAATATTTAACAAAAATAATTAAAAAAAACAACTGTGCGAAAAGGTAAAAGAAAATTTACAGCGCCTTCCCCGATCATGTGGATGTCCAACCAATCCCTTCCACCCTTTCTTCTTAAAGAATTGATGTCCCTCGAGAGAAATGTTTCGCCATCTTATGTAGCTAACTTGCTTGCTTCGAAGGATCTTTGTAGGACAATGGTTCCTAGATTTGCGCGGTTGTGTGCATAGATCCTTGACAGTTTTGGCATAAGATGGCTCTTTGAGACATGTAAGAATTAAAGCTTGGGGCTCATGAAATGTCTCAAGAGGGATGGTGATGAAGGAATGAGCTTCAGTACTCATTCCGTATTCGGATGTATTTGGATTGGGCGGGGGCGCTGCTTGCTCCGGGTGCTCCTCTCTTCCTTCCCCTCTGATGCTATCCACAGTTTCTTCATTCTCCAATAAAGTGATGGCAGGGACATGCTCATGATCAGAATGGCTAGCATCATCCTCATCAATCATGTAGTGCCCTTGAGCCATCTGCTGAATTTGAAGCTCTTCTTCCTCGAGTCTGTTAAACTCAGCAACCAGATATTCGAACTGTCCTTCTATCCTGGCAATCGCCTGAGTGTTTTCCATGGTAGCATTCTTCACGTCACTAATAGCCTGCTTCACTTCATTAATAGATTGGGTGTTAACCAATGTGGCATTCTTCATTTCATTAATGGTTTGGCTTGAAAACTGCATGAAGGCCTTGAGAGTGTCTTCTAATGATGACTGTGGTGTCGGTTGATTGAAGGATGAAGGATGGGAAGATTGGGTATCGAACTGCGAATATTCGGGATAGTGCAGTTCCTGAAATTGGGGAGCATGATTTCCCATGGCTTGAGCATGCCACGAGAAATCAGGATGATTGCTCCAGTCCGGGTTGTAAAAATTGGAATTTGAATTGAACCCCGGGCTAGAGAAATTTCTGTTCATTTGCTCATATGAAAAATTATAGAATTGTCCCCAAGAGGGACAATTATTGGTACAATGATGAGGATCAGAGCAAAGTGAACATGGTTCATATGGGTGATAATTCATGTTTTACAATCACTTCCTACCAAAAATATGAACCCTTTTTTTTTTTTTTTTTTTTTTTTAAAGAAATTGCAAGTGGGGCAGACAGAATTCTCTAAGAACCCAGGTTCGTTCCCAGGAAAGTGAGGGGGGTCACACCGGACACACTTAAATCCCAAGACTTTCCTAGCCAGAACTTGCCTCGACACTTAGATAGCGCCGTAAGACCACACTAGCAAAATATACTTTTCTTTTTTTTTTTCTTTTTTTTTTGAAGATTAAAAGAAAAGAAAAAAATAGCACAAACAAAATAAATAAATAAAAAAAAATTGAAGACTAACACGAATGCATAAAACAACCAAAGATACCAGAAAGGCAAGAATTAAAACTTACAAATTTGGACCAAAAAATAATTTTTTGGCAAGAATTTCTGCTACTGAACTACTCCAGGTAACACCTCCAGTGTTGGTTCGATCGATCAACTTCGCAAAATTCCGCACAACCTGAAATAACAATAAAACAGAAAACCTTGCTTTTTTTTTTTTTTTTTTTTTTTTTTTTTTTTGGGTTAGACAATAAAACAAAAAGAAATAAAAATAAAAAGAAACAAAAATTGGAAGAAGAAAAAGAAAACAAAAATCTACCTAAACTAGTAGAAAAATAAAATCAATTCAAACAAAAATCAACTTCCACAAACAAAACAATTCCCCGGCAGCGGCGCCAAAAACTTGGTGTGTTTTAAAATAAGTACTCGCAAGTGCACGAATCGTTTTGCAATATAGCGTTATGCAAGTGCGAGGTCGATCCCACAGGGAATTGTGTTGCGAAAATTAATCTCTATTCAAACTAATCCTATTTTAACCTAGTTCCAAATTTAGGGGTTTTTGATAAAAGAAAACATGAACGAAAATAACGAAAATAAAGGGGTTTAGGGTTTTGGAATTCACACTCACCAAATCATATCAACCTAATCTCATGCTCATCACACTTATTCAAGGTTGTCACTTATAAATCTTAGGTATGCTCTACATTGCTTCAAAATTCATTTAGATCATCCTATGATTCCGTTCATAGCACAAATCACAAAGAGTACCAATTGAAATCCAAACATCCAATGTATCATTCAATCACAATGGATATCTTCATTCTAACCGATAAAACAATGTATTAGTCAAACGGCGCACAATGAATGTCCAATGTTTTGATAGATGAAAAACCAAGCAACCGATTTAATGAAACTTATTCCACATCATCACTTGTATCCGGAAACCACAAGAGATATCAAAACATCATTTCAAGAAAACCGAAGTAGAGCAATGAGAAATCAAATCCATAAACTCAAATAGCATGAACAAGCACAAAAACTCGGTTTCTCTTCAATGGTGAGGTTTCATCCTCAACCCCAAACGAAAATATTAGCTACACATGATAAAATAACTACAACTTAAAACATTAAAAAGCATAAAAATCAAAGAGTTGCAAAAGGAAAGAAATAAGCTACAAGAAGAAGAGAAGCAAGAAGTTATGTACAAAGAGGCTCATGCCTCTTCTCCTCTTCTTCTTCATTTTCAGCCTTGGTCTCCTTTTATAGCCAAATGGTTTTGTGTGGAATGGGTGAGTGGGTGTATGAGTGGAGAGATGAGTGGTGAGTGTTTTATGGAATGAGTGGTGAGTGTTTTATGGAATGATGTTGAGTGGAAAAAAAAGTGATTAAGTGGCTGAGAATGTGGAGAAAAACGAGTATTGGCTCTAGCTTTGGGGAGACAAGGGATGAAGCAAAAGAAAAATAATAAGAGAGATGGTTCCGGATTTTCGGGATGATCCGACGACTGAAATTCAAACAGCCATATATTTTTCCACACATCTCCGAATTGGCTGAAATTTGTTGCGTTGGAAAGCTGACATCTTGAACTTCAATTTAGACCTAAGAAACTCCCAAAAAGGATATCTTTTGGTCCTGTTATGATCAGTCTAAATGTACTGGTCTGCTGCATCCGAATTTCCTTGTATTTTGCTTGAATTGTATCATTTCTCTCTTATTGTCCTACAAAATATAAAAACACTAAAACTAACCAAAGCATTAGAAAATAACAAAGCTAAAGGTTTAACTAATGTAAATTAAGGGGTCCAAATACACAATATTTGGTACTCATCAGTGGTTTGCCACGATTATGCCTGAAAGGTAATGTATAGCCAACAACAGGGATCCCTATATTGTTAGAGTCTGGTGGTAGTGAAAAAGAGTTTACCTCAGGAATATTCTCAGGAGATGGGCCTTCTGGTACTGGTGAGTGAGGGGGGGTGTCTCTCTCTTCTTCAGATTGTATTGGCCTGTCTCTGGAGTCAGTCTCTGGGGACATATCAAGCCCTGCGTTTGGTCCTTCCTCTGTCGCTTCCTCATTACTGTTCGGCCAGTTGAGCTGTAGCCAATTCAGCTCTTCACTATTAATCTCCCCCTGACGAGCAGAATTGGGTGCTGGAAAAAATGGTTCAGTTTCCAGAAAAGTGACATCCATGGTCACATAGGTACGGTTGTGGGCCGGATCATAGCAGCGGTATCCTTTTTGATGTACGACATATCCCAAGAAAAGACATCGAATGGCACAAGGGTCCAGTTTCGTGCACTGATGCTTAGGAAGATGGACAAAGGCGACACAACCAAAAACCCTAGGAGGTATCATTAACATCGTGGGTAAGGAGACATATGTGGACAACGTATGTAACGGGGTCTTAAATTCCAATACTTTGGAGGGCATCCGATTGAGGAGGTGCACAGCTGTGGCCACGGCATCAGCCCAATGTCGGCTCGACAGATGAGACCCTAGTAATAACGCCCTAGCAGTCTCAAGAATATGGCGGTTTTTTCTTTCAGCCACTCCATTTTGTTGAGGAGTATGGGGACAGGAGGTTTCGTGAATAAGGCCATGTTTTTGGAAGTATTCATGAAACTCCCGATTGATGTATTCCCCGCCATTATCTGATCTCAAAATCTGTATTTTAGCTGAAAACTAGTTTTGAACCATAGTGTGGAAATATTTAAAGACACTTAGTACTTCAGCTTTGTGTTTCAACAAATAAAGCCAGGTCATGCGGGTGCAATCATCAATAAATATTACAAACCATCTAATGCCAGAAACTGTAGAAATTGGAGATGGACCCCACACATCCGAATGGATTAACGCAAACGGAACATGACTTTTATTCATACTCAAAGGATAAGAAGTTCGATGACTTTTAGCGAGAATGCATGTTTCACATTTGAGGTCAAATAGGGACATGTTGGAAAACAAATTAGGGAATAAATACTTCATATAGCTAAAAGATGGGTGTCCTAACCGACGATGCCAAAGCCAAATTTGCCGCTCTTTATTGTCAACTGGATGATGCATGTGATGTGCGCGGCCCATGCTGAAATCATCTACGTAATAGAGTCCCCCCCGTCTAGTACCACGCCCAATGATCTCCTTGGTAAGAATATCCTGAAGCAAGCAAAACATAGAGTACATAAGTACAACACAATTTAGGGAAGTGGTGACTTGGCTCACGGATAATAATTTATGGGAAAGGGAAGGAACAAGTAGGCAATGGGTCAGTGATAAAGTGGGAGACAAGGTGACAGTGCCGGCTCCTGTGACTGGGGAAAGTACCCCATTGGCATTGGCAACACAAGTTCGCTGTGGTGGGGTTTTTTCTGCAAAATCTCGATCATCAAACGTCATGTGATCTGATGCTCCAGAATCAACAACCCATGAGCTCTCATCACCCACTGGAGAGGAGCTACACAGGGCAGTGCTAAATTTACCTGGGTCTGCGGTTGGTGGGTCACCGGGGGCTGTCTCGACCAGAGGAGAAATTGAGAGTTGAGGTTCAGCCGTAGCCACTGCAGCCTTGCCACTCCCTCCGTCAGAACCTGGACCTTCCTAACGTTTCCGTTCTTGTAATTCATTCCACCACTCCGGGTATCCATGGAGTTTAAAGCAAGTGTCACGGGTATGCTTTGAATTACCACAGTGAGAACACTTTGTTCCATAAGAGGAGGCACGTGGTCTTGATGGAGTGCCAGCTTTCCCACTGCCGAGAGACAGGGACTTGGTCGAAGGTGAGGAATGTTGACCGGGCTTGAAGCTCTTTGACGCCAGAACTGCTCCTGGATTTTCTGTAGGGGCGCCAGAGATCATCACAGCCTGCCGGACAGCTTCCCGGCGGACATGAGCATACGCCTGTTCAATGGTTGGGAACGGCTTCATCTGCAGAATATCCCCCCGGATGTTATCCAGCCGATCGTCCAATCCATCCAGAAATGTATACACCCGATCTTCCTGAATTATGGTGTTGTGGTGCTGGATATCGACCACACACTCCATCGGGTTTGGGCGGCGGAAATCAATCTCACGCCAGAGGCCCTGTAGCTCGGTGAAGAATTTTTCCAGTGAACCACCTGCTTGCTTCAGGCAGGTCACACGTCTCCGGAGATCATAGACTTGAGAGGTATCACTCCCGTCAAAGTACGTCGTTGCAATGGAATCCCACACCAATTTTGCCGTTGGAAATCTGATAAAATTCCCAATCAACGATGGGTCCATTGAGTTTATCAGCCAACCCTTGACAATGGCGTTGTCCGTGCGCCATTTTCGAAAGGATGGGTCCGTTTGTGGGGGTTGATGGATGTCGCCGTTGATGTAGCCCAGTTTGTCCTTGCCCGAGATGTACATCTCGACCACTTGGGACCAGAGTGCATAGTTGGAGCCGTCCAACTTGATGCCGATAGCTGCTGTATTTTCTGTCATTGGAGTTGAAGCTTTGGTCAGAGCTTCATTCATTCGGGTGGTCAATTCGGTGAGGATGGATGCCGATGGAGGTTCATCAGTTTGGTCAGTTTGGTCAGGGTTGCTCATGGTTGTGGATGAGTGGAATTATTAGGTAGGTTTAAAGAAGAGAGGTTTGGGCGGCAGGGTTAAACCATGCTCTGATACCATCTTAGAATTGTAAGTCAGAAACATAATTTTTTCCATTGAAAGACCTGCTCTCTGTTTACATGTATATATAATATTAGACAACTATTCCTATTAGGCCACTACTCTCGGTTTCATGGCTAGAATCAAGGATAAAAGATAAAGGATTGGTCCCATGTATATATAATATTAGACATCTATTCCTATGACACTAATCCCGGTTTCATGGCCTCCCATGTATATATAATATTAGACATCTATTCCTATGCCACTACTCCTGGTTTCATGGCTAGAATCAAGGATAACAACTCACGCCTACAAAGTTGCTCTCTAATATTATCACAATGTAATATAGGCACACAGAGGAGTGAGATAGCAAGCTCTATACTGGAGCGAGATACAATTGGCTGCTTTTTCGAGCTCCATGAGAGGAGATTTCTGCCAAGGAAGACATAGCAGTGGTCACTGACTCACGCCCCTTTTTCACTGCAAAAGCAATGTCAGGTCGCGTGAGTGATAAATATTGGAGAGAACGCACAATGCTACGATATAATGTAGGATGAGAGACTTTAGTGCCCGTGAATTTGGTGCAAGGTGAGGAGGATGACATTGGAGAAGTAATAGGCTTGCTTTGCATGTGACAGATTAGTGCGTGGTAGGAGATCACTGATGTACCATTGTTGAGAGAAATGAAGGCCATTGTCATCCCATGTAGATTCAACAGTCGAGAAAAAATGCAAAGGCCGCTCAGATAAGCTGAAATTGCACCTGCATTTGAACTTGTAATAACTATGTCATTGACATAGATTAGAACAAAAATCAAAAGATAATTGGCACTATGTCATTGCTATCAAAAGATAATAACTATGTCATTGACATAAATAAACAAAGAAAGCTTTTTGTGTAATGCCATGTTATGATATGGACGTGCTAGGGATAAGGAAGTCCGGCAAGAGTCGTGTAGTGAGTCTAGGTTTATTAAGTGTATCTAATTAGGAGTCTTTCTCTAAGAAGGATAAGTTATCTGTTGTCTTATGTTATCATTATTTGCAAGTTATGTTATTGTTTTCTATTAGGTTAGTTGTTATTGCTTTCTATTAGATTAGTTCGAGTCCTATGTTAATATTTCCTAATAGATAGGTTTGAGTGGATGTTTATCCACACTTGTTGAGTCGTAATAGGAGTGTTCCGAGCTGTGGTTCAATCCTACGTTAGTATGTCATCTATTTAAGAAGATGAACTCTTGAATAAGAAATATCAAAGAATTAACCCAAACCTTGTGTTTGACAAAGAGTCCTAGGATCCTCTAATTTTCTACCATTAGTTCTTCCAAATTAGCAAAATAGATAAGAACACGAAGAAGGATTCTGCTTCTATTCTTCCCAAAGGTCGAGTTACTTGATCTGTTACACATTCACGTAAGTATCAGAGCCAGGTTCGTCTCCAATGGCCGATTCACATATGGACAGATTGGAAGCTCAGCTTTCCATCATCCTGACCATGCTAGAGAAGCTGCTGAAGCAGAATACAAATCAGGCCAAAACAATCGCCGAGATTTCCAAAGGTGTGGAAGAAATCAACAACTTCTTACCCCCAAAACGGGAAAAATTCTGGAGACAATTCTACATCCAGGAATTGTGATAAGTCATTCCACCCTACGGAGAATAGTGGAATCGAGGAGAAATCCGATGAGCAAATGGAAGAGATAAAGCTAAAATTAGCTGAATCCCAAGTCCTAACCTTATCGTCGTAGATCGTATCAATTCCACCCACAAAGACCCCCAAATTCCAACTCCACATCCATTACGGCCCAATTTTTTTTGAAGATCCCTTTGGCGATCTCACAAAGCTACAACAGACCGAATCTGTTAGGGAGTACCAACTATAATTTGAACAACTCTGAAACTGTGTTGGAAGGATGTCTATTCCTAGCCGTCGCCGTTCACCAACAAAGATGCAAGATCATCGAGCCAAAGGATTGTGTTTTAACTGCGACGACAAGTTCGTTCCAGGCCATCGAGCCCAGTTTCAGTCAAGACTAAAATTGAAGAGGCTAGTTGAAGAGAAAGAAAAGTCACTAAAGCACATCCACGACGGAAACGTTTAAAATTATTGGCCATGTAGATGCAATGTGGGAGAAGTGCAGTATCATGCAAGAATAATTTCCACAAGTTGTCATTGAGGACAAGGACTGTTTTAAGAAGGGTGGAATGTTATGATATGGACGTGCTAGGGATAAGGAAGTATGGCAGGAGTCGTGTAGTGAGTCTAGGTTTAATCCCATGTTAGTATGTCATCTATTTAAGAAGATGAACTCTTGAATAAGAAGTATCAAAAGAATTAACCCAAACTTTGTAGGAGAGAAGACAAAGTTTAGAACATAAACTCTTTCTTTTACACTTTCAAGTGCTTACTTTTTAATGTGGCAGTTGCCGTGTCAGCTTTCCACTACAATATTTTTTAATTCCATATGTTTAACTACGTTTCTGCAATTGATACATTAGGGGGTAAGCACCTAAGAGTATAAAAGAGGGAGTTCGTCTATACATCTGCATGTTTAGAACTATGGAAATGTATTTGTTGAATAACATGCATGTCATCAATATTCAGGTAAGGTATCGACCCAATGCTCCATTAGTTCTTCAGGGGATAAGTTGCATATTCGAAGGAGGGCATAAAATTGGGATTGTTGGGTGGACTGGCAGCGGAAAAACAACTCTTATTAGTGCCTTGTTTCGTCTGGTGAAGCCAACAGAGGGAAGGATCATTATAGATGATGTTGACATTTCTGCAATTGGGCTTCATGATCTAAGATCACATTTAGGTGTCATACCACAAGATCCAACACTCTTTAGTGGGTCTGTGAGATACAATCTAGACCCCTTGTCAGAGCATACTGATTAGGAGATATGGGAGGTATGCCTTTTCTTTAATTACCTGTTTTGGTTATAAGAATTGATTGAATGTTGGTGGATTATGAAGGTTTTACGTACGTGTTAAGTCTTACATTAATTTCTTATTAGATGAGACTGAATTATATAAGTGACTCTAAAAAAACTCTAATTATAGTTTTGATTAGTCTTTCTGACTATATGGAGTATAAATGTAGATATGACTAGCACTTTCCCGGATCCGTTATCTATAGCACTCTCAGAGTAATGACTGGATTCAATATCTATAGTGTTGATGCAGATTTTTGGACGGCTGGACTGGCGACTGGGCTTCTTCAAAATAGATATAGTCAATGGAAGTCCGCTGGTCCTCAGGAGGATCGAGGATACTCCAATGCTTAAGTCAATAAAAATTTTCTGAAAAATTTAAATAAATAACTGAATAAAGAACATGAGATATGAGAGAATGTCTATGTACCTATGGGCATACACCTTTTTTATACCAATTTTGTAGCATTGATACCAATGAGGTGTAATTTTCCTTATTGGGTGTGATTTGCCATGTGAATCGTATTAATGGCCATGAGGGTATATAGTTTTCAGTTGAAAAGATCCTGAGTGTTAAAGCATGAATAAATGATTAAATTTATATCTTCGTATCATCTTAAGCTTTTGGAACAAGTGGTGATTTAACACTAAGATTGTTTTCCTTAAATCACGTTATTATCTTCCATTTATATCCCAATAATGTTATTCAAATTAAATAGATGTTGTGTCAACAATAAAATCCAAGTATATAGAGTAACACTTGTTTTATGAATGTGTTACAGGTTCTAGAAAAGTGTCAGCTTCGAGAGGCTATTTGCGAAAAAGAGGAGGGCCTGGATTCCTTAAGTAAGAAATTTGTGTATATATGATGCAAATGTCATTATTTCCTAGTTTATATAAGTCGATTTAGGTTTATTTATATAGGTCGACTTCTTCAACTATAGATAGGGACCTATGAATTGTGAACAATCAAGTTATTGAGTACAATGTAGCCCTATTGGCTATTCAAAGTAGTGGACGTAGGTGTTTAACACCGAACCACCCGTAATCTCTTGTCTCTCTTTTCTCTTTCTTACTTCCGCTATTATTCCCGTATTTTAGATTTTTACACAAATCTCAACAATAATAATATGGATTGCAGTTAGGCAAGATGGATCAAACTAGAGCTTGGGGCAGTGACAATTGTTTTGTTTGGGACATGCATTACTGAAGAGAAGTCAGATACTTGTGCTTGATGAAGCCACTGCATCAATTGGTAATGCAACCGACTCTATTCTCCAAAATACTCTGCGAACAGAATTCAAATCCTGCACTGTCATTACAGTGGCCCATCATATTCCAACTATCATGGACTGCTCTAAGGTTCTTGCCATGAGCGATGGTCAGTAACATATCCCTAACTTCTTGTGCAAAAAATTGGCTCTGTTTTGTAAATATGTTTCTTAAAATAAGTTTTCAAAATCATTGTATATATGTCTATATGTTTATGGTTTGAGAATGTTTTAAGTGAAAAGTTTTTAAAGGGTTTTGGAATAAGAGAGTTCAACACTAAGTTACTGCTTTAAAGCAAGCAATGCTCGGGTGTACGCACTTGTGTATATGTTTTAGTTCAGCTCGAAGCATGGAACGCGTGCGTGTGCACACGTGGTAGTGGGATGTAAAGTACTAGTGGCGTCTTGATAGTGCACTTCGATGGTCATGATCAAATGATCTGGTGATATGATCTGAATTGTAAGATGCTTCTAAGGTAGATCCAAAGGTTGGATTTATTTGACCGTTAGTAAAGTCAACTATAAGATTAAGTGAAGTTTGATCCAACGGTTGAAATTAAGTGTCTACCAGTTTAAGATATAGAAAACTCTATCTTCTTTTGCCTCTTTAAACCTTTTGTAGTTTTGAAATTCGAGCTAGTTTGGTTTCGTTTTATGCAAAACGTAATCAAACTACAGAGATCTTTTTGGGCTCCATTATATCATGTATCCTGCATCTTGAAGAAGTGTTTGATGTAACCCAGTGCATACCAATTCATCAAAATTGGTGGGGGTAAATAACTTCTTAAGGAAAATGACTCAGTAACACACCTTAGGAGTGCCCATTTAATTTATTGTTTTCAATATCTGTAGTAATAATGTTTTGGGAGGTATATTTTATTTTTTGTTTGAAAAAGTATTCCGATGTGACATAAATACGTCCAAACACTTTTTATGTTTGAATTGCTTGTCAATGCTTTTATTTTTTATTTTATTTATTTAAAAAAAAAAAAAAAAAAGGACGGAACAAAAAAATTTTAACAAACGGAGCCGGCATTCCATATTATCTATGATACAATTAAGTAGTGACACGTTAGTTTACATTAACCATTTGACAGGAAAAATAGTATAGTATGATGAGCCATCAAAGCTGATGAATAATGATGCATCGCTATTTGGGCAGCTTGTTAAGGAATATTGGTCTCGTTCTTCAAATGCCACAATCTGATCGGAAGATTACTCGGCAAAACAACTCAATATAATTAAGCTTAATGATGTCTCTGCCCAGTCATAATTAAGCTTAATTCAAGCCTTAACGTTATTATCATCATCATCATTCTTTGTAATTATTATAATCACTATTATTTTGGTGAAAAAGAGATTAGTTGGAAGCCTTTTACAGTTAGCAGCATTTGTATTTTTTTGGTTTTATTTTTTGAGCAAATAGAACAAACTAAAGGAAGAAAGAGATGCAACGTCAATGCTTATGCTTTGATATGTAAAGGCGGTTCATTTGGCAAGGTTATGCTCAATTTTTATTGTGATAAATTTGTTATTTTCTGCTAACGTGATATTGTTAACTTATCTTTAGATTAATCTTAATTAAAAAAAATTAATGAAAATTGATAATGTTATATCAACAGAGAATGATGGGATAAGGAGGAGAGAATACGAAAAACCATTTCTAAAAAAAAAAATAAGGAGAAGAATGGCCATGTGTTAAATGATGACTTCATTTTTAATGTGACAGGCAGGCATTTATTGATCGATGAATGTAGTGGATATAATCACAGACCTCCTATTCCCATTTTCTGACGTGAGATATGTGATTATACAACTACAGTCTACAGTGATTGATCAATAAATGCATGCCTGTCACATTAAAAAGAAAGTCCTTTTAACACAAGGCCAATTCGCCATTGATTCTTCACTTTGGATCATCATCTTGCATGTGCTAAATTTCCATAGCCGTTGAGCCTCCTGATGTATTTTCTGGCAGTGGCAGAGGCTAGCTTGCAGCTGCCTCAGAGAAAGACACCAAACATAAAAAGAGGCCCATAACATAAGGAAGATGCCAGGGTACTTACACTTTTATAAAGAGAGATTTATAAATTGATATGGCATTTTATACAAAGACGAAAATGTATTTTCCTTCACCAGTTCAAAATATCTCTCTGGCACTCTCTCCTCTCGCTGGCGGTTCTCCCTCTCCGTGGCACACTCTCTCTCTTCCCTATCACCGGCCGGCCAGATTTGAGATCCGGCTGGATCTCCTGCCGGAATACCCACGCTCGCCAAATCTGGTCGGATCTCACCGGCGGCCAGAGATCCAACCTTCTCGAACCTAAATCCGGCTGAGAATCGATCATCCTTCCCAAACCCAGATCCGGTCGACCATCCATTTCCGAACCCAGATCCGACCGAAAACTCACCCTTGTCTCCGTCGTTCCCTTACTTCGTCCTCACCAGCCAGATCTGCTAGTCAGGCTTCCCCTGGGCTGGTCGAGGTCGTGGTTGGCCGGTGTGTTGGATTTCCGGCGGTCTTTGGATTCAACCGGAATGAGAATGGTATTTTTGTCCTATGTATTTAAATTTTTTTTTTTACTATTTTTGCATTAAACTGGCGTGAAGCCTCATATAAAACTCCACGTCAGTTTGTAAATTTGTTGGTAAGCTTCTCTTTGTACATGTAGCAGCTCTCATAACATAATGAAGAGGCTAGAGGGGGTAAAAAAAAATGAAGATGTACGTATAGTTTGTATGATAAATACAGCCTATCTTTTCATTTCATAACGAATCCCTCGGACTGTTGACTTTTGATTGCCGAAGAATTCTTTCTGGGAAAATATTTTTGCATAACACTTGCATAACACAAGACACATGGGGTGAGACCCATGTGAGTGAGACCCACCACATGGATCCCACCCCATGTGTATGTCTTGTGTTGTGCAATTATGTTGTGCACCAATCATAACTCTTTCTTTCTAAGCCTTGTGATGCTGTCAATCACTGAAGGTCAGGGATCGATGGACGGTCGGGATGCGAGAGGGGACCTGAGTTTGGGAGTGCTCGAACAGGTTTTCGAGCAACTTAGGTATAGACTCACTTGTTCGAGGAGGAATGAAAGCACATGAGACAAGCATCAAACACCAACTTAAGCTTGTGTTAACCTGAAATGTTTTTTAAAAAACGTTTTTCCATTTTTTTTTTTTTTTAAAAAAAAAAAATTACCACTTCTCCCAGAATATATTTTTTTTTTTTGACATGTCCACACAAAAGCGGGGAGGGAAATTCAAACTAGTGACCTACGCTTCATGAGGCGTGGTCCCCAGCAGATTGAGCTACCCCTTGGGAACCTTCTTCCAAAAGATTAAACCGATAGAAATAGATAAATTTAATCATTTAATCAATACTATAAATATTTAATTTAAATTAGGAGTCATGACGGAGTTTAGGTTTGAATTCAAGACCTTTGACCCTGATACCAAGTTAAATCACCATTTATTCCAAAAGTTTAAGCTAATAGAAAGCGGTAAATTTAATCACTTAATCAATACTTAACATTTCTTACTGTTGAAAATTGTGGTTAAATTGAAAACATTTTTGGTTGATCAAAAAACCTACTCTAATTTCTATAAAATGGTTTACATTTTTTAAAACCAGAAACCAAATATTTATGAGTTTGAGACGCTTATTTTTTAAAAACTAAAAGACGATTTTTTTACTCAAAGCTTTTTTACAACATAGAAAGCAAGAATCTGATGAAAATATATTCAATTCTAAACTCTAACTTGTCACATTTTTTGTAAGTAACATTTTTCAAGAAATATTGTTGAAGAGTCTACATGGTTCAAAGATGAATGGTTTCAGCTTCCAGTCAAGCGGAATATCCGGGCCGAGGAAAGCATGTAGAGACAACAATTATTATTAATTGTGACAACACATAAAGTTCAGACATCGGAGCCCTCCTTAAAAACAATAAAAACTAAGAAAATAATAAGTCCAGTTTCTCCATTACTCTCCAATTAACAACTTGCTATCTATCACGTGCTTGTGACGTAATCTGATCCTTACACATATGAATTAGAAAGTGACATAACAAAGAAAAAACAAACAAAAATTTCACGAAACTTTCCCTTCCGATTTTTAAGGTCGGGTTCTATCTTGTTGAAAATTATTTCATAAAAATTCAAGTTTATCTCTAATTTGAAAATATGAAATTTTAAGTTTATATTAAATTTGAATATTTAAATTTCTTTCTATTTCTTTTTATTATTCTTTGTCCCACATTGAAAAGTTATGAGTATTTTTTGTGCTTTATAAGCATTTATCAAGCTCTTATTCTAAATAAGATTTTGAGTATACATGTGCTAGTTGTGCCAGTTGCGTCTCGCACTGGTCGTTGCACGCACGCATGTCGCTTTGACGCTTTAGACACACAAGAGATTATTAATACGTAACTGTTTTCTAAACTGTCAAAAAACTATATTTTCTAACTGTGTTTTCAACAGTCATAAACTGTGTTTTCAACAGTTAGAAACTGTATTAAAACTGCTGTAAACTGATTATGAGTTTTCAGATAAAAACTATATTGTTCCAGCAGATTTCGTACTTCTTTTTCTTTATCTTCTCTTTTATCTTCTCTGCTGTTACAGAATTTCGATATTTAGAGTAGTGTTCAGAATTTGCAATCTGCACACTACATTCGGTCTGAACACTACATTCGGGCAGTATTGTATCCTGAGGACAAAAATTGTTGTATTCCCTTTTGCAGAACTTATTGTTTAAGTGGGAGGCAATATTTGTCTAAGAGACATATTTACATTCGCCTTACTGTCCAGTGTTCTTTATATATAGTTTTTTATTTTTCTTTTTTCTTCAATTTTCAGTAATTCCACATCTTTATATTTTCCTACATATCTAAAGTTTGTATAATTTGGTATCAAAACTAACCACAACATCGAGTATAGGATCAGACATAGCTCATCGAGTATGGGATGAAATAAGTTGCAACTTTGTGTTCGAATCATGAAGGAAGTGATCTCTTGGTACTATACGTGGGCATAGTGTTAAGTCATTTGGATATTGATAGGTGAGTAGAACCATAATTATTATACAGGTTTCGTAAATTTTAACCCTTTTCTTGTCTGATATCTATGCTTATTGGAGGAAGATGATCATGAGTGAAACACGAAGGTGACAGGACTTGAGCAAAACTGGATGTGAGTTGTAATAATGTAAAAGGAAGACGGGCTCTTTAAGATAACATAGAGGGGACTGTTAGTTCAAATGTGGTAATCAAGGACCATGATGGTGATTTGCTAAAAGAATGTTAGCTCGATGTTTCTATGTACTTTCTCAGTTTCGTCTGCCCATTGTAATGCATACAAAATAGATTGTCAACTTACGCAGTTTTGGCATCTACAGCCCTCCTTCGGAATGTACTGAAAGATTCTTTGAACATAGAAATATCTCTCTTGAAGTTCAACTTCAGTTAAGTACGGAAAATCACACTTAAAATCTGTGAACTTTTGGCTGTTCAATGAGAATATAATAGGTATGACGCTGCATGTTTTTCTGTCTTCTGTTCTGTAATTGATTCAAACATTTTCCATAGATATTTCTGGACTTCTAGACATGTATTTATTGCATAAGAAAGAACATGGAACAGCCATTCACATGAACTGTAGTCATTGTAGTTTCGTTTGAATGATATGTGTTCTTTTTTTGTTTTTTTCCCTTAAGTTCTTCTTTCAGCACTTTCAAGGCACGAAAACAAGGCGTGGTGGTGATGGGTGTCTGGATTGTATTCTGTGGGAATTGTTCACAGGAAAATGAGAAGACATGCAATTATGATATCATATCCATATTCCAGCCGTATACATGCATCAACCATTGTTTGGTCATTTCTGCTTATCTCCTTCTCCTGCTCATATTCTTGCATATCATCATTTATAGATCATTCTCAAGGAAGAAAATAGCACCCTCACAGCCTAAACACTTCTCTCCAGTGCTGATATGTTCAGCCATTTACAACAGTGGCCTGGGTTTGGCTTACTTGGGTTTGGGGATCTGGATAATTGTTGAGGAGTTGAATGAAAAGAGAACCATTTTACCTTTGCATGGATGGCTAGTTTTGCTATTCCAAGGGTTCACATGGATGCTGCTTGATTTTACTGTGATCAGCGAGAAGCTATGCCTTTCATATACCAGACCAGGGAAGCTTTGTTCTATTGCCACTTTCTTTTTTGCTGGATTCCTCTGCTTGTCTTCTCTTTGGCTCGCTATTGTGGACAAAATGGCATCTGTTAAGATCGTTTTAGATATTCTGTCATTTCCTGGAGCAATCCTGTTGCTCTTGTGTACATTTCCGAAACACAAGAATGTGAAAACTGATCCAGACACCAGTCATTATGCTTTATATGAACCTTTGCAGGGTGAGGAAGCCAGTCCCACAGGTGGAAATTCTTCAAATGATATTGTTACTCCTTTTGCCAGAGCTGGATTTCTTAGTAAAATGTCATTTTGGTGGTTGAATCCATTAATGAAGCAAGGTAAACATCAAAACCTTTCGGAGAATGATATTCCTCAGTTACAGCAGGCGGATCGAGCACAAACATGCTACTTAATGTTTGAAGAGCAACTGAGCAAACAGAAACAAGAAGGAAGATATGAATCCCCTTCAATGTTCTCAGTAATTTTTTCCTGCCATAGAAAAGCTATTTTAATTTCCGGATTATTTGCATTGATCAAGGTCCTCACGGTCTCCAGTAGTCCACTGTTTCTCAAGGCCTTCATTGAGGTTGCTGAAGGAAAATCAGCTTTTAAATACGAGGGTTATGCACTGGCTGGCTTGCTCTTCTTAGGGAAGTGCTTGGAATCATTATCAGAGAGGCAGTGGTTCTTTCAAACAAGGCTGATTGGGCTCCAAGTAAGATCTTTCCTCTCCGCTGCTATTTATCAGAAGCAACTAAGACTCTCAAATGCTGCTAAGATGACTCATTCAGCTGGTCAGATAATGAACTATGTCACAGTAGATGCCTACAGAATAGGTGAATTCCCATATTGGTTTCATCAAATATGGTCAACAACCCTTCAGCTCTGTCTTGCATTAGTTATTGTTTACTATTCTGTAGGGCTGGCAACTGTTGCAGCTCTAGTTGTAATCATCTTGACCGTGCTTGCAACTTCACCAGTAGCCAAATTGCAGCATAAGTATCAGTCAGAGCTCATGGTGGCACAAGATACGAGATTGAAGACCATAACAGAAGCTCTTGCAAATATGAAGGTCTTAAAGTTGTATGCATGGGAGAAACATTTTAAGAATGTCATAGATGGGTTAAGGAAAGAAGAACTAAAATGGATATTAGCAGTTCTGATACAGAAAGGATACTATCTGATTTTGTTTTGGTCATCTCCCATTTTAGTATCAGTTGCCACATTCTGGGCATGTTACTTCTTTGGGGTTCCATTATCTGCTAGTAATGTATTCACATTCTTAGCAAGTCTGCGCATTGTTCAGGAGCCTATCAGGATGATCCCTGATGTTGCTGGAGTGTTCATTGAAGCAAAGGTCTCTTTAACTCGGATTGTTAAGTTCCTTGAAGCACCAGAGTTGCAGAACAGAGACGAAAGGCAGAAGTACAATGAAGAAGACCTGGAGCAGTCCATTTTAATCAGGGCTAGTGAGATATCATGGGAGACTAATTCAGATAAGGCCTCTCTAAGAAACATAAATTTGGTGGTTAAACCAGGAGAAAAGGTAGCTATTTGTGGAGAGTTTGGGTCTGGTAAATCAACCCTTTTAGCTGCTATTCTGGGAGAAATCCCAAACATCATAGGCATAGTAAGTAATCATTTCAACCCTTGTCCATGGTTCTAAACAAACTTTCAATCAGCATACAGATATAGTATATTCTAAGTTTTTGCAAGAAGTTTTTGAAGAGTATGATACTTCATTCCCTTTTCTCCCCCTCTTCTTCTCACCTAATTCACCATCTCATTTAGAAGCATCAATTACACAGTAGACTACTAGGTTTAAAAAGACAAAAGTATCTAGCTAAAGCTCATGTCTCTGAATTTCCACGTTCATGTTTATGGAAAGATAGCATATGTTTCTCAAACAGCCTGGATCCAAACAGGATCTATTAGAGATAATATTCTTTTTGGGTCCCCCATGGATCCAAATAGATACAAAGAAGTGCTTAGAAAGTGTTCCCTTGTAAAGGACCTTGAGATGCTTCCAATTGGTGATCTCACCGAAATAGGAGAAAGAGGTGTTACTCTAAGTGGTGGTCAGAAGCAGAGGGTTCAACTAGCCCGTGCGCTCTATCAGGATGCAGATGTTTATCTCTTGGACGATCCATTCAGTGCTGTTGATGCACATACAGCTACTAGTCTATTTAATGTAATGACACTTATTATTTATGCAATTTATACTACTACTTTTAACTTTTCTAAGAGAAAGCTAACATGGCTTGTCACCAGGATTATGTCATGGAAGCTCTGTCAGGGAAGACAGTCCTGCTGGTGACCCACCAAGTCGACTTCCTTCCTGCATTTAATTCTATATTGGTTGGTATATCACTGAAACTACTGCATTTTTCTTTAATCTTCTTTTCTTGTTTGTTCTTGTCTTTTTGTGTCAAGGCTATGATCCTAAATAGAACTTTGTGCAAGCAGTTTACATTAACTTCAAATTATTGGCAGTTTATTTCTGAGGGGCATGTTCTAAGAGGTTCCACTTATGATCAGTTGCTTGGTTCAAGTCAAGAATTTCAAAACTTGGTAAATGCACACAATGAAACTGTTGGTTCCCAGAAGCATGCCAAGTATGCTTCTTTCCAGGAATCTAAAACCTCTACAGGTGAAATTCAGAAAAATTATGAGGAACAGTTAAGATCATCTCTAGGAGATCAGTTGATTAAGCAAGAGGAAAGAGAATCAGGAAACACTGGTCTAAAGCCTTACATACAGTATCTGAGTCAGAACAAGGGCTTCTTATACTTCTTCTTGGCAACTATCTGCCATTTAATATTCATAGTTGGGCAGTTGATACAAAACTATTGGTTGGCTGCTAACATCCAGGATTCAAATATAAGCAGAGTGAAATTGATTGCAGTTTACTCAGGGATTGGGTCTATCCTGGTTTTATTTTTGCTCCTTAGAGCCTTTTCTGTTGCTGGCTTAGGCTTTGGAGCATCACTATCTATTTTTTCTACACTTCTGGGCTCTCTTTTCAGGGCACCAATGTCTTTCTATGACTCTACGCCTCTGGGAAGGATACTTGGCCGGGTAAGAGTTTTGATATTAATGTTATATTAATCACTCACACTTATGGCATCTTTCCAACGTGGGACTTGAACCTTTTCTACAGTCACACATGTATACTCAATACTTTTATGCTATTCTTCATAAAATGCTTACTGGGGCTTACATCAATATTTTCTTTTTTTAGGTATCTTCTGATATGAATGTCGTCGATATCGATGTGGCTTACAAATTAAGTAGTGTCCTTGTCTCAACTATGACTGCATACTCCATCTATGTAATACTGGCTATTATAACATGGCCAGTCTTGTTTGTCATCATACCCATGGTTTGTCTCACTATTATTTTACAGGTAATATGTACACCAGAACTAATTAATCATATTATGTGATTCTTAACAACATTTGTTTATGATTGAAATTAAACCAATCAATTTTTCTGCCTCTGATAAATATCCTGATACATTGCAACTCCTAATTTTACTTGGCGTGGCATCAGTAATGTATCAAATGCCAAGTATTTAGGTGCCTTTATCGTTCTCCAATAGATGATCATTTAAGATGATAATAGTTTTTGAAGTATGCAAGTTTTTCAATAGACCTCTCTAAAGTCTTAATTTGGCCACACCATTCTTTGATGTCAAAAACGAAAAGGCTACATTTGGAGTTGTGTTCCTTTTCTGATTTCTTCTGTATATCCTGCCTTCTTGACAAATTTTGGCACTTGTTTTTGTTTAAACAAACAGAGGTACTACCTTGCTTCTGCAAAAGAGTTGATGCGAACGGATGGTACAACCAAGTCTTTGCTTGCTAGCCACCTTGCTGAATCCATTGCTGGAGCCATGACAATCCGGGCTTTTGGGGAGGAAGACCGATTCTTTTCAAAGAACTTGGACCTTATTGACAAAAACGCAAGTCCTTACTTCCATGGTTTCTCAGCCAACGAGTGGTTGATCCAACGTCTGGAAGTTATATGTGCAGTTGTTCTCTCATCCTTCGCACTTGCCACAACGACTTTGATTCCTTTTGGAGCTTCTGCCTCTGGTTAGTAATATTCAGCTTCAACTTCTGAATTGCTTTCACTTGATATCATGTGTTCAGTTTCGTACTTGTGATGCTTTTCCAATTCGTAGAAGCAACATTGAATTTCAGCACCGGCCAAAACCACAACCCTAAGCCCCCAGTTTGGGCCAGAACCAGAATTTTTTGCGTGGGGTCCGAACCTACGTAAATAAATAAATACATGGATACATATAGTCATTATATACGTGCGCACGAGCGCGATTATGTAAAATAAAAGTAGACAAGTCTTAAACTTAATTTTATACTAAGTCATAACTCATAATTGTATGCAGAAGTTATACGTCTATAAACTCATCCTTAAAAAGAACTTCTCTTTCGAATGCAACGGTTTTCTAGTTTGCTATAAACATGTACTACAATAGAAAGCTAAATCATCTAGCCATCTAGGGGGTGAAAAATTCATCATTGACTTAGTATCAAAGTATAAAAATAATATTTTTATAAGAATTTAATTTCTTTTTTTTTGGGTTGCCAAAGACACCCAACTATTAGGGTTGTTCCGCCTCTAACCCCAGTTAATCCTGGGCAGCATCATAAGAGCAATGTCATATTCCAATAAAATTTACTTGCTTATCAAAAAGCACCAAAACCCTTGCCTTGACTTAGTATGGAAGCATTGATTGATCTTCTTATATTTCAAAACTATGTCTTGTTTGACCTCCCTATCTCACTTTGAGGTCTGCAAAAAAGCTTGCAGTAATTAACACCTTTATAGCAGAATCTGTTCAGCTCACTTGTCTTTCTTGAACATGCACCATCTCAGATGATTCTCCTTGTATTTCCATATGCGGCAGCCGGCAAGGATCAATATTTCTTGCATGATTTAATTGCTCATTCCAGACATATGCTCCTCCAAGTATCACATCTACCGTCTTAAGCTTCATCAGCCAAAACCACCGAGGGTGAAAATGGATCAGTTTCACTTGTGCAACCTGCCCCACCTTACTAAAAATAATTGGAATTTAGAATCAAGGGTTCTTAGTTCAAGATAAAGTACATTTTTTATTGTCAGAAGAACATCACTAAGCATGCCATAGCTAATATTTGAGAAAGATTTAGTAGAAATTTTCCATTAATAGAATAATTGTATATCTACAGTTTTGTTCATCAAATTTTCGATGGCAGGATTTATTGGAATGGCACTGTCATATTGTCTTTCTTTGAATGCGCACATTATTCCTTCTGTCCAAAGCTGGTGCTTGCTAGAAAACTTAGTTGTTTCTGTAGAAAGGCTAGAACAGTACATGCATATTCCTAGTGAAGCTTCACAAGTAGTAGAAGGTCACCGACAGATGCACAATTGGCCCGTTGTTGGCAAAATGAAGATATGTGATTTGAAGGTAAATATGACAAAGACCCAAAAAGAAAAAAAAATGTTACTTTTCCATTCTCAACTTCTAGAATTATGGAAATGTATTTACAATGTCATATGCCATCAATCAGGTCAGACATCGGGCCAATGCTCCTTTAGTCCTTCAGGGGATCAGGTGTACATTTGAAGGAGGGCACAAAATTGGGATTGTTGGCCGGACTGGTAGTGGAAAGACAACTCTTATCAGTGCTTTGTTTCGTCTGGTGGAGCCTACAGAGGGAAAGATCATTATAGATGAGATTGACATATCCACAATTAGGCTTCATGACCTAAGATCACGTTTAGGGATCATTCCTCAAGATCCAACACTCTTTAGTGGGTCTGTGAGATACAATATAGACCCCTTGTCAGAGCATACTGATAAGGAAATATGGGAGGTAAAGTTCTTGTTTTTAGTTGTTTTCCTGACATTATTAGCTTGGATTAGGGTTTATAAAACTGTTGTTTCTACATTCATAAACTGCTCTTATAGTCCTATAAAAGGCTGATTTTAGAAATTTGATTGACACAACTTTTTCTCCTCTTTAGCTCTAAGGTAACAAATGTCTTGTTCAGAATAGTATTCAGAGTTTGTAATCTGCACATTATATTTAAGGCAGTATATATTGTATCCTTAGGACAAAATTGGTGTGTTCCCTTTGCAAAACTTATTGTATAAATGGGAGGCAATATTTATCTAAGAGATAGATTCAAATTCTCCTTCCTGTCCAGAGTTCAATCATTTCAATACAGTTCTTTGCTCTACTTTATTGAATTCCGAAACTCACGCATTTATTTCTAACATATACTATCTTGTTCATTCCTGAAGACTATTTCTTATTATTGTGTAAAAGGTTCTTGAGAAATGTCAACTTCAAGATGCTATTCAAGAAAAAGAAGAGGGCTTGGATTCCTTAGGTAAGAAAATATTCCGGATTCACTTAGGAAACATTTTTAGAGGGTGCTTTTTACTTTTTAGTTGTAACGTGACATAAAGATGAAAATAGTTTTGTATGTTTTGTATTTTAAGTTGTTTGTTAATACTTTTGCTTTTTTGCTAAAAAATCTAAAAAGCGTTCAGAAACGAGCCCTCTGTATGTAGGGGTGCCTTTTAAAGATCTAAAAATCATAACTAACAACTTGGATTGTAGTCAGACAAGATGGATCAAATTGGAGCATGGGACAACGACAACTATTTTGTTTGGGACGCGCATTGTTGAAGAGAAGCCAGATACTAGTGCTTGATGAAGCTACTGCATCAATAGACAATGCAACTGATTATGTTCTCCAAAAAACCTTAAGAAAAGAATTTGCTCACTGCACTGTAATAACAGTGGCTCATAGAATACCAACCGTGATGGACTGCAATAAGGTGCTTGCTATTAGTGATGGTGAGTTAGCTCATGCCCAAGCTCTTGTACCAAAAACTGTTACATCTTATCTATGACACAATTGGTGATTGATTATATGACATTAACCAGGTAAAATAGCAGAGTATGATGAGCCACTGAAGCTGATGAATAAGGAGGGCTCGTTTCATGGCCTCCCATGTATATATAATATTAGACATCTATTCCTATGCCACTACTCCTGGTTTCATGGCTAGAATCAAGGATAACAACTCACGCCTACAAAGTTGCTCTCTAATATTATCACAATGTAATATAGGCACACAGAGGAGTGAGATAGCAAGCTCTATACTGGAGCGAGATACAGTTGGCTGCTTTTTCGAGCTCCATGAGAGGAGATTTCTGCCAAGGAAGACACAGTAATGGTCACAACTCACGCCCCTTTTTCACTGCAAAAGCAATGTCAGGTCGCGTGAGTGATAAATATTGTAGAGAACGCACAATGCTATGATATAATGTAGGATGAGAGACTTTGGTGCCCGTGAATTTGGTTCAAGGTGAGGAGGATGACATTTGAGAAGTGATAGGCTTTGCAAGTGACATATTAGTGCGTGATAAGAGATCACTTATGTACCATTGTTGAGAGAGATGAAGGCCATTGTCATCTCATGTAGCTTCGACACTCAAGAAAAAGCTTTTGTTTAATGCCCCCAAATTAACTAAGGTAATTAACTTGGAGTGTTACTCGTAGTGCATCCACACTAATTAACTTGTAATTAGCTAGAATTACTACCTTAAACACTGATTAACAATGATCTATGCCGAAAACTAAGTAACCTCAACATTATCATCTATCATCAAATATAAACACAGAGCTTCCAAGAGAATGTGATTTACAATAAACATTATCTTCTATATTATGCTATACAAACATGCCTACATAAACATTTCGCTTTGCATCTTCAGCCTTGAGAATCGCTCAAATTTGCCTCATCAATAACTTGTTAGACTACAAAACACTGAGATGTTTTATAAGTGGAAAAGTAACTGAGCAAGTGTATGACTTAGAAAGTAAATTATCACAAAACTTGTTTTGCAATGAGCCTTATCTCATGAAAATAACAAGTGACTTTAGCAATTGAGAATTTCATGGGTTTTACAAAATTGATAAGCATTGCATATGTTAATATGCTAGTATCAATTTTTTTTTTTTTGGGAAAATGCATAATTCCAACGGCGAGTCACGTATTTTTTAATGCAAGGAACACATATGGAATAAATTATTTTAAGAAGTGTACATAATTACTCATAATACATAATTTTACTTCATATGGTCTTCTCGAACCCTTAACCCATTTCAATAGGGTTTGCATTGTCCCATGGAATATGTAGTACGACACCAATGCCCCAACGAAACATACACACCATTACCAACTAGTAATCCAACCGAGTCCGACCTCAAGTCACGCTTAGACTACCAGGACGGTGGTTTATGTTGAATGAGTTTAGGGTCTTGAATGGGCAAGACAAACAATGAATTGAATTTGTTTCGAAGGATTCAGTATTTTCACATCTATTGTAATTTGTGTTTTTAGTCGACATGTCAACCTCTAATTGGATGCTATAAAATAGAGGGTTTATAGCCCATCTGAATAGAAGGGACTCTCAAACAACATAGGGTGTGTTTGGTAAAGGGTTTTTAAAGTGAGTTTTGTTTTTGAATAGTAATAAGAATTGATCATGTGATTTAAAATAGAAAGAATTTGTATAAAAAAAAATGAAAAAGTTTTTTTAGTAGTGAGTTTTTTTATTTGGGAATAGTAATAAAAAATTATTGATATAAATATAAAAAGTCAAAAAAAAATTGATAGAAAAATAAAAATAAAGAGAAAAGAGAGGAGGGTGGCACACAAAACTCATAACATAATCCTCGAAGTCATCGACGGCCACCCATGGCACCCTATCGTTAGTGGTTGAGTCACTGTCCCTTTGCTCCCTTGACGAGTCCGTCACTTACCACATCCAAAACACACACAAATATCGCATAAATCCACCCACCCCACCAACCCAATATCCCAATCCTCTCTCTCTCTCTCTCTCTCTCTCTCTCTCTCTCTCTCTCTCTCTCTCTCTCTCTCTCTCTCTCTCTCTCTCATCCACTCTTCTCCACAACCATGGAGGCCTCACAAGCTCTGGCGGGCCTGGCCGTCATGGGCAAACCTGGCCCTAAACATCGCCAATAAAGGCTTCCCCATCTCCATAACTCGACCTTTGGAAAGAATAGAAGCACAATCCTGCTTCTTGTTCTTATCTATTGTGCTAATTTAAAAGAACTAGTAGTATGAAATTAGAGGATCCTATGACTCTTTGTCAAACACAAGGTTTGGGTAATTCTTTGATATTTCTTATTCAAGAGTTCATCTTCTTAAATGAATGACATACTAACGTAGGATTGAACCACAGCTCGAAGCACTCATAGCACGACTCAACAAGTGTGGATAGACATCCACTCAAACCTATCTATTAGGAAGCATTAACATATGACTCAAACTAATCTAATAGAAAGCAATAACAACTAGCCTAATAGAAAGCAATAACATAACTCTGCAGATAATGATAACATAAGACTGTAGATAACTTATCCTTCTTAGAGAAAGACTTCTAATTACATATACTTAATAAACCTAGACTCACTACACGAATCCTGCCATACTTCCTTACCCCTAGCACGTCCATATCATAACATTCCACCCTTCTTAAAAAGTCCTTGTCCTCAAAGACAACTTGTGAAAATTATTGTTGCATGACACTACACTTCTCCCACGTTGCATCTGTAGGGCCAATAATTTTAAATGTTTCCGTCGCGGACATGCTTTGGGTGGCTTTTCTTTCTCTTCAGCCAGCCTTTTCAATTTTAGTCTTGACTAAAACTAGGCTCGATGGCCTGGAACGAACTTGTCGTCATAGTTAAAACACAATCCTTTGGCTCGATGATCTTGCATCTTTGTTGGTGAACTACGACAGCTATGAATAGACATCCTTCCAACACAATTTACGAGTTGTTCAAACTGTAGTTGGTATTCAGTAACAGATCTGATCTGTAGTAGATTTGTGAGATCGCCAAAGGGATCTTCAAAAAATATTGGGCCGTAACAGATGTGGAGTTGGAATTTGGGGTCTTTGTGGGTGGAGTTGACACGATCTGCGACGATGAGGTTAGGACTTGGGATTCAGCTAATTTTAGCTTTATCTCTTCCATTTGCTCATTGGATTTCTCCTCGATTCCACTATTCTCTGTAGGGTGGAATGACTTATCACGATTTCTGGATGTAGAGCTATCTCCTGGATTTTTCCCGCTTTGGGATAAGAAGTTGTTGATTTCTTCCACACCTTTGGAATTCTCGGCCACTGTTTTGGCCTGATCTGTATTTTGCTTCAACAGCTTCTCTAGCATGGTCAGGATGCTGGAAAGTTGAGCTTCCAATATGTCCATACGTGGATCGGCCATTGGAGACGAACCTGGCTCTGATACCAAAATGTTATGTGAATGCGTAACGAGTCTAGTAACTTGACCTTCGGGAAGAATAGAAGTAGAATCCTATTTCTTGTTCTTATCTATTTTGCTAATTTGGAAGAACTAGCGGTAGGAAATTAAAGGATCTTAGGACTCTTTGTCAAACGCAAGGTTTGGGTTAATTCTTTGATATTTCTTAGGGGTAATTACATTTCCCCCCATGAACTACCAAAAAATGTGCGATACCCCCATGAACAACTAGCTCGACCAAAATAGAGTATTCAACTACCAAAGACAACCATTTTTCCCCCTTCCGTCAGTTAGAAGGGTTAAAAGAAACAGTCAACGGGTCATATGTCGTTTTACATGGGGCATGTTGGAAGATAGTGGTAGTTCATGGGGGGGGAAAGAGGAAGACGATGGTAGTTCATGGGGGGAAAGAGGAAGAAAATGAGGATAAAACGGCGTGTGACGGTCACGTGACCCGTTGACCGTTTGTTTTAACCCCTTTGACTGACGGATGGGGGGAAAAGAGTTGTCTTTGGTAGTTGAATGCTTTATTTTGGTCGAGTTGGTAGTTCATGGGGGCATCGCGCAATTTTTGGTAGTTCATGGGGGAAAAATGTAATTACCCCTATTTCTTATTATAGAGTTCATCTTCTTAAATGGATGACATACTAACGTAGGATTGAACCACAGCTCAAAACACTCATATCGCGACTCAACAAGTGTGGATAAACATCCACTCAAACTTCTCTATTAGGAAGCATTAACATAGGACTTAAACTAATCTAATAGAAAGCAATAACATAACTCCGCAGATAATGATAACAGAAAACTGCAGATAACGTATCCTTCTTATAGAAAGACTCCTAATTAAATACACTTAATAAACCTAGACTCACTACACGACTCCGGCCATACTTCCTTATCCCTAGCACGTCCATATCATAACACGCCCCAAAATTAATTGATTAAGGTAATTAATTTGGAGTGTTACTCGTAGTGCATCCACATTAATTAACTTATAATTACTTAGAATTACTACCTTAAACACTAATTATCAGAGTAAAATATAGCGAAAAACGGAAAAACAATTATCTGAGCCAAAAACTAAGTAGCCTCAACATTATCATCTATCATCAAATATAAACACAGAGCTTCCAAGAGAATGTGATTTACAATAAACATTATCGTCTGTTGTTGTGAGTTTTAAAGTACTCGCAAGCGCACGAATCGTTTGCATTATAGTGTATGTGCAAGTGCAAGGTCGAATCCACAAGGAATTGTGTTGCGAAAATTAATTTCTATTTAAATTAATTCTATTTTAATCTAGTTGCGAATTTTTGGATTTTCTCATGCAAAATAAATAACTAAATAAAACTGAATGAAAAACAATTGATAAAAAGCACTGAGGTTTTTAGAATCCACATCGCCAAATCAAAACACATATTCTCATATTTGTTCATACATGTGAATTGCAGTACAATACTATGCATGTTCTAATTTTCATAAAACTACCTATTGAAAAAATCAATGAATCCATCATTTCTACAAATCACAATGAATATCCAATTTAATTCAAAATCATCCAATGTATCTGTTTGATTAACAAATCACAATGTATATCCAAATTAAATCAAAAGATTCAATGTATCCGTTGGATGAAACACATTGAATATCCAACGTTTGCATATATATTAATCGAAACAATCAATTAAAAGATTTTTAATCCTTTAATTGAACTGAAATGAACATACATTCGGATCATACGAACAAAACATGAAAATACAAAATCTAATCAATGGCAATGCTTCATTTTCAACCTTAGTTGAAGTTTTAACCCCCCATGACTAAAAATAACATGATAAACTTTATTAAAAACTAAGAGTCTTACAAAGAACAAAAGAAAACATACAAAGAAGAAGACTCTCGATTAGAGGCTTTAGGCTTGCGCCTCTCCACACGCACTCTCATTTACAAAATAAAAGCTCCCTTTTTATTTGGTGCTGCTAGGGTTAGAAACAAAAGACCAAAAATAACGCCTCTACCCTAACTTCCCTCTTTTTCTTTTCATGTTTTTTTTTCATCTTTTCTTTTATTTGGTCCCACGCACGTTGGCTTTCTTCAAATTTTTTTCTTCTTCTTTCATTTCATATTGGTCTTCTACAAAATAGCTTCTTC
Source organism: Alnus glutinosa (assembly GCF_958979055.1). Lineage (NCBI taxonomy): Eukaryota > Viridiplantae > Streptophyta > Magnoliopsida > Fagales > Betulaceae > Alnus > Alnus glutinosa. The sequence continues at coordinate 7,239,304 of NC_084898.1, read as the reverse complement.
CTTTTTATTTTTCTTTTCTTTTGGAATTTGCTCGAGCGTCTTGGGCAGAGATGTGCTCGAGTCAACATATCAGAATGTACTTGTTTTCACGTTTTTTTGCAATTCCAAATAAAAACCGTTATTTTCTCTCAATGACCTGCAAAACATTAAAACACCAAAACTAACAAAAAAATCAAAAAATAACAAAGCTAAATGTTTAGCACATGCAAATTAAGGGATCCAAATATACAATATTTGGCACTCATCAAATACCCATAAACTTATATTTTGCTAGTCCCTTAGCAAAACAAAATGAAAAACAAAATCAAAGCATGAAACATAAGTCTGCTGTCGTGGGAGAAACGATTGCATTTAGCATATGCAACAAGCCTTTTAAACTCCTATGACTCCCTAGTAGACGAGTAAAGTCTCGTGAAGGTTTGCCAGAAATGATACCCACAAACATTTTAAAGCAGTATGTTGTCAACAATAAAGAATTTTCACACAAACCATGGTTCAAACATCATGAGCAAGTTTAACAAAATGAACATCACAATCACATCAGGATATCACAAATTATTTAACTCATAGCTGTAAAATTGAGACAACACTTGCTCCAGTAAATGCAAAGTGAGATTAACATAAACTCATGATGTTTCAATTTTTCTCAAAGTTTGTGTATCCCAAAATTCATAAGAATTTTATGAGATGAGAACAACCAAGGCTTAAATCAAAATATGAATTTTTTTTTATTGTTATTATTTTTTTGTGTAGGTTGTGCAATGCCTAACTCCCTTAAGATTTCTAATTGACCTATATAACGAGTGTTAGGCCAATGATTCTCAAACCAAATGATTTTAGGGTACTAGATGTATAAACATTCCTAAGAGCTTAATTACTCAAGTCAAAAAGGCTACAAAATCAAACTAGCCATACAATCAATCAAATTGAATTTCTCATCTTTTTACACGAGCGCTCAATGCTTAGTGAGGCAAGAAGCTCGGTTACTAAATGAGAACTCAAAATAATGATATTATTTCCTTTTCTTTTTTCTATTTTTAATTTTTAAATTTTTAAATTTTTAAATTTTTAAATTTAAACAAAGGTTCCATCAACAAATCATCATACAAATCTCAAGATACACATTCATTAATTCAAATCTCATACCTTACAGAACCAATGCTAATGTGCTTGTGAAAAACAATTCCAAGTGAAGTCTTTCTAATCCAATAGATGAGTCAAACAATTCAGATTTCTAATGACATGCAGTGTTCAGGATGTTAAACAAACCATTGATATGCAAATCACAGTTGCGATATAATCATGCTCAATCAACAACCTAGCACAATTTTTATTTATTTTTTGAAAATTTTCTAGAACAAAAAGACAAATAAACAAACAGAGTATTTTTCCATACCCCCAAACTTGAATTACTCATTGTCCTCAATGTGTAGTATAGAAATACATTACCAGAAGTAAGGAAACATCAAAGTGTGAAAAAGGCCAAGGCGTCCCCCAAACTTAAACACCAAAACGCCTGTCAACAAAAACTCATAGCAATATTTTCTCACAGAAACAAACATCAAAAGATTAATTGTTGTTAGAAACAAAAAAAAATAAAAATAAAAAGAAAAAAAAAATGTGCGGAAAGTAAAATGGAAAAGAGATTTTAATGCCTTCCCCGATCATTTGGATGTCCAGCCAATCTCTTCCACCATTTCTTCTTTAGAATTTGATAGCCCTCAAGAAGAATATGTCACCATCTTAGGTAGCCTACTTGCTTGCTTCGAAGGATCTTCTTAGGAAGATGGTTCCTAAATTTGTGACTTTGTGTGCATAGATCCTTGACAAGTTTATCATAAGATGACTCTTTGAGGCATTGAAGAACTGAAGGTTGAGGTTCATGAAGTGTCTCAAAAGAAAATGGTGATGAAGGAATGAGCTTCAATACTCATTTCCTTGTCATTGGACAAATTTAGAGTTGATGGGGACTCAATTCACTCTAGGTGCTCAATAGACTCCACGTGCTCATCTTTTTCTTCCTCCTCATTGTTATCCACAATTTCCTCGCTCTCAAGTATGTTGGTGACAAGGACATGCTCATGACAAGAATTGCTGGATTCGTCCTCATTAATCATGTAGTGCCCTTTAGCTATCAGCTGACTTTGAAACTCTTCATCCTCTATTATGTTGAATTCAACAACCAGATAATCGATCTGTCCTTCCATCTTGGCAATCGCCTGGGTGTTTGCCATAGGAGCATTCTTCATGTCACTAATAGCTTTGGCATGTAAGATGCATGAAGGCCTTGAGAGTATCTTCCAATGATGACTGTGGTGTCGGTTGATTGTAGGATGAAGGACGGGAAGATTGGTCATCGAATTGCGAATATTCAGAATGGTGCAGTTCATGGCATTGGGGAGCATAACTTCCCGTGGCTTGAGCTTGCCACGAGAAATCAGAATGGTGCTCCAGTCCGGGTTGTACAAATTGGAATTTGGTTCAAATCTCGGGCTGGAGAAATTTATGTTCATTTGCTCATATGAAAAATTGGAGTCTTGTCTCCATGATGGACAATGACTCAAACTATGATAAGGATTAGAGCAATATGAACATGGTCCATGTAAGTGAAAATTTCGAAGATAGTTGGTAGGAGCTGGTTCCCTACAACCATGTGAAGCATGTCCCTTACTCGTTAGCATGCAGATATCCCACAAACTGGACCAATTTTTTTACTTTTTTATTTTTTATTTTTTTAAAAAAATAATAAAAACAAACAAAAGATAATGCAAATAACGAAAGAGAAACAAAAACAAGATACTAACAAAAACAAACAAAAAAGAAATTGCAATTTTTTTTTTTTGGACAATAAAGCAAAAACAAATAAAAAGAAAAAGAAACAAAAATTGCAAGAAGAAGAAACAAATAAAAAATAAAACACAAATCTACCTAAACTCGTAGAAAAATAAAATCAATTTAAACAAAAATCTATTTCCACAAACAAAACAATTCCCCGGCAACGGCACCAAAAACTTGTTTTGAGTTTTAAAGTACTCGCAAGCACACGAATCATTTGCAATATAGTGTTGTACAAGTACGAAGTCGAATCCACATGGAATTATGTTGCGAAAATTAATTTCTATTTAAACTAATTCTATTTTAACCTAGTTGCGAATTTTGTGATTTTTTTTCATGCAAAATAAATAACTAAATAAAACTGAATGAAAAACAATTAATATAAAGCACTAAGGTTTTCAGAATCCACCTCGCCAAATCAAAGCACATATTCTCATGTCTGTTCATACATGCGAATTGCAATAAAATCCTATGCATGTTCTAATTTTCATAAAATTACCTATTGAAAGATTCAATGAATCCATCCTTCTACAAATCACAATGAATATCCAATTTAATTCAAAATCATCCAACGTATCCATTTGATTAACAAATCACAATGGATATCCAAATTAAATCAAAAGATTCAATGTATCCGTTGGATGAAACACATTGAATATCTAACGTTTGCACATATATTAATCGAAACAATCAATTAAAAGAGTTTAAATTCTTTAATTGAATTGAAATGAACATACATTCGGATCACACGAACAAAACATGAAAATACAAAATTTAATCAATGGCGAGCCTTCATCTTCAACCTTAGTTGAAGTTTTAGCCTCTCATGACTAAAAATAACATGCTAAACTTTATTAAAAACTAAGAGTCTTACAAAGAACAAAAGAAAACATACAAATAAGAAAACTCTCGGTTGGAGACTGCAGACTTGCTTCTCTCCACATGCACTCTCTCTTTTTTACAAAAGAAAAGCTCCTTTTTTATATGGTGCTGTTAGGGTTAGAAACAAAAGACAAAAAAATAACGCATCTACCCTCACTTCCCTCTTTTTCTTTGCCCACTTTTCTTTTCTTATTTTCTTTTATTTGGTCCTGCGCACGTTGGCTTTCTTCAATTTTTTTTTCTTCTTTCATTTCTTTTTGGTCTTCTACAAAATAGCTTCTTCCTTTTTATTTTTCTTTTCTTTTGGAATTCGCTCGAGTGTCCTGGGCAAAGATATGCTCGAGCTAACAGATCAGAAAGTACTTGTTTTCCCGTTTCTTTGCAATTCCACATAAAAATCGTTATTTTCTCTCAATGACCTGCAAAACACTAAAACTAATAAAAAAAATAGAAAATAATAAAGCTAAAGATTTAGCACATGCAAATTGAGGGGTCCAAATATACAATATTTGGCACTCATCATCTATATTATGCTATGCAAACCTGCCTACATAAGCCTTTCGCTTTGCATCTTCAGCCTTGAGAATCACTCGAATTTGCCTCCTCGATAGCATGTTAGACTACAAAACACTCAGATTTATTTTATAAGTGAAAAAGTAACTACGCAAATCTATGACTTAGAAAGTAAATTATCACAGAACTTGTTTTGCAATGAACCTTATCTCATGAAAATAATAAATGACTTTAGCAATTGAGAATTTCATGGGTTTTACAAAATTGATAAGTATTGCATGTAATATGGCAGTATCAATTTTTATTTTTTATTTTTGAAAATGCATAACTCCGGGGGCAAGTCATGTATTTTTTAATGCAAGGAACACATTGGAGTAAAGTATTTTAAGCGGTGTACATAATTACGTACTCATAATACATAATTTTACTCCACATGGTCTACTCGAACCCTTAACCCATTTCGATAGGGTTTGCATTGTCCCGTGGAATATGTAATACGACACCAATGCCCCGACAAAGCATGCATACCATTACCAACTAGTAATCCGACCGAGTCTGACATCGGGTCATGCTTAGATTGGCGGGACGGTGGTTTATGTTGAGTGGGTTTTAGGGTCTTGAATGGGCAAGACAAACAATGAATTGAATTTGTTTCGAAGGATTCAGAATATTCACATCTATTATAATTTGTGTTTTTAGTCGACATGTCAACCTCTAATTGAATGCTATAAAATAAAGGGTCTAAGCCTATATGAATAAAAGGGACTCTCAAACGACATATGGTGTGTTTGGTAAAGGGTTGTTAAAGTGAGTTTTGTTTTTGAATAATAATAAGAAGTAATCGATGTAATTTAAAGTAGAAATAATTTGTATATAAAAGTGAAAAAATTTTGTCTAGTAGTGAATTTTTTTCATTTGAAAATAGTAATAAAAAATTATTAATATGAATATAAAAAGTCAATTTTTATTTTTTTTTTGGATAGAAAAATAAAAATAAATAGAAAAGAGAGGAGGGTGGCACACAAAACTCATAACATAATCCTAGAAGTCATCGACGACCACCCACGGCACCCTATCGTTGGTGGTTGAGTCACTGTCCCTTCGCTCCCTCGACGAGTCCGTCACTTACCACATCCAAAACACACACAAATATTGCATAAATCCACCCACCCCACCAACCCAATATCCCAATCCTCTCTCTCTCTCTCTCGAGAATCCACTCTTCTCCACAACCATGGAGGCCTCACAAGCTCTGTCACGCATAGGACTGGCGGGCCTGGCCGTCATGGGCCAAAACCTGGCCCTAAACATCGCCGATAAAGGCTTCCCCATCTCCGTCTACAACCGTACGGCCTCCAAGGTCGACGAGACCGTCCACCGTGCCCACCAAGAAGGCCAGCTTCCCTTAAACGGCCAGTACAGCCCCAGAGACTTTGTCCTCTCCATCCAGCGGCCCAGATCGATTATCATCCTGGTCAAGGCCGGCTCACCCGTTGATCAAACCATCGCCGCCCTCTCCTCCCACATGGACCCCGGCGACGCCATCATCGATGGCGGCAACGAGTGGTACGAGAACACCGAGCGGAGAATCTCCGAGGTCTCCCAACAGGGTCTCCTCTATCTCGGCATGGGGGTCTCCGGCGGCGAGGAGGGTGCTCGTCACGGACCGTCGCTCATGCCCGGAGGATCCTACGAGGCATACACCAACATCCAAGACATACTCCAAAAGGTCGCCGCGCAGGTCCCAAACGACGGGCCGTGCGTCACCTACATCGGCGAGGGCGGGTCTGGGAACTTCGTGAAGATGGTCCACAACGGAATCGAGTACGGCGACATGCAGCTCATCTCGGAGGCCTACGACGTGTTGAAGAACGTGGGGGGGCTAAACAACGAGGAGCTCTCGGAGATCTTCACGGAGTGGAACAGAGGTGAATTGGAGAGCTTCTTGGTCGAGATTACCGCTGATATTTTCAGGGTTAAGGATGATTTGGTAGATGGGTATTTGGTGGACACGATTTTGGACAAGACTGGAATGAAAGGGACTGGGAAATGGACGGTACAGCAGGCTGCGGAGCTGTCTGTGGCCGCGCCGACGATCGCCGCGTCGTTGGATTGCCGGTACCTGAGTGGGTTGAAGGACGAGCGAGAGAACGCCGCGGAGGTGTTGAGAGAAGCGGGGTTGAAGGAGCCAGAGGGAGTAAAGCTTAGTGGGGCTGATAAGAAGAGGTTGATAGACGATGTGAGGCAGGCATTGTACGCGTCAAAGATATGTAGCTATGCGCAGGGGATGAACTTATTGAGGGCCAAGAGTGTGGAGAAAGGGTGGGGTTTGGATTTGGGGGAGCTAGCGAGGATTTGGAAAGGTGGGTGTATTATAAGAGCGGTGTTCTTGGATAGGATCAAGAAAGCCTATAAGAGGAACCCCAATTTGGCGAGCTTGGTAGTAGACACAGAGTTTGCGAGGGAGATGGTGCAGAGGCAGGCAGCGTGGCGGAGGGTGGTGGGGCTTGCAATATCGGCCGGGATCAGCACCCCTGGGATGTGTGCTAGCCTCGCCTATTTCGATACGTATAGGCGGGCAAGGCTGCCGGCAAACCTTGTGCAGGCGCAGAGGGACCTGTTCGGAGCACATACCTATGAAAGGATTGATCGGCCGGGGTCATTTCATACCGAGTGGACGAAGCTCGCCCGGAAGAGTAATGCTGGTGTTGGTGCTCTCAATTGAGCTTTTTTCGCTTTGGTTTAATTGGTTACTTTGTTTGTTTTGATGTTGGCGAGGATGATCATGATGCTATTTGAATTGGGGTTGTATGTTTTGCAAGGATTTTCTGCTAAGGTAGAGCAAATTATTGTTTAGCCTTGCCTTTTGGGCTGTTAATAAGAAAATGCATGCCTTTTGAGTTTATGAGCTAAATTGTTTTATTATGATTTGCTTTTATTTGTGTTAGACATGTTATGAGCTCCCCTCACACTTTAGGTATAGTTGGTAGGCTCTAAGTGATGTCTCTTTGTCTTCTAAGTTTATTATCTAATTTTTAGCTTTTCTGTATATGTGCATTTCTTATCAGTGTATATGTGATATGAGGGTATGTATCTAGAATCTTACTCTATGATATACTTTAACATATTATTTGGGAATTAGATGAAGAGGATTGTTGGTATACAGTGGAAATGGTTGTTACTGGTTGATATCTCTTTGTAAAATTGCTGCTCTATCTTATTTGGTGTGGTGTCATTGTAAATTCCCAATAAGCTTGGCATACTTCTGCCCTTGATGAGTTATTATATTACGATTCCTATGTGCCTGTTTGAAACGTCAGCTTAACGTTCTATAACCAAGAGTTGGCTGGAATCAGGAGTCATGATCTGAAAAATGCTAGCTCAAGGTTTTGTAAGCGTTTCTGCTTGAATAGTTGGTGATTAGTTAATCGGTGAGGTTGAAGCTATTGTAATAAGAGTGGAAGCGAACAGGAATGTTGTTATGTTGTTCCCATTGGCTTTCTTGTTGACGACCTTCTTAGTTCTTATCTATTGGTGTTTCTTTTATGTGGGAGGTGATTTAGAAAGAATACAATTCCTAGATAGTTTATTTAAAGAGATTAACAGTTCTTGAAATCCATCATTTCTATGGGATAAGAACATGCCCTAACATGATGTTCTTTTTTAAAGTTGGTTGGATTAAACATAGAAAATCTTTGGCCCCCTGCAATAGCTCACTTTTGGAGACACTACACTGGTCTTCAACATCTCTCATCATGATTGGATGTTTGTGATTTTGGTGGTTGGTTGTTCATTCTTTATGTTAAATGATTGGCCCTTTGGTTGGGGGCGTGACTTGCAGTGATTTGAGAGTCTGACATTTTAGGTAGCACTTACACATCAGCTACTAAACTGTTAAATTTTGTTGCTTAATTTTTTTCATTCATTTGGCATAAGTGTCACTCATATGAACTATCACATGAGTTCGTAAGAAATTGTTGTAAAAACTGTAGTATTCCAAGCATTTTTCTATAATGATAGTGTCGCCTTTGATGACTATATTACAAACATCTTTTCTCATGGTGATATTTCCTATGGAATTTTCAGGCCTTTTGAAGACCAACTTGTGATGGTCTTCATAGCTGTAGAGATTGTGGAATGTGAGAAGTTGATTGTACTATAGTTTCCTGCCTCTGTTGTATATGCTGCATTAACTTCATGTTGCAAAATATGAAGCTAAAGAAAAAGCATACTTCTTACATTTAGTATGTAAATTTTAACTTGAATGTATAAACATTGAGGTCTGGTAATTACTGTTCTTGAGAAGAACCTATAATGGAGTGTTTTTATAAATCTTGGTTCTTTTTGGTTGAATGTTGAAGATTTGGATTGAGAGTTTTGGTTGTAACCATCTACTCGGTTGCACTCACCAACTAATTTTTGAAGGTTCAACCACATGAATTTGCTATGCATATTTGCCCCTCCTCTCATGTGAGGGACATGGATCCTCCTTATAGAATTGCTTTAACTATACTCAATCAGAACCCTCATGCAGCACCTCCTAACTCCAATTAATATATCATATTTGGCCACAACCCTTTATGGTATGGACAAGAGTAATACTATAAGGAGGATCTATATCTTATTTGAGTCCTCTTAAAATTGATGTGGTTTTAAAATTATTATTAGATCAAAATTTAATAATAACCTATTACACATTTAATAATAATTTTAAAAATTATATCAATTGTAGGAGGGCTCAAAGAGGATATAAGGATTACTGGTGAATTTTACCATGGATTCTAAGCAGACAAAATTATGCCAACAGTTTGAAATTGACTACACCCACACCGCACATAAGTATACACATTTAAAATATGCATGTCTTTTTTTTTTTTTTCTCTTTAAATAAAAGAATATTCATCATTGATGTGCCCCAATGGCCCAACACTCTTTATTCTCTTTTCTTTCCTTTTTTTTCTTAATAATTCTAGAAATTATATATTTGTATGTGATAATCTGAATTAACTATTTTATCAATTTTGGTTTTTATTTAAAAAAAAAATGATTTAAACTATCACATAGCATTGTCGAATAGTTGTAGAATAAAAATATAATTTCAAACATTACTCTTTTTCTTTTTGTGGGTAACAAGGTAAATACCAAAAACTCTAAGAAAAATATTAGAAATCACATTTTATCGCACAACTATCCTAATGCTAATATGATCATCTAAACTAACTTTTGAATCGGTCATCATTTAAAAAAAAAATAAATAAATAAACCGATAAAAATGTACTATATATATATATATATACCATTACTCAAACTGTAAACTGTCAAAACAAAAACAAAAAATAACAAAAAAAAGGAAAAATGAGAACAAATCACACATGAAGAAAAGGGAAAAGGGGGGAAAATAATAATGAAAGAAACTATTGAAGGCCTCCATTCTCAAGGACAGGCTGAGTTCTTGTTACAGCAGCAGAAGGCATCTTACTACAACCCACCCATCTACTCTCAAGAATCAAATCGTCATCAGCTTGTCTTTCCATCACCTGAATCTTCTTCGTCTTCAAAATCCTCACAGACGCCATCCCGGCGTAACCCATCACAACCAACCCAGAAATCCCAACCACAAACCCAACCACCCACAGATACCACAGCCCCTCTAGCTTCTTCCTCTTCACCGGAACAACAATCGAAAAATGACCTTCGTCTCTACAGTAACATACACCGGCCGCCGGCACGCTCATTTCACTGAGATAAACGGTCCCGTTACCGTAAACTGCCACGCATCTTGTCTTAGACATCATTCCCTCGGAGAGAGCGAAACTGGGAAAATGAATCGAAATAGGCTTACCCACCGTGTTAAGGCTCAGCTTTCTGATGCTTTTGGCGCTAACATTTGACGCATCAAAAACCAGGAAGCCGACGACCGGAGTGACCGGAGAGTAACCCTTCACGCCGTAGAACTGGGAAGACAAGTTACCCAAGTTCTGATAAACAATAGCAAGCCTTCTTACGTGAGGCACAGGCATAGTTCTTGACGGTATGTGAAAGAAGCTGAAATTGGCCCCCCTGTTCCACAACCTGCGGCTTCTGAGGCGGACAATTGAGACGTCGATGCTTGAAAGATTGGCCGGAAGGATGGCTTTGTAGAGAGCGCCCGTGTGAGGCCGGTGGCGGAGCAGTGCTTTGAAGGCAAATGCTTGAAGAGAAGCATCCAAGGAATATTCGGTAGCAGAGTTGTCCGAACCGGAACCGCCATTGACAAATGAGCAAGAAAATAAGGTGAGAAGAAGGAAGCAGATGAACAAGTTCCAGCTCATGATGTTCGTCGGATCACAATACCAGACTCGTCTTTCAAAATGCTCCTTCTTTTTCTTCTCGATCTGTTTATGCTTTTCGAGGAACAGGTGATCAGTAAGCATGGTTTCAATTGGGTCCCACACGATTTCAACTCATTTATTTATTTATTTATTAAAGTAATGCTGCTTTTGAAATTTTTTTTTTTTTTTTTTAATATGCAATAATAGGGTAAAGTCACGAGAAAAGCGGATGCTATTAAAACAGTACGTACTTCTCACATGTTAAGAGATACATGTCAATCTTATATGGATCGTTATAGACCCGACAACCAAAAACCGTCTTTCTAGATATAAGAAAAAAAAAAAAAAAAACAATAGATGGACCGATCTCCATGAATCCATGATCGAGTCCCACAACCTGGTTGTGGGTGGGTCTCAATAGCTGTAGACTCCACGACTAAACATTGTCTCTATAAGTAATAATCATAATAATTTTTAAAAAAAAAAAAAAAAAAAAAAAAAACCCTAAGGTAAAGGAATAGCCCCACAACTTGATTATTTGAAGGGTATAGTGGTATTTTTCACATGTTTAATAGGAGTGATAATGGATAATTTAAGTCACGTGTACGTCATTTGATGCATTTTCTATCTAATTAACAGAAAAATCATTTTCTTAAGGCAATTTAAGACCCAAAAAAAAAAAAAAAAAAAAAAAAAAAAAAAAGAGGCAATATAGCAGCTATATGGCATAAATAGTGCTTTATAATCAATGATGATGGAAAATACAGAGAATCTTAGCCCGTAAATTGCGGGCAGCAAAAGTGTTAACAACATGCGTTGATTGCTCGCCTCCCTCACCCAATTTAGTGGATGATTGACGCAGTATATTGTTGTTTAAAATTATTTAGAAGAAAATAAATAAATTAAAAAAATAAAAAATCTTTATGAGTTAGGCAACTTAGGCTTCAAAGAGACCAATTCACTATAAAGGTTTTTTTTATCTTTTTTTTTTTTAATAATTGCACAATTGATCTTTGAAGTTAACCTAAATTACGAATCACTCCATGTGGTACAAAAATCTCATGGATGATCCTTGTAGTAAATTATAATTATGAATCACTTCCTAAACTCGTTTTACGTCCACTAAGTTAATAAAATCCGTTAGTTTGCCACATCATATAAATAATGAGATAATCTCTAAATATCATTTGTATTGTAATCCACTAACAAACCGGTTATTGTGTAATAACCAGGAACCGACTTCGGAACCGGGGACTTCGGTTAACCGATTACTCAGGTGAAAACTGATTGTCTGGAGTCTGGATCAGGTAGTATTTTTTAAAAAAAATAATAAAAAAAAATTACTTTTTGAGCATATTTTAAGTGTTTATGAGCTATCAATTCAACTAAATTCTTCCTTCATTTGAGAACATTAAGCATTTGAATTGATAGCTCCTGGAAATTCTTCATAAGATAATTTCTCAAACTTTGTAATTTTTTTCAAATCTGCTCACCTATTTTTCACATTAAGCATTTGAAGAGCTATCCTTGACGTCTGTTATCCATCTGTGTATATATATATATACAGACATATTTTATATAGAGTAATGATTCACTACCACCTAAATATACAACTTCTCACTACCTTGTTTGTAGGTCCCCCACTTTAATTTATTTTTAAAAAATAAAAAAACTCAAAAAGTAGTGGGAGACCACCTTGCCATGTGACGTCCCACATCGCCTGAAAATGAGGATGTGCTTATATGTATAAATGCACCATTTATGACACAACGCGTTTTAAAGCCGTGATGGTCATGAACCTATAAGAACTCCGCAGTTAAGCGTGCTTCTGCAAGAGTAATCCCAGGATGGATGACCTCCTGAGAAGTCTGGTTTGGGGAGCCAAAAGCGGACAATATTGTGTCATTGGGGGTGGGTCGTTACATGCCACATAGACAATATGGTGAAAAGTTATATATTTAAGTGGCATTGAATCATTATTCTTTTATATATGTGTCTGTGATCCACTTACCTCAGGGCTAATCTAATATAAAATCAATTATTTTATAAATGTTTGGGTTCAATCAATTCCCTTTTCTTTTTTCTTTTTTTATGAAATGCAGCCACCTAAAAGGTGGTGGCAAATTTTGTTCACTCAATGATTTTTTTTCTTTTCCTTTTTCTTTTTCTTCTTTTCTATTTTAGTTACTGCGTGGAGGCAATCTTTCTATTATCATTGGGGTTGGGGGCAAATGTTTTTGAACTTCACCTTTTTACTGGACGGTTCAGTTTTTCTTTGAGAATCAGGGCGGACAATTGTTGAATTCTCCGTTCATCGTTACTGTTTATGTAGGAACTTTTATTTTCCCCAAGGCCAACAGTAATGGCCACGGGGGTTTAGAGACTACTATATTCCAAAATAGGCCTTGAAAACATAATTTAGCAAATTTGATCGTTCTACCGTCCATTAACTTGTAATCCTTTATTGATGAAACATGAAACCTAATTCTCAAATGAAGAAATAATTTAGTTGAATTGATAGCTTAGGGGCTTTTTTTATTATTATTATTATATATACAAAACGCTCCAAAACCTTTAAACATTAGGGTAAATTGGTAAAAGGGTAGGGGGTATTTTTTATTTTTTTTTAATAAATTAATAGACCCGGAGTCGATTACTCGGTTATAATCGGGTTTTTTGAAAACCAGTACTCGACTCCGGCTTCGGCCCTGATTACCCGGTTATAAATAACCAGGTACCAACCCAGTTTCCCGGAGCCGGTTAGTGTCCGAAGCTGATTTTTCGGCCGGTTATAACTGGTCAGGATTTACACTCCTACCACAAGCTGACTATTAACAAGGATGGAGTAAGTCACTGGCCTGATGCAATTCATAATAAGCATGATCCATTTCAAAGCAAAACCCAACCTCCTCATAACTGCTTTTAGAAAATTCCATTCTACCCGATTGTAGGCTTTATTCATGTTAAGCTTCAAGGCCATGAATCCCACATTTCCCCACAGTCGGGTCTGCATCTAATAGAGTGTCTCATAAGCAGCAAGAATATTATCGGATATCATACGCCCCAAGATAAAGGCGCTTTGATTGTGGAAAATAATATGCGGAAGGATAATTTTCAATTTGTTCGCCAAAACCTTGGACGCAATTTTATAAATAACATTACACAGGCAGGCTAATTGGTCTAAACTATGTCTTATGTTAGTGTGATAGCCAATTCAATTGAGTTTTCCAACTGGGTTGAATGATTTTTTTTGTTTCAATTAAATATATTAAATTGCCATCTATTCTTTAAAAATGCATAAATTACTTGATTTCTTAAAAATGAGTGTAAAAATTTAAAATGCATCTAAGAATTACATATTGTAAAAACAAATATCAATTGAATAGACTGAACTAAAAGAGTTTTGTCTAACTCAATTTGAAAAAGATGTGAATCTAACACCACTACGGTATGTGTTTAATAAGGATTGAGATCTCTAGTAATATTGTGCCTAAAACAATTGTAAAATGACTCATTTACCTAAATAAATTTTGGATCGTCGGACCACTTACTTAAACAAATAAATTTTATAAAACCTTTCTCAAAATTACTATATAAATTGCTAATATTTTAAACAACAAAATTATTTACCGTTTTACAAGCTTGGGTTGAGGCAAACTACACCAAAATTCAATACTACGTGATTTCCAAGGCGGAAGAGAGAGTGAACCTTCTTTACACGTGCTAGCTGCTTTTTCTCTCATCCTTTACACAAAGAAAAATCTTTTTTTTACCGTTTAGGTTGACACTTTTTCTACTTTTCTGACCACTAAAGACACTTATTTTTTATTTTTTATTTTTTTTTTAAATTCAAATAGGAAAGGGGATGACACCTATTTAGCTTGATCACCCACGGACCCATGATTATTAGTCCATGAACTTCAAGAAGCATAAACTCTCATGTAAGAATAATTGGTTCCACTTTATTTTATGGGAAATCTATTATAAATTTTTGAGTTAAAACGCAATTTGAAATCACTCTCTTACTTTTTAAAAATTAAATTTTACTGCTTAAGTTTTTCACAGATTTGAAATCAGTCCTTTCGTGATTTTTCCGTCCATTTTCGCAATTTCCGTTAGTACTGCGACAGTCTTTTCGCCACATCATCTTAAAATATTTTTTTATTATTATATTATTTAAAAGCTTAAAATTTTATTTTTTAAAAAAAAAAAGTTGAAAATTGGAGTTTGAGGGGTGGCTACCGAGGTGGCCTACGAGCCACCCCTTAGGGCCAGAGGTGGGGCCCGACTAGGGATGTAATCGAGCCGAGCTTTAAGATTTTAAGACTGGTTCATTTATGAGTTGAGCTTAAATAGTTAAACTCGATCTCGAGTGATCAAAGTGAAGTTCAAGCCCGAGTTTATAAACAATCTCTATACATTTATTAATAACATAAATATATAATATGTAACTATATAAGACATATTCTAAAATATAGTACATAACTATACTACATGCTATAGTTATATACTATATTATGAGAAGATATCAAGAAACAAAGACTTCCCGACCTTCCAAACTGAAAAAGAACAAAAAGAGTTATGGGATTATAGGGAAGATTTGTCCCTCATGGAAAAGGACAAAAACTTCCCCAGCTCATACATCTATAAAATGGAAGTAATTCTACATTAAGTGTCTATCAAACATCCATCAAAAAATAAGATATTTTAAAATCATTATTGGGCGTGTGATTGATCGAATTATGATTTTGATCAAATAGTAATTTTAAAAGCCACCTCATTTTTATATGGACACTTGATAGACAGTTAATGTATATTTTCATTGTTAACGATACACATTAGTCATTTTCTTTCTTCCCCAAAAATTTTTCCCCTCAATCTTTCCCTCCCTCTCTCCATCTCCTCCCTCAACCCCACCGACCGCCACCCACGAGCCCGCCACCGTCGACCACTAGCTACCACTGTCACCGTTTCGTCCAGCTCCATCTTTGGATCTCCGGCAAAAAGGTACCGTGCGTACTCCATTTCCTTCGCTATGTCAGTCTCAAACCCATCGTCTTCCCCAATCACAGTCTCGGACCCATAGGACAGCTTTCTCACCGACCCCACTTCGGTCATAGGCAAGGCCTCCGGGAGCTTCCAAAACGAGGGCTTGCTATCCGCCGACACCACAACCAATGAAGCCAAGTTCGGCTTCTCTTGCCCCGACATCTGGACGAGCCAACTCATTTGGACTGTCGAATTCTACTAGCGCCACATCTTCCTCTACTACAAGAACCCCAAGGTCTAGCCCCCCAAAATCGAGGCCTCCGAGTTCGATCACGTGCCGAGGCTACTCTCCGCTGCTATGATGGCCAGGAAGGTTGATATGAAAAAAATAGGTATGTGTCAATCTAATTTTGTTGGTTTTAGTGAAATAAGGGTTATGTGTAGGGCTGAGCATGGGGCGGGGGGGCGGCGGGGATGCCCCTTTTTTGGCACTGCCCTGTACCCTTGCGGGTTGCGAAAATCGCACCCACAAACCGCACAAAATGAGGAGAACTTGTGCGGTGCGGGGTGATGCAGGGTGGGGTGATGCGGGACGGGGGGTGCGGGTTGTGCGGGTTTAATTCCTAGATACATGATAAATCAAACCAAAGCTAGATTTTCTTAAGAACCAAACAAGAAAATCATATTCAAACAAATTACAAAAGCCAGATTCAAACAAATTACAAAAAAGGATGAAAGGTCATAGGGGAATCGTTCAATACTGGTCTTGAAGCTAGCATCGACGATATTCCGGCCGTTCCCGGTCTCCTCGTCAACCCTGATCTGGAGGCTGGAGCTTCATGACGTCCCCATAGGACTGGCAACTCGGCTAGGCCTATCAAGCTCTCCATGGTCATCTCTTCCCAAAGAAGAGATGGGAAGAACTAAAGAAGAACGTGGCAGATGCAGGAAATTGTAAAGAAGAAGTCTTTGGAAGACGAAGAAAAGAAAAGAAAAATGAGGTGGGGAGGGGGGGTGCGGCGCAGGAGAAGATGAGAAGTGTATTAGGGATTTAGGGTTAGGCATTTTAATTATTATTATTATTTTATTTACAAGGGGCGGGGATCCGGGAAAAAAAATTACTTAAACCCGCGCCCCGCCCCGCCCCGCACGGGTTGGTTAAAATCCAACTCGTACCCGTTAAAAAAACATTAAAAATTGCATTTTTAGGGGCGGGGAATGCGGGTTGGGGCGGGTTTGCAGGTTTTTGCTCACCCCTAGTTATGTGTGCTCTGTAGACTTGTTTTGTTTGAGGGGTGATTTGGAGCCTTTTCGTTTCATTTCTGATATGGGTTCAATGTCAATTTAGTGAATTGAAACGGGTTTGTGTGTTTTGAGGATTGATTGTGTTTTAGGGGTCAAATTGAGGTTTTTGGTTTCTCTTTTGATTATGGGTTGATTTTGAATTTGGTTATTTGAAATGGGTTTTTTGTGCTTTGTGTGTTAGGAGTATTTTGGAAGTCAATTTTTTAAAAAAATCAAAAACAAAAACAAAAAACAAAAAATTATGGAGTTTGGTTATGAATTTGGTGAGTTCAGTTGGGTTTCGAGTGTTTTATAAATTGGTTTTGTTCTCGGAGTCATTTAGGTATTTCTGATTTGATGTTCATTGGTTTGAAGTTGTCGTGGAATTATTTGTTTTTAGGGGTTAGAAGTGGGGTTTTTGGTGTCTGGAGTGATGTGAGGATGTGTATATATATGTGTGTGTGTCAACAATTCAATACATATTTCTCATGCATTTTCGATTCTACCGGCTTGTGTGTAGTATAAGAGCACTCCCAATGGATTATCTATTTGCAACTTTAAGTTAGAATAGATAACAAAAGTGTTAAAAAGAGACTCTATCAGCTTATGTATTCCAACTCTAGAATAAATTTTTCTTAATTCCATAAATAGTGGAACTCTACAAGTAGAGTTATACTATTCACTTCTCTATTTTTTTTTATTCTTTATCTCCACTTTTTTAGCTTTGCTTTTTTCCTTTTTCTCTCCACCACTCCACGTTCTTCTTCTTTTTTCTTCCTTTATAGTGGAGATCTAAGAGAAAGTGTGTAAAGTAGTGGAGTTATGAAGCGGGACCCATGTGGGAAGAAAAATACTATAATGAAATAAATTAATTAAAAAAATAAAAAAATAATATGGAGTTAAGAATAGATAATCGGATGTATAGTGCATTTAAAATTCATTAGCTAAACTAGATAAAATAGATTTTGATTAGCTATTCTAAATTGAAAAATACATAAACCATTGAGAATGCTCTAACATCAGCTTATTGTTTCATCATATGAAATGCAAACTGTTAATTTTAGGTTATTTAGACATATATACATACTACAGGAATCACATACTTTATTTGTTAATTTGAAATCATTTTTCTGTTGATTTAGATGTCGTCGAATTGGTCATCCTCGAGAAATGGCACTGAAGAGTTGCGGGAATGCTACTGTGGTATGAAAACATATTTAAGGACTTCATGTACGAAGAAAATTCAGGAAGACGATTTTTTGGATGCGCTCAATACGGCAAAGGCCTACATCGCAAGTATTTTGAATGGTTTGAACCACACATTTGTGAACATGGACCACATGGTGGCAAGCTTGTATAAGAAATGACGATGAGGATTAAGACCATGAAAGAAGTACTTTGTAAACAAGCAAAAAAAGAGAAACGATCAAATGTCATTTTGTTTATGTCATGGGGGTTATCTGTTGTACTTTTGTTTGCTTTTATGTGTTCATTTTAGATCACGATTGTTTATATAGTAGCAACAGATAAAAGTGGTCATGATTGTATATGACCATGAATGCTTTTTATTCTGTGTAACCTTGAACCATCCAAAAAAGAATACTTTGACTTTGAGGGTTGTACATGACATATATGTCATGTTCTTTATTTGTTCATGAAATTATTTTGTAATATTGAGGTTAAATTTTCATTTCTCATGTCACAAAATGTCGTAGACATGCATATATAAAATTTAGAATGATTAGTAAAAGCTTCCTTGGATTGACCTATTCTCCATTTCTCATTTCTCCTTGAATACCCCAAGACTCCATTAGCTTCATCCCTCTTAATTATTGAACTTAATTGAACTTAATTAAGTCATACTTTATTTGAATCTAACACCTATCCAACCCCATTTATTATTTAGAATAAGAAATTGAAAATGCTGTGGGGTAAGCCATTGAGTTATGATTTTGTTAGATACCATCATTTCAAAAACCCAATTGACTGAAATTTATATGGGTTAAAGACAGTTTTTGTATATGTGGTTTGGAAACTTTATTTTTTTGGTACTTTAGTTTCAATTCGCATCGCAAATTGAACCTGGGTTTTGGAAAAAGACGAATATGGTACCTCCGTCCACTTTTCCGTCCAAAATTTAACAGATTGTCACGTATCTACTCTCAGGTGTTGACATGTGGCACAATGTAAAAAAAATTAAAAACAGAAAATAAAATCTTTAAAATTAATAAAAAATAAACTTCAAAAAATAAAAAATATTAAAACTTAAAAAAGTTTGGAAAAAAAAAATGGAGGGGAGGCTCAGCCACCCCCAAGGCGAAACTCTCTATTTTAGGAAATGTTCTACTTCCCAAATTTTTATCCCTAAAAGTGGTTCCCAAATGATGTGTCATTATGCCATGAGATGATGACACATTTTTCAAAATGATAGATTACATGAGATTATGACACATCATTTAGGAACCAAATTTTGAAAAGAAAAAAAAATCGGATGTGTAGCACTTCTCCTCTATTTTTGTTTTTCTGCTTCTTTTTTCTCTTTGGCCATGGGGGTAACCGAACCACCCCTATGTGCCACGAGGGTGTTCGGCCACCCCCAATGGCCAAAACCCTCACAATTTTTTTTTTTTCCTCTTTGGCCATTGGGGTGATTTGGCCACCCCATATCGGCCAAGGGGGTGGCTCCTCCCTTTTTTTTTTTCAATTTTTTTACAATTTTATAAAAAAATTTTAAGTTTATTTTTTTAATTTTTTAATTTTTTAATTTTCTATTTTTTTAATTTTTTTTTTACATTGTGTCACATGTCAACACCTAAGAGTAGACACGTGGCAATCCGTTAAATTTTGGATGAAAAAATAGACGGAGATACCATATCCGTCTTTTTCCAAAACCTAAGTACCATCTGCGATGCGAATTGAAACTAAGGTACCAAAAAATAAAATTTTCAAACCACATATATCAAAAATGTCTTTAACCCAATTTATATATATTCAAGAATGGTTGCTTGATATCACAACCATGTTGCTGAGAGCAATTTCTTTTCAACTTTATAACATTATATGTACAAACAATAATACTTTATATCTCCTTATGTGCCAAAAGCCATGGAGGGCAGCCAAAAGCTTCCCTCCCTCCCTCCCATTTTCTCTTCCCTTTTCTCCTCTTTCCCTCTCTTTTCCTGTTGCTCTCGCCTCTTATGAGGTCTTTATCTTGCTAGATTTCTTTCTAGCTCTATTTGCCTCTTCGGAAGAAATTTATTTGCTTTTTATGCTTTTCTTCTTCTCAACTACACAACTATCGCCGATCATCCGCTTCATCCTCTGTGTTTTGTGCGATTTTTGGCTTGGTTTTTGGGTTGAAATTTTTGAATTTAGATCCACACTCCTACGTCAAATTTTGCACGATACGCGCCTCTCCAGTGAGTTCGCCGATGTCTTCCGCTTCCTCCAGTGCTCGCTGCAATGTCTTCCAATGTCCATGCACAGGTATGTGGCATGCACGAGCCCAGGAGTTTGTCTCCCTTTCCGACGCGCAGTGACCACGATTTGCACTCTATCCTTCCCTTGCCATGGTTGTTGGCGGTTCACGGCTGCTCCTCTAATCTACACTGGAGAGAGGTCTTCCAATGGTGGCGCGTGGCCTTCATGCGCCGCCATTGGCAGACTCTCATTCTAGCACTGTATTGTTGCTTTTACTGTTGTTTTTTTATGTTACTTGGGTTCTTGTTTTCTTCTTGAGGAAACTACTGCTTTTGAACTTGTATTGGTTACTCTCTTAATTGTAGTCCTAATTTTGAACTCTTACAACGCTTTTACAATTTCAGGTTGCTGGTTCCAGGTGAGGTGTAGATTGGTTTGTCCTAATCTATTATCCTTTAGTTTTTCAAACCACTTTGTGCAGCCCTTCAACAGGACAGAATCATTTATTTGACCAATTTCTAAAACTTTATAATTATCTCTGCTATTTTAGTTTGGTATAAGTATACTGTTGGAGCACACCTCTTTTTCATTATTAAGATCATCCAATGATCTTCACCTGTAACAATTTTTCTTATCCAATTATAAAAAAAAAATTAAAAAAAAAAAATACATTACTTATGCAATTTGCATTCTACTTTTCTTTCTTTTTGTACATAACTTGCACCCTACTACTTTCCAAATGTCATTTTCACTCCAGAATACCAAACTGAAAACAAATGAAAATTTCTGGAGCGCCACCAAATGCCACATTCTATCACAAATCATTTTAGCCAAAAACTAAATCTCGTGAGTATAATATAATTTGAACACTACATTATAACATGCACTGGAAAGAGGCTCTATGTTGTGATTTCACTAAGACCCTTTTCTGCTCCGGCTTCCAGAACCAGCAACATCCCTCATGCTAATGGGTTCATTCAAACTATACACATATCCCTGTGACCAAAGGAAGCATTTCCTCGAACACCAGGCGACGCAACTTAACGAGTAGCTCCTTAACTTGATTCACCCCCTTTAGGAGCATTGATCAGTGTTGCTAACTGCTTAAGCAAAAACAGGTCAGCTCGCACATACTTCAAATAGGAAATATCGATGCTAATGTAATAAGCAAATTGAAGAATGATCGATCTATCAGCATGATTCTTAATGGCCTTGTGCAAACACTTGAAGCATATGTTGAAGAAGCAAGTGTATAAGTTTTGGTACAATGGATAATAAAAGGTCACAACTAGACATAGGACTTGCATGGCTGAAGCTCAAAACAGTATGCCATGCCAATTCTAATCTTATTGACATTGACAACATATTATATCGACAAAGCATTCTTCCTGTCTTCAAAATGCATATATGACAAGTGTTAAGCTGCTGGATAGTGGATACTAGGCCTACCACAAATTAATGATCCTACCCTTAACAGAATGCAAGGGCATTAATGGAGACAAAAAGCCCAACCTAGAAACCAGAAAAATGAGCATTTTCAGAAGAATCAATTTACCAAATAGAGTAGAAACATCCAAGTCAAACCAGCAGACCCTGTAAGCTTGTCTGAGAATCTACATTCATAACAAACTCAAGATCACCCTTATTTTTTAAAATTCAAACACTTTTCAATGTCACCCTTGTTTAAAAAACCATCCATAACAAACTCATACACCAAAAACATAACACTTATCAAAAGTGAGAACTATAGAATCAATCGTTGGAAAAACGGGGCACAACATGATTCTGTCTCTCTCAGGATCTTTCGAGATTCCTAACATTTCTTGCATTTTTCTAAAGAAGCCCACAAAAATAAATAAAATATAAGAAGAATCCTTCCTCGCTTTTTCATTTGTTTTGCTCCTTGTCAAAACCAAGGGGACAAAAAATAATTTAATATTTAAAAAATTATTTTTTGATGAATAAGCATTGAAGTTCGAAATACATCAACACAATTACAGATTCAAGTAACCTACCGGCCAGTAAATAGTAACAAAACTAATACACTTCTAACTAGATGATACACTAAATAAAAAGAGAAAAGCCTCATGAAAAATAGAATCGTATTCAAAACAGAATTCTTAAAAGACAAACAAGTTTTACATCACATTGAAAGACAAGATAAAGAAATTGAAAAATAAAGGTAATAGCGGAAAGAATTGGACTAGCAGATTCATACCCAAAAAAGGAAAAACAAAAGAACAACATAAGCAGATTTCAACAAATAAGAGAGAGACAGACAAATAAAGCCACCGACGACTTGTATACAAGAAGGGCCCAAATCTCAGCCAAATACAACTAAAAAAAGGGGATCTAGAGAGAAAATCAAAAGGAAAGATAAAAAAAAAGAACTAAGAAAACCTTATGGTGGTTGGGTCGTTGGATTCATCAGAGCCGAACCGGAGATAAAGAACGGCCGGGGATCTGGAGATGGAGTTGAGCATACCGGTGGCGGTGGTAGCTGGTGGTCGACGATAACAAGCTCGTGGGTGGCGGTCAGTGGGGTTGAGGGAGGAGATGGAGAGAGGGAGGGAAAGATTGGGGAGAAAAACTTTTAAGGAAGAAAGAAAATGGCTGATGCGTGTTGTTAACGCTGGATTTTTATTTTTTTAGATGAGGGCTGACGTGGCATGGTGCCACATCAGCGGGAGATGGACATTTGATCGCCGGATAGAATTACTCGTTTTTCTCACAACACCTCTCTTGTTGGCTTTTGCTAACAAATGAGACCCGACTAATATTATTATTATGAATTGGACATGCTGCTCTTGTCAGCTCAAGTTGCTAACTAATGAGAATATAGTAAAGTAAATTTTCACAAATTTGAGTTCGAACTCGGCTCAAATCACACATTCAAAAATTTAATGGTCTAGCTCAAGCTTAAGTTGAGCATAACCTATCGAGTACCAAACTTGGCTTAAGTTGAGCTAAAGCTTGAACACACATTTCTAACTCGGTTCGAATAGGCATCATCATTAACAAGCCAGTCTTGAAATCCTTAAGCTCGGCTTGGCTCGATTATAGCCCTAACTACAGTGTCACCTACAATTAAGAAGAGAATCATCAAAGTGACGCCGGCCTGGGCCAGCAGGAGAGCCTTCAACGGTCAAGTCAGTAATTTTCAGCTACTCTCTTGAGGGAAGAGATGTACCTTAGTTTGGAGAGGAGAGGTCTTTTTATTTGAGGCTACCTAATCTATTTTTGGGCTTTCTTGGCCTTTTGGGAGAATGGCCCTTTATTTCAATTGGGCCTCAGCCTACCTTTTAACATGAAATTTACATGGTAGAAACTAGAAAGGTTATTAATTAAGTTGTTTGGAATCAAACGCATGAACCAGTTTCTCTTGCAATTAGTCATCATATTCTGGCTTTGAAGTCTCAACAATTCTCAAGTTCTCTCTCACACGGCAGAAGTCAACAGGGTTCCTTCATGCTTCGTAGAAAGGAAATGAACTTTTTTTTTTTTTGAGTGATTGGAAACTCTAATCTAGGCAGGGGCACCAAATAGAGTAATATATTTTATTTTTATTTTTCTTCTCTTTTTAAGGGCAATATTCAGTGCCAAACTGGAAAATATGTTGAAGAACCTACATTTACCCTTTGTGTTTTGGTTCAACTGGCTACGCATCATTGGAGGAAAAGGAATATCTCCGTTCGGTGATCCAAGACTATTCAATTATGATCTACAGCCATGAACACAATGAAGCAAAAAATAAAAAATATGATGCATTCATAGATTAAGATCTCCAAATGAGCTCTCTAAATAGTAAATATGAATCCAAATGCCCAACACTAAATGAGATTTAATTACATCAATATTTAAAAAGCACAGTCAGTAAGACAAATAAAGGGAAAACAGATCAAGGACAAAATGAGACTATATACATCAGTCTGAATTCAGTAGATGCTTATACCAGACATAATAAATAAACGCAGTAAGCAACAAACATTGGGCTGAGCATGTGCAAAGGACAAAAAGAGTTCAGGGACTCACATTTACCGTTCGAAATTGTGCAGGCAAGGAACCCTTGTAAGCATCTGCAACAGCAACAGCGGTTTCTGCAAGATAACTCTTCATTTCCAAAATTCTGGACTCCACATGTTCTTTGTATTTTGAGATTGCATCAACCAACGTAAACAGTTCACAAGCACGCATCTGAATTTCTTCTTCACTTTCTCTAATTGCTTCCTGCAACCTCAACTCAGAGGTCTTCACAGAATCATGAAAATTAATTATGACACATCCACCACTTTATACTCTTTCCCTTGATGGAAAAATGGTTATATAGATGAGTAGATTAGACTAATCATATCAAAGGCAAGATAGAAAGGCAATACCTTCAGAACCTCTGCCGCTTCTCTTTCCACAATATCTAAGTTATGAGCCTCTTCTTGAACTTCCTCCATCATCTTCTTAGCTTCAGCTGCACATCTGTGATTGTAGTCCTGTATTTCCTTCTTCAGCAAGTACAGCTGAGCTTCCAACTGCAAGTAACATTATTTATGCACCAATATATGAACGTCAAACTGTAGGCCGTCACAAAGTAATCTCTTTAAAGTTCCTCGGTGAAACTTCAACGGGTATGAAGTTCAACAAGA
Organism: Alnus glutinosa; assembly: GCF_958979055.1. Classification (NCBI taxonomy): domain Eukaryota; kingdom Viridiplantae; phylum Streptophyta; class Magnoliopsida; order Fagales; family Betulaceae; genus Alnus; species Alnus glutinosa. The sequence continues at coordinate 7,214,433 of NC_084898.1, read as the reverse complement.
AGAAAAAAGAAAACAAAAACAAAATGACAGGCGGGGTTTGGGAAGTATGGGGTAACAAAGAGAGAGGCAAAGCTGAGGTTTTGTGGTGAAATAAGGGGGTCCCACGACGGTTTCTTTTTTTTTTTTTAAAGTAATAAGCCAGTCTCATAAAAAAGCATAAGGCGCCCCTTAGTACACTAAGAGTATACAAAAAGAATCGCCTAACTAGAAAGAGAAAAACAAACAAAAAAATCATTAAAACTAATCGACAAAGGGGACACATAAGTGGAGTTGGTGCAATTATTTTCAGTGTGCAAATTATCAATTGTCTATCACTAACACCCTATGAAAGTATGTGAATGAATACCTATAGAACATAATAAGTAGACAAAGTATAGAATCCACTTATCAATATCATAGTGCAAAGACCTAGTCCTGATGCACTTACTTCATCGATGCAGGACTGAAGTTCTGCTACATTATTTCTTTTCTCCTCAATCTTAGCAGCTTTTTCCTTTGACTGTTGCTGAAGGGAAATCAATTCTTCTAATTTCTCCATGGAACTCTTCTGTATGTCATCGGCATAGGAATTAAGTGCAGGCTGAAGTTTTGATTTGTAATCAATCCCCATTATCTCAGTAGGTGTTGACCCTTTGGCATTCAATACATACTGAAAATCGTTATCAATCTTTAACCTAAAAACACCACAAACAGAGCAGTTATATCAGAGTTTGTAATCACAACACCATAGCAGGTGGGAGTTTGCATAAGGTAGCAATAAAACAAAACAAAAAATAAATAAAGATAATGAAATTATCACTGCACTATCAGACTTTCTTGGGTTCTTACAGATACCTATCATAAATATTCATCAGAGTACAGAGAAGATTGGTGAGACCCTGTATAAGAATGACATGCACAGTTCAAGAAATGGACCATGATTCAGCAAATGAGCTGGAGATCAAAGAGCACCTCCTCCCCCATGGAATGAGGTAGATGGTGAGATTACGAGGGACAAGTGTGTAAACTATCAATCCAAAAGAAGAAAATAAAAACTAGATAATGTGCAACAGAAGAATCTCACTGCTCTCAATGAAAATAAAAGGTTTAAACACCTACTAAAGCTGTGGGTGATTAATCAAGGCTGAGCAAAATTTATCACAAAACATCTATCTTAACGAAATAGGGAAGAACAATTGGAACATTTGGCAGGAAATTCACATCTCATTCGATAGGCAAACAATGCCCAAGTACTAAAACCAGGCTAAAAGCTCGAAATTTCTGAACTGAATCCCATGGCACTCGACAATTATTCTCGCTAAAAGCAGTAGGAAAGTTCCTTATTCATTTGATGGCAATAGAAAGCCAAGATGTTTAAACCATTTCAGAACGGCTACAGATGGTTCGATAATTATCAATCATTACTTGAACTACAAAAATAAATAGAGAATAAGCGAACCTCCTCATAGCCTGGTTGCATTGCATAGCAAGCGCCTCGAGCTCCTTAAACTTGTGATCAAGTGTGGAGTCAAGATCCCAGGACTTCTCGTCCCAAGCGTTCCTGGCCAGCTCAGCCTCCCCAGTATCCCTCTCCAGGGCCTGCAACTCCCTCCTCATCCTCTCCACGTCCCTCGAATTCATCGTCTGTGTCTCCACCCTCTTCTTCAGCTCCTCATTCTCCTCGCAAATCCTCTTCCTCTCCTCCACCTTCGCCTCCAACTCCCTCTCCTTCTCCTCCAGCACCTTCTCCATCGCCGCTAACCTCTCCGAGAATTCCGCAATTATGGTGTGGAACTTGTTCACGTCTTCCTCCAGCAGCCCCTTCTCCTTCTCCAGCACCTCCTTCTGTGAAGGCCCCGACCGCAGCGCCTCCGCCTTGGCCTCCAGCTCCCCCACATTGGAGCCCAACACCCCCACACTCTCAATCAAGTCCTCCTTCTTCCTCTCCACTCTCTCCACGAAAACGCCGTCCAAGGCGTCCACCGAGTCGTCGTCGCCGTGAATGTAGTGCAAGTAACTCTCCAGGACGTAGGTCTTCACCTCATCATTGTCGCCGCCGGTCAATTCCGACGGCGTCGAGGGCGACGAGAGATGATCTTTGAATAGCGCAATCTGGACGAGCCAGTGGATCAAGGCCAGAAAAGAGGGCCACTGGTGCGGAGTGCCGGGGGACTTGAGAATGGATTTGCTGAATTTGAAGGGGTAGTTGAGAGACTTGAGGATAGAGGGGAGGTCTTCGTCGAGCTTGGAGGAAGGGAAGTCGAGGCGGGAGAGGAGGAAATGGAGAGTTTGGATGATCTCCTTGGCGGAGGGTAAGGGGGTTTTGAGGGGAGGGAAGGAGAGAGAGGAGAGGTAGGAGTTGATGGTGGAGATGGCCGATTGCTGGAGAGACCGGTCCTTGTAGAGCTCAAAGGAGGCTGCGGCGGAGGGGGCGCGGCCCATGCCGACGGAGGAGGGCCGGCTGCTGGCGAAGCTGGCGTCAGAGTCTCGCCCGAACTGGCGGAGGTGCTCCAGAGGGGTCGGCGGTGGTGGTGGGTTGAACGACTCCTTTGGGCGGCGCCGCCCACCGCCGGTGGCTCTCATCATTTTCGATATTTTCTCTCTAGGGCGTGTGATTATCTTTTCAATTTTGAGTGAATTTTCCCGCTTCTTAGATTATGGGAGAATTTTAAACCATGGGAATTGGGTGTGTTTACTCTGTGTGAAACATTTACACGAATTTTGTAAACATTTTATACTAATAACCGTTAGATGCAGAGACTGGTTAGATTTAGCGTCCACGTTCCCATATAGACCGTCAGATGGAAATGTACAGATATAAGATTTCCACACCCAATACTTTCCCACACGCACGGTTCACGGGACTTTCTCGTTTTCCTAGGGGAGCCTTGGCCTGTGTGTATTAAGCTTACAAAATGTTAAGGTGAGAGTGGCAGAAGCCAGCCATTGGATGAAAAAATAGGATCCAACAGTTGTTGATGGAAACAATTAATCCCATTCACCGAGCTTATCGTCTGCATGACTGCACCAGATTTTTTCCCTTGCTTTTCCCGCCCATCCTTCCCCCAATGCGTCAGAGACAATTGCTTTACCTGTCAATGTCATGGGCCCCCGGCATTCCTCTTTTCTTATTGGATTGCCTCATAGCTGATCCAACGGTTGTTGATAGGGCATTGTTTCATAGCTGATCCAACGGTTGTTGATAGGGGATTGCCTCATAGCCTCAGAGAAAAAATCTCTGATCCAACGGTTGTCGATCTGACTATTACACTTCCCCGCACAGCCCCAAAATACAATAAACAAGGTGCATTGGCCTCATGTGCGTGATAAAAAAACACGAAAAATAACGAAATTTAAAATTTTTTTAAAAAAAATAAATAAATAAAGTAAATAAATAAACAAAATTCCCAGTTTCTATTTTTTTATATTTTTATTTTCATACTAATTTTTATAACTCTAATAGTGTTCCACACTAATTTTTATAAGAGTATTTCCAACAACTACCGAATCATTTTCTCTCAATATATGGAACAAAATTAATTTTTACTATTTTCCTATCAAAATATAATCCACAATAACTTCTTTTTACTTTTTCTTATATCAATTAAATATTATTTTTTTATTCTACTTTTATACCTTTTAATTTTTGATTATTTATGACTTTTTTACCGTTATCGTCCTCAAGCACGAGACTTCCTCTTCTTTCAATTTCTCTTTTCTACAAGCATCGTCCCCGCCTATCTAAGGGTGCATTTAGGATTACGAATTCGTAGATAATAAATGCGATTTTAAATCAAATTGTAAAACATAAATCGTTTGAAAACTGTGTTTTTAAAAATTGTGATTTGAAAACACAGAATTTTAAAGGCTAAATTGCGATTTTACCAAACCCTTAAGGTGCGTTTGGAATTGCGATTTCGTAAACAAAAATGATGATTTTAAACTAAATCGTAGAACATAAATCGTTTGGGAACTGATTTTTTAAAAATTGCGATTTGAAAACGCAGAAAATCTGTTTTTTTAAATCGCAGGTAAGATGATATTTTTTTGAAAACGCAAAACTTTAAAGGCTAAATTGCGATTTTACCAAATGCTTAGAATGCGTTTGGGATTATGATTTTGTAAACAAAAATAACGATTTTAAACTAAATCATAGAACATAAAATCGTTTGGAAACTGCGTTTTTAAAAATTGCAATTTGAAAACGCATAAAATCTGCTTTTACAAATCACAGGTAAGAGGGTGCTTTTTTGAAAACGAGAAATTTTAAATACTAAATTGCGATTTTACCAAACGCTTAGGGTACGTTTGGGGTTGCGATTTAGTAAACAAAAATGACAATTTTAAACTAAATCACAAAAAATAAATCGTTTGAGAAAAGTATTATTCAGAATAATAAAGGCTCATTATTTTTATTTTTTATTTTTATTATTTTGTATTTTAAAGGCTCCTTAAAATATTTGAGAAAAGTATACATATCCTCATTCAATTATCACTCAATTGTCAATGTCCCCACAAACTATTAATTGTGCCAATGCCAATTTCTGATGGATTCTCTAATGGTGTACATTGAAAGAGAAGTTGTTGCAACAATTAGCATAGATTTAATCATAGATGGTTTTCGGGATTCAAAAACATGACGGGTTCCATTTTAATAGGTGTTTTGGCTGAAATTTAATGTATTATGAAACACATATTTTGTATATTTTCTTTTGTTGAAACTAAATTGATGTTAATTTCGTCTTTATATATTTATTTTATCTTCAATCTTTATATATTTCTTATTCATACTTTGACCCATACTCTTATTTTAATATATATGTAATTTATGCCTTGACGGCTTGTCTCATGCCCAAAATATTTTTTGGCTCCGTCCCTGCTTGAGGGAGCGCTTGTAGTTTTCCACCATTTAGGCCCCTCCTATATGTGGCTACAGTTAGTCGCCCTCTTCTACCATTTTTATTTTTATTTTTAAATAATAATAATAATAATAACAATAACTATCTATTATTTCACTCGTATTTGCTAAAACATAACAGCATTGTTTGGCAAGCAACACAAAAATTTTCAACTTTATTTTCACATTTTTAAAAAACAATTAACATCAAAACATTTTTACTTTTTTCACTTTTTATATCACATTAATAATTTTTTATTACTATTTAAATAAAAAAATATACTACAATACAAAACTTTTTTCACTTTTCTATACAGATTCATTATACTTTATATCACATCTATCACTTTTTTAAAGCTCAAAAATTCTTTCCCCACTATTCTCTTCTGTTCCCTCATTTGCCAAACATACCCAACATTTTAGTAGATGAAACCACAATTTTCTGCAATGCAGTACCACAGTGAAAAGTGAAAAGGATTATAGAAGCATTTTCTCAATATGATCAATCTATTGAAGGGTGACTATGAGCTATTAATATGCAATTACATTGAGTACCCTCTTCAAATTATTAGGATCAAGATTCATTAAAAGTCTTAAGGTAGTACTCTACAGTATACAAGGTAGGATTCTTTAAATCTAACAATTATTTTTACTTTAAATGAGTAATCGCTTGTTTGGGTGTGCGATTTTTTGAAAAATTGTGAATATTAAGAGAATTTATATTTTGAAATTATGTTTGGATGGTTTAGAAAGCTTGAGACAAAATTTTTTTAAAAAAAAATAGATAAAATCTGAGTATAATTTAAATTTTAAAAAATATTTGAAAAAGTAAAATGACCCAAACATGCCATCAGATATTATTATCTCACAATTTATCACATTTATTTAGAACATTAAATGTTATTTTGGCTAGTTGAGATGCAAATAGAAATGTTACACATTACACTCTCATCTCGACCCTATTTTATTGAATTGATGTGGCAGTGTCTATCAGTCTATATATTTATTTTCAACATTATCAATCAAAAGACTGATGGGTACTACTACATTAGCCTAGTAGAATGATGGTCTGATAGAGGTTTGTATGTAGCATTATTCTTGATGCAAATTTGGGTAAAAAATGTAGCTGCATCCGAGTAGCAAACTTTAACTCAAAATGTGGTGAATCAAACGTAAAATAAAATAAAATATAAAACTTTTTAACTCATGATCAGAGTGACATATGATAAGACATGTTATTGACTCTAAAATGCATGTACTTTGAAAAAGAAAAATTATTTAAATAGAATAGTAAAAATGAATAAATAAATTAGAGAGTGATATGTAAGTGATTTGAAAAGTGGGTAACTATAATTAAAAAAAAGTTTTTTTTTTTTAACTAAAATTTAAAAAAATTTGTTGAACCGAACGTGAATGCTTTGACAAACCTTTGATATCCCTTACTTCATTCCTTCATACAGTCATTACTAAATACTCAAATATTAAATGGGAAAAGATGGTCAAATTATTATGGGTCCATTTGATAATGCTTTTTAAAAAATTATTTTTAATTTTTGATTATAACGTGAAATATATGTGAATGTATTTTTTAATATTTTAGAGTGTTTTATGTTTTAAATTATTTGCTAATAATTTTGCATTTTCGCTAAAAAGCAAAAAACAAACCTAAAAGCATTGCGAAACTTGATGTCAATATTTCATAAGTGATGTTTGGATCTAATTCGATCTCCACGAAAAGTAGGGAACTCGACATATAGCTCATCCTATATTTTTATTAATTGAGTATTTAGCACAAATCAAGAAAAAATAATTTTTAAAATGACAAAATATGAAGGGCATGTTTGGGTAACATTTATTTATTATATTTTATTATTTTTCATAAACATGTTTGGGTTATTTTTTAGAATTCAAACTACTTAGATTTTATTTATCTTTTTTTCTTTTTTTTTAAAAAAAAAAAAAAATTGTCTCAGATTCTATAAACCATCAAAATATAATTTCAAAAAACAAGTTGTTTCGGTATTCGCAATCCTATTATTTACATTTTTCAACTAACTAGATTTTCCAACCTTGTATTTTGAAAATGTTGAGAGAATAATTCTATTCCAAGTCGAATTAGGATAGTAGTCCCAATCTAGATTCAACAAGGACTCTTTGAAGAATCTGATCAACAGTCCAACTCTTAATTGAATGAGGATATGACTCCCAGACCAAATCAAACTCGAAGCACTCTTAGTTTGTGTGGAAATAGTAAATCCAAATCAAGTTTGACTTCACATTTTTGCCTAGATTATTTTATGCATTGAGCATAGAGAAATGATCCCTACACTCATTTCTCACAACAACTCCACAACAAGCTGATGTGGCTAGTAATATTTTATGAGAAATAATCCCTACACTCATTTCTTACAACAGCCCCACAACAAGCTGACGTGGCTGGTAATATTTTATTATTTTTTTACAAAAAGAAATGAAAAAAAAAATAATAATAATAAAATATTACCAGCCACGTCAGCTTGTTGTGGGGCTGTTGTGAGAAATGAGTGTAGGAATCATTTCTCATATTTTATTATTTTTTTACAAAAAGAAAACAAAAGAAAACAAAAAAATAATAAAATATTACTAGCCACATCAGCTTGTTGTGGAATTGTTGTGAAAAATGAGTGTAGAGATCATTTCTCTTGAGCATATTTATTTTTTTTCTCAGAAGCTAATTTAGCCACGTCTCTTCGAAAAATATGTAGTTCACACCGTACCGGAAACTATACCAACAAAAAATAATTGTTGAATTTTTGAAAACTCTACCTTATAAAAACAATAAGAGGATCCTCATTCGTAGTAATATTTAACAATTTTTTTCTTTTTCTGACGCATAAAGTTATAACAAATAGACTCTAAATTCGTATTATGACGTATGCATCATGCAATGAAGTTTAACTTCCGTCCATCACTCCTCGAGTCCTCGTCACACAAAGCGGCAACGTTTTCGAAAATTTGTATAATAATGTTTTTTGTTTTGTTTTGTTTTTTTTTTTTTTAAAAAAAGGGATTGGTCAGAAAGAACTCGAAAAATATCCAACAAGATTTTGTTTTGAAAAAAAACTCGAAAAATCGGTTCCCTACTTTACTCACCGGAAACTTGACCGTTGAAGAGAAGGGTTTTTTTTGTTTCTGAGAGTATTTTCCCATCGAGGGGGCTTTTACAGGGTTTGGGCATGGGGGAATCAAACGCGGACCTCTTCGATCCAAGGACGATCATGGGCTCGGACTTATCGACGGGTGGGCTGGCATGCAGGTCCGGGTCTGGGTCTGACTCGGACTTCGCGTTCGCCTTTAACGACAGCAATTTCTCCGATCGGGTCCTGAGGATCGAGATAATCCCCGATTTGGATTTGGCCGAGACCAAATCGGACGGCGAGGGTGGCACCTGCATCGCTGTTTGGGCCCGCAATAGGAAGAGACGGAGGGACGAGATTAAGAAAGATACTGGTAAGAGAGTTTGTGAGTGTGTTTGTGTTTGTGAATTGATCGTTGAATGCAACTGGTTTCTGTTTGGTTCGAATTCGGAAGAAAAGTTTTGGCCTTTCCGTTTTCGGTTCGAATCATTGATGAAATTATGATTATTATTTTTTTAATTTCTTTCATTCTTGTGATAAATTGTTGGTACTTGATGTGAATTTGGTTTTTTGTGGTGGAAATATTTGGCTTTTGGATGAATTTTGAATTCTTGGAAGAAAGATTATTAGGATTTGATAGTCTGAGTGTGATGGTTCCCTGAGAAACTTCTGTTTCGTTGTGGTTATCTATGATAGCAACCAGTTAGATATCGATTTGGAGGATTGTATGGTTGAAGATTGAGGTCTCATTTGGCGAGAATGATACTAATTAGGGCATTTATCCTTAGCTGATGTTGTGATTATGAGACAACAGACTACTATTGTAGATGTGGAACATTTTCCATGGGTACCAAGGAGTATATAATTTTGTAGAACCGTCTGGCTCATAGTGTGCATGTTGAATTTAGAAATGTTGGAGCTGGGGTTAAGTGATTGAACCAGGAGTAGGCTTGATTTGGCATGTATTTCCCATTATGATTTGGTGATTTGGTGCCCATGATCCTAACTCTATGTTGTGATTGTGATACATCACAGTTATTGTAAATGTGCAATGTTTACATTCCAGGAGCATGATATTAGAACCTTCTAGCCCTTAGTATGCTTGTTGATTTTTTTTTTTTTTGGATTAGTAATTGACCCCAATAGGAGGGAGAAGGGGAGATTCGAACTACCTAGTGATCTATGCTTCTTGAGGCTAGTATGCTTGTTGATTCTATGAATGCTGGGGCTCGGGGTCAAGTGATTGAACCAGGAGTAGTGCCTGATTTGGTATTAATTTCCCAATTTCCCAATTCTGATTTGGTTGTCCAGTTAAACATCATAAACACTGTTTGATTATTTTCCCATCTTGGGTGGGTCAGATTGCTTTAGGGACATTTTACTGAACGTTTGATAGTTTATGGCAGTATATGTTAGCATATGATACAGTTGGAATATTATCTTATTTACTGACGACTGTTGGTGGCCTCTGTTTCACAAGTTTTATGTTTTAATGAATATATATGGTTTTAATGCTTTTGTGGTGATTATTCTGCTCATTGTGGTTTTTTTTATCCTTTTTGCTGCAAAGGCATTGTGCTTGGAACAAAAAGCCTGCGAACGACCTTCCCTCTACTACCCTGACTATTGTGGTAACTACATAATCTACCATGTTAGGAAGTTACACAAGCCTTTACACTGCTGTTAATTCCAAAAACTAGTTATGTTTAATGAGATGTTTACTCTTCTCATGGGTGAAACTCATTTTGGACATTAGTGCTACAGGTGATTTGGTCTGCATTGTTGGGTGGGATCCTTTCTCCAGCTTTTACCCTTTCTATTGAGTGAAATGCATTGTGCACATGGAATATTTCGTGCTATAATCATGTTTGATGGGATTCAACTCTACTATATGTGAATTAATCCACATCTATTAGAATTTTTACTAGTAATGATTTAACATTGATTTCTTGCTATTGTTATGATGGGGTTTTGACCTCCCCAATTTTTTATTTTTTATTGGACTGCTATACTTGGGATTAGGGGTGAAAATGTGGGCAGATAATAACCATATGCGGCTGCGGTTAGCAAAAACCATTATCCGCATATGCGGGTACGGATAGCAGCTTTAGGGTACGCGGTTGTGGTTAATAACTGCATCTGCATTCTCTTTATATATAATATATATTATATATATATTTAATTAAATTCACTAAAGCGATGTCTTTTTGAATTTGATAAGTTTATGACCTTTAGGTTATGTTAGGTTTTTTTCACTATCATCTCAAAATCATACCTCATTACATTTATTTATTTATTTTCTTTTTTGAGTAATCAAAATCCCGATTACTGTATGAGACAATGACATTCTATGGCTGATAATAATGAATTGTGTAACAAGTGAAATCTTAATTTGTTTAAGCTTGCATATAGTAATGACCACATTATTTAATCTTGCATATAAATTTAGATAGTAATCTAAAACGGTCATTACCTCATATGCGGATAGCGGATAATAACCGTATTAATAACTACAATAACAGCGCGGATGTGAGTAGTAAGCGAGTGACGCGGATGTGGATACCTAAAAGTGATAGTCGCATTACGTGGATGCAGATATTGCCAATGTGGACTGTTATACTTAGGATTAGGGGTGAAAATGCGGGCAGATAATAACCGTATGCGGTTAGCAAAAATCATTATTTGCATATGCAGATACGGATATCAGTTTTAGGGTATGCGGTTGCGGTTAATAACTGCATCTGTATTCTCTTTATATATAATATATATTTAATTAAATTGACTAAAATGACGTCATTTTGAATTTGGTAAGTTTAGGACCTTTAGGTTATGTTAGGGTTTTTTCACTATCATCTCAAAATCATACCTCATTACATTTATTTATTTTTTTCTTTTTTGAGTAATCAAAATCCCGATTACTGTATGAGACAATGACACTCTATGGCTGATAATCATGAATTATGTAACAAGTGAAATCTTAATTTGTTTAAGCTTGCATATAGTAATGACCACATTATTTAATCTTGCATATAGATTTAGATAGTAATCCAAAACGGTCATTACCTCATATGCAGATAGCGGATAATAACTGTATTAATAACTGCAATAATAGCTCGGATGTGAATAGTAAGCGAATGACGCGGATATGGATACCTAAAAGTGATAGTCGCATTATGTGGATGCAGATATTGTTAAAAACTACATCTGCATTTCCACTCCTACTTGGGATTGTGACTCTATTTTATCTTGATTGGATTCCCATCACTTGGGTTAGAATTGAAGTAAAACTTTGTGTGGATAATGGGGATGTTGCCATGTAGCTTAGCCATTTAACTTCTGGTGGCCCTTCTATTCTGTATGAGAATGATGTTTGGATTGGAGTTTAATGACCTGTGACATACTTGTTTCCTACTTTTCTCATGTCCCTTCTATTAACAATAGAGTGGTTAAAATAACAATTTTGTAATCATTAACTTGTTTCTAATTACTCATTAGCAATATCTTCATTTTCGTATGCACGGATGCACTGTCTAACTCCCAATAAGACTTTGAGGCACTTTTTAGGTTTAGAGCATAGATAGTTGGTGGAGCAGGGCTATAGCTTCTCCCTTCACAAACATAACAGACTTTTAAGAAAACTTTTCACATGTTCTTATATGAATATTTTGAGAAATCAGGTATTTATTTTTATAGCAGTAGAGGCTAACTTACTACTTTAGAAAAAATAAAAAATAAAAAAAAATAAAGAATAGAGAGGTGGCCACATGGCCACACCATTAGGTCAGAGGTGGCTGTGCGACCACCCTCTCTCTTGTACGCTTCTCGTCCGCTGGTGGCCGCACAGCTTGTATATTTTTAATTTTTTATAAATAAGAAGTTAGGCTCCACACATGGAAAACGAAGAATGTGTTTTCTCAAAATAAACATTTTTAGGTTTTGTTTCTCTGTAAACAGAAACACTTTTCAAAAAAATTACCAAATAATTTTCTTTTATGGGCTCCATAGAAAATACTTTTCAACTGTGGACCCCACTAAAAACACTTTTCAACTTTTTATCACACCAAAAAAAAAAAAAAAAAAAAATTCCAAAAAAAAGAAAAAAGAAACAGTTTCCAAAACGTTTAACAAACATAGACATGTTTTATGTTACTGCATTCACTGATATGTAAGTATTTAATTTGTAAAAGTCAGTGCTAAATTTATGAGATTTATTTGGCAGGAATGGTATGAATATTGTTTTTTTGTTCTGTTTGTCACCTTTAATGGTGGTTTGGCTTGGCTTTTAAGATTATTTACTGATCGCTTGGTTTGTCGTTGTGCCAACTCTTGCAGACCTAAATCTAGGTTTTAATCCCATGTTAATATCTACTATTACTGATTTGAAATATTATTCCCTTTGCCCTTAGCAGTGGATTTCCTCGTCAACTTCGGGGAGCAGATTTTAAACTGTGACATGCCAGATACGGAGGATGGTGTCAGCTCTGGAAATGAAGATGAGGAAGATGTGGCAATGATTGAGGAATTACCTTCAGGTGTTGGAATTAATTTGAATCAACGTCTTCTTACTTATCAAAAAAAAAAAAAAAAATTAATTTGAATCAACGTGGTTTATCTTATTCTTTTCTTTTATGATTTGCTTATCTCTATCTAAGCTTGAAGACCTCCTAATTGTTCTTATATGGAAAACTGATAATGATTATCTTGTATTGGTTATTGCAATTTTCTTTCTATGGTATTATCTTTATGTGGAAATGATATTTCGCCCTAATATATGGAGAATATGAAGTTGTGCTTTGTCCACTACTTGTAAGCCTCATGCGTGTTAAGTATGTAAATTTTCATTTTTGCACCCATTTACATGTATGTATGGTGGTACATATGCGTTAAGTGCAGCAGTATGTAATTTTATCAACTATCAATTGATATTGATATGTTTTCACTCTGTTAGAAACTTTTGTAGGTGATGAAGCTGCACCTAGCAATGATTCATTGTGGAGCATGGACTGCTCAACAGTTCTTAGTGTCAAAACCTTACACATAAGCTCTCCAATTTTAGCAGCAAAAAGTCCATTCTTTTATAAGGTGAGGGGTCTTAATCTGGTTGTGAAAGTTTTGTTCCTTGAATAGTTTATTCTTATTGGGTTCATGCCTCTTGTAGTTGTTTTCGAATGGCATGAGAGAGTCAGAGCAGCGACATGTAACCCTACGAATCCATGAATCTGGTAATTACACAATCTTCATTAGTTTGTTATTTGGCTACTTTTTTTTTTAATTTTTTATAAGTGAGAAGAGACAAGTGGAGTTACAAGGGCAGATCCTTCCCTCTCTATCCATGGGAAGATCCAGGAGGGGCAGAATGGAAAAGGGAATACTTCCAGAGAACATAACAGAAGCAACCCATTTTGCGAGGTTATGGATGCGAAAATTTGCACTCCTGTGGATCATGGATACTGACCAATTCTGAAGAGTGGAGTGGAAAGCAAGTTGCCAATTCTGTTACTTGGATACTTGTCACAATGTTAATCTATTCTTAAATTATAATTGTCAAACTGTCACTCTCCTATTAAAATGGTTGAAGTTCGGTTATAAAATAAAATAAAATAAAAAAGAAAGAAGAAAGTGGTTCCCCGTCTTTGGTTTTAATATTCCCACCGGAACCCATCTCCCACTTCTAGTCCTTTTGTGTGTATATGTGTGAGTTTCTGTTGGCTTCTCTATTTTATAAGATAAATGTTAATTAAGTACTGTTTCTTTCTTGTTATGCTGGAGCAGAAGAAGCGGCCCTTATGGACCTTCTTAATTTTATGTACAGCAATACTTTGTCAAGAAGGACACCTACTGCTCTGTTGGATGTGCTTATGGCTGCTGACAAATTTGAGGTTGCCTCGTGCATGAGATATTGTAGTAGATCATTGCGGAACTTGCCAATGACTTGCGAGTCTGCATTGCTCTATTTAGATCTTCCTTCCACTGTTTTAATGGCTGATGCAGTTCAGCCATTGACAGATGCAGCAAAACAGTTTCTTGCTGCCCGCTTCAAAGACATGACTAAGTGAGCTTCTCTCTTTCACATTTCTTTTTCTTTCTCAATGATTCTTTAATTCATGGAGTTTATATTCTCAAATGGTAAAATTTTGTTTGAACTTAGTATAATGTGGACGTATGATATGTTTTTCCCTCTTTGCCAACTTTGTCAATGGTTAGGATGGGTGATCAACCTTGTGAAGCAGTTCCTGCATTTTTGCTAGATTAAACAAGATAATAATAACGTTCAAATTTCAATTATAGTGACTTAAGTTTCAAAACCACAGATATGAGAAAACAATATTGATTTGCTGCATTGCTTGCCAGGATTCAGGATGAGCTGCTAAACTTGCCCCTGGCTGGTATAGAGGCAGTGTTGTCCAGTGATGATCTCCAGGTGGGTTCAGAGGATTCTATTTATGAATTTGTGCTGAAGTGGGCTCGGATCCACTACCCAAAACTCGAGGACCGAAGAGAGGTCCTTGGCTCACGGCTCTGTCACCTCATCCGGTTTCCATACATGAACTGCCGAAAGCTAAGGAAGGTTTTAATCTGCAATGATTTTGATCCTGAGCTGGCATCAAAGCTTGTGCTCGGGGCTCTCTTGTTCAAGGCTGAGACACCATTCCGGCAGCGTTCCCTCGCTGCAGAGGAGGCCAGTGGCACCTGCCACCGATTTGTGGAACGGGAATACAAATATCGCCCAGTCAAGGTGCTGGAATTTGAACTACCCTGTCAACAGTGTATTGTGTACCTGGACCTGAAGCGGGAGGAGTGTGCACGGCTGTTTCCTGGTAGTCGACTTTACTCGCATGCTTTTTACCTGGGTGGGCAGGGGTTTTTCTTGTCAGCACACTGCAACATGGACCAACAAAGCTCATTCCACTGCTTTGGGCTTTTTTTGGGGATGCAAGAGAAGGGATCAGTCAGTTTTGCCGTTGACTATGAGTTTTCGGCAAGGTCTAAGCCCACTGAGGAATTTGTGAGCAAGTACAAAGGAAATTATACTTTCACAGGAGGGAAGGCTGTTGGGTATCGAAACCTGTTTGGAATGACCTGGACAGAATTCATGGCTGAGGACAGCCTTTATTTCATCAATGGTGTTGTCCATCTTAGGGCTGAGCTCACGATCAGGAAATGAGCTCATTTCAGGTCTCATTTGGTGAACCCTTTGATGGGTTCAGTTAGCCTAACACCTTTCTCTCTTTCTCTGATTTACATATGGCCAGCCCTTGTTTTATTTTTGTGTTTAGAGGCTGTGTGTAATAGTTCTGTTACTGATCCACAACAATTGCCTTTTTAGGTAGAACTAGAAGGATAAAAATTGGGATTTGTAGTATAATGGGTTCTCCTTTGACTTTATGCTCTTAAAGGGGGAGAAATGTCTGTTCACAATGGCTACAAATGTTCGTGGGACTACTTTAGGGCACATTTTTTCTCCTTACAATTGGTCAACCGACCTGACATATTAGATACACTTGCCTCTTGTATCCCTCACTCTTTTAGTCTCTTAACACATTTCCTGCTTGTCTTTAACTATCTCTAGCTCTCACTCTCTCTTTCTCCCTAACCAAATCCCTCGTAAAGTTGTAAACCATAAAGTTGAGATAAGTTGATAGTCATAAACAAACTCAGGCTCGAGAATGACAAGCACGAACAACAATTATTGGGACTCGCATACATTATCACTCAAAGCCTAGTTTTGTTCACGTTTTGTCTTTCAGTTCTTTGTTCTAAAGCCCTCTTTGCAGTTTTCTTTGGTTTTTGGGTTAAATACCTTATAGGTACTTGTGGTTAGGCATTGAATCAAATAACCGTCTCGATTTCAAATAGTGTCACAAGTGGTATTATTGTGACAGACTAATATTACAGGATCATCAAAGAAGCAGAAAAAATTATAGAATAGCAAATAACAGTACAAATGATATCGAAATTCAAGTGGTTCGGCTTAACAAACCTACATTCACTGGCAGAATTCACTATAAAAAATGGTGGAGTACAAAGTGCAGTACAAAGGAAACCACTAAAACTCAAAAATTCAATACACCCTTATCTCACTCTCACACAACAAAAGAGAACTAAATACAATAGAGAAAAATTTCTCTAGTTTACTTATCTCTCGGTATGCCAGAAAAATAGTGAGAAATACAAGTAAGATTACAAAGGAGACAAAATGGACTTATCTCTCTCTCCTAAATGGTACTGCCGAAATTGTTGCTTGAAAATTCTTTTTCTTGTCTGAAGCTCTCTTTCTCGCACAACACCACTAAGAGGACCAAATGTGTCTTCTTCTTCTTGTCTGAAGCTCTCTTTCTCGCACAACACCACTAAGAGGACCAAATGTGTCTTCTCTCTAGAGGACCGAAGATGTTGGCTTCAACACTTCTTTTTTCACAAGCTTCTCAAAGAAGCTAGCTTCCAAAGGACGCTTTTCCAAAAACACATACACATGTGGACTAAAGATAAGTGAAAAAAGAAATAAGAGAGGGGAGCCCACAAAAAGACTTGTAAAAGACAAGTCATTACTTTACAAATCTCTACATTGACTTGAATTTCATCAAGTATTCAACACAAATCTCCTAAATGCATATTCTCCAACACCTCGAAGGGCAATTACAAGCTACAAACAACAATCAAGTATAAGCACCTCTTGAACTTGTAAACCAAAACTGGCTTAGTCAACATATTCACTAGATTTTCCTCATAGACATTTTCTTTAATGCGATATCTCCTCGTGTCACAACCAGATCACCAGCATCATCTGAATCAGCATACCTAATGACACTAGAATTGATACCACTGTCTCTGTCAAAGATTGAATCAACATCTGTAACACTCCGTAAATAACGAAGTATCCATTTCATTGCTTGCCAATGAACCTTTCCAAGACAAACAACACTGACTGCATGTGAAGCATCTGGACGAATGCATACCAAAACACACATGATGCTCCCAAACGCACTAGAGTAAGGTACATGCGACATGGAATGCTTTTTTCTCCTTGCTCTATTGTGCTAACAATGCTGATAGTCTGAAATTATCTGAAGAAGACACATTAGTTGAATTTGTCACCGTATTGCCCTGAAGAAAGTAGAGGTCATCAACCTCGTTACCTTCCATCACAACCAATGAGCATTTCTTAACCCAAATGACTCCCTCTTCATCGGAATACTCGTATTCAAGGGAGTCCAAAATGCCCAAATAAATAAGATTTATCTTCAAATTTGGTACGTGCTGAATATTCTTCAAAGTCCTAACAATCCCGTCATGCATCCTTATTTTGACTGCACCAATACCCACAATCTTGCAGGTGACGCCATTTTCCATCAAGAGTGAACCACCATTGACTGACTCATAATTAATAAAATAATCCTTTTTAGGGGACATATGAAAAGTACATGTAGTATCAAGGACCCACTTGTCGTTAAGACTGAAGACGACCATCCGAATCGGTAACTGCAAGGACTAATTTTGAATCCTCAGAATTTCCTTCAACAACATCAGCCATAGAAGAGGAATTTAGCTTATGCCACAGAAGAGGAATTTAGCTTATCACATTCCTCTTGATTTTTCAGTTTCGAACTCAGATTTATAATGCCCATATTTTTTACAATAGTAACACTTCACTTTGTTCTTTGAGTTAGACTGCAATTGGCCTCCCCTATTTGAGCTCTTCCTCCATATCGACCTCTAAAATTAGATCAATTTTCCAAATGACCACTAACAAATAAACCCCCTGCCTGATTTTCACTACCTTTACCATTTAATCTTGTTCTCAAAGCAAATTTAACATCAGCTAAGGAGATGGTATCTTTACCGTACAACATTGAATTAACAAAATTATCAAACAAATCCGGTAATGAACATAACAAAATTATTGCTTGATCCTCATCATCTACTTTAATATCAATATTTTTCAGATCCAAAATAATTCTATTAAAGTCATCTAGATAATCATAAAGATGCATACCTTCTTGCATCTAGAGGGTATATAATCGTTGCTTCAAATACAATCGGTTCATGAGGGATTTCTTCATGTATAAGCTCTTTAGCTTTTTCCAAAGTCCAGCAGCAGTTTCTTCATCAGCAACTTCTCTCAAAACTTCATCTGAAAGAGACAACAAAATTGCAATGTGGGCTTTTTCTTCAAGTTCCACATATTCTCAAATTTCTTCAAGTGCTTTAATACCAATTCTTTCCTCGGATTGTTCAAAAATCTTCGCCAAACCTTCTTGTCATAACAAAGCCCGCATTTTAAGTCGTTATAGACTGAAACTATTCTAACCATCAAGTTTTTCTACTTCATATTTTACAATAGCCATCCTGCAAAATAAATACCCAAGCTCTGATACCAATTTGTTGTGACAGACTAATATTCTAGGATCATCAAAGAAGTAGAAAATATTATAGAATAGCAAATAACAACACAAATGACACTAAGATTTAAGTGTTTCGGCTTAACAAGCCTACATCTACTGGTAGAGACGATCCAGGAAAAATTCACTATAAAAAAGGATGGAGTACAAAGGAAACCACTCAAACCTAAAAGCCCAATACACCCTTATCTTACTCTCATACAACAAAAGAGAATTAAATACAAAAGAGAAAAATCTTTCTAGTTCCCTTACCTCTCGATATACCAAAAAAATAGTGAGAAATACAAGTGAGAATACGAAGGAGACAAAATAAACTTATCTTTCTCCCAAAGGGTGCTACCGAAATTGCTGCTTGGAATTTCTTCTTCTTGTCCGAGGCTCTCTTTCTCGCACAACACCACTAAGAGCTAGTGGCCGAATGTGTCTTCTCTCTAGAGGACCGAAATTTTGCACTTCTTTTTTCACAAGCTTCTCGAAGAAGCTAGCTTCCAAAGTAAGCTTAACACATACACGTGTGGACTAAAGATAAGTGAAAAAAGAAATAAGAGAGGGGGGGCCACGGAAAGACTTGTGAAAGACAAGTCATTACTTTATAGGTACCTGTTGTTAATGAAAAAAGAGAGGAAGAGTTGACCCTTGGGGTGGCTGAACCCACCCCATGGTTGTTGGGGGTGGTTTGGCCACCCCAAAATGCTAAAAGGGGGAGGGGGAGGGGGGGGGGGGGGGTGGGGGGGAGAGAGTTGGCCCTCCCAACTCCCAAGCTAAGAATATCTACACGTATCACTGCCCTAGGCGTAAATTATTGTTTATTTTGTTTAACTTTATTTTTAAATTTTGCCCCTCATCAACCAAAATTCTGGTTGTGTTATTGGGTGCTATGGCATGTTTTATGTAATTAACACTTTTTTTTTTTAAAAAAAAAAAAAAGTGGCTGACATAGGAAGTCACATAAAATATGTTATATCAACCGGTGTGAAATGTATGTGAAGAGTAACAGTACTCTATTGTGTTTTGGTACTTATGTAAGGTATTATGTATAGTTCGAAATGTTTTTAGAAGACTATGTGACAAAATAGGTCTTTGAAGTACCTATGGTTGTCACCAAAAATACCATTAGCAATGCTTTACTTTAAAATGTTTCCTAAAGAGCTTATTAATTCACTATTCTGAGGAATTCAAACATAATTCTGCGATATCCAACCAAATGCAGCCTATTTGATAAATTTATTGTTTCAAATGTTTATAATGTCACATGTTATATTTTTTATTATTCTAGTGACCTAAACCTCATTTTTAAATGACACTTTCCCAAATTCAAGTTTAAAGGTCCAACAAATACAACAAGCACCGAAATGTGAGATTGAATCAAATGAGTGAGGTGATTCAAGGCCGTTCTTCCATGATCTTATGATAGGAATCAAAGGAGTAGAAGACCTAATCCCAAACAATTGGATTAGGATGAGCATCATCATAGAAGAGGCCGAGTTTTGATGGGAGTCATGAGCAGTAGTAGAGTCGTTTATCTCTAGTAGTAATTGGTCATATTCTTATCTTTCTCAAGGTATCTTATCTTATCATGCAGTTGAGTCTTGTTATTAGTAGGTCTAGTATTAGAAGGGTTGGGATCTTGGAGCCATGTCTTCTATATAAATAGTAGTTATGAGAAAGAGAAGGTCATTGAGTATTTTTATCAAACAACTCCTACCCTAAATAAACATCCCCGAACAGGCTAGGGTTAGTGTCGTCCTTATACAAACTCAGAGACATAAAAATCATAAGGTCTGCCAAAGTACTTAACTAGGATGCATGATTTCTAAAGTGAACGGAAATGGTTAAATTCATAAACTTCATTACAAGCGGAAACGATTATCAAAATAACAGTTAAGTCTGACAACATAGATAAAATCCCAAAGGGCATAAGTTCGTGCTAGTGCACGTGTGACAAAAAAAGGGTCATGCAATGCTCCTCCTACTAGCCTAAACTCCCATTTCCGGCCGCCTAGGTCTCACTGCTCAAAACCTGAAAACAAAACAAGTAAGGGTAAGCGAGAAATGCTCAGTAAAGTAGTCATCAACCATAAAACAGTTGAGTTAAATTCATTTTTCTTTAAAATCTAAAAAAAAAAAACAATTTTAGTTCCTGTCGCAGTTCAAGGCACAATTAACACATATTACTATTTACACAAGATAACCTTCTTATTAAAAATCATTTCTTAAAACATTGAATCTCTTAAAAACCCTTCCAAACTTCTTGTGTCATATCGTTAATTAAATGCGATTCGATTCTCAATAAAACTAAGTTAAGGCCTATTCTTTTATAAGGAACATATAATTATACTAATATACTTAAAACTGATTTCTCATAATAGGGCTCATGTACACTATTACGCCCTGTGTACTTAGGGTTGCATGGTCTTTGCTATGACCATGGCAGGTAACTGTGGCCGCAGACCTGCCCCGTCAACTAATTAATCAAAGTGCACTTAGTATGACTTCGAGACGGATTACTGCCTTTTCAACGTTTTTTAGCGGGTGCGCTTCCATCTCAAGCAACGGTACCGAGCTTAATCCTCTGTGAATCTCTGTGAATATCTCTATGGCCAAAATAATAGTCTCCTTCATGCACGTGCCTCTTTTATAAAAATCTCATTCTCATAAATTATTCTTATTCCTTTCACTTTCTTGTAGTACATCTTGGGGCAATGTGTGGGAGAGTTTTTTTTTTAACACTTCTCTTTTCATTACTACCAAAAGTAGTGACTTCCCATCTCGAGAATAAAATAAGCAATTTTTTCTATAATTGGAAAGTCCTTTAGAACTGAGGTTTTCTCAAAATCGCTGCTTTCAAAAATATCATTTCCACCAAATACTTTCATATCAAAACTAATTTAAGACAAATCCTTCATGCAAACAATATAAATTGAAATACAGAACGAGAAAAATTATTCGCAAATATGCTAATAAAGGGATAAAATAATATGACATAAAACAATTTTAGAAGGAGTAGATGATTTTTTACATCTTTGAACGCAGCTCTTGAAATTTCCTGGCAGCTAGCTAGTCACCTGAGTACAGGTTCAAACAATTATTACTACTTACTCATCACTGGACACATAATAACTTATCTAATGTTCGGTCTGCTAGTCTAATGAGAATGGATTCCAAGTTAAAAAATTTAAAAAGATTCGACATGCATAAATTTATTAATACCAGTTCCTTTATGATTTGTGTACATGTTTTAACATATATTAAAAGAAAGTATTAACATGTGCTAACAACTGAAATTCTGAGAAACCTTGGTATTACAGAGTTATACATATACTTAAAAATAATTTATTAAAAGCTTTGTGATTTTTAACAACTAATAGAAAGGTTTGAAACACTAGGATTAAAATTGTTTTGTTTCTATGTGGAACAGATTTAAAACAAACAAAATTTAATACAAGCATACCATGAAAAGACTTGTTACAGGTTGTCGTTCGGATAGACAGTGGAGATAATAAAAACAATTCATAATTTATAAAATGAAAGAAGAGAAGAGAAAGAAACAAAGTACAATATCGGTAATTTCTCTAAATAGCATTCAGCTGCTGACTAAAAGGGAGAGAGGAAAAAAATATACACAGCAAGTCTGAACTTGCTATGGCTGAATGGGAAAATTTAAATAAAGAAATAAAACCAATGGAGTATTGTGCATGAAATGGCAAGAGCAAAGAAAAGAAGAAAGAAAAAAAAATGAATAATTAAACAAGCAAAAGGGAATGACTTAGGCGTGGGTTGCTGGGATAAATGAGAAACGACAAAACAAAAAGATGCCTACAACATCAAGGCAAGAAACCCATAAATAATAAATAAAGAGAATAAATGTAAAAGTCAAGTTGAAAGTCTGATTCTTGAAGAAAGAAAACATCAACAACAACAAAAAAAAATAATAAAGGAGAAGAAGACAAGGTAAGTCATGCTACCAAGAAGGTCACGGTTAGCAGTGAAGAGAACAAAAAAAGAAAAAAGAAAAAAAAAAGGAAGTGCAACCAATAACAGGTACAAGGAATAAATAAAAGAGAAACACAACTAAAGTACAAAAGTACCGAAAAAAGGGGTGAAACAAGAAGATAAAAATCAATAAGTAGTAAGAGAACAACATACTGTGAATGTCTGGTAGTCAGATAAGAGCAACATAAAAGAAAAGAAAGAAACACTAAACCGTAAAGTTGAAAACTTGCCAAGGTTATTTGAAAGAGAAGTGAGGAGGAAAGGTACAAGAAATTTACCTGCAATGGTCCCCAACAGAGAGAGAGAGAGAGAGAGAGACAACTCCCAATAAATGCTTGGGGTGAGAAAGGGTGAGGCGGCTAGTAGGGTTGTGAAAAAGGGGGGAGATGGGTTGACTTAAGTACATATTTATGGGGCTTGGGTTTGACAATTTGGGCTTTTGCATCAAAAATTAAAATTGGGTATAAATATTAATATAATATTATTAAAAGTAAAGACATTTACTTAATAAAATATGAAAATCGATTATCTAATAAAATATTTAATTTTTTTTTTTAAAAAAAAAAACCATTCTCATTGCTAAGTCAACCTACTATTGCCTAGTTTCTCACTTAAGGGAAAATTTCCATTCTATCCCTTAAAGAGGGTAAATGTTATTACATACAAATCTACCACATTTTCCATCCAAGACAACCAAAACCTATCGCCTTGGTATTAAAGCAATGACGACCGAGAATGACAGAATTGAAAAGAAAGCATGCAAAAGCTTGTGATAGACTCACAAGACAGTCGCATCGATCAAAAGCATGGAACGCACCTTGAACAAAATTATAGAGAATACAAAATTCCAAGAAGCTTGAAACCAAAACCAAGAAATGGAGCTCTTCTTCCCACCATAGCCATCATCGTGATAACTGGTAGGACCAATTGAACATGAATTTCAAATTGGCCCATGAAAATGGATTTTTCTCGATTTTCTCAAGATGAGCCTATTGTATGGCTAGATTGGGTTACTCAATTTTTTAAGTACCAACAGATGGCGGAAGGGCAGAAGGTGATGCTAGCTATTTTACCTCGAATGCGAGGCAAATTAGTTGTGGAAATGGTTAAAAAAAGTGTATCAAGAGGATGCCCAACTGTAACCTGGGATATTTTTGAGAAAGAATTGCTAGCTCATTTTGGGCCAATGAAATATAAGGATTTTGATGAAGTTCTTTCTCGCATCATGCAGTGGGGTACTAGATAGAAATACTAGAAAGAATTTGAACAACTGTCCAACTGGGTGGAGGGTTGGCCGCAAAAAGCATTGATCGAGACTTTCTTAGGTGGATTGAGGGAGGACATCTCCATTATGGTGTGAATGTTTAAGCTTCGGACACTCCAGGACACCATCAACTTCACCTGAATGCAGGAAGACCAACAAAATTGTGCAAAGAAATTCCCACAAGCCAAGACCACTTTTACACACTGAAGCCCAATTTGGGTGTAGGACCGACAACCCCAACAATTCCAAAACCTGATCAATCCTTACCACTAGTGAAGAAAATTTCAAGGGAGGAGATGCATAAACGAAACGAAGGGAAAGGGGTCTATGTTTCAGTTGCAATGAAATATTTGTTTAAAATATTGATTAAATGATTAAATTTACCTCTTCATATTAGCTTAAGTTTTTGAGATAAGTGGTTATTTAACATGGTATTAGAGCAGAGTTCCTGAGTTCGAACCATGTCTTCTTCATTTACCTCCCATTTCAATTAAATATTTCGGGTGTTGGGCCTCATCTATTAAAAGGGAGTTGAGCCCACACGTGAATGAGAGTGTTAAAGTATTGATTAAATGATTAAATTTACCTCTCTCTATTAGCTTAAGCTTTTAAGATAAATGGTGATTTAACAAGATTTATAGTGGGTCATTGTTGTGCAGCAAAGCAATTGTTTATGATTAAGGCAGAAACTATAGGATATGAAGGGCGGATTGAAAAAAATTATGAACAAAAAGGGGAGGACTTGTACATGATTGAGGGAGGAACATACCCTCAAATCTCTTTACATGTTCTTGATAAGAGTTGAATGTTACACATTCAAGTCCCTTAACTTGCATATGTTAATTTCTTAGCATTGTTATTTGTTTAATTTTGTGTTGTTTTAATGTTTTAGGTTTTAAATAAAGATGCAATTAATTCCATTAATTTTGGGCTTAAAACACACTTTGAGAAGACCTAGAAGATATGTTTAAGCTTAACCAATCATAATAGAAGACCTATATGGTGTGGTTAAGTTTAATCAAATCAACTGAAGGATTAAATCAGAATTTATCCAATAAGAGTCAAAATTAGATTGGATTCAAAAATTTAAATTCTGCACATGTCTCAGTGTTTGAATCATAACTTTTTTGTCAGATATTGGATTGCAATTAAATTGATGGCGTTGAAAAGCTAATAAAAAATACAACAAATATGTCAGAAATAGTTCCCTAATTCAGATGTTTACTATGCCAAAATTGTCCCGCAATAAAAGACCGCAATTTTGGACGAATTTGGAATCTTTTTCCTACTTTGATTGAAGTTTCAATCTCATACTTGGACAAGAAGACTCAAGAGACGATTTTTCTGGAATTCCAAGAGCTTCTAGGCCTCTCCTAGTCCCTATAAATAGACCCCTAAGCTTCGAGAGAAGGGTGCTTGTGCTTAGCTTTAGACAGAAAATTATTCTTGGAGGCTTGACAAGTTGAAGAGGAGAAAAACATGGCAGGAGGCCATCTCAGCACCACGATGAGCGGCTAAATTCGTACTAGGGTGTTGATGTAGCCCTTTCCAAGTAACAATGGTTTAATTGTATTTTAATTTGGTATTTTCTATATGCATGATGGTTGTATAACTGTGAGAATTGATTTTAATGTTTATATTCAATCATTATGAATTTCTTATCTTGTCTTATAAAGTCTTTTATATTGATTGAACTCAACCCTTCATATTTTATGTGATTATGTGAATGATTGTTATACAACGGTTTTAATTGACATATGATCAAGAGGGTTAGATAGACCATGCCTAGGAAGACGGATTGTACTACACCTTAGTTTAGTGCAATTTAGGTAGACAATTCGTACCAGCCGAAGATGGGTTATACTTTTTCATTGATTGTGTGTATCCTATTAAAGACGTAGCTAATCCATACCTACGGAAGACGGGTCGTACCGCATCTTAGTGGTTAGGTGGACGGTCCGTGCCAACCGAAGATGGATTATACTTATTCTTTAGATGTAATTTCTTGACTACTTGAGTGAGATGAGTCCTATATCATGTATAGTATGAATTTCTCTTGTAAATTTATGATTGACCATTGTTATGCGGTGAATGGTGAAATCAATCCCCTATTCTTTATCTCATCCCTACTCTCTTTATTTTTATTACTTTTATGTATTTATTTTTAGAAAACAAAAACCAAATCAAACATCTTTTTAATTAAGTTATATTTAATCTTGAAAAACTTGATAGCAATTCCTACGCAGTCTTTGAGGTTCGACACCCTCAATATAGCCATATCCTATAAGGATTCGTACTATTGTGAGTGGTAGTTTTATTATTGATATATTTTGGTAAACAAAAGACCACATCAGTTCTTAACGCGTATACTGGACCTCGAACGATGTGGGTGGAAGCTCGAATTGAGCACAAACGAATATTGGCGTTGATTGAAAGTGGATCAATGCATCAAAAAGATTGCAAAACTCAAGTGCAGGCTATTGCAAGTTATAAAATTATCTGTAAGACCGGGGTTGATCCACAGAGAATGATAAACAATCAAGTAAAATCTTTATTATTGTGCAAAAAATTAAATGGTTTAGTTTTTTTTTTTCCACTAAGAAGTGGAGCAATTGAGTAACTAAATTAACAAGTAAAATAGAGCTACGGAAAATAAATAAGAAAAATACTAGGGCCTCAACGATCCACCTAGCATTCTATTACATATTTTCGAGACACTTTTAACTCAACTAGGTAGAGAATCAATTCTCCTATTTAAAAGATTTAACAATAAAACACTAATTAAAAGATAAATTCGATTGAACATGGGTTTGATTGAAGATTTGCTTTTAATGATATGTTAAAAGAGATTACGCATTCACTATAAATTTGAATTATTACAAATCAAACAAAAGTAAGCATTTAATATAAACAAAAACGATAATGAATAAAAAACTAGTCAACATTAAATCTTTCTCAAATGTAAAATCATCCCCAACATTTAATCATTAAACATTGAAAAACATTAAACATAGTTTCAAGAACACAAATAAAAAGACTACGATTCACCTTTAGCCCCGGCTAAATAATTAGCCACTCATGATCATGGAAATAAATTCCATAATCAAAGTGTAACGCCCCAGATTTTAAAACATATTAATATTTTGAGTAAAGATGGAAAATAATTATTTTCTATCTTTTTATAATATTTGCAATTGATTTAATGAACTGTATTATAATAAAACTGGTAATTATTTATAACCGAATATTACTGAGTTAAAATAGACAAATGATTAATCATTAGATTAATTATCTTTATTTTATAGTTGTGCAAAATATTATTTTGACACTTTATTATTTAGTATAATAAATATTATGTCTATTAAACCTTGTAATAAAATGTTTTCATTTATGAAACGAACTAAACTCAAAACGGGTTTAAAATGTTACTCTAGTGATTTATTAAATTGATAAAAACCTAGTGTAAAAATACCTGCATATTAACTTGATCTGCAGGAGATTCGATATATAATTTATTGCTTTAAATTAATCAACCACTTATCTGTTTTAAAATCAGCCGACCTCCACCATTTTTATTAAACTCTCCAGCTCAGGCACTTATTACAGCCATTCGTTCTCCAGCTCCCTCCACTCATTACCCTCACGCTTCATCAGCTAACTCCTGCACTCATCACTCTCGCATGCCCTTATTTTTAATCCAAGTGATAATGAAAATCCTCTTCCATTAGCATTTTAAAATGAATTCAGAAGCCGCATGTTATTCCAATCTCCCACTTACTTTTCCACTCTAATTTTAATAAGTTTTCCCTCCCCACCAGCCAACTATGTTGAATTTCAGCCGTTGAGATTAAAGCTTCCATCATCATTTTGTTTTTCTTTTAGTTATTTTATTCTCTCTTTCTTCATCACTTTCTTTCTTTACATTATTATAATCTTCTTCTTTCTTCCTTATATTCCCTCTTCCTCTACTCCACGAACACAGAAGAACAAAGCTAACAGAGACTCAGAGAAGGAAATTGATTAAGAGAGAGGCAGAAATGGTATGGCTTGAGAGAAGAGATGAGTCCGAGAGGTGGAAAAACTGGGAGAATCGGTTCTGCCATTTACCCACAACCCAGCTGACCCGAAGCCGGCAACCCATAAACTGGAGACCCGAGTCCATAACCGCGACCCATGCTCCAGCAGGATTGTTGCTCGGACAGTCTCGATCCCGGCCCAACCCGAAGCCCAAAACCGTAGCAGGCCGAGCAAAACCCGACGAAGCCGTGACCTGACTCTTCTGGGTTGACACCCACGACTTATGGTACGATTTCCGGCGGATCCAAACAGAGATGAACCCGGTGGCCGGTGAGACGATTCCGGCAGCAACCGTGACCCAGCCGATTGTAGCAGACCGGAAACTGTGGACATTCGGCCAGAACCAAAGCAGCCCATACAACCGATCCAGAACCGTGGACTCCAACCCAGTCCATCCCTGCAACCCATCCAGCACGTGATCCATCAACGAACCAAGGAACCCGATCCTAACCGCATCCTCCAAACAATGAGCAGAATCCGGCAATTTTGTTGAGAACTTCCATCACTGTGATGGATTTTCTGAGAAGACTTCGGCTGAGTGAAGGTGAGTATGTATGAGATTTTGTGTCGGCTGTGTCTCCTACTTGTAGGTTTGACTGAAATTATGTGAGTGTTGTGATTTGGACTTAAGCAATGATGGATGAGTATTCTGGACCCAAATCTCCAACCCATTAGGCCCAGTTGTGGTCCAGCCCCATAGCCCAGCAATGAGCCCAGCAGAAACCCAAACTCAAGCCCATGACCCGAATTCAGTGATCCGACCCGCCGTTGACCCGCCGCCGGCAGTTTCTCCGGCGACTTTTCCGGTGACTTTTCCGGCGACTTTCCGGCGACTTTCCGGCTATTTTCCCCGGCGACCAAACTCACCGTTTCGCTGGATTTTCGAGTGGAAATCCTTAATGTGAGTTTCTAAGTTTTTAATTAGCCTAAAAGTATATATTTTCATAAAATCAAGTAACTAGTATATTAGAATATAACTTTAATAATTATAGAATTGAATATTCTAATTATAACTTATTTATGTATATTATATTTTGAAAAATATATATATACTCTAAAGTATTGATTATGTTTGATTATTGATAATTAATGAGTGATGTTGTTTAAACTAAGGGCTTGATTAATTATAAAACTCTAGAATTAAAGAACGATTTCATGAGTTTAATCATGTAATGCATTGTTTTAGAAGTTGAGTATTATGGAAATTGAGCATGCTGTATTATTATGATTTCTCAAATATATTGGTTGAAATAATTGTTAATATGTTTTGTTAATTGGTTTGGTAATTGGATTGATGTTCCCTAAAAGTGATTAGGTTTTGTTAGAAAAATACATAGGTTTCTTGTTGGTTGATTTCTCTATGCTATAGAGAATGATATTAAGAATTTTAGATTTGTACTCGAGTGATTACTTGAGACCTAGATTAGATGTTATTCCAAAGTATTGATTTGCTAATTGATTAAGTAAATATTAAGTTTTAACCATGTTGAGTGTTCATAAATGTAAGTGATTTTCCAATTAATAGATGATCGCTTCTATGTATGTGTATATGTATAAAAATAGAATTCATGTTGAGGCATGAGTTTCTAGAAAGTAATGATATTGACCTTGTATGCACATGTATATGTGTTTGATGCAGATGATGAATTGAGACAGCACAAAAAGGACTGTAAGTATTTTTATACTTACTGAGGGTAGCACTGGATTTCAGTAATGTTGTGTTTATGTTTTATTTTAATTGGATGCGTGTGACTGATTATTGCATACTGTTAATAATCAACCTATTAATATTGGGCGCGACGTCTCCCAAAGGTTCATGATAGAGTTGAACCGGAAACAATAATAATCATATTGATTGGGACGGCTTTCAAAGTACTAGAGGAGGGAGGTCTCCGATAGTGCGAAAACAAGTTAATTAAAATGTAATGTAGAGGGGACGGCCTCGAGAAACACGATTAAACGGGGGGACGTGCCCTTACAAGAGAGGAGTGTAATCACTATATAAACTGTTAAACTTTGCATGAAAAACTATCACCACATCATTATGTCATATCTGTTCCTTAAAATAACGCATAAATCATGATGTTGTTGAAAGACAGTTAGCTCACTCATGGAACTATGGGATTGTGGCGGTAACCACCTTCTCATAGATGTTTGCGCAGGTACTGAAGATTATGGAATGGATTAACTGCTAGCTTAAGAGATTTATAGCTGTGTAGTTAGGATTTTAGTACTTTGTACTCATAGATGTTTGTACTATTTGCTTGTAATATGTCTAGACATTTACTTGTAATTAATAAGTTCCATGCAGGCTTTAGTGTCATATGTGACACATGTTTCTTTGTAAATAGTGTAAAGATTTTTAATGTATTTTCTAGAAGATGTCAGTTAAAGCTCTGAATATATCGTAAGGGAGTTGTCCCTATCGGTGATGTTTAAAAAAAAAAGATATTCGTATTTTTCCGCTGCTAGATTTTATCAACTCTGAATGGTTAACGATACGTAATTATCCAGATATAATTACTTACGCTTTTTTGTAAAAAGCGGGTCGTTACACAAAGTGCTAAGTTTCAAGGGCCAATGACTATGTTCTTCTGCATGATAATCTCATTACTCATACCATAGTCAAATACAATGTAACTTAGGGACTTTCTATGCATACAATATGAAAATATTCAAGCATATGTGTATATGTAAAATATTAATGTATATGCCCAATGTTCAATATTATACAGTTATAAAAATGCATCATCAATGCTATTTGAGTTTTGGACACCAGTCCCAATAAATACTTTGTATGTGCATGATTCCCAACACCGACTCCAACAACGACCTTCCTTTCGCAAAGTATGAACAATCTCTAGTGCATCCCTTTCTATTATGACATTTTGGAGACCTAAATTCCTGCTAAACTCCACTACCTTCCATGCTGCATATGCTTCATGTTAGGTTTTTGGTTATTGTAAATTCAGTGTAAAAACATGTTTGGTTGTAAGTTTTAGGGGTAATTACCTTTTCCCCCTATGAACTACCGACCATTGTCAACATGCCACCATGAATTGACACCTTAACTATAAGAGAGCAATCAATTACCATTTTCGTACCTTTACCCCAATTCTGTTAGTTAAATTTGTGAAAAGACTCAAATACCCTAACTTAAAATCAAAATTTACAAAAAATACCCTCAAAATTAAACAAATAATAAAAAGAAAAGAAAAGGAAACTAAGGGGGTGGCCGGTTTTTGGGGTGGCCACAAGCCACCTTTGGGGGTGGCAGCCACCCCCTTTCTTTTCTTTTCTTTTTTTCTTTTTTTAAAATATATATATACTAGGTTTAATATTTTTTTTTTTAAATTTACTGTTTAAGGGCATTTTTGTCTTTAAACAAAATTTAACGTATAAAAATTGCATATTCCGTTCGATTTAACGAGATTCCCTGATGGAATAGAGGTAAATGTATGAAAATGGTAGTTAAATGCTCTCTTATGGTCGATGTGTGAGTTCGTGGTGGCATGTTGACAATGACCGGTAGTTCATGGGAGGAAAAAGTAATTACCCATAAGTTTTAAGTCTATGGCTCAGTCAGTGCAAAAGTTGATTCAAGACATAAACATTCAAGTTTGTGTATGCTGTTCAGTATAGACTTAGTCAAAGTAAAATGATCATAACTTTCGATTCCTAAATCATATGAAAACACACTTGGTGGTTTGGGAAAATTGACTCAAAATGCTATAACTTTGTATTTCATGACATTTTTCTAATTCTAATGTTTACTAGGTTAAAACGGGTTTTGAAGAGAAGACTAAAAAGTTGGACATATTAACTTGTTCCCAATCTCGTTTGTAGTTAGGTTCGAACAAGTTTTTGGCAGTATTAATCATTTGCTAACTCATTTAAAGTTGGGTTCGAATGAGCCACTAAGTGAATTAAGAATTCAAGTGAGAATACGATGAAACTCACAGCTTGTTCAAACGAGCACTTAAAATTTGCTTAATTTGAGAAATTGACTTTTAGATTTCAAGGATATTTTCCCAAGTCTATTTAAGGGCTTTTAGGGAAAAAAAAAAATCAAGGGACTTGAGTAATTATTTCCAGAGAACAAATAGTCAATTCTTTCATGTGCTTAGAGAGAAAGGTTATGTTTTGTGCTTACAATTGTATCTTTCTTAAAGTCGCTGTTTAAACCACACAAAGATCACAAAAAGCATTCGGCCACTGGAGTTTCAGGATTGCAAGAGGAAGCTCGATAGAAGAATTGCCGAGATTCTGGAGCTACTATGGTCGGAGACAAGTGGGTCGCTTATATGTACAATGGAGCGTCTTGTACAAAGGTTTTGCAAGTGAAAACTTCTTGTAACTGAATTCTTCTATATAGTGGATGAGTTTCCTTGGTTTGGCTGCCGCATAGTAGTTTTACTTTTGAAGAGTTCTAAAAAAGCTTCGCTTCTTCACCAAAATCTTTGTATTGGTTGTTTTAATGCTTTATTTGATTTTGGTATTCATATATGTGGTGTTTAAATTGAAAGTTGATTACTTTATTAATTTTTATTGTTGTTAAGATTTAGATATTCATTTTTTAGCAAATTAGGGTCTAAACTAATTAGTGTTTTTCAATTGGTATCAGAGTAAAGTTTACTTCTTTTGGATTAAATTCCTGAGTGTGATCCTTGGCCCATTCCATAAATGTCTCAAGATCAATCCCAATCTCTTAACATCCTTCCATATTTTAATGGAAACAATTATGGTTATTGGAATATTCGCATGAGAGTCTTCTTGAAATCCTAAAATGAACTTGTTTGGAATTCTAATTGAAAAAGTCTGGAAACAACCAACTACTTTAATTGACACGTGGTCTAAGGAAGAATTTGTTGAAAATTATTTCCTGAAAATTTAAGTTTCCCTAAATTTCAATATTTCAACTTTCCCTTTATTTTTTCAATTACATTTTGTCTCACATTGAAAAGCTATGAGTTTTTTTTTTTTTTTTTTTTTTTGTTTTTTTTTTTTGTGCATTATAAGCATTTATCTTACTCTTATACTAGATTGGATTTTGAGTACACATATGTTAGTTATGTCACCTAATGCTAAGCACCGTTCGTTGTACGCACGCACTCGTGTCGCATTGTCGCTTTGACACTTTAGACGCACTTAGCACTCCGCACGTGCACATCGTCGCACATGAGCTTATTATTTACGTGTGTATTTTGTGATGTGTACAACTGATATTTTAATAGTCATATTTTTAAATATTTAAATACTTTTTCAATAGTCAAAAACTTATATTTTAACAGTTAGAAATTATTTTTTCAACAGTCAAAAACTGAAATAAACTGCTTCTGTAATTTATAAAATATATTTTTCAGCATATTTTATTGCATCCTTTTATTTTCTTCTTCTTCTTTGCTGTTATAGACTTTCTTATTTAGAATAGTGTTCAGAATTTGCAATTTGTACAGTACATTCGGGTAATATTGTATCCTAATGACAAAATTTGTGTATTTCCTATTGTAAAACTTATTGTATAAGTGTGAGGCAATATTTGTATAAGAGACAAATTATTATTCGCCTTATTGTCTAAGAGTTCAATGAATTTCTATACAATTTTTATTTTGCTTTCATTAATTTCTATAGTTCCCACATCTTTCTTTCTAATAGAACTCAATGATCAACAAAAAAAAAAAAAAAGAAAAAGAAAAAGAAAAAGGAAGAACTCAATGAGTGTAATTGGAATAGTAAAGGGTCTGAATGCCATCTTCATGACTGTTTCACCAAGAGAATTAAAAAGAATATCTTTGTCTGAAATTGCTAAGGAAGCATGAGATATTTTAGAAGTCACTCTTCATATGTTGACTTCTAAATTTGAATAGATTATGATGAAAGATGATGAGATGTATAATGAACTTTATGCTAAATTGAATGACCTCGTGAATTCAAGTTTCAAATTTGGTGAGAATCTACTTGACTCAAAGATTGTGAGAAAAATCTTGAGGTTTTTGCCTGAAAGGTTTAGACCAAAGGTGACTGTTATAGAAAAGAGCATGTGTAGCGCGATAGCGCCCCATATTTTAATTTCCGGACAAAGGCATTTTGATTTTGAGATTAAAATAGGGTTATAATATTTTATAACCCTATTTTATGGACAAAATAACAATTTTTAAGGAATTTAAGGAGAAAGGGGAGGAGGAAGGGTCAAGCAGATTTTTTTTTTTTTACTGTTATATTAATTATTAGTTAATTAATTATTTTTAAGATTTTATTAAGGTGACTTATGGATTTCTTATAATAAAAAAGAGTAATATTCTATGTAAGATTTTTATTTATCTATTTTCTTTTGTAGGGTATTATTATTATTTTTTTATTTTGTGACCTAACTTTTAAAATTAAAATTAGATAAAAATTTAATATTGATCAATCGTAAATTGGATGCTTATCTTTTGGCAAGCCAAGACCCATTTCTTCCCCAGTTCCTCTGAGAGAGAGAGCTGAGACGTGAGGCGTTGATCGGGAAGTTCAGAGGCGGTGGACACGCCTCTCACCTCCTATCACGGCGGATTTCCGAGCTGCTGGTCCCGCCATATCCGGTTGTTAGCGGGTGCTGCTGAGACCACGATTGGGCTTCCCTTAAACAGCATCATCTTCACCAAATTAGGGGTAAGTTAATTCTCGAATTTTCAAGGTTTCTCGTTGGTTAATTGTAGATAGTAGTGGTTGAATCCGTATCACGTGGGCTGTAATTCTTTGGGGTTTCGCTCTTTCGCTATAGCCTTTTGTGTTCATATTTGCTGATTTTTTGTGTGGATTTCGAATTTGGTTGAAGTCTGTTATTGGGTTTTTTTTACCCTAGTGGCCGCGTGTAACTTCGTTTAGTGGCTGAATGTTTGTTGTAGTGATTGGATTTCTGTTTAAGACTTGAGAATTTGCTCTGTTGATGGCCGAGTTGCTTGGCTGATGTGGGTGATTTGGGGTGGTCGATCATGGTGATTTTAATTTTGGGTGAATCGTGATTGTTAGGGTGTTTGCTTGGTGTTAGCCGAATGGTGTTGTGGTGATTTCTGTGATGTATTTTCTGGGTTTTGGTGACCGAATTGGGAGGATAGTTTGGGGTTATTTATTTTTTATTTTTTTTAAGGTAATCAGAGAAATTTTGTAAAAAGAGTAGGTGATTAGTGAGGTTATTTGTTTAAAGAAATTTGATGGTTTAGTTAACTGTGAAGAAGGAATTGTAAATTGATCTTTGTTGTGTGTTATAAATCATGGACGATTGGGGATGATTACTTAGGGTTATTCATGTTGGACTAAGGTATTATAGATGGGTGTTTATTTGGATTGGCTGTTGTGTTAATCGATGAATGGCCAATTCCAATGGGGGTTTTGGGGCTCTTGATATTTGTTTGAGGATGGTAACTGGTTGGGTATGTAGCTGAAATTGATGAGAAGTTTTGAGTTGCTTCGGTTTATTTTGGGTTATTTGCCAAGGTAGTAGATGGTTTTGATGTTGTGCTTTGGGTGTTTGGTTGGCTTTTGATTGGTGAATATGGAAGCTATTTATGGAGAAGTTTGATGATTTATTAAGTTAATGAGTTTTGGGTGTTTGTTTACTTAAATGGCTGAATATGGGTGGGTTGGTATATTGTTTAGATTGTTGTTTCAAGTTTGATATTGGGGCTTTAGTGTGGATTGCTTGTTCTTGATGATTGAGAGGGAAATTTATGGTTGGCTTGGTATGGTGTTTAGGGTGAAAATCTTTGGGTTGTATTTTGGTTGATATGGCCAGATGAGGGGTGGTTTCTTTTGAGAGTTGTATGGTTGTAAAGTTATTAACCCGTTGTGTAAAAGGCATTAAATGAGATAAATAAATAATAGGAGGAATAAAATATAGTGATTAGTAATAATGAATAAATGTAATAAGGTTCAAAAGCAAATTGCTATCTAACTAAAGAGTTAATTAAATTGCAGACAACAAACTAGGCCAGGCAAAGGGGTCATTGACTAAACCATTGCATCAACGAGGTAAGCACAAAATTTACTGACCTTGCACTACAAATATTTTATAAATGCTTATGTTTTTATTTTGATAATGGGCACTGCTGTTTTATAATGTGCAGTCTACTTTATAACTGTGTTTTACATGCTTCAAAGGAAAAATGGATTTGATGGAAAAAGGAGATTTAAAAGAAAATGAGTTTGAAAGTAAAAGAGGTTAAAAGTATAAGGTTGAAAAGGATGCTGACTCATAGTAATAATATACGTATTTTTTTTCTTTTTTTGGCAGGTAAGGTTGTAACAAATCTGTTTTATAAAACTTTTTCCTTCCTTTTTTATTTGTTTGCTTTCCCAAACAAAAATATTAACAAACTACTCAAAACACAAAACAATCACAAAATACTCAAAGCAACTTTAACCTTTAAATCACATCAAAACACTTTTTCAAATAAAAAATACCATCTAAAAAGAGAGAAATGCTACATGTACTTAAACTTTTACAAAGGGAGCCTTACTAAGATGATGTGGAGCTTATTCATTGGTACCTGTAGCATTTTTTTTTATTAATTGTTTTCATCATCTCCAATAAATAAGTTTCACATCAGTTAGTAAGACTCTATTTGTAAAAGTTTAAGTACATGTAGCATTTCTCCTAAAAAGCATTAACAAACCAAGCTAATAGCTCACAAGATTTGGATTTATGACATTTGCATCATATGATGAAGTCTTGGTGACAAGTTTTAGGTAAAATACTTGAGCAAGGGACTCCTTGTCAGTTGAAGTGGCCTTGTAGTATTAAAATAATGTTGTTTTAGAAATTTTGTATAATGCTTTTCTCAAAAAAAGTATTATATTTTATTTTTTTAATTTTTTTAAAAAATTAGTTGAAGAAAAGGATTTACCGAGCGAGAAAGAACAAGTTCAAATACCATACAAGATTAAAAAGAGAAAAAAAACTCAAATATTATGTTCCTTTCTTTTCTCACTGGAAACAAACCATTATAGAGAATTGTTTTTGTTTCTCAAAGTATTTTCCCATTGAGGGCTTTTCTAGGGTTTGGGCATGAGGGAATCAAATACGTACCTCTTCAATCTCCAGATGATAATGGATGCAAACCTCTTATAATTTTGGATGTTTATATTGATTGAAAATGACCTTTGAAGAATAAACGCATCCACACGTAAAGAACACAGCTACAAGTTGTGCTCGAACAATTAATAAACAACTCGATTCATTTAAAATCCTATTGACAACTTTGACGTAAGGTTAAAGACCCATTAAAATATTTCTTAGCCTGAAGCGGTGATAATGTATTAAAAGTTTTTAAAAAAATTCATACATCCAAGAGAGTATGAATTCTTTGAGGGATTCTTTGTTTTATCTTTTTATAAATTAGAGAAAAGAGGTGCGATTCTTTTAAAGGGTTCGAAAGTCATGTATAACGGTCTATTATTTCACTTATATTTGTTAAAACATCACCTTTTAATAGATGAAATCACAATTTTCTGCAACGCCACAATGAAAGAATAAAAGAAGCATTTTCTCAATATGATCAAGTTAAAGGTGATTATGAGCTATTTTTATATGCAATAACATTTGAGTACCCTCTTCAAATTAATAAGATCAAGATTCATTAAAATTCTGAAGGTAGTACTCTATAAGGTACGATTCTTTAAGTACTATTCGTCATTTTTACTTTAAAGATCAAGGAGTGCTACTATTTGGAAAATGGCGCCTATTTGTATCTTTTGGTGCTTATGGTGGGAAAGAAACAATAGGAGTTTTGAAGACTTGGAAAGATCCTTAGAAGAGATCCTTTCTTTGCTCTATCACTCTTTGTATTGTTGGACTTCGGCTTATGTCCATCCTTTGTATATTTCTTTTTCTGACTTCCTCACTCGCTTTTCTATTTCTAGATAGGTGTTTTCCCTGTATACTACCAGTGTACTAAGGGGCGCCTTCAAAAATTGATTTCTTACCTATCAATTTTTTTTTTTTTTATACTTTAAAATGATTAAGATTTTGTTATCTCACCATTTACCATATTTAGAGCATTTACATCAGGCTAGCCAAAGGTTATTTGGCTAGTTGAGATGCAAATTTGGGTGGAAAAGTAGCTGCATCCGACTAGCTATTTTAACCCAAAAATTGG
The DNA here is from genome assembly GCF_958979055.1 of Alnus glutinosa. Classification (NCBI taxonomy): domain Eukaryota; kingdom Viridiplantae; phylum Streptophyta; class Magnoliopsida; order Fagales; family Betulaceae; genus Alnus; species Alnus glutinosa. Next base: position 7,176,571 of record NC_084898.1, on the reverse strand, counting down.
AGCTCAACTTTTTGGCTTCTGATAAGACATGCACATAACTTTGGAATGTAGGTGCTTTGAAAAAAAAAAATATTTAATTGAAATAGTGAAATTGGATAGCTAAATAAAGAGTGAGATGTAGGTGCTTTGGAAAAGTGGGTAACTAAAATAAAACAATGTGATTGTTTTTAGCTAAAATAGAAAATTTGTTGAATTGAATGTAAATGCTCTAATTGCTATCCCCTCATTCCTTCATAAAGCTAGGAATGATAGACAAATCTCGATTAAACAATTGAGAACACGAAATTACAAGGTTCATTACCAAATACACTAATATTGAATGGAAAAAGATGATCAAATTACTATAGGGCTCATTTGGTAATGCTTTTTAGAGTGTACTTTTTGCTTTTTGGTTGTGGTGTGACATAAAGGTGAAAGTTGTTTTAAGTGTTTTGTGAGTATTTTGTGTATTGAGTTATTTGTTAATACTTTCGCTTTTTTACTAAAAAGCAACAAATTTTCCTAAAAATTGTTGTCAAACGAGCCAATATTTTTCCAACTTGATGTCAATATTTGGTAGGTGGTGTTTGGATCTAATTCTCCATCAAAAGTAAGAAACTAGACACATTTTGATGAAGTCTAGATGATAAATGGGATTGCTTATCCAATATTTATTAATCGAGTATTTAGCACAAATGAAATATATTTTTAAAATGATTAAATATGAACCATTGTGGACGTGCTCCTATTCTTTACATTTTTCAACGAACCCAATTTTCCAAACACGAATTTTGAAAATAATGGCTGAACTTTTGAAAACTCTACCTTATAAAGGTCATAAGAGGATCCTCATTCGTAGTAATTTTTAACAAATTTTTCTTTTTTCTGATAGGGAAAGTTGTAATGAACAGTCTAAAGACAGCTCTCAAGATTTAAAATAATGAAATTTGCATCAAACGATGAAGTTTTGATGACAAGTATAGGTAAAATACTTTTGTCCATGACTCCTCGTCAATCAATTGGGCCTCATTTTTTCAAAATAGTGATGCTATTTATTATACTATCATCTCATTCAAATTTAACTAGACTGACTTGGCAGTGTCATTGGCCTTTAGATCAGCCATTGTTAAAAAAAATTAAAAATTCAAGGATTGATGAGCACTATCACATCAACCAAGTAGAATGGGGGATGGGACGGGAGTGTAGTATATAGTATTTATCGAGAAGAAAATTTGTATTCTGCTTTTTTTCTTTAAATTTCTTTGAAAAGAAGGATTTATCTGAAATAACAAGTTCAAATATCCAAAAAAAAAAAAAAGAAACTCAAAATCTTTTCCCTTCTTTTCCCATCAGAAGCTAACAATTTTAGAGAGGTGTTTTTGTTACTGAGAGAGTATTTTCCCATCAAGGGCTTTTCCAGGGTTTGGGCATGAGGGAGTTGAGCGCGGACCTCTTCGATCCTAGGACAATCATGGACTCGGACTTCTCGACGGTTGAGCTTGCATGTGGGTCTAGGTCAGATTCAGACTTCGCATTCGCCTTCAATAGCAGCAATTTCTCTGATCGGGTCCTGAGGATCGAGAAAATCCACGATTTGTCTGAGACCAAATCAGATGGCGAGGGTTGCACCAGCATTGCTGTTTGGGCCCGCAATAGGAAGAGACGGAGGGAGGAGATTAAGAAAGATACTGGTAAGAGAGTTTGTTGATTCAGTATGTGTTTGTGAATTGATCGTTGAATGCAACTAGGTTTTGTTTGGTTCTCGAGAAAATGAAATATTTGGAAGAAAATTTTTTGTTCTTTCCATTTTCAACTGTTTTGGGTTCAAAGCAGTGATGAAATTATGATTTTTTTTTTTTTTTAAACTTTTAAACTTTTTTTTTTTTGTAATTTCTTCCATTCTTGTGATAAATTATTGGTACTTGACGTGACTTTGGGGCTTTAGTGGTGGAAATGTTAGGCTTTTGGATGAATTTTGAATTCATGGAAGAAAGATTAGGCTTTGATAGTCTGATTGTGATGGTTCCCTGAGAAACTGTAATTTTGCAGTGGTTATATAATAGAAAGCAATTAGATATTGATTTAGAGGATTTTATGTTTGAAGATTGGGGTCTCATCTGGCGAAAATGTTAGGCTTTTGGATGAATTTTGAATTCATGGAAGAAAGATTAGGCTTTGATAGTCGGATTGTGATGGTTCCCTGAGAAACTGTAATTTTGCAGTGGTTATATAATAGCAACCAATTAGATATTGATTTAGAGGATTTTATGTTTGAAGATTGGGGTCTCATCTGGCGAAAATGACAGTAATTAGGGCAATTATCCTTAGCTGATGTTGTGATTATGAGACAACAGACTATTATTCACAACAGACTATTATTGTAGATGTGGAACATTTTCCATGGGTACCCAGTGCTAGAATATATGATTAGATTTCATTGTAATTTCCTACATTTTAGGTAATCAGATTTGATATTATCTCCACCTACCATACTTGTATTATCTTCAGCTACCCCAATTCTTCTATAAATAAGTGTCTTTTGTATTGAAAATAAAATCAAGGAATAAGAGCACCATATGTAGCCCTTTCGGGCTCTTCTCTAGTGGTGAACGTATGTCTCCAACAGTGAACTACCAGAAAATTCTTTGTCTTGATTTTTCTCTTATTTTGCTATGTCTTTATTTTCCCATTTGATTATGGGTTTCTTCACCCAGGAGTATATAATTTTGTAGAACCGTTTGGCTCATGGTGGGCATGTTGAATTTAGAAATGTTGGAGCTGGGGTTAAGTGATTGAATCAGGAGTAGGGCCTGATTTGGCATGTATTTCCCGTTATGATCTGGTGATTTAGTGCCCATGAATCATGATCCTAACTCAGTTATTGTAAATGTGCATTATTTACATGGATCCAGGATCATAAAATATTAGAACCTTCTAGCCCTTATTATGCTTGTTGATTTTTTTTTTTTTATTAGTAATTGACTTTTTTTTATTAGTAATTGACTCCAATGGAAGGGGGAGGGGAGATTCGAACTATTGACCTTCTTAAGGCTAGTATGCTTGTTGATTCTATAAATGCTGGGGCTCGGGTTCAAGTGATTGAACCCGGGTTAGTGCCTGATTTGGTATTAATTACCCCATTCTGATTTGCTTGTCTGGTCAAACATCATAAACACTGTTTGATCACTTTCCCATCTTGGGTGGGTCAGATTCCTTTAGGGATGTTTTACTGAACGTTTGATAGTTTATGGCAGTATATGTGAGCATATGATGCAGTTGGAGTATTATCTTATTTAATGACGACTGTTTGTGGCATCTTTTTCACAAGTTTTATGTAATGTTTTAATGAATATCTCAATGTGGATTTTTTATCCTTTTTGCTGCAAAGACATTGTGCTTGGAACAAAAAGCCTGCCAACAACCCTCCTCTACTACCCTGACTATTGTGGTAACTGCATAATCTACCATGTTAGGAAGTTACGCAAGCCTTTACACCGCTGTTAATACCAAAAACTAGTTATATTCAATGAGATTTTTACTCTTCTCATTGGTGAAACTCATTTTGGACGTTAGTGCTACAGGTGATTTGGTCTGTCATTCTTGGGTGGGATACCTTCTTCCACTTTTACCCTTTCTATGGAGTGAAATGCATTGTGCACATGGAATATTTGGTGAAAATAAGGAACTTCGTGCTATAATCACGTTTGATGGGATTCAACTCTAATATCATGTCAATGAATTCACATCTAGTAGAATTTTTACGAGTAGTGATTTAACATTGATTGTGTATAAGGGTTGCACCCCTCTGCGCTTTTTTATAATAGCAATTACTTATAAAAAAAAAAGTGATTTAACATTGATTTCTTGCTATTGTTATTTTGGGATTTTGACTCCCCATTAATTTTTTTATTTATTGGACTGCTATAACTGGGGATTGTGATTCTACTTTATATTGATTGGATTCCCATCACTTGGGTGAGAATGTTGAAGTAAAACTCTCTGGATCATGGGGATGTTGCCATGTAGCTTAGCCATTTAACATATGGTGGCCCTTCTATTCTGCATGAGAATGATGTTTGGATTGGAGTTTAATATACTTCTTTCATAATTTTCTCATGTCCCTTCTATTAACAATAGAGTGGTTGGAATAACAATTTTATAATCATTTTCTGATTACTAATTAGCAATATATTCAGCTTCGTATGCATGGATGCAGTGTTTAATTAGCAATAAGGCTTTGAGGCACTTTTTAGGTTTAGAGCATAGATAGTGGGTGGAGTAGGGCCATAGCTTCTCCCTTCACGTTAGTCATAATTCTCTGGAGTTATATGGGGTATGCTTATTGAACTTTTTGAAAACACTGTTTTGTTTTTAAAAACAAAAACACTTTTCTCAAAGCATTTAACAAACAATTAACTTTTCATAACACAACATTTTTCAAAGAACAAAACGCAAAACACTTCTTAAAAAAAAAAAAGAAGACTTTTTAAGAAAACTTTTCATACCTTATAGGAAAATTTTGAGAAAACAGGTTTATTTTAATAGGGGTAGATGCTGACTTACTACTTTAGAAAATAATAAAAAAAAAAAATAGAGAGGTGGCTGCGGCCATCCCATTAGGTCAGAGGTGGCTGTGCGACCATCTTTTCAGGTCAGAGGTGGCTACACAACCACCCCCCTTCAGGTCACAGGTGGCCGTGCGACCATCCCCTCTTTTCTACCCTTCTCCTGCTTTGGGGTGGCTGCATGGCCTCCACACCTGAAAAAATAAGAATATGTTTTCTCAAAAGTGTTTTGGTGGGTGGGTTGTGGGGTGTTTTGTTCGCAATTAGGTGCTATTGTAGTTTGTTTTGGGGTTTTTCTTGGTTTTTGGGGGTTCGGGTTTTGTTGGTCCTGTTGGGTTTTTGGGGGTTAGCTTTGGTTGTTCCTGTGTATACTGCCTGTGTACTTAGGGGCGCCTTACGTTTTCTTTAATAAAGTCTTATTACTTATCAAAAAAAAAATGTTTTCTCAAAATAAACATGTTCAGGTTTTGTTTATTTGTAAACATAAATCACTTTTCAAAAAATTTACCAAATAATTTCTTTTGTGGGCCCCACAGAAACTCTTTTCTACCCTTCTCCTGCTTTGGGGTGGCTGCACGGCCTCCATATCTGGAAAATAAGAATATGTTTTCTCAAAATAAACATGTTTTGGTTTTGTTTATTTGTAAACAGAAAGGACTTCAAAAAATTTACCAAATAATTTTCTTCTGTGGATGCCACAGAAAATAGTTCATAAAAACAGTTTCCAACTTTCTATCACCAAAAAAAAAAAAAAAAAAAAATTCAAACAGAAAAAAAAAAAAACAGTTTCCAAAACGTTTAGCAAACCTAAACATGTTTTCTGTTATTGCATTTCGCTGATATTTAAGTGTTTAATTTGTAAAAGTCGGTGATAAATTTATGACATTTAATTGGCAGAAATAGTATTGGAAATTTCTTTTTTTGTTTTTGTTCTGTTTGTCACCTTTAATGGTTGTTTCTATCAAGACTTTTAGGACTATTTAGTATTTACTGATGGCTTGGCTTGTTGCTGTGCCAACTGCCGCAGACCTAAATCTAGGTTTTAATCCCTTGTGAATATCTACTATACTGATTTGAAATATTATTGCCTTTGCCCTTAGCAGTGGATTTCCTCGTCAACTTTGGGGAGCAGATTTTAAACTGTAACCTGCCAGATACGGAGGATGGTGTCAGCTATGGAAATGAAGATGAGGAAGATGTGGCAATGATTGAGGAATTACCTTCAGGTGTTGGAATTAAGTTGAATCAACGTGGTTTATCTTATCCTTTTCTTTTATGATTTGCATATCTCTATCTATGCTTGAAGGACTCCTATTGGTCTTACATGGAAAACTGATAATGATCATCTTGTATTGGTTATAGCAATCTTCTTTCTATGGTATTATCTATCTTTATCTAGAAATGATGTTTCGCCCTAATATATGGAGAATATGAAGTTGTGCTTTGTCCACTACTTGTATGCCACATGCGTGTTAAGCATGTAAATTTACATTTTTGCACCCATTTACATGTATGTATGATGGTACATATGCGTTAAGTGCAGCAATGTAATTTTATTAACTATTGACTGATATTGGTATGTTCTCACTCTGTTAGAAACTTCTGTAGGTGATGAAGCTGCACCTGACAATGATTCATTGTGGAAGACGGACTGCTCAACAGTTATTAGTGTCAAAACCTTACACATAAGCTCTCCAATTTTAGCAGCAAAGAGTCCATTCTTTTATAAGGTGTGGGGTCTTAATCTGGTTGTGCAACTTTTGTTCCTTGGATAGTTTATTCTTATTGCGTTCATGCCTCTTGTAGTTGTTTTCAAATGGCATGAGAGAGTCAGAGCAGCAACATGTAACTCTACGAATCCATTCATCTGGTAATCACACAATCTTCATTAATTTGTTATTTGGCTACATTTTATTTTTTTATAAGTGAGAAGAGACAAGCAAGAGCTACAAGGGTGGATCCTTCCCTCTATCCAGGGGAAGATCCAGGAGGGACATAATGGAAAAGGGAATATTTTCAGAAAACATAGCAGAAGTGACCCATTTAGCGAGGTTATGGACATGAAAATTCGCTCTCCTATGGATCATGAATGCTGACCAATTCTGAACAGTGGAAAGCAAGTAGCCAATTCTGTTACTTGGATACTTGTTCAAAATCTGGTCTCAAATCAAAATTGTCAAACTGTCACTCTCCTTTGAAAATGGTTGAAGTTCAGTATTAACACAACTCCAATAACAACTACAACTCAAGACTCCAAATCCACTTATGAGTCTTGTGCGGCACTACATAATCCAAAGACTATTGAGTAGAGGTCTAATCATATCCGGAGTCCTAATCTGAAGATAGAGTTCTAATCTGAAGAGAGAGTTCTAAGATAAATTGTATTCTAGTTATTTGAGAGCTAGAGAAGTCCTAGATCAATTATGTATAGGAGTCCTTGTATATGTTTATCTCTTGTAATACTCCTATATATATTCAATGAAAGCTCATCTATAGAGCACGGTTTTACAGCCTAATACATTAGTTCTATCATGGTATCAGAGCCATATCACCGACTAACGTCGTGATCCATGGCTTCCGACTCCGAATCCTCTGCCACATCGGCAGCGCATCCCCCACCACCCGCCCAGCCCTCTGTTATTTTTTCAGTCCCAAACATGAATCATAACCTCAGCATCAAACTTACCAAAGGTAACTTCATGGCCTGGCGAACTCAGATTCTTGCGTATATCAAAGGCCAAGACGATTATGCTCTTGTCCTCATACACATCAACAACAAGGATGTGTTGAACGTAAACACAGGCATCTTATTGATACCACCTTGGCATTGCTCGCTGACAGTCATCTTCCTCAAAAATTCTGGGATGAAGCTTGTCTTACATCATGCTATCTCATAAATCGCATGCCAACTCCAGTGCTACAAAATCAATCTCCCTTTGAAAAACTTTTTCATACAACACCCGACTACACTTTCCTCAAAATCTTCGGGTGTGCTTGCTATCCAAATCTTCGTCCCTATAATTCTCACAAATTTTCTCCTCGCTCAAAGGAGTGCGTTTTTCTCGGGTATAGTCAACATCACAAAGGTTATAAATGCCTCCATCTAGAATCCGACCGGATGTACATCTCTAGAGATGTCATCTTTCATGAAAACCGGTTCCCCTTTTCCAAGGGCTTTCCTCTTCCTGAATCTTCCAGTGTCTCCCTTCCTGTTGTGCTTCCTCCATCCTTGTTTTCTCCTCCTTCTACCACTATATGTCCCCCGGACTCTCCTTCTATTTTATCTTCTTCCTCCCAATCCTCCCCTGCTATTTCCAATACCTCTTCAGCAGTTTCCAGTATGCCTTGTTCTACTTCCTCTGCAGATCAGCCTCCTGCTCGAGTACACTCTATGAGAACTAGGTCAATGAACAACATTGTGCAGCCACGACAACTCACAGATGGTAGAATTCGATACCCAGCTCCTCATGCTTTCATGGCAGCAGCTTCTCCTGCCAATATTGAACCAACCTGCTACTCCAATGCTGCCCCTATTCCAGAATGGCGACAAGCTATGCAAACCGAGTTCAATGCACTTCTTCAAAATCAGACCTGGTCACTTGTTCCTCCTCATCCTTCTCAAAACATTGTGGGATGCAAGTGGGTGTTTAAACTTAAAAGAAAAGCTGATGGTTCTATTGAAAGACATAAAGCTCGTCTTGTTGCAAAGGGTTTTCATCAATAGGCCGGGGTGGATTATGGAGAAACCTACAGCCCAGTGGTGAAGCCTACAACGATTCGGACAGTCCTATATTTTGCTTATTTTGCTGGCTGGTCCATGAAACAGATTGATATCCAGAATGCTTTTCTCCATGGGCTCCTTTCGGAAGATGTTTATATGGTGCAACCACCAGGTTTTGTTCACTCTACCTTCCCTAAACATGTGTGCAAGCTTCAAAAGGCAATCTATGGCTTCAAACAGGCTCCAAGAGCCTGGTTTTCAAGACTTAGTGACAAGCTCCTTCAACTTGGTTTTGTGGGTTCTAAAGCTGACACTTCTCTTTTTATTTATCGCACCAAGACTCTTACTATGTATCTTCTTATCTACGTTGATGATATCATCATCACTGGGTCAGATCCAGCAGCCATTACCGAACTTTTACAGCTTCTTAGTGCAGATTTTGCTGTAAAAGACTTGGGTGATCTTCATTATTTTCTCGGTGTGGAGGTGATCAAGCTCAATTCAGGTCTTCTACTAGCACAACATCGTTATATCATGGACCTCTTGAAGAAAACAAATATGCATGAAGCAAAACCGATCACCTCTCCAATGGCTTCTTCATCAGCTCTCTCGGCTTTTGCAGGTGATCCAATGGAAGATCCATCACTCTACCGTAGTACAGTTGGATCCTTACAGTATCTCTCTCTCACTCGGCCAGATCTTAGTTATGCAGTCAACCGTGTGTGCCAATTCATGCATCGGCCTCTCAAACCTCATTGGCAAGCGGTTAAAAGAATTCTTCGATACTTGAAACATACGGTTTCTCATGGTCTCCTTTTTCATCACAATTCTTCTAATACTTTACAAGCGTATTCCGATGCGGACTGGGCTGGATGTCCCGATGATCGTCGCTCTACAGGTGCCTATTGTGTTTATCTAGGTTCCAATTTAATTTCTTGGAGCTCCCGCAAACAACCGACTGTTTCACGATCATCTACTGAGGCCGAATATAAAGCCGTTGCCAACACTACAGCCGAACGACTTTGGATTCGCGCACTTCTTAAAGAACTTGGAATCACTCACTCAACTCCACCAACTCTTTGGTGTGACAATATTGGAGCCACTTACATGTCGGTTAATCCGGTTTTTCATGCTTGCACGAAACATGTGGAAATTTATTTCCACTTTGTCCGTGACCGTGTGGCTGATAAATCTTTAGTTGTTCGTTTTGTTCCTACTTTGGATCAGATTGCAGATTTCCTTACAAAGCCACTAGTTTCTGCCAAGTTTCTTCACTTTTGTTACAAGCTCAACGTGCGATCTCCCCCGTTGATCTTGAAGGAGGGTATTAACACAACTCCAATAACAACTACAACTCAAGACTCCAAATCCACTTATGAGTCTTGTGCAGCACTACATAATCCAAAGACTATTGAGTAGAGGTCTAATCCTATCCGGAGTCCTAATCTGAAGATAGAGTTCTAATCTGAAGAGATAGTTCTAAGATAAATTGTATTCTAGTTATTTGAGAGCTAGAGAAGTCCTAGATCAATTATGTATAGGAGTCCTTGTATATGTTTATCTCTTGTAATACTCCTATATATATTCAATGAAAGCTCATCTATAGAGCATGGTTTTACAGCCTAATACAATAGTTCTATCATTCAGTCATCAAATAAATAGAATAAAAAAGAAAGATAAAAGATAAAAGTTGTAGAATTTTTTATGTGTTCTGTTTCTTCCCCATCTTTGTTTTAATATTACCACCGGAATCCATGTCCCCCTTCTAATCCTTTTGTGTATGTGTGTTTCTGTTGGCTTCTCTATTTTACAAGATCAATATTAATTAAGTACTGTTTCTTTCTTGTTATGATGGAGCAGAAGAAGCGGCCCTTATGGACCTTCTTAATTTTATGTACAGCAATACTTTGCCAACAAGGACACCTCCTGCTCTGTTGGATGTGCTTATGGCTGCTGACAAATTTGAGGTTGCCTCGTGCATGAGATATTGTAGTAGATCATTGCAGAACTTGCCAATGACTTGCGAGTCGGCATTGCTCTATTTAGATCTTCCTTCTACTGTTTTAATGGCTGATGCAGTTCAGCCATTGACAGATGCAGCAAAACTGTTTCTTGCCGCACGCTTCAAAGACATGACTAAGTGAGCGTCTTCTCTCTTTCACATTTTTTTTTTCTTTCTTAATTACTGCTTAATTCATGGAGTTTATATTCTCAAATGGTAAAATTTTGTTTGAGCTTAGTATAATGTGGACGTATGATATGTTTTTTCTTCTTTGCCAACTTTGTAAATGATTAGGATGGGTAATCAACCTTGTGAAGCAGTTCCTGCTTTTTTGCTAGATTAAACCAGATAGTAACGTTCAAATTTCAATTATTGTGACTTAAGGTTCAAAACAACAGACATGATAAGAAAAATGTTGATTTGCTGCATTGCTTGCCAGGATTCAGGATGAGCTGCTGAACTTGCCCCTGGCTGGTATAGAGGCAGTGTTGTCCAGTGATGATCTCCAGGTGGGTTCAGAGGATTCTATTTACGACTTTGTGGTGAAGTGGGCTCGGATCCATTACCCAAAACTCGAGGACCGAAAAGAGATCTTTGGCTCACGCCTCTGTCACCTCATCCGATTTCCATACATGACCTGCCGAAAGCTAAAGAAGGTTTTAATCTGCAATGATTTTGATACTGAGCTGGCCTCAAAGGTTGTGCTCGGGGCTCTCTTGTTCAAGGCTGAGGCACCATACCGGCAGCGCTCCCTTGCTGCAGAGGACTCCAGTGCCACCTGTCACCGATTTGTGGAACGAGTATACAAATCTCGCCCAGTCAAAGTGTTGGAATTCGAACTACCCTGTCAACAGTGTATTGTGTACCTGGACCTGAAGCGGGAGGAGTGTGCACGTCAGTTTCCGGCTGGTCGACTTTGCTCGCATGTTTTTTACCTGCGCGGGCAGGGGTTTATCTTGTCAGCCCACTGCAACATGGACCAACAAAGCTCATTCCACTGCTTTGGGCTATTTTTGGGGATGCAAGGGAAGAGATCAGTCAGTTTTGCCGTTGACTATGAGTTTTCAGCAAGGTCTAAGCCCACTGAGGAGTTTGTGAGCAAGTACAAAGGAAATTATACCTTCACAGGAGGGAAGGCTGTTGGGTATCGAAATCTGTTCGGAATGACCTGGACAGAATTCATGGCTGATGACAGCCTTTATTTCATCAATGGGGTTGTCCATCTAAGGGCTGAGCTCACGATCAGGAAATGAGCTCATTTGGTGAAGCTTTTGATGGGTTCAGTTAGCCTAACACCTCTCTCTCTCTCTCTGTGATTAACATATATATATAGTCAGCCCTTGTTTTATTTTTATGTATAGAGGCTGTGTAATATATAGTTACGTTACTGATCCACAACAATTGCCCTTTTGAGGTAGAAGTAAAAATGGGTTCTCCTTCGACTCTAATCTCGTAAAAGAGTAGAAATGTTTGTTCTCAATTGTGATGCGTTGCCTTTGGAATTGTCAATCCATGAAATGGCTTGAGAATACACTCATCTTAACGGGAACAAATGTTCGTGGGACTACTTGGAGCGAAATTTCAACACTAATTACTTCACTTCCAAGTTGCCTACAGAAAGATCAATAATTTTTCCTGCTGCTCTAGCTTTTTGGTTTTTAGTTCACTGGCGGAGGAGATATGATTTGTCTCTTCCCTACCAAACTCACGTCTTCCATTATATTCTCTTCTTTTTCTACTGGTTTTCACGGTTTCTTTGCCATAGTTTTTTCGTTATGTTTCATACTGAAGCTTTAGCTCGTCAGCCTTCCTTTCCTCCACAAAACCACCAATCTTAGCCTTTTCTCCGTCCTCCTGGCTCCCTATGTTGCTTTCAGCCCCGGTATTGGTGAGTTATTCAGATTTGGTTTTCAGAGTCCGATCTATCATCCTCTGTCAGTCCTATCTATTGATGCGCCTCACCTCCATCTTACTCGGCTGCTTTGCTCCCCGTCTACCTCCTCTGCGCCTTAGTCTGGCCCCCACGCCCCACCATGCTGTTGCCATCATCCGCCTATGCCATTCCTTTATGGTGTTTTGTTGTGTTTCTAATGTTTGCATTGTTTTTCGGTATTTACTGTTTTGTCTTGTTGGTTTTGTGGGTTTTAGTCTCCTCTTGACTTTGTCGTTTAATCTTGTTATGAAGACTTGTGAAATCAGAATTCGTTCCCCGGTCCTATTCTTTGGCTCTTTATCAGAATGCCAGTGCCTCTCCCACAAAAACCTTTGGTGGTTGTTGCTGTTTTCTAGAGGGGTTTGGGAAGGGTTTGGAGACCTTTCGAGGTGCGTGCCACTTCCTGTGCCCCTTTTGCTTCAATTACCGCTTTCTATTTTTGATTAGTTGTTAAAGAGCCCACCCATTTTTTCAGTGTTTTGATTCCATGTAACCCTTTCCAATCCGACCAACCAAACAACTTAAGAAAAATCAACCCAAAACCTCGTCAGTTTTGGTGGATTCCTTTGGTTCAGTCGGTTTTCACCTACCTAATGAGCCGCCCTATGGTCATGCATTATTAATATCTATTTGTTTTTATTTTTTTATTATTGTAATTTTTAGATATTATTTTATTCACTGTCTTAATAGGTGAGTGTGTTTCCTCATCATAGTCTTTTGGTTCTTATGTAAGGTATTATGTATAGCTCGAGATGTTATCAGGAGACTAGGAGATAACATTGGTCTTTTGAGCATCCAGGGTTGTCATTGAAAGTACCCTGAGATTTTGAGGATAACTAGATAATTCATAGATAAAAACATTTTGGTATTTTACTTGAAGCATTTGGAGAATATTTTATCATTATTTCATGTGACCGAAGTTCCTAAACACTATATTCTCCTCAGTCTAGTTTTTACTCTTAATCAAATTCAGATCGATCGATCTTGTATATACTCCCAGAGTATCTAATTATATAACTTATATATTGAAAGACATTATGATACTATACTTCAAGCATTTAGGTTATGTTTTTCTATTATTTTATGTGATTGTAATTCTCGGGTGTTACACCTTTCATTGGTGCTACATTAATAAATCAAAATGTCCAAGCACAAGTGTATGCACTGATCCCATGAGAGGCTGATACTGAGGCAGAAGAAGCCAAAGTGGTGAGAAGTATCATTCTGCATTTTGGTAGCAATGCTTGTGTACTTTTTGACTGGAGTGCTACACACTCATTTATTTCGACCACATATGGAGGACTATGTAGTATAAACACAGAACCTTTGGGATGGGTTGGCTACTGAAACACTATGCGAGTATCCATTACTAGCAGAATGAGGTGACATTCATACCTTATTTTGACTGTGATGTATTGCTTTGATGCTCATGGTATTTTTACTTGTGGACTCCTTTTTCTTTTTTGTCTCTCTTTCGGTCATTGATTTTCATGCTTACTAGGCTCATTTGCGGTACCGAAGAAAAATCCTTACAACTTAGCGGTTAAGTGAAGTTATACCCTTAGCACCCCGATGATAGAAAGAGAGAAAATACTAGCAACACTTGCGCTTAAGTGGGGAAGGGGTATACACTTAGCACCCCAATTCTAGAAAGCAGGAGAAAACATTAGCAAACCCAGTGATTAGGCTGAGGGAATACGCCTAACAAAACACGTAAGGAATGTGATAAGCAAATGTTTATGTGATATATGCATTAGTTATATGTTATGTATATGTTATTATTCAAACTGTTGTTTTACATTATAACATGTGTAACGCTCTTAAAATTAGATAATAGTTTTACTTAACTTGAAGAGTTACTGGAGGTTCTTTCAAAACAATTAACAGGTAATTTCCTAGCGGAACTACCCTTATCATCTCATCATAATGAAATAATGTGGAAAGCGGAAAAACATGAATATGAGAATCTAAGTATAATTTAAACTCAACATCGGTATCATCAATCATAGATTAAGAGTTGTCCAATATTAATCGAACTAAAACAAACTTCCTACTATGAGCCATTAGCTTAGCGTTTTCATCCAAGCAAATTTCTTTATCTTAAACATTGATGACTTGCTAAAAATGTGAACACCGAGGTGTTTGACGAGGGAGGAAAAACACTAAGTCTAAGATTTAGTAAATAAATCATTACAAGACTGGATATGTAATTAGCCTTAAGTGTCAATTTCATTTACGGAATCATAAAAGTAATTTTTTCCAAAGATAACCTGTGTTGCCTCCGTTTAGTACACTTATTAAAAATAGTTTATTTTTGAATAGTTACTAAGGCATAATTTTGGCGACAACGCTTATGGTTGTTTTAATGTAGGGAAAATCATGCTATATTTATACATATGTCATAGTTCAATTCCTCGTACCCAGGATATTAACCCATTCCTGATAGGGTTGACACTAGGGGTGGGCGCGGGCCGGATTGGGCCGGATTTGCATGTTTTCCACAATCCGCCCCGCAGTGAACGGGTTTGAAACTCAAGATCCGCAACCCGCATAGTGAATGGTCAACCCGTTGGGCCTTGGGTAGTGCGGATCGGGACGGGTTCATGCGGGTTCGGGTTTTTTTTTCCTTGGCCCAAAACTAGAAAAATTATTCACAATCTTGTTAACCCAATTTAAAATTTGAAAATCCCAATTGAATCAACCTCACCAGCAAACTATTAAACAAGAAGAAAAAACCAGAATTACCAACAAAACTAACTGTAAAAAACTTTTTTATTCTTTTATGTGATTATAAATTGAATAGGTATGTGAGAATGTAAAGATAAAGTGTATATAAGAATGGAATAAGAATAGACATGAAATGGATAGTGCAGAATTGAATGAAATCAAAGGTACACAATTTGGGCAATTCGTGACTCTTATAATTTTTTTGGAGAAAATTTGATGAAATCAAAGGCACACCCCTAGTCATGATTCTTATAATTTTTTTGGGAAAAATTTGATGGTACGAGTATGAAGGGATTGCGGGGCGGGGTGGGTGTGCGGGTGAGAAAAAATTTAATACCGCAACCCGCCCCATAAATCACGGGTTGGCATATTTAGGGCCCGCACTTTTTTAAAAATGTCTTATATCCGTTATTGACGGAGCGGGTTGGCGCGGGGCGGGGCGGGTTCGCGGGTGCGGGTGGGTTTTGCACACCCCTAGTTGACACTGTCCCGAGAGACCTGTAGTACAAAACCGGTGCCTTGGATATGTACACATACCATCATATATTAACAGCTTGACCGAATCTGACCTCGGGTGCTCACGCTACGAGAAAAAAGTCGTAACCGTGACCTCCATACAACCATGGTGCGCCAATCACCATCATAACCATTGGATTCAATGCCCATCATATCATAAACTTTTGACCATAAAGAAGAACCCATATTATAGTAAGCCCATGACCGCTATCCCGCACGACACAATATACCATGTCATACGATGCAATAGTATGGTTCATTTATTTTTATTATAAAATAGGTAATACTTATCTTGAAACAATTATAAAATGTTATGGAAATTCAACAGGCTTATCACATACCATTAAGAAAAGTAGATCATGTTCAATCAGCTGACATATCGCATTTTATGAAGACATCAGTTTTGTAGTAAGTATTTACTTACCTGCTCGCTCATTTACAAGTTCGGACATCTCAGATTCCCGTTACTGCAAAACATACCCTAAAATTAATGATAATAACTTAACTAATACTAAAACCCCAATTCAGCAATTATGGCATTCTTTGAACGTTCGGCCTTGAGAGCGATTGTTCAATCCATGGGTCACGAACGTTCGTCAAAGGATAGGGAATATTAGATGGTAGCAAAATGCATAAAAAACTAATAATACTCTACCTAAACGTGATAACCCATAATTAAGACTTCTAATAGCCTAAGAAGAATATTTTAAAACATATTAATATGACTGATTAACAGTGAACTTTATACTTTGTTTAAAAAAAACATTCAAGAATAATCTATAAAAGCTACATGCTTAAAATTTGTAGAAACATGAAACTCATGTGGGTAAAATATTAGCAATATGAAAGATTAGGTATAGAGAGTTACCTTAGTAAGGGTGAATTATCCTCAAAACTTGTCATTCTCACACAAGAAATTGTTTGAGCATGGTGCATGGAAGGGAAATGGGTGGGTGAAAGACGTAGGGGAAAATGGGTATTTATAAAGAAGAAAATGCGTAAGATAAGGACTAGTTGATCTATCAACTATCGAACGTTCGGTACATGAGGCTCAAACGTCGGTGTACTATTTAGGGTTACACAAACGTTCGTTGTACGACTTTAATCGTTCAACGTACGATCTGACACACATGTAGAAGGTGTGAGATGTACCTTCTGACACATAGTACCCCACGTCATCAAACATTCGCAGTTGAAACTTCGAACATTCGTTAAGAGGATAAGGATGATAGTTGCTTCAGCTAGGGTAACCATCTATCGTTCGTGAAAGAATTTCGAACATTCATTCTAGCGTTTCATCGAATGTTCCAAAGAACAAGGCGAACTTTCGAAGGGACTTAAATTTTTTAAACAAGAAGTGCTTTTGTATAAATTGTTGTGAAATGAAATTTAGGGTGATGGATTATAGAGTTAATCTTTTAATTTTTGTAAATCGTTGGTTTTTATATGGGGCATCACAACATGATATCAATTGTTTTACTCATTTCATATTATGAGATATGAAATTATATATGTAGAAAATAAAATGCAAAGGAAAATAAAGTATGATTTTACTTTTATGTATAAAACCTCTGTCTAAAAATTTGTAACATACAAAACAGTTATGACATTTTATAAATAAACCTTTTGAAAGCTATATAATCTATATTGTGAAAGTTGCGTTACAAGCAATAGAAAAAGGAATTGTAAGGGAATATGGGGCTCACATCACACGCTACTAAAGTTAGGATTTTTATACTGGCTGAGTTGTAGACTCACACATACACATGTAAAATTGTGAAAATTTTACAGATGTCACCGAATAGGCAATCGAGGACGACCCGTATGCCTTTGGACTACTAGCCATGAGGCCAGTAGGAGGCCTCCACTGTTTGAAGAGCTGACTTGTGTTAAGTCGGTTTTTGGTATAGATATGCCAATGTGGAATCTTTTGGAATATTGTAAAAATAATAGTAGATTAGTTTGTGTAATTAATGAAATTATGTTTTATATATAAAATGTAGTTCAGCCGGAAGCTTTGGTATATTGTGATTTAAAGTGAATTTGTGGATTTTTTTTTTTTTTTAAAAAAAATTACTTGATTTCCTTTTGATGTGATTATATGAGAAAGTAGTAGCGCCAAATAGAATTTATATAATTTCACTATTTAACTTATATAAAAAGCCGGGATATTACAACAGTATAAACCAAAAAAGGCGACGGCATGTGTAATCCACGCATGGTACAGAGTGCATCAAGAGGCTAGGTGGTGTGAAAGCCAGTGAAAGTGGTGGTGAAGTAGCACGAGGATGACCGTGGAAGCTAGCGCACGGGCGGCAAATATGGCTTTCAAAACATAACAATGAGAGAGAGAGAGAGAGAGATCTATAGGGGTGTAGGAAGATGGCAGTGCTCTTCCCTCCTTTGTAGACGGAACTCACAAGGGAAAGAGCTAGGTTTCTCACTAAGAACCACATAGTTCTCATGAAAGTGGGAGAATAAAAAGAGAATGGTCGGACCACCCCTTTAGCCACATTAATTCGGTGTCCAGGCCACGTTAAGTTTCCTTTCCACACTTAGCCACGTTAATCCTTTGTTCTCTTTTGGTGGAAGAACGTGATCCATGTGTATTCAAGAAACATTTTTAGAGCATCTGTTTTCCCGTCACCCTAATCTATTAATTCCTTGAGAAAGAGAGAAACAATCACTTCAAATCGCCAATCTAACTACTAAAGCAGACTTTTAGTGGGAATAATCCAATTATTAAAATATTGATTCTGATTTGACATCTAAGAAGATGATAAAAAAACGAAAAAAAAAAAAGAAAAAAGATTGTGTTCGGGTCGACACTTCTTAAGCCCAAGTACAAGTTTCTTATATATATAATCTTAGATATTGGTAAATAATGGTGATAATTAACACCTTTTATGTGAATCTCTCCTTTATTAAACCATTATTACTTATTTATTCTCTTAATATTTAATTATCATTATCAGTGGTTGAACAGCACAAAGCTAAATTCTGTCGGACCGTCACCTTTAATTCTTAAACAAAGAGAAAGTAGCATGCAGCTGTTCTGAATCATTAAACTTGTTTATATATGTCTTGACATTCTTTTATATATATTACCAAAAGTTAATTAAAACAACTGGAAAACTAATTAATTAATTTCATGGATAAAATTTTAGTTAATTACTATCAAAACAAAAGCTTCTAACTCGATCGTTAAGTCATATCAGGAAAGGCACCCCTTCCAACAGCATCTGTAACTACATCTCTAGCTTTTGTTGAACTATGGAGACAAGGAATAACAAAACATTGCTTTCGGTAATAAAATAGATGATGAATATGGATTTTTGTAATCAAAAGACAAGAATATTACTTCCCTCAAAATTGTAAGGTTTTAGCTTATGTGCTTTAATTTTTCCAACCGTTCAAATTTAATTATCATCATGCTCATTTTATAGAGAAATTTGTTGGTGTCAGTTCAACTGATAAGTATCCTCTTCGATCATTTGTCTTTAACACTAGTTTATGGCTAAGATATAATCTTAACAAATCTAAATGCTTGTGGTGTTGTGTTATTTTTAAATCTAATTGCATCATATATATATATATATATATATATATATATATATATTATGGGATTTAAAATGATGTGGCACTTTATATTTATGAAAAATTAAAGTTCTATTTGTTAATGTATTTGACAAGAGTAGTTTTTTTTTTTTTTAAAAAAAAATGTTTTAATGTGACATAAAGTTATTAATTAATATTTTAATTTTAATTTTTTTAAAAAAATAATTTTAACAAACAAATCTTTATTATAAATTGGCCCATCCCTTTTTTATTATTAATTTTTTTATAAGTAAAATAGGTTGCAAATAATGAAGTTTGACTCAAGACTGCAAGATTCAACCTATTTGGATTAGGGTAGGCCTTTTCCGAGATTCCTGCTAATATCCTCTATACATGACTATCCAGCTAGCTAGCTAGCTAGATGAAAAATGAATTGGACATCTGTTTGATTTGACTATAAAAAAAAAAAAATGATTTTAGCTATTTAGAGCATTTACATATGCTTGACAAATATTTAGTTAAAAATTAGTGAAAGAGTACAATTTTTTATTTTATTTTATTTTAGCTATTAATTTTTCTTTTTAAAGCACTTAGTTTGATTTAACATTTTGACTATTCACTTTTATTTTTTCATTTAAAATATATATTAATTTTTTTTAATCTGCTTTTATTATACCAAAAAAAAAAAAAAAAATTAGAGAATCGTATTGTTATTTATTAGTTTTTTTAAATGCATTTTTGAGCTACAATACTCAATAACAAATTCTACGAGGAAAGAGTAATGCTATATATGTACCACACAAATTAACATTTTACAAATATTTTATAAAGCTGATATGGTAAGGTTGTATGTGTATGTGTGTGTATATATAGATATAAGAGTTGATCTAATGGTTACTAGTTCTTGCCATATTAATTTCGGACCTTAAAAATAGGGTCTCTATATAATTAGACATTGAGTAATACTATTTTTTTTACACTTATTTCACAATCGGAGACATAACCTTAAAAATAGGGTCTCTATATAATTAGACATTGAGTAATACTATTTTTTTTACACTTATTTCACAATCGGAGACATAACTTGTTTTAGGTGACTGACATAAAAAACTTACTCAAAACACATTACATCTGCTAATATAAAATGAGTATAATAAATAAATATAATGATATTATAGTACTTAAAACTTAGTTGTCCTTGAATATTGTAAAAGATGAATGATGGAAATAGGTTTGTATACAAAGGGAGCTGACAAAGGTTTTCAACACTTAAAACTTGGTTGTCCTTGAATATTGTAAAAGATGAATGATGGAAATAGGTTTGCATACAAAGTGAGCTGACAAGGGTTGGTTGAAACCTGAAAGGTGAAACTGTAAATCAAGAAAGATGAGAGGAAGGAGCAAAAGCAAATTAAGCAGGTGGGTATCTCAATAATAAACTCAAATAATAAAAAAAAAAGCATCAAATACTTGTAACACTAATAAAAAAATTGGGTGTGTTTTTAACTCTAAATGAATCAAAAATTTATCGGTCCTCTTTACCTTGTTCAAATCTAAAGATTGTGCCACATAAAGTAGATAACGCATCAAAACAGTAGAGGATAGAGGCATAATTCTTGAAAGAGTTTTGCACTCGGTCCAGAACAACAACTCCTTTGTGTATGTCTGTAAGCGAGCATAAATACTCGTAAATTTACTTGGGCTCAACTCCAGATCAATTTGTTTATTAAATTAATAGAGTTTAAATTAAAAATTCAGGCTTGTAAATAAAATTCATATCAGAAAAGGCACCCCTTCCAACAGCATCTGTAAATACATCTCTAGCTTTTCTTGGAGACAAGGAATAACAAAACATTGCTTTCGGTAATTAAATAGATGATGAATAAGGATTTTTGTAATCAAAAGACAAGAATATTACTTCCCTAAAAATTGTAAGTAATATTTTCAACCGTTCAAATTTAATTATTGTGAGAAAAATCTCTCCACAATTGACCACAATATTACTACTTCCCTTAATTATCATCATCCCTGTTTAAGAATTTAAATCTGGTCTTATCTTATAGAGAATTTAAATCTGGTCTTATCTAAATGCTGTGGTGTTGTGTTATTTTTAAATCTAATTGCATCAAATATATATTATGGGATTTAAAATGATGTGGCACTTTATATTTATGAAAAATTAATGTTCTATTTATTAATGTGTTTTACAGGAATGTTTTTTTTTCGTTTTAAAAAAGAAAAAAAAAAGTTGTAAATTAAGTGACATAAAATTGTTAATTGATATATATATATTTTAATAAACAAATATTTATTATAAATTGGCCCATCCCTTTTTTATTATTAATTTTTTATATAAGTAATATAGGTTGCCAATAATGAAGTTTGAAAGGAATCTCGAAAAAGGCCCACCCTAATCGAACTCAAGACTGCATCCACCTATTTGGATTAGCTACCTAGATGAAAAATATTCAATTGGACATCTGTTTGATTTGACTATTTAAAAAAAAAAAAAATTAGCTATCTAGAACATTTACATATACTTAACAAATACTTAGTTAAAATTTAGTGAAAGAATATAATTTTTTATTTTATTTTAGCTATTAATTTTTTAAAGCACTTACATTCACTTTTATTTTTCGTTTAATTTTTTTTTTATATTTTTTTAATTTGTTTTCATTATATCAAAAAATAAAAAAATTCAATTTTTTTAAGAAAGAGTAATGCTACGCATGTACTACACAAATTAACATATATTTGTAAGGTTGATGTGATAAAGTCTAATGTGTACATACATATAAAAGAGCTCATCTAATGGCTACTGAATATTGCTATATTAATTTCAGACCTGAAAAATAGTCTCTATATAATTTGACATTGAGTAATGCTATTTTTTTTTACACTTACTTCACAATTGAAGACACGACGTGTTTTGAGTGGTTGACATATAAAAATAAATTAATTAAAACATACCATATCCATCGATATAAGATGAGTATAATAAATAGATGTAACGATGTTATAGTACTTAAAACTTAGTTGCCCCTCAACATGAATGATGGAAATAGGTTTGTATACACAGTAAACTGACAAAGGATTGGTTGAAACTTGAAAGGTGAAACTGCAAATCAAGAAAGATGAGGAGAGGATGAAGGAGCAAAAGCAAATTAAGACGGAGTGAGTACCCCAATAATAAACTCAAACTTAAAAAAAAAAAAAAAAAAAAAAAAGAAATGGATGTGTTTTTAACTCGAAATAATTCAAAAATTTCTCGGTCTTCTTTACCTTAGACAAATCCAAAAATTGTGCCGCATAAAGTGGATAAAACATCAAAACAGCAGAGAGCAGAGACATAATTCTTGAAAGAGCTTTCCATGCCGCCATGTCCAGAACAAGAAGCCCTTTGTGAATTGAGATAGAGAAGAAAGAATTAAAGAAAAAGAAAAAT
The DNA here is from genome assembly GCF_958979055.1 of Alnus glutinosa. Lineage (NCBI taxonomy): Eukaryota > Viridiplantae > Streptophyta > Magnoliopsida > Fagales > Betulaceae > Alnus > Alnus glutinosa. Next base: position 7,154,125 of record NC_084898.1, on the reverse strand, counting down.
ATTAAGAGATGGATATAGATGATGCAAAGTTTATTTATTGGAGATGATTAAAATAATTAATAAAAAAAATGTTACGAATACCAATAATAAGCTCAATACCAGCTAATTAATACTTATCTCTGAGTATAAAATTTAATATTTCTAATCTTTCTAACAAAAAAAAATAAAAAATAAAAAATAAAAAATCACGTGGACAGGTGTATGAACTTATCAGGCAAAAACCCAATTATGAGGAGGATATGGGATTTAAAAAAAAATATATATATATATGAATGATAAATATATAATGGACAAAAAAGAAACAGCTGTAGAAACACAAGGTCATTTCATGGGACAACCCCATTTGTCCAAATATAAGAAAAGCATCAGTTGCATGCATCGGTAATTGTCTCTCATCATCTAATCCCGACGAATCTTGTCGGCTATCCTCCTTCGTGTATCTTTCTTTCAATCCCCCGTTTATGAAGGGAGCTCTGCTTGCATATTCTTCCAACAAATACCCCCCTCTTTCTATGATATCTTTTTCTTTTCTTTTCTTTTTAAATCTCTGCTGTAAAGAAGCTTTTTATTTTCATTCTACTAGTTTAATTATAATTAGAATATATATTTTTAGGGTGAGAAAACGTATTATGTAACGATTCAGAAAAAAAATATTAGTTATACATGTATTATTATTACAAAAAAATTAGTTAATTTAAAGATTTCCAAAGAGCATTAGCAGCAGGTTTCTTACAATTCATTATATTTCCTAAGTGTAGGAAAACTCTTAAAAAAAATTCATGAAATAGATTCTCTTAGTGTTTCTTAAACTAATGTGTGATTTACTACCCATTAGTACTTTTATAAATCATCAACTCTATGTGGGCTCTTAATTTTTCTAATGCGGAATTGAAGTGTTACAATCTCCCGCCCCTTAAATCTCGTTCTTGTTAGGGCCACCTCATCCAGAGCTAACTCCAGTACTATTTGTAATGACTCATGGAAAGCGTTAACCACATCTTTATTATAATTTCAAAAGAAGTAGTCAGTTTGAAAATTCTTTACAATTACTTATAAAGCTTAATTTGAAGATTCTCATGACCGACCTATAGCATCATCAATGAATTCTTTAAAAAATTTACAAATTTTAGCTAAAAACAATCTATTCTTATTATTTTAGTTAGACACTTCTTAAAGCACCACATAACAAACTTTCTAAATATTTCTTAACTTTAAGTAATTTTTTTTTTATTGATTTTAGAACAACTACTTTGTATTAGTGTGTGAGAGAGAGTGTCAAGGTAAATATCAAAACATAAAAAATTAGAATAGGAAATGAATTTTGCTATCCATATTTGACTAAAATTAAGTTTTAATTAAATAGCTTGTTGAGGATGTTCTAATTGTTGAATCTTTGGCCAATATGTGTTCAAGAACCCCATTGAAACTTTTTCAGGGTATGTACTGATAAAGTAAAAGAACAAAATGATGAATACAATTGAATTTAAAAATCAATGACAAGATAACATGATGGGATTTTTTCTTTTGGCGTGTAGGTTCCAAACACAAAGTAAAATAATTATTCTGAGAATATTACTGTTGAAATTTGAGATAGGGGGGAAAATAAGGAATCGAAAGAAAAAGAAAGAATACAAAGAATTAGAAGATACTTCTATTATTGATTTGGATAATAATAATACTAGGATAACATATCAATAATAGTTACTATAATCCTATAATCTACTCTGAACTACTAGCTTAATTTACTCATTTTGATATGGTAAGTAGATTATATTCTACACTCTTCCTCAGTTGTGCATGAAATCTATGATGAAATAATGCACAACTTAAATCTCAATGGAAAAATGCTTGAGGGATTACCCTATTTATTATAATTGTTTTATAAATTTGATGTGACACTTTATAATTAGTGCTTCTATACTCACCTCAAGAGTGAAAATACTTCATTATTCTATTAATTATAAATTATCAAGTCAAGTTTGTAAGAGCCGCTCTAAATTTAAAAGCTCAAAATTGTCTTTCAAAATAATTTGCACTACCTCTTTGGTGTGCAAAATACAGGTAATAAAGCTAAAACTTGATTTACCAACAGGAAAAAATATAAAATTGATTTATGTGGTTGATTTAATTTATAAAGTATTTTTTGTGATATAGAAATTAACTAAGAGGTTATTGTGGTAGGCGAAATTAACAAATTACTCTCTGAAGTCAATTTTTATCCACTAACTTGACAGAAACTGTTAAATTGCCTTATCATTATCAATAAAAATGTGACACGTGTCACTCTTAATAAAAAAAAAAATTAATATATTAAAAATTAAAACATTTAAAATATTATTTATTTTAAAAAGTAACGAAAAAGAAAAAAAAATGAGTGTTTAAGGACGGCTCGCCACCACTCTCTGAATCGGCTAAGGTGATTGCGCGCCACCCCAGTCGCATCGGGTGGCTCACAGGCCATTCCAAAATTAGGGGGCTTTGAACCAACCTTGACCTATTGGATGGCCACACTACTACTTAAATGCGCGGGACAAAAAATATTTTGTTAAACTAAAAATTACATTAATGCTCTCAAACTATGACAGTGAGAAAACAGTAAACTGAACAATCTTTACAGAACTAAAAATTACTGTTTTGTTTTTTTAATTAATTTATTTATTTTGTCTGAATAGAGAAAATCATCATATATTGCATCACTAAAAGAATACATCAAAATTCATCATATAAAACCCAATAGGATATGGGGACATATGATTGTTCCCTAACAACTAAAGATTACTGTTGAAAATATAAAACAATATAAAAATAATACATTGAAAAGAAGAAAATACTGTAGATATAAGAAGAGAGTTGATGGATGGACAGATGAGAGAAAAGTTGTGATTGGACAAATAGAAGTGAAAAATGAAATGAGAATGGCGAGGAGAGGGGTACCCTATTTCAGTTCAATAGGCAGCCTTTTTGCCTTGATAAGACGCTGATCATTTCAAACAGATTTGAGAATATCACCATTTTCTCATTGCCATGATTCTCCTATTTGGCTCTTTCCTGAATCCTGTCTCCCCCCTATCCCACTGTCTGCTTCCTAGAGGCTAGAGCCACCACCCTAGCTCCTCTTTATGCGATGCAAATTAGATGGTAGAGATTATAATTGCAATGTATAATTTTTCACAAAAATTATTTCAAAATTTAATATCATATAGACAAAGAAATAGGTTACATCTACAAAATTATTGTTAATGAATTTTTTTTTTTATAAAATATATGCAAGACTTTGAGTTGATCGGAGAACAAACCTAAAGAAGGTAGTGAATCAATAAAAGGTACTACTAAAGAAAATGAAATCAACCATAACTTAAAATAAAAAAGAAAAAAAAAATTAAAGAAAGTGGTCACGATAAAAGTACTAGGAAAATACAATAAAATAGCTCATGCTTTAGCAATAAGAAAAAACAATGCCTCTCAACTCTCAATTATGTGACGAGATGCTAATAAGGTAGTTCATGTTTTGAAAAAAATATTCTTTTTCAATTTTTAAATTAAGTCTGGGTAGAAGTTTGTTCTTTTTTTATTCAATATATTGTACTTGTGGAGCAAGCTCATGATTCTTGAATAATATCAAATATCTTATTTTCAAAAAAAGAAAAAAAAAAAAAAGAAAAAAAGAAAAAGAAATTATGTGACTGTCTAGCATGTTAAAGGGGATGTCAATAAGGTAGCTCATATTTTAGCAAAATATGCTCTTTTTCAATTTTTAAATAAAGTGTGGATAGAAGTTTATCCTTCTATTATCCAATATATTGTACTTGCGGAGCAAGCTAATGATTCTTGAATAATATTAGATATCTTATTTTAAAAAAAGAAAAAAAAAGAAAAAAGAAAAAACAATAAAGTGGCCATGCTTACACGGTTTATAAATAAATATTCAAATCTCGATTTTACTCGAGATAATAATCAACATAAATAATTGTATGGAATTTAAATGAATTGAATATATATATTAAGAATAAAAAATTCTGATATAATGTTTCACAAATATTTATTATTTTGTTTTAAAAAATCTTTAAGAGATTTAGGGGAGGGGGGAAGGGGATAGGTTTTCAATGGTGTCAGCCACTATCCTTTCATATTGTTATAGGTTAAATTTTCATGCATTTTGGTACCCTTCGAACGTTTACTGTATTTTACCGAACGTTCGACCTTTGCTAGTTGAATGCTCAACCCCGATACCAAATGTTTGACAATGGTTAAAAATGGGTAATTAGGGTTTTAATGATAGATCGATTAGTAAACCTAGGTTGTTATTAGAGTTTTTACGTTCATGAGTTAGAATTCTCATTATATTATGTTTAATATTAGGGTATCTTTCACAGTAGCGGGAGTCCAGGATATTTGAGTCTATGGATGAGCGTTTGAGGTAAGTAAATGCTTATAAAACTGGTTAATGTGTGATATGTCAGCGGACTGAGCATGCTTTATTCTTCATAATGATATGTCATGAGCCCACGATATTTTATAACTGCTTAGAAACGATTATTTACTTCTTTATTTATTTATTTTTATGATGATGATAAATGAACAATAATTGAATTGTAAGACATGATACATCAGTATGTGACCAGCACGCTATGTATGAATAGAGTCACAATTAAGAATTTTCTGGTGGTGTGGACCACCTGAAGTCAGACTTAGTCGAGCTGCTAGTATATGACGATATGCGTACAATATCCGGAGTACTGGTGTTGTATTACAGGTCTCTTGGGACAGTGCCAATCCTACCGGAAATGGGTTAATATCTTGGGTAGACCATATGAAGAATATCTATGACTTTATATGTACTAATGTATATGTATATGTACATATTTATATATATAGCATGTTTTCTATACATTAAAATATTAGTGCTTGTTATCGGAATTATATCTCATCATTTATTTAAAACAAACTACCTTTTTGTTTGACATAATAACAGTGGTAACACATATCATTTTTTGTGAAAACTCATATTTATAATTCCAGAGTTATAAACTGTTACCTAAAGCTCATTGCATAACCGGTATTGTAATCATTTATTTACTATGTCGTGGGCGCCAAGCAAATGGCCTGTATTGTTATGTTGAGTAATTGGTAGTTAATTGATATACTAATGTCTATTTGGAAGCTCTGAGTTTGTGAGTGATGATACATGATTATATCTTAAAGGTTGATTGCTTAAAGTCTTATATCATGATTTCTACTTTTCGCATGCTTTTTACTCTGATAAGTTTATAGGTAGTTCCACCAGCCAATGACCAGTTAATTGATCTGGAGAAATTGCCAATAACTCTTAAAGTTAAGTAAATACAATTATTTAATTTTGGGGGTGTTACAATAAGAGACGGTAAAAGAACCATACCCTAAAATGCCTCTACGTCCAATTCTTTACCATTTATATGAAAAACCACTGTAACATTCTTCAGTCTTTTTGTATTCAATTTTCTCTCCTTCGAATAAAAAACTCTCATTATCTATTCTCTCTCTTCTCTCACTATATTGTTTAATTGTGTTGGCAAATTCATGTGTCAAACACATTTGGTATCTAGGTTGTAATTTGTAGGTTTTGAGCTATGGTTATGTCGATTCAATGTACAAAAAATCTTAGACTTCCCTCGATGCAGGATCGACTCCCGCTCGAGTGAACTAGTGCATTGGTGTAATCTTGAGAGTTCGCTTGACCCCCTCACTCAAATCCTGCTCTTGCAAACTTGTGCATCAGTGTGATATACAAAATCTTGAGAATTTGCTAGATCCTTCACATGATCCTAGTTCGAGCAAACTAGTGTGAAACTTAAACCCGAGAGTTCATTCAACTCCTACTCGGGTGAGTTTATGTCATATTGTTTTCTTCAAAGCATAACTTTCTATATCAATTCTTGGTTTTACCCTACCTATTTAAGCCTTGCATTGCACAATTTTCTAAATGAGAGGATGCAGCTATTCACAATCCTAAACTGAAACACAAACCTCTCATTGTTACATTCAAATAATAAAAAACCTTCACCATCTACTAGTTTAGTAGATTACCTCTAGAGTTTTAGGTTGCAACAGGTGAGTTTGTTCGTGGAGGAAATTTTAAAAAAAGAATGCCAAAGTTTTGGAGCTGTAGCGGGTAGAAGACAAAGGGATCGTTTGTTGGGTTTACAAATTTGTGTCTAGATTACAAAGGTTTTGTAAGTATAAATTGATTGTAACATTTAAATTCTTCTATATTGGAAATTTCTTGCGGTTGGCTGCATAAGTCCTTAGATGGACGGGTTGGGGTTTCGGTTGAAAAGGGTTGGACCAAACTCGCCACAAACATAGATATGTGCTCTAACGATAAATTGAATGCCTGCAATTGGAATAGTAAAAGGTTATATGCTATTTTAATGCTTGTTTCACAATAGGAATTCAAGATAATATCTGTGTAAAACTTCCAAGGAAGCATGAAACATTTTTTGAAGTAACAAATGAAGGTACGAAAATTATAAAAATTCTAAACTTCAGATGTTGACTTATAGGTTTGGACAAATTACAATGAAAGCAGATGAAACATTTGATGAGTTTTATGCTCTGTTGAATGAGATAGTGAACTCCAATTTCAACCTATGTGAGAGAATTCCCAAAAATAGAATTGTGAGGAAAGTTATGAGGTCTTTACCTAAAAAGTTCAAACTTAGGGTCATTGTTATCGAAGAAATTCAGGACCTTCACTCACTTAGGATTAAAGAACTTGTTGACTCACTTTAAACATATGAACTCACCCTACTTCAACCCAAGAAGAATAAATCAATATCTTTAAGAATAGTAGCCGTGAGGGAAGAGGCTAGAGACTCCTCTAGTGAGGATTCCATGAATAATGAAGACTTGTCATTGTTTGCTAAAATCTTTAGGAAATTTTTTAGACCTAAGAAGGGTGAGAATAAGAACAAACCCCTCCATATCAGTTGAAATATCTAAGGGTGACACCAGTGGGAAGTTCCAAGATAGGAAAGACTCTAGGGTAAATAAAGAGAAAAAAACTCAAGGTGTCAAGTGCCATGACTGTTCTGGATTTGGCCATATTTGGGCGAATTCCAATTATAGGAAGTCCAAAAAAAACCCATTAATACTACTATGAGTGATGAGTAAGATATTGATTACTATGATGACTTACATGATAAGAATAGAAATTTCATGCATTGGTTGCTTATGTAAGAAATGGTAACGAGTTCAGTGTGAGTGACAGACTTAACTATAATGAGTCATATCAAGATGATTTTGATAATTAGGCTGATCTACAAATGGCCTACAATAAGATGTTTAAGAAATGCATTATACTGAAGCAAATCAATAAATTTTTCCTTTAAAAAGCTTAATGAAATTGATATTGAAAAGAATTATTTAATGGCATAACTTCATGAATCAAAAGCTTTAGTTAAAAAGCTTAAAATTGAAAATGTTTTGCTTAATGAGAAGATCAACACAATAGAGGATAAGCTTGATAATTCTAAAACTTAACTGAAAAAAAAAAAAAAAAATTATTTAGTGAATAACTTGATAATTAGACGGTTGAATTCTTAGAGGTCTAATAGTGACAAAGGAGGCTTAGGATTCGTTGAGATGAGATCTTCCATCCTTTCTACTTCACATTCTCATTTAGTCACAAAAGGTAAGACTATCTTTGTTAAGACATTAAAGGTTGAGGATCTCAAGGTTGGCCAAGCCTTAAAGCATAAAGGCAAACTCCCGGAAAATGATGTTACTATCACTAAGCCCAAGTTCTTACCTCTTCCCATGAGACAAAATCAATGTTCATTGATGATGCAAAATACAAACACTCCCTGTGGCACAAAAAGTTTATGAAGGGTCCCTGTTATAAACTATAATTATGAATCACTCATTAAATCTGTTTTTTGTCCACCAAGTTAACAAATTCCGTTAGTTTGCCACGTCATACCCAATAAGAAATCTACACGTGTCCATTACAATAAATAAAAAAAATAAATATATTAAAAATATAAATAAATAAAACTTAAAAATTATTATTTTTTTTTTTAAAAAAAATAAAATAGAAAATAGCGAAGGAGTGGCTGCCGGGGGTGGCCCAGCCACGTCTGGGGGTGGCGCACGGCCTTTCCTTGGCTTGGGGTGGCCACGTGTCGATTTCCTATTAGGTATGACGTGGCAAACTAACATAATTTGTTAACTTGGTAGATGAAAAATGGGTTCAAAGAGCGATTCATAATTACAGTTTACCATATGAACCCTCTATAAACTTTTTATATCACAGTGAATGATTTGTAATTTAGGTCAACTTCAAGTACCAGTGACGCAATTATCCATTTTAAGAATAGTTGCACACAATGTTATAAAAGAGAAGACCACAACATGTTTAAATTGCGGCTTTGTCAGGTATGTATGTAAAACCGTCTGCTAACAATAAGGTGCATCTGATGAAAAAGTTGTGTAGTCTGAATATGGTGGAAGATACTCTAGTAGTGCAACATCTGAACAAGTTCAATACAATCACAAATCAATTGTCCTTTTATGGAGATTGATTTTGATGATGAGATCCACGCATTAATTGTTTTGGAATCTTTGCAAAACATTTGGGAAGCCATGAAAATGACTGTGAGCAATTTTGTAGGGAAGAGTAAACCCAAGTATAACGATATTCGAGATTTGTTTCTAAGTGAGGAGATTCGTAGAAGAGATGCTGGTGAAGCCTCAAGTTCTTGCTTGGCCTTAAACCTCGAGATAAGGGTTAGAGAACAAGATAGAAACTATGGTCAAGGTAGATCAAGATCCAAAAAATGTAGAAGCAAATCCAGATCTGGTAAAAAACCATAATGCTAGAACAGTGACAAGACTGGCTACTTTAAGAAGAATTGCAAGGAATCAAAGAAGAAGACTGAGAACGACTCTGCAAACGTAGTGCCAGAAGAAATGCATGATTCTCTACTTCTCTATTTCGACATTCCTATTGAATCTTGGGTTTTGGACAAGAGCTTCCTTTCATACCACAACGATTTATGAAATTCTTGAAGACTATGTTGCTGGAGAATTTGGAAAGGTGTATTTGGCTGACGGATCGATGTTGGATATTGTGGGCATGGGTAATGTTCTCATTAGAGTCCATATTGATTCGGTATAGAAGCTCCAAAAAGTTAAAGAAGAATATGATTTCAGTGGGGCATCTTGATTATAAAGGGCATGCTGTTAACTTCGATGATGGTAAGTGAAAAGTTAGTATGGGAGCCAAGATTTTGGCTCGTGGATACAAGATTGGCACTCTTTATATCACTACAAACATTAGAGATAAAATTGATGTCGCAGATGTGAATACTAATTCAAAATTGTTGCATTTAAGGCTTGGTCATATGAGCAACAATGGGAAATTACTAGAACTGAAGTTAGTTGAATTTGAATTGTGTGAATGATGCATTCTCAGAAAGAAGAAAAAAGGTAAGTTTCGTGACGGTTGGTAGAATACTGAAGCCTGGGAAGTTGGAGCTGGTACACACAGACTTGTGGGGCCCTTCCTAGTCGCACCCTTGGAGGCTCGTGGTATTACATAACTTTTATTGATGACTAAAGCAGAATGGTATGAGTTTATTTCTTGAAAAGTAAATCTAATGTATTTGAGACTTTTAAGAAGTGGAAGGCTATGGTTGAGACAGAAACAAACTTGAAGTTAAAGTGTGTGAGGTTAGATAATAGAGAAGAATATGAAGATGGATGCGTTAAATAGTTTTGTACTAAAAATAGGATTAGGATGGAGAAGACTATCCCTGGGACACCAAAGGAGAATGTCATGGTTGAGCACATGAACAAAACCCTCGACGAGCGTGCTAGAAGCATGAGATTACATGCTAGGTTGCCAAAAACTTTATGGTCTGATGCAGCAAGCACTATTGCTTATTTGACAAATTGGGGACCATCGGTTCCCTTGAGCAACAGATCACCTAAAGAAGTCTGGAGTGCAAAAGAGGTAAACCTTTCTTATTTGAGAGTTTTTGGTTGTGTTTTTTATGTGTACATTGAATTTGATGCTCGTAGCAAACTAGATGCGAAGTCCAGAAAATGTATTTTTTATTTTTTTTATTGGCTATGGAGATGAGGTCTTTGGCTATAGGTTTTAGGATGATCGAAACTAAAAAATCATTAAAAGCATGAATGCAACTTTTAATGAGCAAGCTATGTACAAGGGCATGTCAAGTGTAGAACCAGTGGATACAGAACCGAAAACACAGTACATAATAGGGATCAAGAAGCCAATGAAACTGTAGATTCATAGGCAAAACATGGAACACCTACAATTGATGTCCTAAGGTCTTCTAGAAAGATAAGACCTCTATAGCGTTATTCACCCACCTTGTTCTATATTTTGTTTACTGATAACGGTGAGCATAAGACTTATGATGAAGCCTTAAAGGTTGAAAATTCAACCAAGTGTGAGTTAGCCATGAAGGATGGGATAGACTCATTGATGACTATCCAGACATGGGAATTGATTGAACTGCCAGCAGGAATGTCTAATGTACACACTGAGGAGGAGCTTATATGGCCTAAAGCAAGCTCCAAGACAATGGTACAAGAATTTTGATAGCTTCATGTGCAGTATTGGGCTTACGAGGTGCAGTGCAGATCATTGCTGCTATGTTAGTAGTTTTGAGAACTTTTATATCATCCTACTAGTTTATGTGGATGATATGCTAGGTACAAGGTCCAATATTGGGAAGATTAATAATTTGAAGAAACAATTGCCAAAGCAGTTTGCAATGAAGGATTTGGGAGCTGCAAAACAAAGCCTTGGGGTATGAGAATTATCAGGGACAGGGCCAATGGTACGTTGAAGCTTTCATAGATAGAGTATGTGAAGAAAGTTCTTAGCAGATTTAGCATGGAATGAGTTAAATCAATGAGCACACCCTTCGAAAGTCATTTTAGACTAACCAATGATCAGTCACCAAAGACGAATCAGGAGAAGGTCTACATGAGTAAGGTATCTTACGCTTCAGTTATCGGTAGTTTGATATACGCTATGGTGTGTACAAGACCGGACGGAAGCAATCAAATGGATTCTGAGATATCTTAAAGGCACATTAGATACATCATTTTGCTTCACACGAGCAGATTTAAAGCTGCAGAGTTATGTGGATACTGATCAAGCGAGTAATATTGATAGCAGGAAAAGTACTACTGGATTTTTGTGTACTTTGGGTGGTATAGGTGTGCGTTAGGCTTCAAAGTTGTAGAAAATTGTTGCTATGTCCACAACAAAAATTGCATATGCAGTCATGACGGAAGCCGGAAAGGGGATGGTTTCTCTACTGGGTTTCCTGGAAGAGTTGGGTAAGAAGGATGAGAATGACGTTTTACACAGTGATAATTAGAGTGCTATCTTTCTTGCGAAGAACCCGGCTTATCATTCAAGAATGAAGCACATTCAGTTAATGTATCACTTCATTCGCTCTTTTCTAGAAAGTGAAGAGTTGATGCTTGAGAAGATTTGTGGAACTGAGAATCCAGTAGACATATTAACAAAATGTGTAACTTTTTGAGAAATTGAAGTTGTGCTTATCTTCAGTTGGTCTTTGAGGTTGAGGATAGGTGGAAGAGTTGTAGCAGCAGTAAATAAGTGTTCAAATTTTATTTCTAAATTTGAAGCGTTTCGATTCTATTATTCTCGTAGAGGACGGCCTTTGAATGTTCAAATTTTATTTCTAAAATCTCGGTTGTTACACGCAGGTTAGGGAATTGTATCAATCTGATTTAAATGTCATTCTCGTCTTGTTGAACAAGAAATCCATCTTGCTGAGTTTCAAAAGTACTCAGATTCCCAACGTTTTTAATCTAGACATTGGTCCTCGTTGACCAAGCTAGGGTCTTCTTGAGGAATTTTTAGCAGCCAAATAGGCAAATGCAGCTCCCGGCCCCTAATCAGATTAGTATTAATCCTAGCCTTCCCAATCCTCTAATCTCTTCTATATGTATAATTTCCTTATTTTTCTTGTGGGGTTCTTTAATGGGTTTTCATATATTGAAACTGAGGTTTCAGCTCGGAGATCTTCATACGTTGGATCTGAAATTGGCGAGAGACTAGACACGTTTTCAATTTTCATCATAAATTACATCATGCTGTTTATTGATATAATTTGCTCCAACCACCCCAAACCCTTCCCCCACCCAAAACATTTAAAAAAAAAAAAAAAAAACTCCATCTTGTAGGGAAGCTTAAAGTTGTCAGATAAGTACATATAGTTTACAGCAACTTGGCTACATGGGTAATGCGGAAAGTGGAACAACGGAACTCGGAAGAACTATATGGTGTGGGAACCTTTTTATGACCAAAAGCTTCCCTAAATTAAGCAAGGATTTAAGATACATATGTTGTGCTTGTTTATGACAAAAACACACATTGAGTCATTAATCATGCAATGCTTTTTTGTTCAAACCCTAAGTTTATTGGTTTTATTGGGTATCCTGCATTACTTTGCACGTATTACTAACTATCTATATCAGTGTGGCAAGCTTTTACCCTCTTTAAATATTCTTTACGGAAACTTGCATTCTGCTAGGAGTACTCATTATTTGAACACTAATTGACTTGTCTTTTTTTTATCTGCAAAGGAATTAAAGTGCTCAGAGAAAATATATATATATCTGCGAAGGAAAATATGACTGGTTTTTCTGCATAAAATATGACTCTAAGAACTTCAACTTGTGTTATATATATATATATGTATGATACAAATAACCTAAAAGATTGCCTTTTCTTCCCGTGAAGAATATAAATAATACGTAATGGTCGGACAGTCTTGCAAATATTATATTGTAGGACACAAAAAGGCTACTGGCTAGAACTTGTCCAAGTATGTCTTTATCTGTTCACGTTTTTTTTTTGTTTTTTTTGTTTTTATTTTTTTTTCTATCTACCGTATTGTTTTTTAGCACAAACGGAAGCCCTAGGTAGTAGGTAAGATAGGTTTTGACAGGGATCTCTAGGGTTTAATTCAATTTTCTTATAAAGTACGTAGTTTCACAGTTCCAATTAACCCACGTAGAAACTTTCTTATTGAACAAATAGCATATCTTGAACTCTTGAAGCTATTTTTAAAGATGTTTTGCATGAGAACTTTTCTTTAAAATATGGTTCCAAACCATTTTTAATCCTATAATACAGCTAATAATATACCTAAATTGCCACTAATCAGGGAGGGGACTGAGCTGCGCTACCCTACTTTGATAGATCTCGTATCCAGTAGGACCATAAAATTGCCCTTTCAAATTTCAGGAGAGAAACAGTGGTTTGAAGGGAATCGCTAGTCATTTCACTATGAATTTGCTCTATTATTGAGCAAATGGGTGCCAAATTTAATGCATGTATATATCCCTTAATAATCATTATTAACACAAATATATATAAAGGGTAGTATACATTTCAAATGAAAATTAATATATAGTATCTATTTAATGATTATGATTTAAAGTTGGTATATTTAATGATATATGTAAATAGTTTTATATTGTTTAATTTTTTTAAAAAAAACGTGTCAATATTGACTTCGTATATATACCGTTAGTTTAGATACACCAACTTTAAATTTTAACCGCAAAATAGATACAAAACAAAAAGGATCGTTTTCATCGTTACACAAATGTTATTTTTGTTCTCATTTTGATTAGGAAGTGATTAATGGTGGCTTAGCACACCTAAATAGACTTAATTATAGCATCCTATAGCTGCATGCGTATTATAAATTGAATAAAGATCGATCTAGGCATATGCAAAAGAAGTGATGGGCTTTTCATAACGCATACTATTGGTAGGAATACTGTTGTTGTACATGGCAATGGCCAATGTGAGGCAAAGAAGAATATGAATAATTCCCCTTTCTCTTGTTTATTTGTTTTTTTCTCCAATATTTTAAAACATTATTAGTAGTCTGATCTCAGCCTCTATTTTTAACCTTTTAGCTTATATATGTACATATATATATATAGCCATTCCTTCACCTATAGATCCATGAGTTGCTTGGTTTGTTGAGTTGGTGGTAGCAGAAGTTCTCTGCCCTCCATCTTCCACGAACCTTTTGAGCAGTCGCTATCTTCACTTCCGTGTGTGGATTTAATTACAAAATCATTTCATTTCATCGCTCTTTTCATTTCAGCAAAGATTCATTTTATTTTCTTCCTTTTTCTTTTTCTGTCTGTTTGTTTTTCTTGTTAATGATCAATGGTGAAGAGAGCTCTCTTCTGTCCACTCATGGGTGCCTGTAGGATTTAATTAGCTGCCGACTCATTCATCCAAATACTGCGTTAAAAAAGGAGAATACCCAGTAAATGAGTGCATGATGCGGGAGACAAATTGAATCTTAAGATTCCCGTACTTGGACTGAAGGGAGCTCCCTTTCTTGTAATCTTATAGTTAAACCTCTTCTTCTCTGTTCAAATCTCTTTCTTTTTTGATTTTTTATTCTTTATTTCAGGTCAAGATTAAGATCGATCAACAAGTTCTTGTCTCTTTTGTGATGCTGAGGTAATGCCACTTACTATATGTTTAACTTTTTGCTGTGTTTATCTTGTTTGACAAGCAAGGGAGGAAGCAAGGAAGCTCTCTCTTATGATCATTTCCATTGAAAATTGTATCAACTAGGGTTTAGGCACAGAAGCTCAGTCTATATGTTTGTTTGATGTTTTTTGCTGCTTGTTTTGAACAAATGATTTTAGGGTTTTGCCAAGCGGCTATTCCTGCCGGCGGATCTAGACTCTAAGCGGCAACGCGCGCATGATAAAGAAGCTCACGCTCTACGACAACAGCTTCTTTCTTGGGTCTTGCTCTCTTACTGCAACAAGTTCCTAGACATGTCTCCCCCCAGATAGTTGCAATTACCGAAATATCCTCGCATGTGGTTCCAAGTGCAACGATGGAAAAAGCTCTCAAGAATTTCCATCTCATATATATTGCTGCTTTTTTTCTTTTTTCTTTTTTCTTTTTTTTTTTTCAGTTTATTGTTGACCTAATGAATGTACGGTTGGTTTGGCAATGGTATGTATGAAAGATGATTAATGCTCATTTTCTTTGCTGCTCTCTCTGGAATTTGCAGATAAGAATCTGTGTATGATGGATTTTGGCCCCTTTTTTTTGTTTTATTTTTCTTCTGTTTTCAACTTCTTTTGTGAGTTTAGAATAGGAAAAGCTGTGTTTATCTTGATGGCAGAAGAGAGAAGACAATTAGACAAGATATATACCTGTTTGGACTGACATGTATTTGACTGAGATCTTGTTCCATCCAATAAACATCAGAAGATGCAAGTATTTTTTGAGCTTTTTCTCCCTCTCCATGGGTGCACTAGTGTGAGTTAGCCACCGAGACATTTTTGCTTTCTTTTAAGGAGTGAGCAACAAAACAAACGGGATTCTGTTCATTGTAATGCAAAGGCAAATCTTGTAGTCTTTTAAGATTTGATCTCCACTCATTCTTATTCTATTTTTCTGTTTTTTTTTTTTTTTTTTGGTCCTTGGCCACCCTGGCCTTTGAACCTTTAATGGGGATTGATCGAGTGCTATTGACAATTACGCCCAGGATCAGTACAAGCTGACCTTAAATTGATAAAATCCTGAAGAAAAACTTGCCTTTACAGAATTCACTTTTCATGAGAGTTGAGTAGATTTCGAGCAGCCTACTCACCCGTTCGGGTAAGTTAGCAATAGCGACTCTACAACAAATTGCTAGAGATTTGAATCAATGTTGAACGCATATCTATTTGCCGGTTTATCTAATGTTCAACTGTAGCCTTCCCTGACTCGCTTATTTTTTGGAAATGATTTGTGAGAAACAGGAAATCGTTCCCTAGTTCTCCTTATCTTTATTGAAAAATGTTAAATTTACAACACCAACATAACAAGTGCATAACAACCTCTCACATGAGGGTGAGCTCTATACACTGGGATTCACCCTCATGTGAGGAATTGTTGTACACTTGTTGTGATGGTGTAGTGCATGAATCAAATTCCCATCTTATTTATTATCGAAGTCACACCCATAGACATCCCTGAAAATAGAAGAATTTGTTGTGTTTATTAATTGCTTTTGAAATAAGAAATTAAATTAGAAAGATGTGACATAAAAGTCGGTTGATGTGATATAAAGGTAAAACAAAATTTTAAATGAAAAGTGAATAAAGTTATTTGCTAATGTAAACAAAGGAGGTTGATTCTCTTGGATAGAAAGTAGAAAGGAAAAAAAAAGTGGGTTAGCAAACGGCCGATTGAAATATATGACTAAGGTGTACGTTTTGACATGAACCTCCAATCAATATAAGCTGACATTCCGTTGAACACTAAATTATTATTTTGGCATAAGAGGAGAAGAGACAATGGTTGTGTGAATTTGGATTATCAATTAATCATATATTTACCCTTCCTTGTTAGCATACATCTAATTCTTACATTCCTTTAATTTGTTTCAGCTTAAGGCGATTTTCTTTAGTGAAAATGTACGTGTGATCAATAAATATTTTTCAGAGTGAATGTTTCATTTTCTTTTTTGTCATTTGGTTAAGATTAAAAATAATAATAATAATAATAATTTTCAGTATTTGGCTGCATAAAAGCTAGTAAGCTAGGTTTCGTCCAAACAAGAGGAATTATACTTCAATAAAGCCTAATTAACGAATATTGTTTATTCTACAGTAAATATTTCACATATTTGAATAACTCCCTATATATATATATATATTACCATATAAATTAGCCGAAAAATTAAAGTTGGGGTCCTTCCTAGAGTGTTTAATCGTCTTTACACCATGGCCATGGCCAATTAATGATCAAGTGCCAGACCTACTATATATATATATATATATATATATGCTACTCGTTTTTCCAAACAGAAACACCGAAGAGAAACAAATTCCACCGATATATGTTTCCACCCCGAGCTGTATTTTTTCTTATCTCAATATATATAGATCTTTATACTAATTATTACGAGTATGAGAACTTCACTTAATGGTATCGAACTTTCATTATTTTTTTACAGAAGATACCTGAATTTCAAAAGGTTTCAATTTAGGATATCTATTTTTTTTTTGGAAAGTATCAATTAGGGGTCTTCCATTAGAATTTCCTGTTAAATCCTATCAAAATTTTCAAAATACCAAATTTTATTTTTAAGGAAAAAAAAAAAAAGAAGAAAAAAAATTTGCTAGAATTTCGGTGTTGGTTAGAATTTAACGGAATTTGTAAAAATAACTATGCCTGTATCTTTGAAAATTTTAATAATTTTTTAAAAAAAAATAAATAAACATGGGTATTTTGAAAATTTTGATAGGAATTAACGAAAAATTCTAACGGAGGACCCCTAATTGAGACTTTCCGAAAAATAAATACCCTAAATTGAAACGTTTGGAAGTTCAGTTACCTTCTGTCAAAAAATGTGAAAGTTCGATACCCCAAGTGAAGTTAAAAAAAAAAAAAAAAAAAAAAAAAAAAAAAAAAAAAAAAATTAAAAAAATTAACTTTTTTAATTTTTACCAGTCTTAGCATACAAACACTATACTATATTTGGATTCATGCTTTTGGTGTCCGCTAGTCGATCTCTTTCCCATGCCACTTTATCGAAATCCAACGGCTCTTTTCTCCTGGCATGATTGATCATTGCACCATCTTTAACAAACACAAGTGCCATTAACTGGTTTTTGTCATTATTGTTTTATTAGTGTCCTGATGAAATGGAGAATTTTCTACTTGTTAGAACAGGAGTGGTCCTGATTGAGGGTGATTCAATATGTTTAGGTTCTCAAAGTAGGGATTTGACAATCTTAAGGAATTTCGTAATATGTTATTAAAATCTCTTCCTGTGTTGTAAAGTTTGATATCCTTTATTCTCTGGGGCCTGGATGTTCCAACCCATATGGAAAAGGTCTAGTGTGATTAAACTTTGAGTATCTTCTTAATCAAAATGTCTTGTCTAGCATATCATCTTTAATTAGATCATGATCATATATTAAACAAAGTTTTCTTCCCATCCGGTTGTACGTAATTTGAGTGATCAATAATCACAGTACTCCATCATTAATAAACACAATTTCAAACCCTAGCTAGTTATTTCAAAGAGAATATTCTAATAATTACGGCAAAGATTTTCGGAAATTCATTTAATCCAATCTATAAAAATGTCATATATATGTCCCTCCGTTGCATGCTAGAAGTGTACATGTTTTTTTAATTACAATGACAAAGTTGGAAGAGCAAATATTAAAAAAAAAAATAAAAAAAAATACATGTATTTCTCACATGCAAAAAAACATATGGCATTTTTATAGATTAGATTGAAGGAACTTCTTTCAACTTAGGGTCCGTTTGGGTTTGCGATTTTAAAAAGTGCGATTTAAAATAACAATTTTAAAATGTGCGATTTGAAAAAAGTGATTTTTAAAAACGCAGTTAAGCGTTTGGCAAAATCGCAGTTTAGCCTTTAAAATCGCGAATTTATCTTTAAAATTCTGCGTTTTCAAAAAAGCACCATCTTATCTGCGATTTGAAAAAGCAGATTTTCTGCGTTTTCAAATCGCAATTTTTAAAAACGCAGTTCCCAAACGATCTATGTTCTGCGATTTGGTTTAAAATCGCACTTATTATCTGCGAAATCGCAATCCCAAACACACCCTTAGTTTGGAGAAAAACTCCGTCATATTTCATGAATATTTTTCAACTCTAACGTTTACTAGTTCAAAACATGTCGTTAAGAGAAATACAAAAATAGCACCCGAGAGCGTCGGTCGAAGAGTTGGTCGATTCCCGTTCGACCGAGGGTTTTATCGCAAGGTTTCTTAATTATACGACCCCACTACACCACGCTGCATCAATTAGAATGAGAGCCGAAGGTTTCTTTCTTGCCAGGGCAGGAAGAGGACGCAGAGTAAGAAACAAACTTGCAAGCATTGATAAAGTGCGTGAGCGCGAAGAGGCAACACATGAGGGGCAACTGACAGCACATTAGCAACGCTTGGTGGATCGGCTTATTGGGTTTGGTGTTCAATTTGAGCATATTGGAGATCAAATTGGTGCACAACTTGAGGCTCTAAATGAACAATTTTCTATCATGGGTGTTGCTAATCAGCATCGTCATCAATCAAATCCGCATTATGAGGAGGCCGGGTAGATGACGAGTTTAGCGTGGAGT
This sequence comes from Alnus glutinosa, assembly GCF_958979055.1. Classification (NCBI taxonomy): domain Eukaryota; kingdom Viridiplantae; phylum Streptophyta; class Magnoliopsida; order Fagales; family Betulaceae; genus Alnus; species Alnus glutinosa. The sequence goes on along the minus strand of NC_084898.1, from coordinate 7,134,935 downwards.
AGGCATGACTTCGATGGATGGAGATAAGGTTTGATGCGCCAGATCAGATGCTTGCTACCTTGACTGTTATTAGAAAGCCTCAAATCCCTCTCACTTGCTAGAGGAAGATGAAATCGTTGAGGAAAATTTTTTAGTTGATTGGGCATCTCCACCAATCTACGACATCTATCCTGACGAAGATGATCTATTGCAGGAGGTAAGTCTTTCGGTTGACATAGTAAAATTTGTTGAAAAGAATGATGTCTATCATACGTTTGACGAAAGCTCAAACAGTGAGGTATCTGAGTTGGGCCTGAGGAAATTAGTTATGTCGTTTTCCTTTGGGATTGAAAATTTTTTATCGAGTTCTCCTAATAATGAGTTTGATGTTGGTTTTTATGCAATTGATGAAAATTTTATTTTTAAAGAGAAAATAATAATTGATATTTTTTGGGAGATTTTTATGCAGATTCAGTTTGAGAAGATAAATCAAGGATTTGTGAAACTTGAATTATCTCAAGTTGGTGTGCAGGGATTTAGAATTATTATTCAAAATTATTATGTGATTGGTTGTAAGTTGTTTTTCTTCTAGTTTGTTTTGCTATTGAGAAAATCAAAATGGAATGGATTGATTAGGCATTCGAAAGATCCTTAAGATGCTGATGAACAGAGACTTGACCTATGACATATATGATATTACTATTACAGCTAAAAGTCCTGAGAGGACGTTATTTTGGATTAAGATCTTTTAAAATTTTTAAGGTATTTTACTGAGTAATTCAATTTCTTTAATCTCAACAATTGTTTGAAATTAAATTATTTATATTTTTGTCATATCAACAATATTTATTCGTATATTTAGTTTTAACATCATATTTTATTTACTCTATTTTTCATATTTTAGCTTAGTGGTTAAAAGTAAATATGGTAATAAATGCTAATTCGACAATCTAAAGTACTATTTACTTTCAAAACAATGGTCAACTTTAATGAAAATATATTCGGTAAAATATCCTCAAATTCTAGTTGTTAAAAGAATATGGAGTATGGCAATTTCAAATGTAGTGAAAATATTAATGTGAAGGGCCGGCAAGAATGCTTTAGCTAAAAACACAAATTTACTCAAAAGAAAAATTGTAGCCGATCCGTTATGCCCTATTTGTGGAGTAGTAGCAAAAACCATGGGACACGTATTGTGGGGTTGTTTGGCTGCCAAAGATGCATGAAAAATACAAAAGAGCAGCATGAATAATGAGGAGTTTGTTCATATTGTGGAGGAGCTAAACATAAATTGGATGACGAAGAATTCGAAACATTGGCAATGGTGGCTAGACACATATGGCTTATGAGAAACAATGCTATCTTTGGGGGGATTTTTAGCCATCCATCTCATACTGTACGGAATGTTGTGGATTCCCTTGTGGATTTCAAACAAAGCCGACGCTAGTCCGCAGGCGAACAATGAGAGTGATAATTGCCCATTCAAAAGTGGAAAACGCTCACAATCGTTCTCATGAAGGCTAATTGAGATGCAGCGGTGGATAAGGTTAGAAGGAAAATGGGTATTGGTGTGATGGTGAGAGACCTTGAGGGAGAGGTATTGGCAACTTTACTAGCTCTTAGATTATTTATCAGGAATTAGGCTACGACAGAAGCTACGTATGCGTCGACTTTGAGGGACTCAACTTTTGCTATGGAGTTAGGACATTAAAAGGTGGCATTAGAAGGTGACCCCTTCCAAATTGTGCATTCATTTTGAAAAAAGGAAATGAATAATTGGTGCTAGCTAGATATGGCCAATTAATAGTTTGCAATTCTGGAGTGTGCACTATGTTAGAAATGAGGCGAAGAGAGTAGCTTATAGGCTAGCCAAGGAAATGTTTTCTCTTATGGAAGATCATGTCTATATGGAGGAAGCCCCTCGTTGTATTCTTGACATTGTAAAGGAATCATATCCTTATATTATTATATACTCTATATAATATTTCTCTCTCTATATAAATATAGTTCCAAAAATTTTGTATTGAATTTTCAAACATTATACTACGAAAGAAACCTGTCTATATAGCTAATTACATTTGCAACAAATAAATGAAACCTGTCTTATAATCAGAATTCTATGAATATGTGACATTTTCTAAGCGTTTTGATGCCTAAAAAAAACATAAATTTCAGAATTTGAGAATTTACAATTTTAACAAAATTGTAGGGATCCTAATAATCCATCTAGCAATCATTTCATTGATGAGAAAAAAAACTTGAACATTATGTTCAGTTAATATAACGTCATTAATTAATACATTGATGGGCTTCCTCCATATAAACTTGGTTACTAGCGGTGAGTAAATGTGACGTGGCACATCCAAATTGCCTAATTTGGGCCTTCTAAATGGAAGCCCAAGAAGTGTTCTAGGCTAATGTCAATTGGGCATCCACATTGCCTAATTTGGGCTTGAGCTATGACATGGGGAAATATTAGGATTGGTCCACTTAGGCTAATTAACCATTTTCCTAACAAGGAGCTTTTATGGCATTTTTTTTTCTTTCTAAAAAGATCAAGAATTATCTTTAATTTATGACTGGAAAACTATAAATCATGGTAACAAATCATAAACATCAACAACAAAAAATATAATTTTCATGCTAGCTTTTAATTTGAAGAACAATGAAAAAGAATCGTGGAAACGCTTAGCTGATAATTTTCTTGAGATTGGCCATGATATGTAGGATTTAAATACGAGCTAAAGGTTTAGGCTCTTTTAATTCGAGAAGGCATTTAATTTTTTGGGTTTAAAAATAATAAAAATATTGAATAAATGCAATTTTGGTTAAATAAAAATTCATAATATTTATATGGACAAAATCAATGGATGGTCAACCATGTTTGGGGAGGGGGAAAATTTTTCATAAATTTTGTCTAGGATTGCCAAGAAAGGTTTGAAAGATTTTCTAGCAAAATTTTAATTTTGCTTGAAATATCTACAGTTTTTAAATATAATAGGATATGTGTAATTATGAAGGAAGAGTAATCAATTTCTTTTTTTTTTCTTTTTGGACAATTAATCACGGGGTGGCCGGCCAGAATTGAATCTACAGAACAAATTTAGGCTAGCTCAAAAATGAAAGTCAATAATTTTCTTGTTTTGAAAATATTTTTTCCTCCTGTAAGATTTTAAGATAGTTATATAAAATATTTTTAAAACGATCTCTATGGCCTATGGGTGACAACCATGTGGTATTGGGGAGATCGATAAACGATTAGAGAGTTTTACCAAGAGTACATATGCATATTTGAACACCACTCTTGCCCAAAAGCTTACGCTAATGGACTTGAGTCAACTTAGGTATATTGACTACTCTTTTCACAAGTTTGATATTAGTAATGTTTCTTGTACAACTTTTGCACAACTCTAATAATTTTTTTTTTTTTTTTAAGATCAACTATTGAATATTTAGGACAAACATGTAGGAAAACAAATTCAATAGCTGATCATAGAAAAAAAAAAGTAGTTAGATCGAGTTGTGCAAAAGTTGTGTATGAGTTGTGCAAGAATCATTACTCATTTGATATAGAGGTTCTCTCTTATACATGGTCAATATAAATTTGCAAAGATCCCGATAAAGGTAGTTAATCCAAATATTCAATGCGAAGACTACCACAACTAGCCGGTGAAAATATTGTTAATGCTCGGTAATAGGTACTTGTTCTTGATTGTCACTTTATTCAGCTGTTGGGTACTCAATATTTTCACAGCCGCATCGATCCTTCATTCTTCTTGTCAAAAATTACCGAAGATCCTCATGGCTACACACATTTGGTTGGATGAACCCACAATCCAAAATTTCTTGCAATTGCTCCTTAATTGAGCTCGAAGAGTTTCACCGGGGCCATCTAGTCGTTGCAATCGAGCCTTGAAGTCCCACTTTTCCTAGGATAAAGCTAAGGTGGATATATCTAGGATAAAGCTAGAATAGCTTTTATGTTTGGCACGAATACTGAAGCTTCCAAAAAATCATGCAAGAACATGGCGTTTTCAACGTCCACTTTTTGGTGTGCACGGAGAAAAAAGATGTCATAAAACCATCAATGACAAATTTGTGATGCAATGGACATTGAATCACTATAATGCATTAAGCATCGAATGTTTAAGGAAAAATGGATCTGCCGTTGCAAATAGATGAAATATAAAGTGGATTAAAATTCTATTGTTGAAAAATGTTGGTACAGTTGATTGATCACACACGGGTAATTTGGCCAAAATACTTGTAAAGACAAAAACAGACTCACCTGAGGTATCGGTGGAGGGCACTCCGATGCCTCTAAGTTAGTAATAGGGTATTTTTGAGATAGTGCAAGAAATAAGAGAGAATGAGAGAGAAGGAGTGCGTATACCTAGCTCATGCTAGGGTTTGTGACTTTTACTAATAGGATTGTTGGGGTTAAAGCAAATATGTTTGATATAACAAGCATTGGAGGTCAAGAATCTGGTATGGAAGGGGGTATATTATTGTGAATGTCTTTCCTTAACGGGGGACTTCCAAGATCCTCCCTTATCGCACAAGGTCCAAGTAAACAAGCCTGTGATTAGGTGGGTACACGTGATACTTTTCTTTTTATATATAGTCCTTTCAATACGTATCCATCGATGAGACGACCGCCTGCTTGGGATCTCTTGGTGAGTACACCGGTGTGGGTTTAAGAGATCCAACCGGATCTCTCAAAGGATGCATGAAGATGGAAAGCGAGAGAAAATAGAGATCCAGATCCGGCCGTCGGGGGGTCTCTATCTCTGTCTCTATCCAGATCTCGCCGGTCGTCGGGGGGTCAAGGTCCTGGTTGGACGGGAGTTTTCGATCCTGTCGGGGCTCTGGGGCGTGCTGGCGGCCGTTGGTCAGGGACCTCGGAGCCGGGAGTTTTCCGACGTCGCTGGAGGACAGACTGTCCGGCAAGCTGGATTTTTCCCCGTGATGGGCATTTTCGTGGCTGTAGCATTTTTTTTAAAAAAAAAATAAAAAAATCTGAAGGGCATTTTCGTCTTATGCATGATAACAAAAAGAATTTTGCTTGATTGTTCTTCGAAAAAGAGGAAGAAAGGAAAATAATTCTATTAAAATCATTTTTAAGACGAAATGGCATTGTTTTGGAATTAAATCCCGAAACAAAATCATTTTAAAATAGGAAAATATTTGTTTATATGTATATATGGGTAGGTGGAGGCAGATAATATCAGCCTCCACTCACTCAAAATCACCATCTGCCTACATATGGGCAGATAGCAAATTCTGCATTCTGTATAATTCACATTCTAGTTGTTCATCTGCAGATAATACTGATCAACTTCAGGAAATATATTTTTCCATTTCTTCCAAAGACTACAATAATTTCCAATGCCATACTCCTGACGACTGCTCTGATGCTCTCATTGTTAGTGATTCCATTGCCATGGCAGCACACAATGAGGATGCAAATGTTGCTCTACTTGGCCACACATATACTCTATTCTTTTACTTCCTATATTAGGTTTCACGAAAACTTAGTTGAGTCGATCAAATTTGATTAGTTTCATAATGAGAAATGTTATTTAATATACTGTCATTCGACTGTAATAAAATGGCAGTAAAAATCAAAACTTGATTTTTCTTTTCATAAGCTTTTATTGATCTACAGGCTGATTTTTCACCACCACGTCATCCTTATATGAAATTCAATTACAGTCTATTAAATAGCAGTAGTCTTTCGTAATTTGTAACGTTTCTTATGTGGGTTTCTAGCTACCTGATCAAAGGAACGCTTTCAAATGGACTATTATACTTCATTGCTTACACATGCAGGAGAGCACCCAAACTGTGCATTAGGATTTAACGGTCATGGACTCATGGATTGGTAAAAAAAATTCTCATTAATCAAGAATCAGGGTCGAAACAATCTGTGCAACAAAATTTGAACTTTTTTGCTGCAAAAAGTTTAAAAGAAATAAAATAATAATAAATAATCAACACCTATTAAACATGGGATTAGAGTAGTTTTGGCTCTGAGATGTTGTAGCCTTTCCCTTCCTATGGATTTTATTGTTCATGTTGATTATGGAAGGTTTATATCATGGCTCGCCTCTTCAGAGAATTCGTTCATCAGCAGAAGTTTCTGCGGGACATGGTTATAATCTGATTGACACAAGAACATGTAAGATTCTCAACGTCGAAACGGCGTCGAGGAACCAGATTTCCATTAGAGAGGTTGGAGCAACACCATTTTTCCATGAAAACATGTATCTCCGTCTTCTTGTCCAGCAGGTATGAAATAAGGCACAGCCAGATAAATTGAACCAAACATATGTTTAATTTGTCAAGTTAGTCAACTTCAATTGAAAATTTGAATCATGGGTCATGTGTAAAGGTACAGGATGAGAAATCCATAAGCAGGCAATAAAATCAGCTCTGCTACCAAAAGGATCAAGAAACGAATTCCTGTCACTTCTGGGAGATATGGATGACACAGAATACCCCATCTACATGACAGGTAATCTGAAGAATATCCAAATACCTTGTCTGAATACTCTCTTGACTACCCTTTATGCCATATTCTCAGGTCCAACACTCTGCACACCATGTACGGCTGTAATAGATCTGGATGAACAAACACTATCAATTATTGAAGGGAATCCAAAGAAAGTAGAAGCTTCTCATATCTTCACCATGACATCAAAAGAGTTCAAGATGCCACAATAAAGCTCTTCGCTGCCTACTTCCTTTGCTAGAATCAGAAGGAACTCGTTTCTTTAAGGCACTTAAACCGGTTCATAGAGGCCTAACACGTGGCCATCAAGACCTTGCATGGCTGCAACCTGATCCAAGCAAGTTATACAAGACCTTTAATCCTGAACAACGAGACTAAAAACTAAGTTTAAGTTGTCACTTTACCTTTCCATGGATCTCATATTTGATGGGACCATCTAGTTCAGCTCCTAATGCCATCAATTTTGTCACTGTGCTGTTAATGTCAGTCACTGTGAATGATAGAAGTGAAGAGTATCCATTCTGCATGGCATGGTCACTGTGAAACTACATTAGCAACTAGCATGTTCAACTATAGGATGGATTTCTACAAAAGTTAAAATCTTATGAAGTAGATTTTCCTACCTCTTATCTAAAACTTAAAAAATTTGCAAGACCAGCCTGTGTACTTAGGGACGTCATACGCTTTTTTCAATAATATTTTTACCTACTTATCAAAAAAAAATTTGCAAGACCGGCAAAGAAGGCCAAATTATTTCGTACTTAATACTCCAATCATCACATAAGAGAAACCAAAAGCATGACTAAACTTAAATGGAACATATTGATTACGGGGTATTGACATTCATATTGCATTGAAAGCTGACGTCCTAGTTTTGCATATAAGGTGGATAGGAAACATGGTTAAATTACATTATTGCACCACCAGAAGAACCATATCATAACATCTAGTGATTATCTAGATGTTTCGGTTATCTACATATACAAGCATACTGCCATACGTTGAAGCAGGCAGATTAGCAAACACGTTATAATCCTATATTGCCGCTTCAAGCTAGTGAATATGCATCTTGGAATGGACCTAAGGAGAACATATTCGCCACTGGAACAGATGTACCCTCTTTTAGAAACAGAGATGCCAAAAAACTCCTATTCTATCTTCGTGTAGGTACCCACAAGGCTTTTCTTTTCAAGTGCAATGCAAAGAACCCCAAATTTCAATCTAAAATTTAGCAATACCCTCTTTCCTCACTACAGAATCTTCCTCCGATTTTTCCTGTAGTTCCACTTCATACCAACTTGAAACAAGATTATCTTTTTAACTCCTATATAATATGTTCCAATCCAACATATATGGTCCACTAACTAAAGAAAATTGTTCCAAGGAAGCCAAAGATAAGTCTGATTATCAAGAAATCAAGCCTGGTCAAAGTTACCTTCTAACCTCCTTATTTACACCATGTCAAAATTAAACGGTTGAGTACATCACCTAAACCATATGAATTTCATGTTCACAGCCAGTTACATTTTTCCTCCCATTCGTTCCACACACAAGGGTACCACCTATTTTTATGATAAATCTCATATCCGTTATTAGAACAACATAGTTATTATCAAGTATCTAGATTTTGTAGGCAATTTGTCAAACACAAGCAATGCATAGGGGCAAAGAAGATAGAGAATGCATTACTTGTTGGATTGCATAAGGCCGAGTTTGAGAGGGCCGGATTGGAGCTCCGCCCATCGGAGAGTGCAAACATTGACGGTGAAATCCAACCCCTCTGAGTAGAACCGAGCAGCTTTGGGTACGTCCTTGTGTAGCTGTAGTAGCCACCTAAATGATGCTGTCGCCATCTCTCACTCTCTCTCTCGCTTCTGTGTGTCTGTGTGTGTACACGAGAGAGAGAGAATGATCTAACTCTGTATAAAAAGTATTTTTACTTTTGTAAATTTTGACAGGAACAAGATAAAGTCTCAAACTACAGCCAAGACAAGCTTTTGCTAAAGCAAGGTGCAGTGACCATGACAAAGCAATCATCATTCAATTGTACCAAACATACCCTCAATATCTTTTGCTAAAGCAAGGTGCAGTAACCATGACAAGATTATGAATTTCAACAAACAGTCAAAAAACCACAATATTAGCAGCAAATAGCAATCTTATTTAACCCTGCAAGTACCAAAAACAAACAAATAGAATTCAATGAAAAATTATTTTTGCACAATATTACTATGTACAACATTTACACAACCCATGCACATAGGTTCACGTGCATAGGTCCACCAATGTATTGGTGAGTGGTTGTGTAAATGTTGTGCACAACAATGGTGTGAACCAATCACTCCTCGATTTCAATAGGTCTTGAGACTACTCTCATACAGACAAAAATTCCAGACCCAACGCAGATCAAGCAACTCAAAAAATCAGATCTGTATGAAGGAGAGAATATCAGAAGGAAAATCGAAACAAAACAGAGAAGATCTTACGGTGGATGGGTCGTCGGAGTCGTCTGCGGTGGTGGTGGCTCGGCTGAGCTCGTCGTGGCAGTACGCTCGTCGTGGTGGTGGCTCGGCTGAGTATGGAAAAACACTTCTAAATTTTTATATTTTTCCTGCTTCACAAAATGCAACTTCTCATACTCTCTCTCCAGCTCCCAATCTACAAAATCACCAACTCTATAACTAGATGAGTAGATGAATGTTGGATTGCTGTAAATTTTCAAACCCATTATGAAGACAGTCCAGTGCCAAACACCAAATACCCATACAAAAAAAAAAAAAAAAATTGCCCATAGGAGAAGAAAGCATATAACACAAGAAAAAAGAAGTTATCTATTTATTTTTGTTTAAAAAAAATACTAAAGGTGTTGCATTTTAATTAGTACTTTTGTTGAAAAAGGCACGCCTAGTTTTTACTTTGCCAAATAAACTTTAGTACTACTTGTAACGTCTCACATCGCCTCGATATATTTGTACATTTCTTGATACAATGCGTTTTAAAACTGTAATGACCAAACATATCAAAACTCCACAATTAAACGTACTTTTATGAGAGTAGTATCAGGATAGGTAATCACATGAAAGCCTGGTTCGAAAGAGCAAAAAACAAACAATATTATATTGTTGGGAGTAGATTATTACACTACTGCACTAATAAATTTCACACTTACCTTTCAATTTCCATTCATGCACTATTTTTATAGGTTTCGTTATTATTATTATTATTATTATTTATTTTTATAAAGTCTTAGTGTTACAGTAGAGAGTTCTATCATCTAGAATTATATAACAAACTTTCTAGGTAGTTCTTTTTTGTTTTTCTTCTCAAGTTGACTAGAAGATGGCCTTCATTTTTTTTGTTCTTTTGTCACTAGTTTCTTTATGAGCCTATGAAGAAGATAAATAGGCTTCAGCCTTCTGTCTTAACACCCACCACTTGTAGTTTCAAGTTTCGTCTTTCTCAGTTTTGGACTCTCTCAGCCTCTCAGTCTTTCTCTATCAAATTTTTGGGGTTGCCATGGACCTCCAAAGTACGTCGTAGCTCCGCCCCTAGTAGTAGAGAAAGAAGAAGCGTTTGCGGAAGAGATAGCCATTGATGAGAATTGGCTTCTTTATGGCCTGATACCATGTTAAATAAAGAAGAGGATAAAGGTTTGTTCTATATTTACGAATATTTACTATTGTGATGTTAGTTACTCAAGTATTGTATTTCACTAATTAGGAGTTCTTTTCAATTTAAAATTTATTTTGTTGTTAATAAAATACTCACAGAAAGTATTTGTGAATATGTGGTATTATCCCACCATAAGTGGAGTTTTGTGGTAATTTCCTGCCTGAAGTGGAGTTTTGTGGTAATCTCCAGAGCCAATGGCCTTTGATAGCATAGAAAAAATGCTACATGGTAACACTTTCGAATATACCATACATTGCATGGCCCTAGCATGTGAAAGTCTTATTATCCACCATACATTGCATGGCCATATCATGTTTACCTGGAGTCCAGGGTATGCAATACATAGATATGCATAATATCGTCATTCATGGATTTTAATCTAAACTAGTTGAACTCTAATTATCCAGGAAACAAATCATTGTTTCCCAACTTCTCCCAACAGTAACCACTTGGCATTGGGGCATTTTAATGTTAACTAAGATAATATAGATTCAAATTTGGGAATTTAATATACATTTTGCAGGTATAACAATGAGTTCATGGCTCAATAAGTAGATGATTTTAATCAACCGTTGGGGAATCGTCGGCGAGCGATCCGTTTGAAGGCTTACTTTAATTGGGCAATTTCTCTACAGAGAGTAGTTCAAATGGAGAGCTCAAATTTGGAAGGAAAAGTGCTAGAAATGTTTGAAGTTGGACCCTGTAGAGATGCTTACCAGATGGGTTTGCTAATAGGTCAAAGGTTCTCCAATCTCATCAGAAGCAGATTGGCCAAAGACCTGATTCTTCAAGAACAGCTCCTACCTTTTGCCCAAACCCCACAAGCACAGCCACTTATCAAAGCCCTTACTGATAATAACCAAAAGAAGTTTCCCAGATATTGGGATGAACTCCTAGGGACAGCTGAGGGCAGTGGAGTGCCTGTTCTTCATGTAATTATACGACTTAATTTCAGGCTAACAAAAAGAATTTTGTTGAATGTATCATTTACATTCTAGTTGTTCATATGCAGATAATACTGATCAACCTGAGGAAAGAGATTATTCCATTTCTTCCAAAGACTACTATAATTTCTAATGCAGATACTCCAGATGACTGCTCTGATGTTCTCATTGTTAGTGATTCCATTGCCATGGCAGCCCACAATGAGGATGGAAATGTTGCTTTACTTGGCCACACGTATAGTCTATTCTTTTATTTTCTATTTTAGGCTTTACAAAAAACTTACTTGAGTCAATCAAATTCGATTGGTTTTCGTAAAGAAATAATAATAATATTTAATAGACTGTCACATGACTAAAACGACGTGACAGTAAAAATCAACCAATGGTTTTTCTTTTCACAAAGCCTTTGATCAATGATTTTTCTTTTCACAAGCCCTTATTGATCAAAGGCTAAATTTTATTGACACGTCATTTCAGGAGTATGGCAGTAGTATAACAGTTTATTAAATAGCATTACTCTTTCTTTCAAAATTTATAACCTTTTTATGTGGGTTTTCAGCTACTTGATAAAGGCAATGCTTCCAAATGGACTATCCTTCATTGCTTATACATATGCAGGAGAGCTCCCAAGCTGTGCATTTGGATTCAACAGTCATGGATTGGTAAATTTTTTCTCAATCATCAACAATCAGGGTTGAAACAATCTGTGCATCGAAATTTGAACTATTTTCTACAAAAAAGTTAAAAAAATAAAATAAAAAATCATCACCTATCAAACATGGGAATAGAGTAGTTTTGGCTCTGGATGCCATAATGTGGATTGCTCCATAAGTATTCTAACTTCAACATAATCGAATTTAACTATCTTTCATAATACTTGGTTGATGGATATGTATATAATTTCTTTATCCACATACTTTCAGGCATTCACATTGAATGCAGTACCCCCAACTGAAGACGAGATTGTGGCGGGTGGCATCGGACGGAACTTCATTTCTCGCGATCTCCTTGAAGCGTCGGGCATTGATGATGCTTTAACAGTAAGATGTTGTAGACTTTCCCTTCCTATGGATTTTATGGTTCACGTTGACTATGGAAGGTTTATATCATGGCTCGTCTCCTCAGAGAATTCGTTCATCAGCAGAAGTTTCTGTGGGACATAATTATAATCTGATTGACACAAGAACACGTAAGATTCTCAACGTCGAAACAGCATCGAGGAACCGGATTTCCATTAGAGAGGTTGGAGAAACACCATTTTTCCATGCAAACATGTATCTCCATCTTCCCGTCCAGCAGGTATGAAATAAGGCACATCCAGATAAATTGAACCAAACAAATGTTTAATTTATCAAGTTAGTTAACTTCATTTGAAATTTTGAATCATGTGTAATTGTAAAGGTACAAGATGAGAACTCCATAAGCAGGCAAAAAAGAGCAGCTCTGCTACCCAAAGGATCAAGAAACGAATTCCTGTCACTTCTGGGAGATATCGATGACACAAAATACCCCATCTACATGACAGGTAATCTGAAGAATATTCGAATACCTTGTCTAAATACTCTCTTGATTATCCTATATGCCATATTCTCAGGTCCAACACTCTATACACTATGTACGGCTGTAATAGATCTGGATGAACAAACACTATCCATTATTGAAGGGAATCCAAAGGAAGGAGAAGCTTCTCATGTCTTCACCATGTCATCAAAAGAGATCAAGATGCCACAGTAAAGCTCTGCACTGCCTACTTCGTTTGCTAGAATCAGAAGTAACTCATTTCTTAAGGCACTTAAACCGGTTCATAGAGGCCTAACACGTGGCCATCAAGACCTCGCATGGCTGCAACCTGATCCAAGCAAATTATACAAGACCTTTAGACCCTGAACAAGAAGACTAAAAATTAAGTTTAAGTTGTCACTTTACCTTTCCATGGATCTCATATTTGATGGGACCATCTAGTTCAGCTCCTAATGCCATCAATTTTGTCACTGTACTGTTAATGTCAGTCACTGTGAATGATAGAAGTGAAGAGTATCCATTCTGCATGGCATGGTCACTGTGAAACTACATTAGCAACTGGCATGTTCAACTATAGGATGGATTTCTACAAAAATTAAAATCTTGTGAAGTAGATTTTCCTACCACTTATCTCATCTAAAACTTCAAAAATTTGCAAGACTGGAAAAGAAGGCCAAACTATTTCGTACTTAATAAGCCAATCATCACATAAGAGAAACCAAAAGCATGACTAAACTTAAATGGAACATATTGATTACGGGGTATAGACATTCAAATTGCGTTGAAAGCTGACGTGCTAGTTTTGCATATAAGGTGGATAGGAAACATGGTTAAATTTCATTATTGCACCACCAGAAGAACCATATCTAAGCATCTTTCTGCTCTTGCCGCTTCAAACTAGTGAATATGCATCTTGGAATGGACCTAAGGAGAACATATTCGCCACTGGAACAGATGCACCCTCTTTTAGAAACAGAGATGCCATAAAACTCCTATTCTATCTTCGTGTAGGTACCCACAAGGCTTTTCTTTTCAAGTGCAATGCAAAGAACCCCCAAATTTCAATCTAAAATTTAGCAATACCCTCTTTCCTCACTACAGAATTTTCCTCCGATTTTTCCTGTAGTTCCACTTCATACCAACTCGAAACAAGATTATCTTTTTAACTCCTGTAGAATATGTTCCAATCCAACATATATGGTCAACTAACTAAAGAAAATTGTTCCAAGTAAGCCAAAGAAAAGTCTGATGGCCAAGAAATCAAGCCCGGTCAAAGTTGCCTTCTAACCTCCTTATTTACACCATGTCAAAATTAAACGGTTGGGTACATCACCTAAACCGTATGAATTTCATGTTCATAGCCAGTTACATTTTTCCTGCCATTCGTTCCACACACAAGGGTACCACCTATTTGTATGATAAATCTCATATCCGTTCTAGAACAACATAGTTATTATCGAGTATCTAGATTTTGTAGGCAATTTGTCAAACACAAGCAGTGCATAGGGGCAAAGAAGATAGAGAATGCATTACTTGTTGGATTGCATAAGGCCGAGTTTGAGAGGGCCGGATTGGAGCTCCGCCCATCGGAGAGTGCAAACATTGACGGTGAAATCCAACCCCTCTGTGTAGAACCGAGCAGCTTTGGGTACGTCCTTGTGTAGCTGTAGTAACCACCTAAACGACGCCGTCGCCATCTCTCACTCTTTCTCGCTTCTGTCTGTCACTCTGTGTGTGTACGTGAGAGAGAATGGTCTAACTAGAATCTGTCTTTTTTTTTTTTTTTTTTTTTTTTTATAACAACCACAACAAAGTCCAGCATATTGGACAAAAAATTATGAAATTTTTTTTAAAAAAAATGTCTAAATGATGCCCAAAAAATAGGCCCAATATTAAAAATAGTTTTAAAAATCCAATTTTTTAAAATTTCAATATCTGGTCTGGATAACCGAGTACCAACCGGTAACCACTGGTTATTACATATCCGGTAACCGGCTACCTGGTTACCAGAACCAGTTTATAATTTTCACCAACCGGCTACTTGGGTTACGATTACCTATTTTGGCCAATAACTAATAACCGTAACCGAATTTTCACCCCTAATTGCATGTCCATATCATGTTTACCTGGAGTCCCAGGCATGCAATACATAAATATGCATCGTAATTCATGAATTTTACTCCAGACTAGTTGAACTCTAATTACCGCCCGGAAACACATTATTGTTTCCCAACTTCTATCAACAGTAACCAGTTGGCACTAGGGAATTTTAATGTTAACTAGTAATATAAGTAATTGAATTTATTACATGATAATATAGATTCAAATTTGGGAATTGTATAAACATTTTGCAGGTTTAAACGTAAGTTCACGGCTTAGTAAGTAGATGATTCCAATCAACCGTTGGGGAACCGTCGGTTACCGATCCATTAGAAGGGTTAAGTTAGTTGGGCACCTGGTCCATCTCGAAGGCGAGTGGGCCTTTCCCTGAGCCCGTAGGATAGCAAGCCTTGTTTAAAAGAAAATGAGATATGTGGGAAATTTCTCAATGATATTACAAGTAATGTTCATAGTATTGTATAGTGGTTTTACAAGAGACTATGTAAGGGAAACTATTTCTGATTTACAATCAATCAGATCGAATTGATACAAAATCATTTCTATATTTCTGGCTTTAGAAGGCCCTAAGAGACCTCTAGTAATTGGTATCACAAAAAAATATATGTTTATAGGAGGCTTAGGCTTTACGAAAACTTAGTTGAGTCAATCAAATACGATTGGTTTTCGTAAATAAATGATATTTAATAGATTATCACACGATTGAAATGACGTGACAGTAAAAATTAACTAATAATTTTTCTTTTTACACGTTTTTACCGATCAAAAGACTAAATTTTACTCTCACTTTATTTTAAGAGTATAACAGTAATATAACAGTTTATTAAATAGCGTTACTCTTTCTTTTGTAATTTGCAACCTTTTTACGTGGGTTTTCAGATACTTGATAAAGGCGACGCTTTCAAATGGACTATCCTTCTTTGCTTATACATATGCAGAAGAGCTCCCAAGCTGTGCATTTGGATTCAACAGTCATGGATTGGTAAAAATTTTCTCAATCATCAACAATCAGGGTTGAAACAATATGTGCATGCAACGAAATTTGAACTATTTTTTATTGGGCTGGTAATTTTTGACATGACCTCTGAACCTAATACGAAGTTAAAGGGTTAGGGTTAAGCTGAAAAGGGTTGGCCCGTTTAATAAACGTGTTGTTATCAGGTCAACTCGTTTGACCCGTAGGTCGACCCGTTTGACCCTTGGGTAGACCTGTATACTTAAACCTTCTTTTTTTTTTTTCAACATTAAAAAGTAAACTTAAATAATCATGTTACCTCTCTCTTTCTCTTAATGTCTAAAGAGTAAAGATTAAACTAAAAAAATCTTATAAAAAACAAAACAAGTCTTTTTCTTTTATTGAGTTAGAACTTGAGCAAAAAAATGCAGAGACTAAAAAATAAGTTAGTCAAGTTTTTTTTTTCTTCAAGTTTTCGAATTTGAAGTTGAACCAAAACAAGTAAACAATAAAACAACTCAATGTTTCATACTTTCAACTATGGAGTAATATGATTATTCAAATAATATGATTTTTTTTTTTAGTTTAAATTTGTGTTTTTATTTTTATAGATTTTATTATATAAGGGCTAATCAGGTCGGGTTGGGACAACCTAACACAACCCATTTAATAAATGTATCAAACGGGTCGGGTTGTGTCAACTCGTTATTAGTTAAACAGGGAGTGTCAGAATTAACTCTTAACAGGTCGACGGGTCAAACGGGTTAACCCAAATCTGACACATGAACCCGTTTTACGGGCCCTAATTTTTTACAAAAAGTTAAAAATAAAGCACGTCCAGATAAATTGAACCAAACAAATGTTTAATTTATCAAGTTAGTCGTCAACTTCAATTGAAATTTTTAATCATGGGTAATTGTAAAGGTACAGGATGAGAGCTCTACAAGCAGGCAAAAAAGAGCAGCTATTCTACCAAAAGGATCAAGAAACAAACTTATGTTAGAGCACTAGTAGCAGTTATCCTATATTGGTTTCCTTCCCTATATTTAGAGAAAATTTCATGAAAAAATCAAAAAACTTCTCACAGCAGATACTCTATATTTAGATGAGGGAGTTGGGAATAAATAGTAATTCCTTATGT
The DNA here is from genome assembly GCF_958979055.1 of Alnus glutinosa. NCBI lineage: Eukaryota > Viridiplantae > Streptophyta > Magnoliopsida > Fagales > Betulaceae > Alnus > Alnus glutinosa. The sequence goes on along the minus strand of NC_084898.1, from coordinate 7,118,091 downwards.
ATAAATGTCTACTATTCATTCCCTATGTATTATTTTAATATAAAAGAAGTATAATTAATTGATATAGAGAAGAGAGAAAAAGTAGGAAAGAGAGAAAAAGAATAAAATAAGAGTAAAAAAACAATATTTAATTGATATAGGAAAATATAAGGGAATCTATTGTGTGATTTTTTTTATAGGGAAGTAAAAAGTAGTTTTGTTCCCTAAATTTAGGGAAAATGGTTGGGAATCTGCTGCTAGTGCTCTTAACTTCTGGGACATACAGATGACACAAAATACCCCATCGACAGGAAAGGTAATCGGAAGAATGTTTGAATACCTTGTCTAAATACCATTAAGGTGGTAGTTGAGTTGGTAAAGTAACAGGGAATAGGGTTCAACTCTCCTCTCCTTTCTTCCTAGTGGTCATGGGTTCAAACCCGCTTGTGGTAATAGTCCATGAATCATATACTACTAAGAAAAGGCTTTACCAACTTGCACTTTGGTGGAGCTGTAGTGATGGGCTCGTCTTTCAAAGCAATAGCTATGGTTCAAACCGAACATTTCACAGTGGGTGGGAACCCCAATGATCACGCCCAAGGGAAGTAATTGCACTGAACGCCCCTTCCCGCCTTTTCAAATAAAAAAAAAAAAATCAAAAAATCTTGTCTATATACTCTCTTAATTATATATCCTTTATGCCATATTCTCATGTCCAACACTATACACACTATGTACGACTGTAATAGATCTGGATGAACAAACACTATCCATTATTGAAGGGAATCCAAAGAAAGAAGAAGCTTCTCATGTCTTCACCATGTCATCAAAAGAGATCAAGATGCCACCATAAAGCTCTTCGCTGCCTACTTCTTCGTTTGCATGGAGGCCTAACACGTGGCCATTAACACCTCGCAACACACCATTTTTTTCCACAAAAAAAATATTAAAAATTAAAATTTTACCCCTAAATTTTTTATTTATTTAGTTTTGCCCCCTCCCCTCTTTCTTTTTTTTTTTTTTTCTTTTTTTTTTTTTAATTTTAATTTTACCCTCCAAATCTCAAATGCCGGCTCCGCCGGTGATTGCATGGGTACTTAAGAGTTAATTAAAATTATGCAAAGTTAATTACATTGACTAACTAGAGAAATTCAGAGAAAAATTTGCCATTTTTAGTAATAAATATTGTTAACATAATCGAATGGAAGAGCGATGGATAGATTATTATCTGGTTGCAGACATTGAAAATGATATATTCAAGACTTATTAACCAATAAAGAAATCATGCAGCGAATTTAAAATATGAAAACTCATCAAGGATAATTAAATAAATTAACACTATGCGTGACAAAATAAATTGTAAGTTACATTTATATGTTTTAAATAATAATTAAACTTTGTTGAATTGTTTATTTATTTCGTTAGTTATATTCTTTATATGAAAAAGTATCTAACGATTTTTCATACGAACCAAACACCGAATAATATTTTTTGAATCATTTCAAGATTGCTCAAATCCTCCATCCTTTTTTCTGTCTACAAACAATACCCAACCAAGTTTGGCAGTAAAAGGCTACTTAATCTGCTCAATAACCTTCTGAGAAGTAGACTTGCAGAACAGGGATTTGTATACAACGATCATTGAATATACAAACAAGAGAGCGAAAAAAAAAACACTTGGAAAGCATTTGCATGCATGGTTTCAGGATCATTTCCAACAAATGAAACAAACAGACTTTCCATATATATATATATATATATATAGAGAGAGAGAGAGAGAGAGAGAGAGAGAGAGAGAGAGAGAGGGAGTAGTGATGACTACCTGGGATGAGAGCAGAAAGGCTCAAAAGTAATTACTCAAAATTGTAATGGGTCCGGAAATTCTTCTTATCCATGTAGCTATGTAGTAACATTACACTCATATACAGACTTAAATTACAAAAATTACAAAAGATAGAACAGAACTATCATCATTTAAAAATAAAGAGTGACATCCAAAATCAGAGAAGGTAACATGGCCAATATTCACAGAATGCAAATTCCCAGCTGGAGAGGCAGACCCATCCACTCCCATAAGCCTGAAAGGAAGCTTTTTAGAACCTTTGTAAGCTTTAAACCAGTAAATTCTGGAAACCTATGAGAAGCGTTTGAAAGCTTTTAAACGTGAGCGTGGACCCTTTGACCTTGCTTCAAGAAGCTTTGCCTTCAAAGTATTCTCCTTCAAGCCTGGAGGCAATTTTGAAGATTCAGTGACATCAAGATCTGGGGATGCTAGTTTTGGCATCCATTGTCGTACCGGACTTGCCTGATTCCTCCATCCCGAGTTACTGCAGGAAGCCTCCCCATAATTACTGTCAGGATTTAAGTTCCCGCCATCCGACAATGAGAATTGGCTTATTAGGTTATCAACCATGTAATTGGAACTCATCCCATGGATTTCATCATGTATATTCCTATCATGGTAACTGCTGTCTTCAGTGGCTTCGCAATGTTCAGACTTTTGGGATATGCTTACATCAACTGGCTTCGCTTCTGTGGTTTTACCCTGTTCTGTATCTACTGCCTGGGACTTCTTATTTCCATTGCATGGCATAGCCCAGGCCATTTGCTCTTCGAACTTAACTTGCAAGCCGGATGGAGTTCGACTTTTTACCCGTTGATGAGAGATGAAACTTCTCTTCATTTCATTTGATTTCACTGCTTCATCAATATGACCATCCGCAGCTTCATCCCCATGTGATTTTAAGTCATTGTTGCTTGGTTTGTTCAGCTCAAAACAATGTGAATCACTGCCTAAAGAATCTTCATCATCACCCATGTCCTGAGGTGCACTCAGAGCCTCATTCAAAGGGACAGATTCAAGTGACTTGCGGCGATCTCTCGGCAGCTGGTTATCCATACTTTTAGAGTTATCCAGGCGTTTAGCTTGAAGGAAGGTTTCTATTTCAAGGCTTAACTTGTCCACTATTGAGTTCTTTTCTGCAAAACCATGCTGGGCTTCTTCTAGCTGCATCTGCATCCGTTCATCAAGCCATGATTCAGATATATGAAGAATAAGACGATCTCGGTCAGCCCTTCGAGCCCCATCCTTGTCATATTTCTGTTTTAAAGCATGGACTTCTTGTTCATAGTCTTTAATTCCCCTAGCAAACTCGTCACAGAGGTCTTCCAACAATGTCCTTGATTTTCTCTCCCTTTCCACCTCTTTCACAGCAATAGAAAGAGAAGATTTCACCTCAGAAAGGTCCCGAGCTAACTTTCTGTGGAGGCTCTCTGATCTTTTCCTTAACTTCCTCTCATCTTCCAGCTCATCTCTCACTGACTGAACTGCAGCATGGATCCGTTCCTGCTCCTTGCTCTTCCTAACTAGTTTATCTTCTGCAATTTGCTTCAATAAATCATCCATCTCATGTCGACCAGCTTGCCTATCCCGAAGCAACTCTTTGATTTTGTGACGGGATTGGTCCAGCTCCATTTTAAATGCTTTTATCAATGACATATTGGACGCATGCTGTTCTTCCAAGCTCCAGATCCGATTTAATACTTTGAGCAGTTCTGTAGATGTCTTAAGATTATAATGTGATTCACCAATCCTTCCCTTAAAATCCAAAGAACTGGTAGGAGTGACTGCAGGGTTATAAGGTGCCACCTGCAAGAGAAAGGCATGTAAACCAATGAATGAGTATGATGGAGAGAACTGATTTTGGAAGGTTAAGATACCAAGACAGGAGTTCAATGAGAAAAAAACATAAGGTCCACATTCTAAGGTGAGTAATATCTTTGGAGTCAACTTTATGCAGACACACTTGACTCAGATTCATAATACAACTTAGAAATACTCCAAAATTATGTATAATAAAACACGTCAATTGGTTTAACCCACTGCCCAAGGGCTACAGGGTCATGCTTCCCTAGGTGCATTCTTGACAATTCAAGGAATATGCATTGCTCCATAGTCTTTCACATAGTATTCAAAGGTACAAATTTGTGAATCTGGTCCATGCCTCATCAGTTTGTGTAGGACGCATCATAGGCAGTCTGCCTTATTCTGGATTCTTAATAGTATTGTCTCCGGCAAAACCAATACTAAACCATAATGAAAATAATCATTTTATGTGGTATCGCTCATCTACTTGAAATTAATGGTGAAAGAGCATTAACTTCAAAATTTGTCAAAAAGATCATGATGCTTACCTCCATGGAACTACCATAACTTGCAGGAGATACAGGCTGCAGGGCGTGATTATTCCTTTCAATTGATCGATGATGTTGCATCAGTGATGCAGCAACATGTCTCCTCAAACTGCTTGCACTCCCCGGCTGGCAGGGATCATCAGATAAAACTCAGTTGCAAAGAGATTGTTGGAAATATTATGGAATACAAGAGAAAAAATTATGAAGGCAAAATAAAATGAGAATTCAAGGCTCAATCGCAACAATGATATCTTTAAAACCTATTTTGTCCCATTTTTCAGTGCTAAAGGATTTGACAAAATAGTTCACAGAATACAATGAAACCCCAATATTACTCTAGAATAACACTTTCTAGAGTAACAAGAAAACACCATTGTGAAGAGAATAAAAAAAACAAGAGATATGTAGGAGAATCGAGAAAAGCTATGAGATTGTGTCTTTGCATATGACCAAAGGGTCATATTTTTATAGTGGTTTTGGACATATCCAATGGTCCAAAATCATTTGATCTAATGGTCACGAATTGTAATCACCAAATCCAATTTAATAGACACTTAAAATAGCATATTACACTCTTCCAACGGCTAGAAAACGCTCAGATTTTCTTTAATTTCGCACCCGGATCGACCAAACTATCTCGGTTGACCAAGCTTTTCCCGAGCCTTCTATCGAGACTCTCGGGTTTTTGTATGGACCCGTGATGCATCAAGTAGAGTCAACCGAGACTAGTCTTAGTCAACTTTTTAATTTCCAAAATAAATTAGAGTTCCTCAATCCGATATGCACATGTAAAGTGCACCTCATAACACCCATTGCCCGTGCTCGTGACGCGAGTGGCTTTGCCGCCGCTAGGCAGCTAGCTCTCTTCTACGTCACTCAATTAGACATCTTTGTATCTAGCCAATGTGGGACAACTTTTCTTCTTACACTTGAAAATTTTGGTTTTCCCTCCAAAATTTTGGATTGACTTGAAGATGTAAATCTTTCAATTAAATGCACATAAAACTTTTAGATATAAAACAGATTTCATAATTATTTCAAATACTCAAAATAAATAAATTTATTTATTTATCTTAAAATAAATCTAAGAGAGATAACTTCCAACCTTGGTTTAAGAGGTCCATCCTTTCTAGGGATGTCCAAAACACAGAAGTGTTCAAACCTCCATAAATAGCACAGAGTGGAGTAGATATACTTAGAATTGGCCAGGTTACGAGATAACACAATACATAATAAACATCTCTCTCACTGCTCAATTTGAGCAATTCGTATCAAATATATGCTTCTTCATTCAATCGTCAAGGTCATTATTTTAGTTAATTATCCATGGAGTAAAACAGAGAAATGGTGGCATAATCAGGGTTGAAGAAATATGTAGCACTTTCAAACAATTCATGTGAGAGTTCCACACAAAAGTTAATTTAGTAAGATTAAAGCAGCTAGCACGTATATGGCACGGCAGAGTTAACAAGAAACATCTAATCATTAAAGTAGAAATCCTCACCAAATAGAAAATGAAACTTCAGAGTTCTTTGCTTTGTATGAGAACCATTGAGTAGAGAATTAAAAGAAGAAGAACCACGGATTCAAAACAAACGACGATAATGAATAACAAGAAAATCAACAAGACAACATAAGATGTAAAATAGGTTCTACAATTGAATCAATGAGAAGAACAAACATCAGACAATCTTTACCAATGGCCCAATTAAAGAGGATTAAAAATCCCAGAAACCCACAACGAAAATTCAAAAAACCCCCCTTTTAACCAGAAAAAGAAAAAGGGAAAAAAAAAAAAAAAAAAAAAAAATCTATTCTCCCATTCACATTTCCTGCCCATCTGGACGAACAAACATATCTATAAATGAAAGAGCCACGCCGAAGCTTTAAACGAGTAAAACATGCTTGGTATAACACATATTTACGGAAAAGAAAGAAAACAACAACAAGTCTAATAACACGTGACATTTTAACAAGTGATTTTGCCTTGACACAAGAAACTCCATACACTGAAACCCCATGAATCACAAGAACCACTAATAAACAAATACATACAGAACAAAAAAAAATACTCACAAACATCAACACACTCATCCACACATGATCTTGCCCAAGTAAAAATGTAGGTTTTAGGAAAATAATCTGAAAGAACCAAAAAGAGAAAAACCCCACTAAAAATTGGACATACCCAGAAACTCAAACATGCCAAAAAAAAAAATACCCAAATCAGACACCTCAAATCTAGGCAAAAGAGAAAAACCCCAATACCTGGTCAGGAGAAGTAGTAGAATTATCAGCCAAAAAGTGGGAAAGATCCAGACCCTTGTCCTTTCTGAGCTTATTATAGTGGTGCTGGTGGCGGCGCAGCCTAGAGTCAGCCCCAGGACCAGCATTACTGACACCACGGTGCATTTTAGACCGTGGAAAATAAAGTTGCTGGAACTCCCAGAGAGCCGCGGCGAGCTTTCTAGCAGAAGGAGGAGGGTGAAAAGGGTAGCCCCTAATGATGGTATCATGGGCAGTAGGAGGCGCCCAAAGTCTCCAAGAGAGCACTGGAGTGCAAGGGCCCCCTCTTTTCCCTTCCAACAATACCCCTCTCCTCAACTTTTCTCCTAAATTTTCCTCCTTTCCTGCTCCCCCTTCCCCACTTTTCCCTTCCCTTTCCATTCTCTCTCTCTCTCTCGCTCTTTTTTATGCTTCTTTCTCTCTCATTCTTTTTTTTCAAACAAAAAAAAAAACTCTAGTGTTTTGGGTTTGGGAAAGTATAGGCCTGCTGCCTAGTGGGGTTTTTTGTCTTTGGCCTGGTTTGGTTTCTTTCTTCTTCTTCTTCTTCTTTCTCCAGCTCAGTCTTTGACCTCCATGGCCAAAGGGGTCATGAGAATTGGTTGGATTACCCGCCGCGTATTTTAGATGGGTCACCCGCCACAAAATGGTTGTACGCTGAAAGGATAAATTCCTTTTAGGCCCCCCGAGTACAATCCTGTGATTCCTGTGCTTGTCTTACGTGCGCATGCGGACGTATGAACATGTTACATACGTACTTGCATGTAACATGTTCAAACTCATTTACGACATCAATACATGTTTTAAGTAATTTTTTATATCACTTTTTAAAAATATAATATGATGATTTATATAAAATTAGTGTAATAAATAAGTGTGAAGATTAATATTAATTTATACAATTATATGCAGGGATGAAGAAATGAGGGTTGGTAAGCCCTGATATAGGCTATGACCCCTCAATTCTTAAAAGAAAAAATATAGGTAAAAAAAAAAAAAGAAAAAAATTAACTTGTTGGTCCTTAGCAACAAAATTTTTGAACCCTCAGCTTGCCCAATATAGTTTTTGGCTCCGTTCCTAATTACATGAGATACTAAGGTATGTTAATGTTTTGACTAATGTTACAAATTAAATTTTAATCTCACAAATATCTCGCTAAGATGGCATGATAGTCCTAACCAAATATTTTATTATTCAATGTTTAAAAAAAAAAATAGACATGTTACATGCACATATTTTTTTAAATTAACCACCGGATCTGCAGAACTCACAAATCCAACAATCGATTTAGAATAAAGATGAACAATAAATGGACAAATAATATACAAATATCATTTCTCTATAAAAAAAAAAATTAAAAAAAAAATTATGACTTAAAAGTATAACTATTTTGAGTGTTTTATGTTTTGAATTGTTTGTTAATATATTTTTTTTGGAATAAAAAAAAAAAAAAAAATTGACAAATATAATCCAAGTTTTTGGAAAGAAGTTGCCATAATTCTGTCCCGCCTTGCTTCTGATTATCATTACTCTTATTACTATACTTGGAGTCTTAACATAAAATGCCTTGTACTGAACCGTCATTTTAACTAGCCTAACAATTTGCCCGACAGAAGGACTTATATTTGAACTCGTGTAAATTAAGTTAGAAGAAAATAAAAATAATAATGAAATAATAATGGTCAGACCATCAGAGGATGATGGATCCTGATATTTATAAAATGGGACCTAATCTTCTGACATTTGATCGTTGTGTTTTGGTTTATGAAATAAATATTTTATTGAGGAAGTAAATAATTATATATTACTGAAAATAAAAAAAAAGTAAAATAAAATAAATATTTATATTCTTTAATTTGGTGACAATATATAAATACTTTAATTAGAATCGAATTAACATTACTAAGAATTTTACATTAATTTTTTTTTTTAAAGAAAAAAAAGGTTTTCACTTATATATGGGTGGCCACCACCCACAGAAGAGTCGGGGGTGATCGTAGCCACCCCCAAAGCCCATCGATGGTGGCGAGGCTACCTTCGACTCTATTTTTATTTTTAAAAAAAAATAAAAATTAAGAAAAAATATATAAAATAATATGAGCAGTTTTTTTTAAAAATAAAATAAAATATATTCCTTTAAGAATGATCATTCTTTCTCATTTTTAAGAAGAGTAGTTATGTTATTCAATTTCAAATTCTATTTCAATAACCAAACTAATCTATGTTTGAAACACACCAAAACTGTTCTGCAGGAAAGTAATCGAAGCTCGAGAACCTACACCCCTGTAGGCCACGTTTGGTGAAACCCATTAACTGCATGAACAACTTGAGTTTAAAAAATGAGTTTTTATTTCATTGTTTCGTTGCCATTAATGATAAGATAATGTTGCACGTACTATATATAATTAACCTAATATAATCTTGATAGATATCTTAGTTTTCATGATGATCTTGAAAATGTTAGATGCAGAAATATACTACGAGAAATAAAATATGAAAAACAAAAAGAAGAGAGAAAAATAAAAAAGAGAAACCGATGAAACCGTTAGAGTTACGTCTTCGTTATATTGATCTATGTTTTATATATTATAAAAGGTCTCTATTTATAGAAAAAATGTAATAAATGTATAGAAAATATATATATGCATGTAATATTTAGAGAATACAAATATAAATATATTAAAGGGATCCAATTGCACTTATGTGAGACTTCGTTCGGACTCTATTTGTTTGGGAAAGAATTTGAACAATCCTAACCCTATGTTTCCGAACTCGTTAAGCATATGCTCGAAGAAAGTAAGGCCCAAACAAGCTCAAATATGGACGGCCTTATTACTCATGCTTGAAATCCAAAGTTTATGATGCGCATGAAATTAATATCATAGATTATCTTTTTATCCTCTTAAAAAATCAATGGGTGCCGGAGTTGCTACAATTGCTTCGGCAAGAGCTACTGTCGGTATTAGAAACGTGTTCAGCTCTTTGATCCATTCTGTGGCACGAAATTCATCATTGGCTAAACAATCATTTGATTATGCCATTTTGGGCTTTGCTCTAACCAAAGCTATTGCATTATTTGGCCATTATTTTATATATGTAGTTTTTAAAATTACTATTGACTTTTAATTCAATGATAATTTTAAAAATCACATTAACTTTGAGAGAATAAAAAATGGTTTCTATCCTTACTCGATGCGGATATGACATGTCATCATGTTTAAAGTTCAAACAAGCTTGAACATGAATTGCCGTAATGGAGATGAATATGGACTGTCAATGTTTTCTACAACGGATATGCTTTACTTTTCTTAACAACATGAAAGTCTGATCCTAAAACTAATACTCAACAAATTCTGGTATTATGAGTAATGTTAGGATTATCCTTTTATATTTTTTTAAAATTGATGTGACTTTTAAAATCGAGATATGATCTTTTGCTACTCCAAGACACAACTTTTAATCACTTTGTCTATGTGGCAAAGTGGTTCCCTAACTAGTTTTATGGTTTTTATTTCTTAAAAAAAATTATAAATTAAAAGTAAATGTTGCCATGTAGACAAAGATGGTTAGCAGTTGTGTTATGGAATGTCAATGTATCATGCCTATTTAAAATCACTATTAGATCAAAATCAAATAATGATCCAGCCAATAATAATTTTAAAAGCCACATCTAACACCTGGTTCAACCGCCTTTACTGGCGGTATGAGTTATTGGCATTCGTGCCAAGAATCAATAGGCCCGTGTCATTCATTTGATGTATTGCCTCTTATTGTCTGCTTTCTTTGGTTCTTATTGTTGTGTTGCTCAATCTTAATTTGTTATTTTTAGTTACAATTCTTCTTCATTTACCTATAAAATAAAATAGAAATAAAAACAAAAAACAAAATAAAAAACATGTTTAGAATTTTATTATATGTCTGGCCAAGAAAACAAAATGACTTTTCTTACGCAATATGAAAAATAACAGTTTTTTTTTTTTTTTTTTTTTTTTTTTTTTTTTTCTAAGAAATGAAAAATACCAGTTATTTACCTACTATAAAAAAGTATACGAATTGGTAATAGCTAATAGCTAGTAGCCTTCGTTCTGCCACACCTTCCCGTGGCGTGTTGGAGTCTCTAATGTCACGTCGCGGCAAAATGTAGGCCGTTGGATCTTACTCCTTCCAGGCCTCTACTTTTAGGCACGGCAGACGGTATATTATATATAGTACTACATGTCATATAATATATATATATATATATATATATATAATAGTTTTCCTCTTTTTGATCGGGCTACCCCTATCTGGGAGAGACATGTTACATGCACATCAATTTTATATCTTTTATACATTATTTTTCTAAATCAATCATTAGATCTGTACGACCCATACTTGGAGTAATATTATATGTCACTTTATTATCTCATTATATTATTTGGTGTATGTAAAGTGGCTTTTCATAGTATTTGGTGTATGAAAATTAATTTTTTTAGTTGATGGATCACGCCATAAAAACTTTGAGGGAATGAGAGATAATAGGGTAATGTATATAGCATTACTCACTACACTCTCGTCCCGTTTCAATGCCACTAGATTGATGTAGCAATATGGCTGATGGGACAGTTGGTGCATGAAAATTAATTTTTTTGATTGGGAGATCACGCCACATAATTTTTGAGGGAATAAGAGATAATGGAGTGATGTGTCGCATTACTCATTTCGCTATCGTCCCATTCCAATGCCACTAGACTGATGTGACAGTACGGCTGATAAGTACTGCCACATTAGCTAAAGCCTCAATGGAATGATAGTGTAGTATATGTATTTCTCTTTCTACGGGTCTTAAAGACTAATTTTATTGTTAGAGCTTAAAAATACTTAGGCCTCGTTTAAAACTGTGTTGAAAAATAGAATTTTTGTCTATAAAAAAAGTTTGAAGTATTTTTCTAAAAAAAAAAAAAAAAAAAAAAAAAACCTTATTTTCAAACTTGTTCAAAATGCAGTTTCGGATTTTTTAAGAACAAAAAAGTCATTTTTTTATTAAGTTTTTTTACTTAATGAACCTAATTTTACTTAACATAACTTTTTATGTATTAAAAGTTACTTTTTAAACAGCTTAAGTCGCCCTTTTTCTTTTTCTTTTTTTTCTTTTTAATTATATTGAAGTAGCTTGAGCTGGGATCCATTACTATTCACTAGATCCTATTTTTGACTTTTTAACACCCACTCTCTTATTAGCTCTCTATTCTCCTACAGTGTGGACCTCACTTTTGTTTATGAGCTCCATATTCATGATATTAATCTCAGTAAAACAAAGTATTATGTGTAAATTGATAGTAAATAATGAGTTGGAATTAGTTGGTTAATATTCTAACATTTTGTTTTAATGAGTCACAATATGTAGCATATTTATTCAAATGAAAAATAAATTTTAGAGTAAGAATTTTATTGAGAAAGTGAATAATTATATATTACTGAAAATGAAAGAAAGTAAAATAGAATAAATATTCATATTCCTTTAATATGGTGATAACATATATAAATAATTTAATTAGAATCGAATTAAAATTATTAAAAACTCTACATTATTTTATTATTATTATTATTATTTTTAAAAAAAAGAAGAAAAATCTTTTCACTTATGGGTGGCCACCACCCACAGAAGAGTCGGGGGTGGTCGCAGCCACCCCCAAAGCCCTTCGGTGGTAGCAAGGCAACCTCCAAGTTCATTTGTGTTTGGCCAACCACCTATCGGCCAGCCATGATATCACTTAGGATTTTATTTTATATATATATATATATAGTTTATTTATTTATTTAAAAATGATCATTCTTCTCATTTTTTAGTTATTCCTCTCGTAAGAGAAAATAGTCATTCAATTTCAATTCTACTCGAAGAACCAAACCACATATGAAACTAATCTATATGTTTGAAACACACCAAAACTGTGCTGCAGCTAGCCTGCAGGAAAGTAATCAAAGTACGAGAACCTACACCTTGTAGGCCACGTTTGGTGAAACCTATTAACTGCATGAACAACTTGAGTTTAAAAAATGAGTTTTTATTTCATTGTGCATCGTCGTTGCCATTCTGATTTAATTATAAGATAATGTTGCACGTACTATAATTAACCTAATACAATCTTGACAGATATCGTAGTTTTCATGATATTGATCTTGAAAATGTTAGATGCAGAAATATACTATAAGAAATAAAGTATGAAAAACAGAAAGAAGAGAGAAGAAGAAAGAAAGAGATAGAAACTGACGAAACCATTAGGGTTAGGTCTTCATTGTTTTGATATGTGTTTTATTATATAATATAAAAGGTCTCTATTTATAGGAAAAATATAATAAATGTATAGAAAATATATATATATGCATGTAATATTTAGAGAATACAAATATAAATATATTGAAGGGATCCTATTGCACTTATGTGAGAATTTGTTCGGACTTTATTTGTTTGGAAAAGAATTTGAACAACCCTAATCCTATGTGTCTGAACCCTTTGAGCATATGCTCGAACAAAGTAAACCCCAAATATGGACGGCCCTATTACTCATGCTTGAAATCCAAAATATATGATGCGCATGAATAATTAATGTTATGGATTATCTTTTTATCCTCTTCAAGTTTATGTAGCTTTTGAAATTACTATTAAATTTGAGATGTATTATTATTGCTTTTGATTCAATGATGATTTTAAAAACCACATCAACATTGAAAGGATAAAAAAAAAAAATGGTTCCTATCCTTACTCGATGCGGATATGACATGTCACCATGTTCAAAGTTCAAACAAGCTCGAACATGAATTGCCGTATGGAGATGAACATGGACGGTCAATGTTTTCTACAACATATATGCTTTACTTTTCTCAATAGCATGAAAGCCGGATCCTAAAACTAATACACAACAATTTCATTATATATGGTATATATTATGAGTAATGTTAGGATTATCTTTTTATCATTTTAAAGTTGATGTGGCTTTTAAAATCATCATTAGATCAAAACCAAATAATGATCCAGCCTAAATTCAATAATAATTTTAAATGACACATCAACACTTGGTTTAACCGCCTTTATTGGCGGCATGGGTTCTTGGTATTTGTACGTGTCAAGTATCAATAGACCCCCGCCATTCATTTGATGCATTGCCTCTTATTGTTTGTTTTCTCTAGTGCTTATTGTTGGGTTGCCTAGCCCTAATATGTTGTTTTTAGTTGTAATTTTTCTTTATTTACCTAAAAAAAAAAAAAAAAAAACATGTTTAGAATTTTATTCTGTCTGGCCAAAAAAACAAAATGACTTTTCTTTCCCAAAATGAAAAATAACAGTTGTTTTTTTTAAAAAAAAGAAATGAAAAATTAAATACCAGTTAATAGCTAGTGCCCAGTAGCCTGCGTTCTGCCACACCTTTCCGTGGCGTGTTGGAGTCTCTAATGTCAAGTCGCGGCAAAATGTAGGCCATTGGATCTTACTCCTTCCAGGTCTCTACTCTTAGGCACGACACGGCCGATGTGGCAATACGGCTGATGGGACAATTGGTGCATGAAAATTGATTTTTTTTTTTTTTTAGAGAGATCACGCAGATAAACTTTGAGGGGATGGAAAATAATTGGGTGATGTATATCATTACTCACTACACTCTCATCTAGTGGCAGATCCCAACCTTTTGAATATGAGGGGGCTAAATTGAAAAAAAAAAAAATTTGGGGATCAACTAAAAAAATAAAAAATTAGGGATTAAATTTATTATTTTTTTTTTAAAAAAAAGAAATTGGGGAAAAATTTTGGGGCTTGTAGGGGCAGGGCCCCCCTGGCCCCTATGTAGGTTAGTACGGTTGATGAGTACTGTCATAAAACTCTAATTAAGAGCATCAAAAAGACAAAAATAACTTTAATTTTTTTTTTTCAATAAGATAAAAGTGTTTTTATAAATTCGAATAAAAAATAAAACTAAAAACTAAAAAATAAATTTTTAAAAAACAAATTAAAAAAAATTAAAGAAAAAACGAAAATTAAAAAAAGGAAAAAGAAATAAAAAAAATAACTGAAAAAATGAAAACAAACGAAAAAAGAGAGAAGAAAACCCCTTTTTATTTTATTTCATTTTTATTTTATTTTATTTATTTTTGTATAAATTTTTGTTATACTAGATTTTTTTAATAATTTTTTTTTTTATTTTAGTAATTTTATGAAGGATATTTTTGTTATTAAGGGAGATATTGACAATGAGATTGTAGTTTGAGGAGATTATGTGTAATTTTTTCAAAAAAGCTTCAAATAATTTTTTAAAAGAAAAAAAAAACTTTATTTTCAAACTATCTCAAAATGCAGTTTTAGATTTTTTAAGAAAAAAAAAGTTTTTTTTTTTTTTTGTTTTTATGAAGTTTTTTACTTAATGAACCTAATTTTACTTAACTTTTTATATATTAAAAATTACTTTTTAAACTGCTTAAGTCGCCCTTTTTTGCAAGGTAGAGATGACTATTAATTACTGCACGTCAAAGATTTTGGTGAGGAATATCGAAGTAGGTTTTTTGTTTTTTTTTTTTAATTATATTGGAGTAACTTGAGCTGGCCTCCATTACTATTCACTGGATCCTATTTTTGACTTTTTAACACCCCATTTCTTAGCTCTCTATTCTCATATAGTCTCTCACTATAGGAGAATAGAGAGCTAAGAGAGAGGAAACTATGGTGTTACCCTTGAAAACTTTTTCATATTCATAAATAGTTTACGCGGTAAAATCAAAAAAAATATCTCAAAAATCATTACTTTTTCTAAAAGTTCAAAGGAGCAAGAAAAGATAAATTTAATCATTTATTTAATATTTTAACGCTCTTCTTACATGTAAGTTCAAACTCACGTATTAAGCCTCACGTATTAAGCCTCACCTATTAAAAATGAGTTTGAACTTATATCATATTAAATTAATAATTTTCTAAAAAATTGCAGCTAATAAAAATATGATCAATTTGATCATTTAATATATTAATATTATAAAAAAAATAAAGTAAAATAAAATAACCCTAGAAGGTAATATATATTGGTAGAGCTTGGACTTGGAATGGAGCTACAACTACCTCTCAGTTCTAGCTATGTACAAATATTCCCGAAGTGTTCTCACTCTTTCTTTTTCTTTTGTTTTTTTTAATCTATAAATTTACTACAAAGTACAGACGATAACAACTAAAAATAAATAAATAATAATAATAATAATAAAAAACAAATACAAGTAACTGAACCGAAAAACTCAAACTAGACAAATAAAAAACAAATACAAGTAACTGAACCGCAATCTGCATGTGAGGTAATGAACCTGAAGCCCAACTTAATCAGGTTGGAGAGAATTTCAAATCTGGAACAATGGTGGCAATGAGCAGTGAGGGTAGATCGAGGATAGCAGATCTAGCTTGGAAGATCTAAGATTTGGACTCCAAATTTGACGAGAGAGCAGCAATCGAAAGAGATGATGTGACGAATAGACACCGATTTATTTGAGGGAAGAACCACAAAACAAACACAAAAAGGCACAAAACATAACCAAGAAAGGCCTCACAAGAGGCAAAATACCAATGCCATTTGGGTATAGTAGGAGGATGTGCCTACTGCCAAGGCATGGGATCCACTACCATCATGCTTCCATTCAATTTATTTTTAATCCAACTATAATGCTTGCATTGATAAACATTTTGTATTGCTTTGAGCGGAAAGTAGAGAGAGAGCTTTCCCCAGTTGATTCCCCAAACTCTTCTCAAATTAATGACATAAAAAGTGATTTAACAAAAAAATTATTTTCAACAAAAATAATAGGCATATTAATTATTAAATATTCTCCCAGTAATTGCAATTGGTGCACAAACATGAATCATATATTCATCCTGATAACATATCTTTCCTTATTTCAGGACCAGCACTTCATTCATTGCTTGCATTTTCATTCACAATATATACATCCAATGAAAATGCACCTACATATTTCATAATTATCATATTCATGGAAACACTATAATATTTTCAATGTCTTCATCAACAATGAAACTGATGTTCATTGCAGCCGAGACAAAATGAATAATTAAATGAATTATTAGGGTAATTTAATTTAACTTCATTCATTTGACCTAAATTTAAATAGATTTTTTTATCTTTTTTTTTTTTTTATCAGTTTTATAACAAAAATTATGTTGAAATTTAATTATATCCTAAACAAAAAGATAATTTTCTACAAATGGAGTTGTAGGAATTTCTCCAATCCAATCTTTAAAAGTGTCATGTATCATTTAACAATTGTAAAACGGATATATATATTTTATTAATGCTATTAAAAAAGCACTTGAGAAGCACATGTTATTAAAAAACGTGTGCTTTTTACATGTTAAGGGACACGTAACACTTTTAAAGATAGGGTGGCCTTCACCTACACCTAACACCTCGATCTCTGTTGGTGGCAAAGAACCCAACAACTGGAAAATTAGAAACACCCGTGCAATGAAAAACTAAAGAAAATTAAGTGCAAGTATATTAATTAAAAAAAATCATTAAATTCACCCTAATCACATAAAAAAAGAAAAAGAAAAGAGAGAGAGAGAGAGAGAGAGAGAGAGAGAGAGAGAGAGGATATTTTGGGTCAAGGGTGTTAACACATCGTCAAACAATTTCATTGGGCTGGGAACAGAAGGCCTGACATGTGTAAGATGTCCATTGGGCCGAATTTTTGTGGATTTGCCCTCCTCCACATCTTGGGAACAGACGACTTTGTTTTAAAACTTTATTTTGTTAAAAAAAAAAAAAAAAAAAAAAAAAAAAACCCTCTAACCCAAAATCCTGACTCAACCACCTATGAAAAGCAAATGAAAAGAAAAGTGTACTTAAAAAAAGGAAGGGGCTTTGGAGACAAGGTGTTTGATACAAAGCTCATGTAGAATTTACATTCAAAATGGGCTTGTAAGAAAAGGGCACCCAACAACTTATATACACATGGTTAAGGGGTTGTACTTAAACTATGTGGGACACTTAAAATCATAACATACCACCACATTTCGCAGCCAACGTCAACGACGGTTCACTCTATCAACACTGACTCGATAGTAGCATTTTTTCTTTTTGCAGCATCACTCACTTATTTATTAGTATTTAATGACTTAACCCTATACCTATACATAGTACAAAGAGATTTTAATCCAAATTATAAGTCGATCGCCCCCTCCGTGATACAAAACTCAGGCAGAACCCTGTTAAAGTATTGATTAAATGACTACGTACATTTACTTCATCCTATCATCTTAATTAAGCTTTTGGGACAAGTTGTGATTTAATATGGTATCAGAGTAGAGGTCTTGAGTTTAAACCATGTCTCCTTCATTTACCTCCTATTTAAATTAAATATTTCGCGTGTTGGGTCCCACCTATTAAAAATGAATTTGAGCTTATATGTGATGGGGAGTGTTAAAGTATTGATTAAATGATTAAATTTACCTCTTCTTATCAGCTTAAGTTTTTAGGACAAATATCAATTTAACAAACCTATCATTGAAAACCTACTTACTAAAATTGTACTTAAGTCACATGGGACACTTAGAATCATAACCATTAGAATCAAAAGTGTTATTATATATGTAAAACTAGGGTGCATAAACGATTTATAAATGGATTAGGATCTTTTATAATTATTTGTCCGAATTTGAAAGAATTCGAGCATGTGATTGTGAAAGACCATTTTAGAACCCACCTGACCAAATAAAAATTGGGTTGCCCAACCACTTATCTGGTCAGGTGAGTCTCATAAGTGGTCTCTCACAATCACCTATTCGAATTCTCTCAAATTCGAACAAATAATTGTAAATATACTTATTCTTTATAAATGGCCTTACAAAACGTGAAAGAGGTGAGTTCAGAAAGCTGATTAGTCCCACATGCATCAACGTTAATTTGTCCCAAAATAGGAATTAAATTAATTAAGTAGGCCAAGTTTCTATTAAGAAGCAAAAGCTTGGGAGATGAATTGTGTTAGTGCTAATTAACGGATGTCGCAATTAAGTCATGCTCTCATGTGGTCTGGCGTTGACATCTCTATTCTCTATTTCCATCTAAAATTAAGATGGAATCCAATAAAACTTACATGCATTGATTTATTTAATCTCAATTTGATGGGAAGTGGAGTTATAGGTGAATAAGAAAACCTAGCCTGCTTCTCTCTCTACCTTATAAACATACATAATTTCCATCAACTTGGTATATAACTTAAGGGGGTCGAGTGAGAGAAACCGTTTTATGGTGTTTACGTTTTCAAATCAAGATTTAAAGAAGTTTTCTTGAAATTTTCATTTGGGTTTAAAGTCTAGATTATAAGGAAGATCTGTATTGAATTAGAAACATATATAGACAGTAGAACCTAAGTCAATCCACTAAGTATTGGAATGGACTACAATAAAATTTGATTCGAAACATACGGAAGCTAAAGGCGTACATTTCTTTCTAAACCATTCCCTACATTTACGACGGCTTTTCTGAACATGCCCAAACTTTCTACAGAAACGACACTTAACTTTATTTTGTCATTTCTCATGAACGTCAGTTGCTTGAAGAGGTCCGTTGCTCTATCTATTTTTTTTTTTCCCCTTTTTAGGCTTTTTTCACTTCTTAAAATATGATGCACATTTTAAGCCAATCCAAAATATTCTTGTAATTAGAAAAATTTGATAAATAAAATAAAATAAAATTTGCATCTGTCAGGTTGACACCCTTTACTTTTCTGACTTTGCCCACCAAAAACACTTCACTTCAAACAAATAAGGTGCAAAATGATAAGCCATAAAATACAAACAAATAGCATGAAATATGATAAATAAATTAAAGGACGTGATGTTTTACGTAAAATGTTGATGCTTTGCATAAAATTAAAGACAAACGAATTAATAAAGAAGTTGATATTCGGATAATTAAAGAAATTAATTAACTAAAAAAAGAAAAGAAATTAATTAACGTGATTTACAAGAGAATTTCCATCCCTCATATGCATGCATACTAAAATTATTGAATAGAAAGATTAATGCACCAATTACAAATAGCACGAAAACGCAATATATTACGTTATGAACAAGTCAATTAAGAGCAAGTACTTCAATTCGTAGTAGTTTTCAATTAACATATAATAAGAAAATCATGCACGTCATAACTTTAGCTCTGATATTACGTTTAAAATAAATTTATGTTACATTCAATAAATTTTAAGATTTAATTTTCAGAATATATGTGTTAGAGTTCTAGTTGTTATACCATTGGGACCTTTCGTTTATTTCTAGACACCAGTTGTTACCTAAATTTGTTTTCGACACTTTATGACGCGTTCCTTTTATTTCTCGAAATTGAGGTTTTTTTTTTTTAGTTGATCATGATGTCTTTTACTTTACATTCCGCAATAAAAGATCCAGTTTATTTAAAAATGCATCTTTTGTTGTTTATGGGAATCTATGTGATAGTTTGTATAAATTGAATCTTAACAGCTATTTTGCCGAAAGCCTTCTAACCCTGCATCATAATGTTGGAACTAAAAGTAGCATGATTAATGAAAATGCCTCTATCTTGTCGCATAGATGACTGAGTTATATATCCAAAGAAATATTAGAGATATTAGTAAAATATGAGATTCTTCCGAACCTAGATTTTATGATTCAAGTGTGTGTGGATTGTATTAAGGGAAAACAAACCAAATACACAAAGAATTGTTCTACAAGAAGTGGAGGATTTATTGAAATTGTCCATAGAGACATTTGTAGACCTTTTGACTTTCCCTCTTTTGGTAGACATTTTTTGGGGTGGGCGATCCACTCAGTGAGAGGGTGGTTGACCAGTGACCACCCCCTTTGGGCTTGGGGGTGTTCTAGCCACCAACCCTAGGATTTTTTTTTTTTTTTTTTTTTTATTTTTTAAAAAGTTTAAGTTTAAGTTTTGTTTTTATTTAATTCTTAAGTTTTAATTTTTTAATTTTGGTTCTTTCTAAGTTTTTAACGTTTATATTTGAGGGTATTTCAATCTTTTAATGAGATATAACGTCTAAAAATGAAATGTTTTGTCTGATTGAAGAAAATTACCTAACAAAGGGGGTTTTTCATAAGTAAAAAGTAGTGCAATGTAGCCAAATGTTAAGAATGTCACTTCATGGGACTATGTTGAAAATGTGTGGTAATTCATTGGGCAAAATGGAATTATCCCAAAAGATAAATATAAACTCTACCTATAAAAAGAAGGGTTAAATACCTAATTGGTACCTGTGGTTAGGGTCGAAATCAAAAAACCACATCGGTTTCAAAAATTATCACAGGTGGTACATGTTGTTAATGAAAAAACTCACTTGGTACTTCTGTCTAGGTTCCATCCACTTTCTTATGGTCGTCCACGTTACCACACTTAAAATGTTGACACCTATTCCGATTGCCAAATATTGTGTAAGGGTTCAGCTGGTTTGTAGGAAGAAATCGGAGGAATTTTAAGAAAAAAGGGAAGAAGGATTGAGTAATGGAAGACTAACATGATGGAATGTTTCGAGAAAATACTAGATACGTGCTCTTCGAGAGGCCTAATCTCTCCTGGTTTACACTTTACTCAATACTCTTTTCTTATTCTACTACCCTACCCACTATAGCCTTCTTTAAATAGCCAATTCTGCTAGAATATATTCCAATAGAATTGCATAGCTGTAATCGGTTACACGCATTACATAAATGAAATATAAATAACCGAAATGGAATAACAAATTCCTTGTTCTAGAATATCTATATCTTCTTCTAGAATCCTCTACTAACTTCCTGCCATATTCCTAGGAGACACGTCAGCTAGCATGACTCCTCATAGTGCACATAACAGATACCCCCTCTTCAAAGCACCTTGCCCACAGGGTGAGGATAACAATCCAGCAATGTCCAAAGGAGCTCCCAGGAATCATCCTCTACCGAAGGTCCTTGCCAACGCACAAACACTTCAGTGACAGCACGGCCACGCTTCTGAACCATACAGCGGGATAGCACCTCGGCCAATTCTAGTTGAACTTTTCCATACAGATAAACTGGGGGAAGGGTAGACAGAGGTGTGATGCGGGTGACCAATTTAGCCTTCAAACAAGTGACATGAAAAACCGGGTGGATGGGGGAAGTGGGAGGGAGGTCTAATTTATAAGCCACTGAGCCAATTCGCTACAATATCTTGAAGGGACCGAAAAATCTGGGAGACAATTTCAGTGATTTTCGCATGGCAATCGACTTCTGGCGGTACGATTGGAGGCGGAGATAAACCCAGCTACCAATCTAGAATTCCCGTCCAGTTCTATGTTTGTCAACTTGAAGCTTCATGCGATTTTGGGCCTGCTGCAAATGTTCCTTAAGAAGGTTAATAATGGAGCTCCGACTCCTGAGCTAAGAGTCTACCGCCAAGTTGGCGGAGGTACTTGGCACATAAGAAAGCAAGGAAGGAGGAGCATAGCTGTAGACTGCCTCAAAGGGAGTGAACCCGGTAAAGGAGTGATGATTGGTGTTGTACCACCATTCAGCAAGTGGTAACCAATGGCTCCATTCTTTTGGTTTAGAACTGGAATAACAGCGAAGGTATGTTTCAAGGCATTTGTTGAGGGATTTGGTTTGGCCATCGGATTGGGGGTGGTAGGTGTGACGACCTTTTTTTTTTTTTTTTTTTTATACAAAATTTTCATAAACATTAATCTCTTAAAATACAAATGGATCTTCACAGTGGCACGGCGATATGTCACAAAGCCAACATGTGGTACATACCCCATAATATGTATCTTGTAAATCAGAGTACGGTATCTATCTAACTATGCAGCGGAAAACATAAATCTAATAGCGGAAATCACAAATTAATTATAACAAGAGCCATTTAACATCTATCTATTTAAGTCTGTCCTCAATATAATTACATAACAAAGATGGCTTTATACAATAACAAGTGACACAGGCGTCACAAGCCATAAACAAAACCTATGAAACTGAGGACGCTCATGGTCCCGCAATTACGACCGTTGCGGCGAGCTTCAGTCATAATATCTCAAATGCACATCTACAACCCCATCAACTACGACTGGAGTACCTGCAGCCAAATGAACATCATCTATACGGTTGTGGGGGTTTGCCACATCCGTATAGGTGAAAGAGTGAGTTCACCGTTTCAATACATAATACCGAGACCTCAGTGATATTAAACTAACTGAGTTTTCACAATGAACCAACTTTTTCTTTTTAGTCTCGCGTACACTATAACAGCTACCAATTTATAAACTTTTGTTTGAAAACCTTATAGCTGATATAGCAAACACCGACTATCAGAAAACATTTAAAACATACTATGTAGTTGGACCCATACGTAGAAGTTTCAATGGCTTGGAAGCAACTACGTACACACCCATCTACAATAATACTTTTATATTGGTAGCTCAAATGCACATAGATCTAACGTTATTAACTGTGATATCACCATGGCTCAGGGCATTATAACTTCATGTCTATGGCACATAGTTGTCCATGTAGTTACTAGAGTAAAACTCTGATATCCAAGCACTTTTTACTGATGTACCACGACAATCCATCTACTTACTCCCAAAACACACTGATATCCCAACCAATAGCATCACATCCAAGTACACCAAGCTTAAAACATGCCATTTTGCTTTTCAATACAAGCATACTATCATCCCCCGAATACGGGTAACACCGAATCCCCCGAATACGGGTAACACCGAATCCTAGGGCATTACAACTTCATATCTATGGCACATAGTTGTCCATGCGGTTACTAGAGTAAGACTCTAATATCCAAGCACTTCTTACTGATGTACCACGACAATCCATCTACCTACTCCCAGGACACTGTATTACTCATACCGGAACAATGAAAATACCCTTGTACGTCCAAACTCAATGTTCTTAAGTCATGCAACTAGACGATAGCAATATACATAAGCTCTTTGCCATTAAAACTCTTAGGCATACTAATACGTCTAGCATAAAAACTGCAATATTCTATATCATGAAAACATCACACCATTTAAACAATGATATGCATGCTCATGATTGTCTTTTCATTCATTGTGAGGCTTACCCTCCCTTTCATTCTTATGAGGCTTACCCTCTCTTTCATTTTTATGTTCATGCTTTATACTTCACAATTCAAACTCTATACTCCTATTCTTTGTAAATCATGCTTTCTTCAAATACGATAAACCAATCAACATGTAATTTTATCATACTACTTTGCATAATTTAAATCCCAACCGCAACACACATTCAAACACTTTAAATCAATTCAACACCTTTCATTCATGGATCATTTCATAACATCATTGATATTATTTGAATATAATTGAAACTACTCAAATCATTCCAAAAGCATATATTCATCATACAGTCGGTTCGAGTTTACAAAACAATATATATATATATATATATTGCAATTCTAATTTACATAAAAATAATAGTTTTTCAGTGAGTAAAATATTACCTTGGCTGCCTTGGACTCATGACTCGACCATTCCATTGGATTCTGGTCACTTGGACTCTACCTTGGAGAACCCATTGAAGTCCCCAATCCAAACACTTGCCTGCAAATACTTATAATGTTAGACTACACTATGAAATTTATATTCTATGACACTTAGATTACCCGCGTGCTCACACGTCGCATTACCCGCTTTTAGTTCTAGTTAGGTGTCCTAAACTATTATTAGGTTATCATCGTTTCTCGATTCATTTTTATCTTGTTTATTAACCCCAAATATATTTACTATTTTGTTCACCTACTATTATTATTACTAACTTATATTTTTTGTGTTAAAGTTATTTTAAGCTATTTACGATTCTACGACATTCCCATTTTAACCACCCCATTTAATACTTTTACTCTTCCTAGTTTCTAACTATTCAAGTAGTTTAGGTTATAGAGCTTAATTAATTTAATAGATTGTGGACCTAATTGGATTAAATTATGAATCCCATGACATTTCCATTTTAAACTATTCTCTTCAACACTTTATTCTTTATCTTATTCCTCATTTAGTACCAAGGTATGGACTGAAAAACTAATTGACCCTTCCTTCTCTTTAACTCCAATGAAACATGTTAAATAATCTAACTTTAATCGATTCAACTTTATCCAACACATAGCCAAAATCCTTATTTACATATCAAGAACAATCTCTCACTCAAGTGGGAATAACCTAATATCTTTTACCCAAAATATCATAACAACTATCATCATTAACTACCATTTACTTTGTTTACTCATTCTCTTACTCACTTATCATGTTGTCTTGATACACTCTTTATACACTAATTCTTCCTCATGCCTTCTCTAAAAATCCATCACAAGTATTAACCTTATTCCTTAACAGTTAATCATAAATTAACATCATCAAATTACCAATCCAAAAATCTAGATTTGAATCTATTAAAACACTCATCAAAATTTGTGACGACCCATTTTTTGTTTTTTAACAAAACATTTCATAATCATTAATCCTTTAAAATATAAATGGATCTTCATAGTGGTACGATGATATGTCGCAAAGCCAACATATGTACATATCCCATAATATGTACCTGATAATCAGAGTATAACATCTATCCATCGATGCAACGGAAAACATAAACCTAAATAGCGGAAATCATAACATAAACCTTTATTACAAATAATCATAAACAAAGAGACATATTACATCTATCTGTTTAAGTCTTTTCTCATAATAAATACATAACATAAATGGCTTTATACAATAACAAGTGACACAAACGTCACAAGCCATAAACAAACCTATAGAATAGTGGACAACCCATGGTCTGACAATTACAACTGTCGCGGCGAGCTTCAGTCATAATATCTCAAGTACACTTCTACAACATCATTAATTACGACCAAAATACCTGCAGCCAAAGAAACTACATCTATACGGTTGTAGGGGTTTGCCACATCCGTATAGGTGGAATTATGAACCCACCACCTTAACATAAATAATACACTAAGACCTCAAAGGTATACTATTCACTGAGTTTTCACAAAGAACCAACTTTTCATTTTTAGTCTTGTGTACACTATAACAGTTACCAATTCATAAACTTTTGTTTGAAAATCCCCATAGCTGATTTAGGAAACATCGACTAATAGAAAACATTTAAAACATACTATGTAGCTGGGAACACATATAGAAGTTCCAGTCATCCCACCTTGGAAACAACTACATATCTTCTCACCTCCTATAAAACTATTGTATTTTGTGGCTCAAATGTACAAAGAAACAGCATTGCCAGATGTGATAACT
The DNA here is from genome assembly GCF_958979055.1 of Alnus glutinosa. NCBI lineage: Eukaryota > Viridiplantae > Streptophyta > Magnoliopsida > Fagales > Betulaceae > Alnus > Alnus glutinosa. The sequence continues at coordinate 7,092,326 of NC_084898.1, read as the reverse complement.
TCATGTCAAAAGACACTTACATTACCCAATCCAGTAGCGTACAGTCTAGGTACATCAAGCATAAAATAATGGTGGCTCAAATGTACAAAGAAACAGCATTGCCAGATGTGATAACTTCATGTCAAAAGACACTACATTACCCAATCCAGTAGCGTACAGTCTAGGTACATCAAGCATAAAACAATGGCATCTTACTCAGTAATACAAAGAAACAGTATTGCCAGATATAGGTAACTTCATGTCAAGAGACACTTACATTACCCAATTCAGTAGCGTACAATCTAGGTATACTAAAGCTCGATGCCTTTAAATCATGCAAATAGAAATATACATATCATAAAAACAGTACTCACTGACACACTATACTATATGTATGCACATGCTTGTATCATGAGCCGAGGCTCGGGTAACATAGAGTCGAAACTCACATTAACATTGAATCATCACTTCCTTTAACATAGGTCGTCACCCACGTTATCATAGAATCTTCATCTCCATTAACATAGAGTCGTAACTCAAGACTGTGCAATTAAGCACGCAATGCATCATGTCCCCCTTTATAACTCACACTAAAAACTCAATCATTTAAAATGCAATCCTAGTCTACAAAAATCCCCATCCATATCCTAGAGTCACACCATTTATTCAAACTCCATATATCATATGCATACTTCAACATCATCATAATTTCAAGATATTCAAAAGTACTCAAATCATCCAAAACAGATATATTCAACATACAGTTGGTTCATATTTATAAAACAATATATATTTTGCAATTCATCATATACAAAAATAATACTTCTCAGTGAGTAGAATACTCACCTTGGCTACATTGGACACATGACTCGAACTCTACATTGGAGAACCCATTAAAGTCTCCAATCCAGACACTATCCTGCAAACATTAGTAACATTAGACTATGTTATTGAACTCTATACTTTATGACACGTACACTACCCACGTGCTCACACGTTGCGTAATCCGCTTCTAAGGCTAGTTAGGTATCCTAAACTATTATTAAGTTAACGTTTAGGTTTAGGTTCTAATGATATATTTGTTTATTAATACAAGGCTGTATTTACTATATTCATTAGTTTATCTATTATTGTTATTAACTATAAGTCTTATAGTTGTTTATTTACTATTATTAAGTCACATTATCATAAGGTTCCAATACTATTTGACTTTAAAGTCTTCATAGGTATTCCCATAATACCGCTATTTTATTTTTCTTGTCTTAAGGTTATTTAATTGGATAATTTACCGATCTACGGCATTCACATTTTAACCATTATCTTTAGTACTTAATATCTATAATTTATTAACCACCGAAGTAGTTTAGGTTTAGGACATAACCTTATTTTACATTTTATAATCTTTATATATTCTATCCATTACTTATATGCTTTTATTTACATTCCTCATTTTTTACCAAGTACCAAGACTATGATCTATTTATCCCACTTATACCTACTGTCACTACCCGAAGATCTTATTAGGACTATAACATGAGACTAATCAAAACAATCCAACTCTATAAAGGGCATTATCTAAAATCTCATTACATAACCAAAACACCTAAATAAACTATAGCAAGGAATTCAATTATTTATCATTGTTAATCCTTTTATAGTTTGTCATTCATTTACTAAATTAGCAATATATATATATATTTAAGCCATCGACATGTATATTCATATACACATACAATATTTAAACCTAATTCATTTAATTACTTTACTATTTGGTTTAAGCCTTTACTTTCTATTACAACATATTTGCTATTGTTAGGTTCAAAATTTCATTTTAACTATCTTTTAAAAACAACCTCAACTTAATCCCATTCCCTAGAAATCAAACATCAAAGAAGACCAACACTTCTTACAAAAGTCACTCCATTTGGTACCTTCTTTACAATCACCATAAACCATAATTCAATCAACTCCTACAAGATCTCTCAACTACATAATTAGAAATCATCATTCTACAACACATTAACCAATTATTAGTTATTAATATTACCAAGCAATAGGGCCAATAATCACCCATAATCACACCTTCAACATTCATGGTTATTTATCAAACACAAGTGAAATCCATCCTTTACATAACAAGATCAATCTCCTTTAATTGGAATTTCCTTCTACCAATCTTCCACAACGACTAGCATCAACCATTAACAATTACATTCTTCAATATCACATTAAAGTCTCAACCAATGGGTATCGATAAATCCAACACAGAGTTAATTTCTTAAACAAACAACTTAAAATCAATTACAACCTTCATCAATAAACCACAATTTACCAATCAAGAAAAATCAGATTTGAATCCCCTCACGATACCCATCAAAACTAGCCCATACCTTCTCCAAAACTCAATCCATAAATTACCAAGCCAAGTCTTAAAACACCAAATCAAATATGGCAAGATTTTCTTTCACATCACACCTCTACAATTCCAATAATCATAAGCCACAATCATCTAAGCCAACCTCAATTTTATATCCTAAAGAAAATCAACACTTAATATGAATCAACCATAAACACACCCAAAAGCATAGCTCCTAATTTCGAATTCAATCAAAATACACCCAACTACTAACAAAATGACCACCATTTCAATACCAACTTCAAGAACACTAACAACCCAATTCAGATTCCACTAAAATACCCCCAAGTCAGTAGCTTTAAAGGCCCAGAAGAAAAACCTACCACTTCCAACTCAGAAATTACAAATCTACAATAACCCAAAGAGAAGACCCATTCGGCTACCACACCCATTAGAACCCTAGATTTCTTCTATCTCAACAAAACTCAAATCAAACTCCATTTTCATTACCATTACACCTAAAATTATAAATACAACTAATACCCATTTAAACCCTAGATTATTATCCAAATCAAACCCCCAAAATAACACCTATGGTTTGCAGAAAATCAGAGAATAAAACCGAAATCCAAAACCAAAGGAAGGGGAAATCTCACCATTACATTTTTCGCATTTTTCCTCTCAAATTTTCTGCAGAAAATCCTCTAGCTCAGCAGCTCCCTCACGGCTCAAGCCCTCTCACGAGTCAACAGGTGCGTGACAAGAGAGACTAAGGGAGAAGAGAAGGAAGAAATAATGGTTTGGGTGTTGCAAGTTCAGGCGTGACCGAAGGAAGAAGAAGAGAAAAGAGAGGGAGAGGTGGTTCGGCTGAGTGGGAAGAAGAAGGAAAAGAAAGAGGAAGAAATGAAGTGTGCGTGAGTGAGGGGGAGGGAAGAGAGAAAAGGAAAGAAGAAAAAGGGAGAAGGGCTGCTACTGTCCACCGAAAAAGGGAGAGAAAAAGAAAAGAAAAGAAAGGAAAAAGGAAGAGAAAAGGAAGAGAGAGGGTGAGTGGGACATGTGTCCATGTGTGAGTGGTTGGGAGAAGATAGTGTTATCTTCTCATAGCCAACCAAATGCGGACACGTGGCAAAGAGGATTACATTTTATTTAAATGCCCCAACTTATGTAAATTACATTAGGACTCCATTTTATATTATTTCTATCATTTTAGAATTAATATTTGACCCCATATTTATTTGAACCACACTATAATAATTATTACTCTTTCTATTATTTTACCTTAAGCTTAATTTATTTCGATAAAACCATTATTATTATCTAGAATATAATTATTAAGCCCATCTATTAATGAATACAATTTATTAATTGATGAATCTCCTATTTATTTTCTTGGTCTTTACAAAATTAGCCCATACAATCCCCAAAACTCGAAAACTATTAATCATCAAGTTAAACCCTAAAATACAACATCAATTGTGCCAAGATTTTCCTTCGCATCAAACCACCAAAATTCCAACACTCACAAACCACAACTATCTACCAAATTCCTAACAAATAATCATTAAGCATCCCTTATTAAACTACCACTCCAAACCAGTTTTGATTTTAACCAAAAACACTCCTCAAAATCAATTTGCAATCCAACATCAACAACGTACAATAAAGTGCTAATTATAAGCTAACATAATCATCAATTTACAATCCTAAAACTATATTTGAATTTCATCAAAACCCATTACTAATGCATAATCAACATATCCATACAAGTAAGGGATCCAACCTAAGTCACAACTCATACACATGCCCAAAAGTCAACATTTGGCAGCAATAAGCTCTATGGAGACCAATCCTACAATTACTCAAATTCAATATCAATCCAACATAGCAAACGCCCCAAATCCAACCCTCATTCGGTATGCCTTAACAATCAAATCTAGCCATTCATTTGGATTAATCCATTCACAAATCCAACCTCAAAACACAACCCATCAAAACTCAAACTTCATCAACAAAGCTCAAGAAAGCATCCTAAGAGTAATAAACACCCAACAATCCATAACAAGCCAACTTAATTAAAATTACATCATCCAAAACTAAATACATTCTAGCAAATCAAATACCCATTCGGCTAGCAATTCATGAAAACCCCAAAGTATAACCCCAATTTCAGACCCAATTAAAATTCCTACAAACAATTTAATTTCAAGCTTCTAATCCAATGGTTATAATGAAACTATAAAGAAAAGCTTCAAACCATATCATTCTAGCCTCTATGGACAAAATGCCTTTACAAACAACCCAAAAATCACCTATAATCTCTCAAAACCGAAACCCACTTCACCACAACAATACCCATTCGATTATCCTCAATAATCAACACTCAAATGAAAACCTAAAATCAATTCCTAAACATTAATATGGTTTCCATGCTTAATAATCAATGGGTAAACGAAAATATGAAGGAAAGCTAGGTATTTTACCTTCCTTGATGTACTTGACCGAAAATTACCATTTTCTTCTTCAACGGTCGAGTCTCTCCTCACAGACGACCTCTCACAATCACAATATTTCTCTTGTGGAATCACTCTTTATGTTGTGTGTGTGCTAGGTGAAGAGAAGAAAACAGAAGAGAGGGAAGAGTGAGAGATCGCGCGTGAAGAAGAGAGTGGAAGAAGGAGAGAAAAGAGGAAGAAAAGAAAAGAAAAGGGGGAGAGGGCTGCTGTCCACGAAAGGGATGGGAGAGAAAAGATGAAAAGAAAAGAAAGAAAGAGGAAAGAGAAAGAAAAAAGAAATGTGATAAGGTGACATGAGTGGTTGGGAGGAGATATTGAAATCCACCCCAACCAACTGGGTTGTGACATGTGGCAAAGTGAGATTACCTTTTTATTTAAATGCACAAACTTTCATAAATTACACTAGGACCTTACTATATTAAAACTCTATCTTTTAATAATTAATATTTGACCCCATATTTATTTTAACTACATTTTTACTGATGCAATTAATTATTTATTTACTGAAACTCATTTTTACTCCAATTATATAAATTTATCTCCTTAGAAATTATTATTAGTCTCATCCTATTAAATAAATATAATTTATTAACAGTAAATTCCCTATTTATTTTTCTTGGTCTTTACAGTAGGCGGAGCTGAAGGCTAGTGAAATGCCTTGGAGGTGGAATAACTCACGCCAAAAGGTGCTGGTGAACAGAGGGTCACGGTCAGAGATGATGGTCTGGGGCATGCCATGGAGTTTGAAGATATGAGAAAGGAAAACATGGGCAACAATGGAGGCTGTGTATGGGTGAGACAGGGGAAGGAAGTGACTGTATTTAGAGAAACGGTCAACAACCACAAAAATAACAATGAAGCCATGGGAAAGGGGTAAGCTTTCAATGAAATCCATCAAAATATCCACCCAAATCCGAGAGTGGATAGGCAGGGGCTGGAGTAACCCTGCTGGATGAACATTCTCGTGCTTATTAACTTGACAAACTTCATACTCGTTGACATATTTTTTGATGTCTTTGCGCATCCCTTTCCAGTAGAAGTCAAGCTTAGCCTGCTGAACAGTTTTATGATATTTGGAATGATCAGATGTTGGGTTGGAATGGAGGTATTCCAGAAGTTGGGCTTGAAAAGAGGAGCCCTTCACAATCCACAAACGAGCCTTTTTCAAGATGAGGCCCTGCTGTAGTGAGAAACTCAACAAAGGGTGGCCTTCTTGGAGATTAACGAGCAAGGTGGTAGTGTCTGGATCTTGAGTGTAAGAAGTCTGTAAATCGGATATCTAGGAAGGAGAAGGAAAGGGATAGTTCCTCGGAGCTCAAGGCATCTTCATGCTGACGAGACAAGGCATCCGTAACCTTGTTTTCCTTGCCTCGGGTGTATTCAATGACAAAATCATAGCCAATAAGTTTTGAGAGCCAACGCTGCTACAAAACAGTTCCCACCTGCTGCTCTAGGAGAAAGTTTAAAGCCTGTTGGTTTGTTTTTACTTTGAAGGAACGACCCAAAAGGTAGGGCCGCCATTTTTGAACCGTCGTGACCAACGATAGAAGTTCATTTTCGTACATGGAAAGATGTAAGGCTTGTCCCTTCTGTTGGTTTGTAATTGACTCTATTTTGTTAGACAAAATCACTTCCACGTAATGATGCTTTTTATCGGGGTTTCAGTATTTTCAGAGTCTTCATATTCAAAGATATGTTTTTAGAAGATTCTATACAGATTCCAAGTCAGAGAATTCGGATCCCTTGCATCTGTCCAGACGACGTGATATTTCGTCCGGACGCTCAACTGTCCAAGCATCATCTGTTCGGACGACGAGAACTTTCCGTCCGGACCTTCCTCTGTGTCGAGAACCTTCGAACTGTTCCAGCTTGCATTTGTTCGGACGTCTCAGCAACACGGTCAGACGCCTTTCAGTGTTCAACAGGTTGAAAGATTTCTTTCCAAAACACAGATATGGGAAGACAACTGCAACCCTGGACGATGTGTGTTCCCGTCCGGATGCTCTCCTTCATAAGGCAAGTTGTGCATACAAAGTTCAACCGTTCAAACGTCAGTCTTCATGGTTCGGATGCTCAAGCTTTATATATGGAAATTGCGTGCATCAGTTCAATTGTCTGGACGTTAGCCTTAAGCCTTGATATGAAAATTGCGTGCAGCTAAACGGCAACCGTCCGGACGCTAGGGCAACACTGTCCAGATGCGACCCTATTCAGAAAAGAATATCGTGCGAATTAGGAAAGCCGCTTGCACAGTTGTCCGTCTGGATGCCCTCAGCTACCGTCCGGACGTCGCCTAGGTAGTCAGATCCTTGTGCATTAGTCCAATCAATAATGATAAGATCAATCTGATTGATTCTCACGCATTGGTTTGATCGATCAAACTTGACACAATTGAAAGTTTGATCGAACATCCTATCTATCATAGTGCATTTATGGATTTTGTATTATTTATGCTTGTGTATTAGTCCGATTAATCATTATAAGATCAATTTGATTGATCATGATCCAATCGAATGATCAATCGAACTTGACACGATTAATGGTTTGATCGAACATCCAATCGATACTAATTCATTAATCCAATCCTTGTAAGATCGAATAAACTATGATCTTATTTAGCATCGATCGAATTTGACATAATTCAAGATTCAATCGAACGTCCGATCTAATTTTGAATTATGTCAAGTTTGATTAAACTATATGGATTATGATAATCCATCAATAGAGGTGCTCAATACTCAAATTACCCAAGTCACTGACTAATCGATGGCTTCTCAAAGTACACTTTTATAGACATGTGATTTAATTGATATAGTTGAAGGTTTGATCAAATGTCTTATCAACCATAGTGTATTAGTATGACCGGTTGAACTCTAAGGAATTTGTACTATCCTAGTGTATTAGTCCGATCGTCGATCGACTGTAATACGATCAATGATTGATATAACTTTACACAATTCAATATTTGTTTGAACACTTCATCGATTTCAATGCATTTCATCGATTTCAATGCATTAATCTGATCAATCGTGATAAGATCAATGGATTAATCAAACTTGACATGATTGAAGGTTCGATTGAACATTTGATCGATCCTAATGCATTTTTCGATCGATCGAACTAGTTCACAAGGATAGTGCAAGATCTATTGAGTTCGATCGAAATATTAATTAAATATAATAAATATGATTAATTTCTTTAATTAAATATGATTTCTTTTATAGGTTTTATTTTTCTAAAATGTTAATAAGATTCTATTATTAAATATGTATTATTATTTTTTTAAAAAAATAATAGGTTTAAACAATTATTAAATTGTATAAATTAAAAAATATAAAAATTAATATTAGCGTCGACTTACACTCGTCGACGCTGATAGTACGAGTATCAGCGTTGACTTTTAGGTGTTGACGCTGATAAGTTTACATCAGCGTCGACTAAAGTCGATGTTGATACATAAACGATCCATTTTGGCAAAAATTTAGGCGGGATCTATTAATATTGGCGCTACTTTATTTTTCACTAAAATTTTATTTGACTTCTCTTAGTTCTCTCACTCGACTATCTCTCTCTCTCTAAACCACCGCCAGGTAAGTTGCTCTCTCTCTCTCTCTCTCTCTCTCTCTCTCTCTCTCTCTCTCTCTCTCTCTCTCTCTTTTCCCCTCAACAGTCGTACTGCCCCTCACCACCGATCTCCGTCGCTGTTTCCAGCTTCGTCGACTGCTTGTCTGGCAACCTACAGCATCACTCGTTTATCTGTGATTTTGGATAAGGATTTCTCCTTAAATGCCAATTTTGGGTTTGGGTTTTTTATTTTTCTATTTCTGAGATGGTTTTTGAGATGGGTTTTGAATAGTCCTGTGTAGATCGGCCGCCTGCCGCCCACCGGCCGCCCACCGTTCGTCACCGCGCCAACACTGAGCCACCACCGACAACTGGCGGCCGGAAGGCGGTACTAATTTAGCTACCGACATCGGTTCTGTCGGTAGGCAAATGGATGCCGGGAAGTCGGTTTTCGCACTGACCGAACCGTCAATCTTATTTCTGTAAAAAAAATAATTATATAATAAAAACAGCACCGTTTTGCGTTTACAAAGAGTAAAACACACGCCTTCTTAGTTCTGGACTCCTCACCGCATTATATATATTCATCACTTAGAAAAAACTCAAAAACCTAACCTAACCTGAAACTTTTATAAACATGCCTTCTTTGTTCTTCTATTCTCCCTTGCGGTTGCCAAACTCTGAAAGTCATTCTTTCAATCTCTTGCCGAGCCGTGACGCAGTCTGAAGGTAACAGAATCCTTTCTTCGTTTATGCATGCTTTGTTTCCTCTTCTTCTTCTTTAGCCGTGATGCAGTCTGAAGGTAACAGAATCCTTTCTTCTTTTATGCATGCTTTGTTTCCACTTCTTCTTCTTTTTGTTTTTTTGAAGCTTTATGTCTTATTTTTTGTTAACTTAAAACACACGTCTAATGTCTTCATAGTTGTTGCCAACTTACCAAACTGTGCACGCTTTTTAAGATTGACACGCCTTAGGTAGAGAAGTTGAGCTTTCCAATCTACCTTTTTCTTTGTTCTTGTCTCATTCACCAAGCATGTTGTACGAAGCAATGTTAATTTAAAAACAAAAAAAACAAAGGAAAACTATGCAGCAATGTTTGACTCGTCCATGGACCATGACTCCCAATCTACCTTTTTCTTTGTTCTTGCCTCATTCACCAAGCATGTTGTACAAAACAATGTTACTTTAAAAACAAAACAAAACAAAAAAACAAAGGACTCGTCCATGGATAAAAACTTTCTAGTCTTTTACCTTTTTTTATTTTATTTTTTATTTTTATTCTTTTAATAATACATGAGTATTGAGCATCATACACTAGACTGGCACACCATCCTCTTTGGAGCTGTGCGACGTGGGCGACTCTGGACGCGCAAGTCTCAATTTTTTTTACTTTTCACGCAGTGTCAATCCCTCATGCAGTGTGTCAAATTGTCAATCTCAACTTCTTTTTTTTTTTTTTTTTTTTTTGTCATGAATTAACATCTTGTGATATTGTAAAAGGCTTAAATATTTTAAATTTATTGTTAACCCATGACTCTGTGTTAAAATAGTATGATATGTTTTAACAGTAAATATTGTTAATCAATATTGATCTAATGATTTTTTATTTTTTATTTTTATTTTGATTGTATTTTATATAGCTTTTTTTTTTTTTTTTTTTTTTTTTTTTTTTTTCTTATTATTATATATATATATATATAGCTTATTTTAATGATTTTCTAGTGCATCATGTTTCCTTGTGTACTTAACTGCGCTTTACATTTTTTAATGATATTTTTCTTTCAAAAAAAAAATAAAAAATAGTGTATTAGGTTTGTTCACCATAATAAAAAATACTATTAATTTTTAGTTGTTAATCAATTACAAATGGATTCACCTCTAGGCACACCTTCATTGGATAGTGCTTCTTGTCATCTATCTTCTCCTCTGAACACTCCAGTGACTCCCATAGAGATTGAGGATATAGAAACATCTGCTGCTGGATGTATGCTAGTTGGTGGTCATGGTCGTGGTGGACGACCACCACTCCCTAGGAAAAAAAGAAATGTTTCAAACAAATCTGCAGCATGGGGCCATTTCACTAGAGATAAAAGTACCATTGATGATGATCCTGCGGCACATTGCAATTACTGTGGGACTCCTTATAAATGTCATCCAAAAATCAATGGCACCTCATCTATGCTGTATCATGTGAACTCATGCCAAAAGTACAAGAGCCTAAAATCTAAACAGGATAGGTCTCAATCTAAGTTCACTTTTGAAGCCGGGCAGGGTGGTAGTGGTAACAACCTCATGATTGCCAAGTATTCTGAGAAGGTTATTAGGGAGACACTTTGTGAAAATGATTATTGTTGATGAAATGCCTTTTATGACCGTGGAGCGAAAGGGATTTCAGAAATTACTCAGGGTTCTTGAGCCTCGATTTAAGGTTCCTTCTCGATATACAGTAATGAAGGATTGTGTCAAACTGTATATAAGGGATAAAAATATACTGAAGAACACATTTTTTATGACTGGTCAAAGGGTTCGCTTGACTACTGACACATGGACTTCAATTTAGAATATGAATTATGTGTATCACTGGACATTTCATTGATACTAATTGGAAATATCACAAAAGGATATTAGCATTTCGTCAAGTGGCAGATCATAAGGGGCAAACAATTGCAAGGGAATTAGAAGAGTGTTTGGTTGAATGGGGTATTCATAGGATATTGACAATATCAGTTGACAATGCAAGTGCTAATGATACTGCAATTGATTGATTTAAAAAAAGAACTATGGCCAATAAGGAAGTTGTTTGTCATCATGAGTTTATTCATGTGAGGTGTTCTGCACATATTCTTAATCTAATTGTGCATGAGGGTTTGAAAAATGTTGATGATTCAATCATAAAAATCTGAAATATGGTGAAGTATGTGAAGTCCTCCCCCCAAAGATTGGTCCTCTTTAAGTCTTGTGCAGAAAGAAAAAATGTTGAGTGCAATGCTTCCTTGACACTTGATGTTCCTACTAGATGGAACTCTACTTATACCATGTTGAAGGTGACAGAGAAGTACCAAAGGGCATTTGAACTTATGATAGATGAAGATGGACATTTTTTAAACTATTTGTACGGGGATGGTGCAGGAAAAAAGGGGTTGGGTTCTCCGACAGATGATGATTGGTATAATATTCGTCACTTTATTAAGTTCTTGCAAGTGTTTTATGATGTCGCAATGCAAATCTCTAGTTCCTTGCATTCAACTTCCAACTTATATTTCGATGTGCTTTGTTCTGTTTATTCATGTTTGACAGAATATTCTGAAAGTAGTGATCCGTTGTTGAATACCATGGCGAACAGAATGAAAGTGAAATATGATAAGTATTGGGGAGATGTTGAAAAGATTAACCCGTTGTTATTTGTGGCTAGTTTGCTTGATCCACGTTATAAGATGGCTAGTTTGGAATATTGGTTCTGACTTAGTTTTGGGGCTGAGAAAGCGGAAAGAATTGACTCTCAACTGAAGTGGGTATTGGGTCGGTTATATGAGCACTACTCATGTGGTTCTAAAAATGTTGGAAGTGGGTCTATATTATCAAATGATGAAGTGCGGAGTGGTACAACATTAGTTGGTAGTTCTAGGTCTAGAACTACTTTTTTTACAGAATTTTCATTCATTTCGAGCGTCTCGAAATTTGATGTAATGTAAGACAGAAATAGAACAATATTTTTTGGAGGATGTTGAGACACCTAGTGAAAATTTTGATATTTTAATGTGGTGGAAGGTAAATTCGACAAAGTTTCCAATCCTCGCTGAGATAGCGCGAGATGTATTGGCAATTCCAATTACCACGGTTGCTTCTAAGTCAGCATTTAGCACTGGGGGTCGCGTGATAGATCCTTATCGGAGTTTCTTGGCTCCAAAAACAGTTGAGGCTCTTGTATGTACTCAAAATTGGTTGAGATCTTCTCTCATTAGTGCACATGAGTCATATCTGTCTAACATTGAAGAAGAAGAGAGCTACAAACTTGATTCAGGTAATGGTAACAAAATAAATTTCATATTTTGTTAATTGTTTCAATTATTCATTGATTTTATTAATTCTTTAAATAATTTATTGTGGTAGAAATAATGTCCAATTCCATCACATATGACGTGGATTAAGGGCTTGGAAGATGTACTTTGTCGAATGATGTCTTTTTTCAGGTAATGGTATTTTTTTTTCTTCCATATTTTTATTTTACTTAATATTTAGTTTGTAGTATTTTTTGATTGATCACTATGCTTATGTTTTGATTTTTTTATAATTACAGGTATCAATTGAAAGGAAATAAGGAATAGAATGTTGTTTAGTTTAATTTGAAAATTGAAGTGATCAAATCGAATGTTGCTATTTACTATTTAATATGTACACTAAAGTATTTATTTTGTGTTTTGAGAAGTATGGATATTAAAGTTAAGTTTAATTGTTATATAGTATCTTTTGTATTATTTAGAATGTGTTTTTAATTTTTATTGTTATTATAATTATAATTTTGTTTTTTAAAGTGATTTTTTTTTTCATGATAACTGTATATACATGGTTAGTTGGATAAAACTTTTTCATGTTTTTGTTCATGACAACCGTATGGCTTGGTTATTTTTTTTCTTCATGTTTTTATTTTTGTAACAAGAGATGGATAAAACTTTTGTTTAAAAAAAAAAAAAAAACCTTTTTAGCTAGCTGTACCGCATTTCTGATGCCCAATTGCCCATTATCATGAAAGTATTCTCTTGACTGACAAGCCTAGTGTTGGCATGGGAATTGGGAAGGAAAGGTTTAGAACTTTAGGTCATTGACCCAGCGGGTTCAAGATATAAATGAGTCTGCAATTTCCACATTCCAAGCTACAACCTACTTTTCTCCATGATTACCTATAAAAACTAGCTGCAGCCTACTTAAAAATAAATTATAAAAATTTATACTCCACCTACTGCATGTGTCTTCGTCTTGAGCCCAGATTAAAAAATTTCATACCCATTTTGCCCTTAAACCTTTATGAGCAGTTCATACTGATTTTGCTTGTCCAAGGGTATTTAAGGGAAGCAAAGAAGTTTCTCGAAATGTGGAAATTGCAGACTCATACCGAGTCGTCTTGCGTTTTCACTTGCCAAACAGAAGTACAGAACCAGTTCTCACTTCGTCTTCCTCATTTTCGTCTTTCTCATTTGCTCTTTCCAAGCAATAATCAGATCAACGAGCCGCTGCCAGCCCACCGCCATCGTTGCCACCACTACGTTCAGAACTAGCGACGTGGAAGCCATTTTTCTCGTCGGTCTAACAGCAAAGCCTCCCTCATTTTCGTCTAGCTCTGTAACCGGTTACCGATCGTTACCTTCGCCGGTTAACCGGCGACGGTAGCAATCGAAATAGACCATGTCGGAAAGAAGTTGGTGAAATTACCGACTTCATCGACAAGGTCGGGACGGTAGGCGGAAAACCCCCTACCGTCCCCGATTCCCCTGATACCCACCCCTAGTTTTGAATGGGTTTTGAGATGGTTGTTTTTTATATTTCTCTGTGCCTTTTTCTTCCACCATGAACTCTCCTTCGGTTGTTCACGAGTTGCAGTTTCCCTTATTTTGGTTTTGTTTCTTGTTACCATCGTTTTTTTAGTCCATTTGTTTTTATTTGTCTTGTTTTCCCTTTTTTTGTTGTTGTACTGTGTTAGACGAAGATGCTAGAAAGTTGAAAAAGGGAAAGGAAAATCAGAAGATGCTAGAAGCTGCTCAATGTGCAAAAAAAAAAAAGGTAGTTGGAAGAAAAGAAAGAAAGAAGAAAAAAAAATAAAAATTGGCCCATTGTTGGCCCACTCTCCAATCTCTTGCTTGTGGTAATGTTAAAAACCCAAGCTTTTTTTTAATGCCATTTGGCTCTTTTTCTTTTCTTTTAATTTGGCCTTGTGGTATAGATCTTCCTATTCATTTAAAAAAGAGTGTGGAAATTGCTTGAAGAAGGGGACAAACAGACTTCCATGTAGAAAGAGGATAATTAAAAGTGTATAGAGTTTTGAATGGATTTTGAATTATTGAGATGGGGTTTTGATAGAATTATTTTGAATCAGATTTTTGGTAGACTACTCTTATATATATATATATATAAAATAAAATAAAATAAATAAAAACAGTATAATTAGTCTATTATATAGGATTGTCGAGACTATGTAATTAATTTCGTATGATTGTATCACTTCTTTGGTTGTAGCATTCGAATTTGTTCAATTTTTAATCAAGTTGAAGTTACAGTTTGTCCCGTTATTATTAACATCTTATATAAAACATGGATATTTTAAATTTTTTTATAGGGTAATGCATGTTGTAAATCTGATGAAAGAAATGGATGTAGCTGGGTTTTATTGTGATACAATTACTTTTACCACTCTTATGGATGCTTATTGTAAGATGGGGGAGATGGCTAAGGCACATGAGTTATTGTGGGACACATTACAAAAATTCACTGTTTTAGTAACCTTACCTTAGTTTTAGTTAAGTCAATATTTGAGATATCAAGAACTGAGCTTAGTACCCTAATTCACATCATGATTAGCTGACTCACTCTCATCTTGCCACATCAATATCTAGTAAATATTATGGGGACTAGACATATAATGTCAACCATATAAAATTCACATTGATTAAATGCATTTACTATCAACTTGCGTATCTTTAACATGATGAAGGGATAGGAGTTGAGATGGATAGGAGTTGGATGAGGGATACTACCTGCTGTTCAAAGCGATTTCAAGAAGGTGTTCAAGAATTCATGAGAATGTCAGTTAAATGTGTGGATGTACGTGGTATGATATTGTGCCCATGTAAAGATTGTGCAAATCGATGCTATTGTCCTATTAACATGGTGAAGGGTCACTTGTTTATGTACGGATTTAATCCGACATACACTCAATGGATTTTACACGGTGAAGAAGATCAGTTTAGGGTAAATACTTATACAAATGTGCACACTGATGCAAGTTAAATTATAGAAGAGGTTGATGTTGTTAAAGAATTGTATGGCGATGTTTGTATGGGGACATTTCTAGATGTTAACATAGGAGAATCCTCTACTTCACAAGGTCCCACGACTGGCGCTAATGAAGATATCAACTCTTTTTATCGAAGGTTGGAAAATGGGCTTCGTGAACTTTATCCAGGCTGTAAGAAATTCACAAAAATTGCTTTCATACTAAAGATGCTTCATATAAAGGTGATCTGCAATATAAGTAACAAGGCTTTCGATATGATGATTGACTTGATAAAGAAGGCCCTTCCAGATGGAGAGACATTGCCAACCTCGTACAAAGAAGCAATGCGATTAAGGCGATACTTGGGCTTTAATTACAAAAAATATACATGCTTGCAAGAATGAATGTGTACTTTTTTGGAAGGAACATGCAGATACAGTGGAATGCCCAAAATGCAAAACTTCTAGATGGCGTAGTGACAGGCGGAAAAAAGAAAATACCTAAAAAAGTCTTATGGTACTTCCCAATAAAACCACTGTTACAACGGTTTTTTATGATGAAAGAGATAGCCGAAGAAATGCTGTGGCACAAAGATAAACGAAAAGATGATGGCAACACTTTGAAACATCCAGCAGATTCTATTGTGTGGGAAGATTTTGATAAAAGATATTACCCGTTTGCTAGTGATTCCCGTAATGTGCGACTTGGTTTAACAAGTGATGGTTTCAACCCATTTGGTAATATGAGTACAACATATAGCATATGGCCATTAATATTAACGGTATACAATTTACCTCCATGGAAGTGTATGAAGTCTCCAAATTTGTTGTTGTCCCTACTTAACCCTGGGTCCATATCACCTGGGAACAAAATTGATGTGTATTTGCAGCTGTTGGTTGATGATTTGAAAGAATTGTGGAATGAAGGTGTAAGCACATATGATGCATTGACGAAAGAGACATTTCAATTATGTGCGGCATTACTATGGACTATAAACGATTTTCCCACGTATGCAAACTTATCTGGGTGGTCTACCAAGGGAAAAGCTTGCGTGTCCAATCTGTAACAAGGATACAGATTTTAGGAGATTGAAGCATGGGC
The DNA here is from genome assembly GCF_958979055.1 of Alnus glutinosa. Lineage (NCBI taxonomy): Eukaryota > Viridiplantae > Streptophyta > Magnoliopsida > Fagales > Betulaceae > Alnus > Alnus glutinosa. Next base: position 7,075,827 of record NC_084898.1, on the reverse strand, counting down.
ATAAGATGTGTTACATGGGTCATTGTTGATGGCTTCCTCAGGGGCATGTATGGCACATAAGAAAAGAACTGTTAGATGGTACTGAGGAGCATAGATTAGAACCTGAAGAACTATCTGGAGATTAGCTGTTGCAACAAGTCATGGATTTTACAGGAGTGCAATTTGAACAAGAAACTAACTTAGATATTCTGTTGAATTGGAAGAAGAAGAGTAATTTTTTCGTGTTGCCCTACTGGTCAAAACTGAAACTTCGACATAATTTAGATGTCATGCATATTGAGAAGAATATTTGTGAAAGTGTCTTACGTACGCTGATGAATATTGATGGAAAGACCAATGACACAGCCAATACACGAAAAGACTTAATGCTTATGGGTATTCGTAAAGAATTGCACTTGCAAAAAAAATGTGCAACTTATTTGATGCCGATTGCGAAGTACACCTTGACAAGAGATGAGAAGAAACGTTTATGTGAATGGGTCAAAGTTGTTAAGTTTCCCGATGGGTATGCATCTAACATTGGTCAGAGTGTGAACAAGGTGCCTGGTAAAATTTCCGGTATGAAAAGTCACGATTATCATGTCTTCTTACAATGCTTACTTCATGTTGCAATCCGAAAATTTTTAACACTTGAAATACGGACAACTTTGACAGAGTTGAGTACTTTTTTTAACCAATTATACGCACGAACATTGAAAGTAGATGTGTTGAAACAAATGAAAGAGTACATTATTATCATTCTACGCAAGTTAGAAAAGATATTTCCGCCATCATTTTTTGATGTTATGATCCATCTAGCAATTCATTTACCTCGGGAGGCTAAGCTTGCTGGTCCAGTACAATTTCGTTGGATCTATCCGATCGAAAGGACACTCTAAAAATATAAGAAGTATGTAGGGAACAGAGCGCGTCCGGAGGGGTGCATTGCAGAGGGTTACGTAGCTGATGAGTGCTCAAACTTTTGCTCCATGTAACTTAGGGGGATTGAGACAAGATGGAACCGTAAAGAGAGAAATGTTGACAGTGGGGTGGAAGGAACAGTACAACGCTTGGATGTGTTCTCTCAATGAGTTCGGCCATTTGGAACAACATCAACTGTAATACTAGATCATAATGAGCTTGCTAAGGCACGATGGTATGTACTTAGCAACTGTAATGATACGGCTTCGTACATGAAATAAGTTTAGTTTTAACCTTCTTTTTTTACCTTTATGTTATGTCCAATTCATAGTGTGGATGATTACCAATGCATTATTTTTTTTATGTAGTGAACATTATCATATGATCGAAAGAAAAGGCAGCCCTGACATTGAAAAAAAGCATGAGGCAAACTTTGAACGTTGGTTTCATAAGCATTTATATAATTGTAGGCATAATGCAGAGAATGTCTCAAAATAATTATATCATCTTGTATGCGGGCCTGATCGGCAAGTTAGATCGTATAGAGGTTGCATTGTGAATGGCCTAGGTACCAAACGAAAGAATGTGCATAGACTCGTACTACCCAGAACAGTGGTGTTGCAGTAAAAGGTGAGTATGGCACGTCGACGATTGAGTACTACGATGAGTTGAATAGAATTTTGGAGTTGCGTTACCTTGGCTCCAATAGCGTGTATTTATTTGAGTGTGATTGGTGGAACATTGGGAATTCATCAGGAATACGAATGGACCAAGGCTTCACGAGTGTGAATACATGGTCGTAAATGGTATGAGTCCGACCCTTTCATCTTAGCATGCCAAGCTGTGCAAGTATTTTACTTGGATGATCCCAAACTTGGTGGTAATTGAAAAGTGGTGCAAAGGATGATTAATAGAAACATATATGACATTCCAACAGTACAATAGGGAGATAACGAAGAGATGAGCAAGGTATTAGAGATGATGCACACCAGGAAGATGAATGTGCTGGGGGTAATGTTGTCCATGTTGAAGACGCAAATAATGAAGAATCAATAGCAATTGATGGATTATATGTGGAACTTGATGGATTAGAGTTCATCAATGATAACATGTTGAATGAGGACCATGGCACAAACTCGGATGATGAAGAAAAGTTATCTAGCCACGACGATACAAACTCTGAACACAAACAATCATTTTCAAGCAACACTGATGATACAAACTGGGACTCTGATGATGATATGTGTTGAATGTAAGCACCATTTTGGTATAAGTAAAAAGTTCATTAACATATTAGTGAACAATTGCTATATATATATTCCTGTATTTTTGGTGTTTTGTCTTTTGTAAATTACCTTATGTGGTTAGTAAAACACTAGTATATTTGATTGTTAAAATTTATTGTAATGAATTATATCATGGTTATAATTTTCTCAATCTAATTTTTTGGTTTTCGATTTATGAGCAGATTGACCATGATTAGGGAGGCGAGACAATGCAAACTAGGGGGTGGCCAAGTTCAGGGCTGACAGTCTTTCGACCGTGTAATTGATGCTACGGCTACGCAGACGATGGTTCCCCATTTGGCGGAGTCTTCTGATCACATTCAGTCAGCTGTAGGATTGGATTCATTAGGAGCCGCCCCTACTGCGTCTTGTAAGTGCATATGGATTATATGTGTATTAGATTGTATCTTTTTTGTTCCTGTTATGTTTATGTTTGTTATGGACATTTTACACAGTTCTTTGTCCGATAAAACTGACTACATTATCATGTTTTGAGATATCAGTTAGCAGGCCTGTTAGACGAGGTAGGGGTAAGGCCAAGTGTAAGAGGTTGAATGGCATTGTAGCTGTGCATGGTCCCATGCCAATAGAAATTCGTGACGGCTACTGGGCTCCCGTAGGCGATAATGCATCGATGTTCATGTCAAAAGTCGGTGAGATTGTTCGTTGCATGTGTGAACTGCATCATGATTGTTGAACTGTGGTGCCACCTGAACAAAAGGATAAGGCATTTGAGCATATTCAGGTATGAGGGATAATGTTTGAGGTAATGTTACTATAAATAACGTGACAAAGAAAATAACAATTTTTCTCTTAATTATTGTAGCAGAGATTCTTCAAGCTGTTATATGGCCGCAACGAGGACGTAACCACTGTATACCATAAAATGGGTCGTGCCTATTCCAAGATTTGCTCCAAAATGTATAAGAAAAGAGTACTGAAAATATTTAATGACTTCTAATTTAAACCAAGTGTGTGTATTTATGTGCAAACAAATACCTTAAATGCGGAATTTAAATGAGACAAGATATTTGTTACGAAGTGGAAACTCTATGAGAGAAAAAATCACTCTGGGGCAGCCAAATCCAGGAAATCCACTATCTAAAAACAAAGCTAGTTACAAGACACTCGTACTCACATAACCCTATGCAGTAGTCAAACCTTTAACTCTGACATGTAGCCTAACACGAACGCTTCCTAACCAGATCTTCCACCTAAAGGGGTTTTTGATGGATTCCTTTACCCTAGGACCGACCCCTAAGACAGACTTCACACGAACACTTGAGCACACATTGCCAAAGCTTGAAAGCTAGCAGATCTTCGATTCTCCCTAAACACTCTCTCAAAGCACTATGGAATTCACCACCGAATTCTGTACAAAACACAGACCTAGAGCCCCCTATTTATAGGTTTCAAGAGACCTCAAAAACTGCTGAAATTCAGACTCTATCTGTCGAGCGTCCGGACGGAAGGTAGCCTCGTCTGGACAGATTTCTGCGATATCCTTTCAGAAACAGCGCAATTCTTACATAATAGTGATTTTTGATGGATTTCTTTACCCTAGGGCTGACCCCTAAGATAGACTTCACATAAACACTTGAGCACACACTGGCAACGGCTTGAGAGCTAGCAGATCTTCGATTCTCCCTAAACACCCTCTCAAAGCACTATATAATTCACCACCAAATTCTGCACAAAACACAGACCTAGAGCCCCCTATTTATAGGCTTCAAGAGACCTCAAAAACTGCTAAGATTCGTTCTCTGTCTGTCGAGCATCTGGACGGATTTTTGCGATATCCTTTCAGAAACACTGCAATTCTTATCCTTATTAAGTTCACTTCCGGACGGTTCTGGGTGCACGTCCGGACATTTCTTTTGACCGTCCGGACAATCAAGTTGTATAATTTATTGTTAGCTTTCCAACGACACCAATTTTGTCTCAATCCGATACTCGAGTAGAGAGTTATGATAAAAACACTGAGACGTGTGCAGAAAGCTTCCTGGAAACCTAAAAAGCGTCCGGACGGTGTTGCCCTTCCGTCCGGACAGTTGCTGTTTCCCGATCCGTGTCTGAACATGAAATCCAACTACTTGTCGAACATTGAATGGCGTTTGGACAATTTGCCATTACGTCCGGAAGGATGCAAAGTTGAATAGTTTGAAGTTTCTAGACACTGATGGACGTCTGGACGGAAAGTTCTCGTTGTCCGGACGGATGTTGCTAACTGAAGAGCGTCCGGACATGATCACACATTGTCCGGACGGTTTCTTGGGATCCGACTTCTTTGAGTTGGAATCTACACAGAATCTTCCTTGAACATTGAAATAGCCTTCATGAAGCTTGTGACACTTGCAACTTGTCATAATACGACTCTTTCCACATCAGAGAAATAAACTCTGAATATCTGAAGACTCTGAAATATACGGCATCCCTATGAAAATAGCAACATTACATAATAGTGATTTTGTCAACAGAATGCAATCAATAAAAAACTAACAAGTACAAAATACATTTTCAAGGTGTTGATAAAAATGAGGTTGAAGCGATGGCCATGGCTAAGGCTGCTGTGAGGGAAAAACACCCGGACGATATCCATCCTGATGCTTGGAAATCAATATGACTTATTTGAGACGGATTCATGGGTGGTAAATAAATTTGATTAAAATAACTATACAATTAAATTTTATACGATTTGCATATATTGATATGAAATCTTATGAATAATGTAATTCTTTTTATTGGTTAAAATTCATCAGAAACGGTCGAAAAGGAACAAAATAATAGAAGAAAACTTTAAACGGCTCACTCGGCGGGCACGTGCTCATTTGTTCAAGTGGTATACAAAAATGTAAGAAATTTATAGCATAATATTTAGTGTGTACGTTAATTATGTGTATACATTATTTAGTGTATGCGTTAATTATGTGTAGGAACAAGAAACTGGGGAGCCTCTCAAACCTTTTGATCTTTACAGGGATACCCATACAAGAACAAACGGTTCTTTTGTGAACCCAGTAGTTGAGGGTTTATATGTGAGTAAACGAAATGTTTTTTATGTGATTGTTATTTTTATTAATGAAGAATATTAATGGTATATTTTGATATATGAATATATGGCTTGTGCAGAATGAGATGAATGAATTAGTGAATAATGGGGGCGAGGATAACCCTATACAAGAGGAAATTCCTGAAGAAGAATGGCAAATGGAGATAATGACACAAGTGCTAGGGGGCTGACGCTCAGGTCATGTGAAAGGAATGGGGTGTGGTGTCATACCTACCCCTTTAAGTTCATCTCGGACGTGTTCATTCATACAGCCTCACAACTGTGAATACATACTAACTCAACAGGGGGCAGAGAAGAAGCTAGAAGAAACAGAGAAGAAGCTAGAAGGAACCCAAAGTGATCTCCAAGAGACGACACATTAAGTTGGTTGAAACAAGAACTGAACAAGCTAAGCTGGTGTACATAACAAAAAATCTCCATGCCACTATTGACATGATACTATCACGTTTTGGAGGGTTAGACAATATTTCTCTACGCTTTACTTTTTCAACACACACACATGAAGTAATTGTTTGAAATCTTATTTTCAAAAAACACACCCATGTTAAATAATAGTTATAAATCTTATTGATCATGATATAAAAATCTATTCTTGGTAGGTCGTCTGAATGTAGCGTCATTGCGGGTAAATCAAGGTAAGACAACACTTGAAGGAGATTTGGAACAACTGTGTAATTGGGTATTTTTTGGTGGTGTCCATTTGGTTTGTATTTCTGCCTGCATATTCGAACAAATTTGGTTTGTATTATATTATGATATTCGGACAATTTTTGGTTGAACAACTTTGAGTTAGTAAACCTACTTTGTATTATATTAAGACCTTCAAACAATTTTCGGTTTTAGAACTTTGAGTAAATAATGAAAGGGAGTATAATATATATATATATATATATATATCTTAATCAGTCTTTTTAAAGTGTTTGCAGGACGACAAGAGATATAGATAGGCAATATTTCCGGTTGAGTGGCTGTAGTGACTAGGCCATTGGTGTCGATTGTGAAGGGTACTGACCAGTTCTGCAGGTTTGAGGAGATGCCTACAAACAGATTTGTTGAGAGCAGGTAGTTGTTTTTGCCTTCTCTCATTGCAAACATATATTATCTTTATGATTAAACTGTTAATTTGCGCTTGTCATAAGAGGTTGCGCACTTGTACCTTTATATGGTCATTTTGAAGTTGAATTTTTTGTTAACTCAAGGACTGAGGTGTTACATGAATTATTTGTCAAAACATATTTGAATAATTGTGAATGGTGGATGGGGTACACCAGATGTTGTATGATACATTCCTAAATGTGCATATTATCTCCTGTTTACATTATTTATACTTGGACTCATGCTATATTTATGTGCAGGTACTTCTTAAATGTCATCTTCAATATACTCAACAAGAAAGTCTATAATTATTTCTCATATCCATAGTATGCTTCTCTGACAACACTGAAATTTCTCAACAATTAGTGTGGTGTTTGAAAAATTTCACCGCTTGCAACAATTTGAAAATCTTTTATATCTTTGCAGCTTTGTTTTTGTTGTACATCTCCTAGTTGGAGTGTACTGTCTTGTTTCTTGGGCTATTGGTCTGCCAAAACGTGCTATATGTTTCAATTTCTTCATGTTCTATCTTCTCTTCTCCAGGTACATGCATTATGGCTTGCACTAATGACATTCCTTGGACATGTTTCTTATGATAATCTCATTGATATTTTATGTTTGTTGGTCTCTATGAAATTCCTTGGACATATCTTTGAATGTAGCATACATGTGTCTGTCTACATTTTTTAGTGTCAGTTGCCGGCATCATATGTCTAACTTGAAAGGACGCTGTCCCATTTTCATATTACTGACTTTGATGTCCTAGAGCTGGGGACTATCCCACTCAACCTAAAAATTAAAACCTTGTTATGCTTGTAAACCTCCTGCTTGGGCTAGATGATGGTGATGGTGTGAGTTGATTTTGTTGATATTCATTGGTGTGTGATCTATCATTATATTTGTGTGGTATCATGAACCGTATTCCTACATAAGTTCAGGAAAAGGAATTGCAAGTAGATACAACTATTGACAATTTTTGCGTGCCTTTTATTTTTAGTTTGTCAGTAAAATTTGTACTTTCTTTTAAATCTGTTAAATTTATTTGATGTATATGTTGTGTGCATGCCTCTTTGATCAATGATACCTCAATGTGTTTGGTCAAGTTGAGAGACAATTGGGGACTATGATAGTTTTTAGTTTCTAACTAGTCTCAATGTTTTTTCTACAGCTCTGGAGCCATTCTTCAATGCTTCTGCTTCTCAATTTGTTTTAGGCCATCAAATTCCCTTGTCCCTGTGGCTCTCGTTGGCCCCTGTTGTTTTTGGTAACTCTTTAGACTTTGATTATTCCGTAAAGCTGATACGTAGGATATATTACTCAAACATGCTAGTAATTTTGTCAAAAACTACATGTGTGTGCATCTATGGATGTGCATGTGTAGCCAATTTCTCAAACTTGACAATGCCAACTCACCACTTAAATCTGAATGCAGTATGGGGTCGGGTTTTATGTTTTATGAACTGACCATTGATGTAATCTGTAATCTGTAACTTGTAACTTTTATTTTAGGTGTATCAATGGCATCATTAACTAAACTTTCTTTCAACTGGACTGGTTTCATCAGTGCAATGATTCCAACATAACTTTTACGTACAGGAGCATCTATTCAAAGCAAGCAATTTGTAAAAGGTTTCAATGAGTATGGTACTTGCTCAGAAGTTAGTTCTGTTCTTCATTTTATAAGCTCTAGAGCGTAGTTCCAGGTTCAAGAGCCCTTGTGTCAAAATCTTTTGCGATCACAGAAATCTTTTGAAAAAATAAAAAAAGCATTTTTTTGGAAATGCCTTTTGGATGGAATGATTCGTGTGTGTTCTAATCAAAGCTTTCCTTTAATACAGTTGCGTGTGATGTGTTAAATGACCCCTTTGAGATTTGGTGACAAGACATTTTTTAATGCAGTTGATTGAAGTGATGTCTTTAGTGTTACAGAGCCAACTGTGGTCAATTTTATGTGAAACACCATAGGCTTGTGTCTCATAGGATTACCAAAAACCCCTAAGATCTTACTAGATACCATGCTATGTACAACAATGTTATCAATACTTCTGACAGATTTTTGATATTTTGCAAGAGAACTATTATAATTGAATTCACTCCCTAAGAACATCAAGATTTCATAGTTCTAATAAGCAACTTTTGTGTGAAAATACGGGATAAAATTAAGTTGAGGGAACACATTTAGTTCTTTTTGCAATCATTTCTCCAAGCTTTCTAACCAATACTTTGGTTTTAACAGATAGGAATGGACAACACAAATGTGTATGCTTATATTTCAATTATTGCCCTCTTGGTTTGAATCCCACTGGCAATAATCGTAAGTTTACTAGTCCCAAACATTATGTAAGTTTTGATAATCCCAATGTTTCATTAAAAATTTATGTACATAATCATGGGAATTCTTGGGTTTCTTTCATATTGAGGGGCCCCAATTTAAGCAATATGGTTTTAAGGATGCTATTGCGAAACACTACAAGAAATTAGGTATTTAGGGTCTTTTTTTTCACTACCTTTTGCAAAAAGGTTGTGAATTGCAGAATATCACTACCTTTTACAAAAATGACTTCTTTAATTGCAGAGTATCACTACCTTTTACAAAAATGACTCCTTTAACTAAGAGATAAAGTCCTATTTTAAGGAAGCCGTTATAATCAGGGTCTTTAAGTCTTTTTTCCTACTACCCTTCAATAAAGTGATGTAATATACAGAGTTCTAACTACTTTTGGATGAATATTACGCTGCCTTATTAGAAAGGTCTCAAAATTCTCTTAAATTTCATCAGAATAAAATATTACTCGTTGAAGAGATAGATTGCTTTAATTTGCAATCCATTTTCGTGGATAATTTTTTTTTTTTTAAAACAAAAGAAATTTTTAAAAATAAAAAAAATCCTAAATACCCATCTGATATGATACGGTCAATAGAGTTTGAATTCAAACTTGAGTCACTTGACCATTGGAGCAATATATCCTAAAACTAACGTCCCTGCTCTTTCAAAAAAAAAAAAAAAAAAAAAATGACATCCTTGCCTATTCACTAGACTCATGAGTACTGCAAGTTAGATGTGATGATGATGAGTCCTTTTTCAAAGGACTTCAAGTCAAGTTAGAAGACTCAGTCCTTTAAAAAATAATAATAAAAAAAAAACGTAGAAGGCTAATCACTTTCGTAAAAGGGACGTGCGTTTGCTGAGTCCTTCTTTAAAGGACTTGTACTCAAGTCCAAATTCTCATTTTCGTGGAGGACTGAAGATGTGTGCTGGCCAGAGTAATCGTCGTGGGTTGAAGACGTGAAGGAATGAAGACGTGCTACATGCAAAGGACGTGGGTTGAAGCCGTGATCAAGCTGAAAGACGCAGGACTTGCAAACGATTTGCTATATGACACTAAGTATCCCCACGATGATATAAGACTCCAGGTATCCCACGTTGCCATGTATTTCGTAGAAACGGGAGGGTGAATTTTACATTTCCCGCTCGATCTCTTACTCTGCCTAGCTAGCCTCCCTCACTGATAACAATATCAGTGTATAGCAACCGGCCAAAAAATATCCCTCTCCATCATCGTTGTGTCTAGACGTCATCAACTTGGAACGCTAGCTAGCTGCCATTTAAAAAATTCTGTGAGTTTCTCCTCTAGCTGATCTCTTTCATATTCCATCCTATGATTTCTATTTATTACAAATGCTAGTGAGATATTTGGGAAAGATGACGCTGTAGTTCCTATTAGATTCTGGTTTAGGTGTAATTAGTGTATTTGGGTAATAATTGTTAACCGGTAGAACATATTTCGTCCTTGCATTTATCTTGATTACAAATGCTAGCTAGTGAGGTATTTGAGGAAAATGGTGTTGGATAACTATTAGATTCTGATTTAGGTGCAATTAGTGTATTTGGGTTATAATTGTGAACCAAGCATGCAAGAAATCATCATGGAGACAAGTAGAAATTCCCGAAAATACATCATGTAAATGTGCAATATATGTACTGCTTCCGCCCAATATCATCATGCAAACACTGTATAATCTCTAAGCCTAACCAAAGATCATTATAAAGTTATGTTTATCCATTCAATGCTGCCATATATACTCCTCAATTCTCTGAAAATGTCCCCCCTTGTTGAATGAAAAACATGCCTTTTTTAGGAAAAAAATAGGGCTTCCATGTTACATTTAAATGATCTAAATACACCTTAGATGTTTTGGACAGTTAAAATCAATTCAATTTCATTTACTTTCACAATGCCTTAAGCTCTTGTGGAGAGTGAGAGCAAAATCCATTGCTTAGTTATTATCATTGGGGCCCATCTAAGAGTAAGTTCAGTTTATTAAATATATAAAACTATGGATGTCTACAATTTGATGTACAAAAAATTTAAATATTCTCTTTGGACTAGAGCGTTATTCCTATTCTTAAGAAAAAGGGTGTTTATGCTTTACAGTGTTTTGGAGCTTTGGAATTTCAATATTTTTAGAACGCTTATGCACATAGCATGGACTGTGTGCATATGAAAATGTCTAACATTGCCTGTAGGTATGGCCCTCTGTAGCCAAAACAAGAACAACGAAATATTGCCTTAATAAAAATCCTTTCACACCACTTTAAAATGCTTCCAAATTTTTCTATCTTTTCGACCTCTCTAATCCTGTGATGTGAGTTCCAATGCAAGAGTTCCAAAGAAAAAATACATACTATAAGTAAAAGGTAGAACCATAAATATATCTCCCATCCCCGCATGCAAGACCCAGCTCGAAAATATGTAAAAACAAAAAATTATTGAAAGAATTCACTGGTCGAAGGTGAAATATTATGATTGGGGCTTTTGAACCAATGTTGTGGCTGTCATTTATCTTTGAATTTCACTCTCCAGTTCTATCATATGGAAATCCCAATTTAACCATAGCCTAACAAGGATTTTTCTTCTTAACCTCAAATATGTACCTTGAGTTTGCATGTATAGTATATGTGTGTGTGTGTATATATATATATATATAGTTTTAGATTTTAATTAAGGTTCTCTCTCACTGAGTTCATGATGAATAAAAAGAAAGTTTCGAGCTTTCTTTTCCCCACCCTAACATCAAGAAGTTTGACAAAGAAATATTACTCCCTTTGATCGTTAGTTTAAAAAAGCTACCCTCTCATGAATTGCAGATATAATAAATGAATTTATTTTCAATTAAGACTAGCTTTTGCTACCTCAAATTTTTAAAATGTTACAAGCATTAGTGCAATTCTTCCATTATGTTTTTAACGGTGACAAGCATTACCTTTTCCCCTCGAGGCTCAATATGATGTTTGGCCAAAGGACTTTCAGCTGTACCTACTCCAAAATCCCATCTAAGATTGAACTTTAAGAAACAAAAGGTAGAAAAAGAATGGTATAGAATATGGTTTTACATTAAATATGCATATATAGCATGAAGTGTTTCTGTCGTGTTAAATTTCTTGTTGTAAAGTTAATGGTATTTTTATCTTAATCTAGTGAAGCCATGGATAAGAGTTGGATGACAGAGCATAGAACTTCGAAAAAGTATATGGACGATGTTAAATCTTTCGTGGAATTTGCAGCAGTAAATACTAAGACACCTGGGTTCATGTTGTGCCCATGTAAGAGATGTTGCTTTCGCAAGACACTACGACACAAGTTGTTCATGACTATTTGACGTCGGGGGTGGGAATTTTGCAAGGTTACACCGATTGGTATATGTATGGGGAAAACATTAGCACACCCATTCATAGGGAGCCGAGTCATGTAGGCTATAGTGTGTCACCCGTTGATGAGATGTCAGCACATGAAGGGTCAACAACTGGAATGCATGCCATGTTGCATGATGTCTTCACTATGCACGATTCTCGAGTAGACGTGGATCCCATTGAAGTGGAAGAATATCTTGAGGGTCCCGATGAGAATGCTAGGAAGTTTTGTGAAATGCTTAACACAAAACAAAGTAAATTGGGGGCCATTGTACGTCTCTATAGTTTGAAGTGTATGGGTGGATTGAGTAATGCGCTGTTCACCTTTTTGCTTGAGTTTATCAATGAGTTGATTCCAACCGAATCACCATTGCCAAAAGACACATATGAAGCGAAAAAGTACATGAAGGACTTGGGACTTGAATATCAGAAGATCCCATGTTGCCGTAATAGTTGTATGTTATTTTGGAAGGAGTCCGAGAATTTAGAAAACTGTACAACATGCAAAATGTCTAAGTGGAAGGAAGATAATGGTGTGATTGATGGGACGTCTCGAAAGCCAAAAAAAAGCCAGCGAAGGTCTTGCGATGGTTTCCATTGATACCTAGGTTACAAAGGTTGTTTATGTCACATCATACAGCATCGCACATGCAGTGGCATGCTAATGAATGCACAAAAGATGGTGTACTAAGGCATCCGGCCGATGGTGAAGCTTGGAAGACATTTGATGCACGATATCCTGATTTTGCCTCAGAACCACGCAATGTTAGGCTTGGCCTAGCGTCAGATGGATTTAACCCTTACGGAAACATGAGTACTTCCCACAGTATTTGGCTAGTTATGTTGGTAACATACAACTTTCCTCATTGGATGTGTATGAAACAACCCTATTTTATGTTATCCTTAATTATCCCAGGTCCAAGAGCACCAGGAATGAATATAGATGTATACCTACAATGTGATGACCCTTTTTTTTTTTTTTTTTATACAAAACGTAAAACGAGTCATCGCAGTGGCACGACTACGTGTCGCTCAGCCAACATATGGCATATGCCCCATAACATGTACCTGATAATCAGAGTATGACATATATCTATCTATGCAGCAGAAAACATAAATCTGAATAGCGGAAATTACAACTTATACATCTATCACAAATTAATTACAACATTGAGCCATTTAACATCTATCTGTTTGAGTCTTTATTAACACAATCATTACATAACAATAATGGCTTAACAAAGAATAAGTGACACAAACGTCACAAGCCATACCAAACCTATAAATTAGTGGAAACCCGTGGTCCGACAATTACAACTGTCGCGGCGAGCTTCAGTCATAATATCCTAAGTACACTGCTACCAACCCCTCAACTATACCGAAGTACCTGCAGCTAAAGAAACATCATCTACACGGTTGTGGTGGTATCCACATCCGCATAGGTGAAAGAATGAGTTCACCGCCTTAGCATGAAACACACTAAGACCTCAGTGGTATAAGACTAACTGAGTTTTCACAAAGAACCAACCCTTATTTTATTTTTAGTCGTGCGAGCACTATATTAGCCACAATTTACCAATAGCTAATGTAGCAAACACAGACTATTCAAAAATCATTTAAAACATACTATATAGCTGTGAAAACATGTAGAAGTTCCAGACATCCCTCCTTGGAAGTTTCTACATATAGACCCGTCTATAATAATACTTTTCAACGGTCGCTCAGACATATGTGTACACGATCACTCCATCACAGATATCACGTATACACATAAGTCTTAAGCAAAGAACATGGCATCTTACTCTTCCGTACTAGGATAACATCCTTCAACAAAACACTCGCAACACCATCTCTAATCGTATTTCAGCTTCGTGCCTTCACGCCAGTAGATCATGAGAGCACTAGAGTTAAACTCAATCATGCTAACACGTCTTTCCTGAAGAACAAGAACAATCAACTTTCTTACTCATAGACATGCCATTACTTGCACCTGGGTAGTCATGTATCCATGTACTTTCAAGTTCAATGTATGATATTAACACATGTGACCATCCGATAAAAATATACATAAGATCTTTTCATGAAGACTCTTATGCATACCAATACGTCTAGCAAAACTACTCATAGCATAAAAACAACTCTCACAAAACAATGCTATATATGCTATGCATGAACTGGGGCTAATAATGCTGCTGATACTGATATGCTGCTGATACTGTTATGCTGCTGATACTGGTATGCTGCTGATACTGTTATGCTGCTGATATACTGATACTGCTGGTATGTATGCTCTATACTACATGCTCAATGTTCCGTGCTTGACCAGTATATATTTCACTACTGTGTCACGTTGAAATCATGCAATTGTTAAATCACGTCCTTTTAAAACTAAACAAATCCAGCATTTTATCCAACACTTTGAAATCATTCAAAATTTAGTTTCTTTATAAGACCTACACAGTTTCAACATGACATGTTCTCAAACAATTTGCATAATTTAAATCTCAACCGCAGAACTTAACACTTTAAATCTATTCAATACTTTTCACTCTTGCACTATCTCTTAAACATCATTGATATAGTTTAAACATAATCGAAACTAATAAATCATCTCAAAGCATATACATTTCATCATATGGTTGGTTCGGTTTCATAAACAATATATATATATATATATATATATATATATATATATATATATATATATATATATATATATATATTTTTATCAATTCAATACATATAAAAATATATATTTTCTCAATGAGTGGAATACCCACCTTGGCTGCATTGGACTCCAACTCGAACACTCCTTGGACTCTAGTCACTTGGACTCTACATTGGAGAACCAATTAAAGTCTCCAATTCAAACATGATCCTGGAAACATTGGTAGCATTAGACTATGCTATTGAACCTAAACTCTAGGACACAAACTACCCGCTTGTTCACACGTCACGTCACTCGCTTCTAAGCTATCTAAATATCTTAAGCTATTATTAGATTAGTCGTTGGTTATAGGTTAATTCCACTTTAATATTTAAAACACGTTTACTATTTTATTTGTCTCCTTATTATACTTACAACATATTGTCTTTATTGTTAATCTTTTTATAGCTTGTTGCTTATGTACTAACTTATCATTATTTACCGGACTCATATTCACGTATATGTCTATGTATGTGTATATATATATATATATATATATATATATATATACATGCAATGATTAACAAGCTTAAACCTAATCCATTAGTACACATAAATACTATGTGGATATGATTAGGTGAATTAGTTACTAGGTTGTTGCACAACGAATTTATAATACACCTATAGGTTCTATAAGTCCTCTAATTTATATTTGCAAACCGAAGGTTATTTGAATAATCTATAGTTCTTTAACGTTCTTATTAATCACTAACGACTTAGGTAGTTTAGACTTAGGACTTTATCCTTATTCAACATACGAATTTAATAACTCCTGTTAAACTAAATCATAATCACATTTGCAATATATCATTTACTAAAGCTTGAGGCATATACACAGACCTCGAGCATTATACTTAAATCAACTTGCTATTAGCTCGTAACTCTCATGAATTTTACTCCAATGTCAATTATGTCCATTACGATATCTAAATTGTTATTTATGTTTATGATTTACTCATTTATTGGTTCTTGTATTTTCGTCATATCTAGTTATTCACTTATTACACTCCACCTATTTATTTCTTTAACCACAACAACATATTCGTTATTTTAACCATACTTGCCGTTTACACAAAATGATCTAACTTTATTAACTTCAATTCTTTACAACAAGACAATACTCAAACCACATTTGTCCTTTAAACCAAGAGGATCAAAATACACCAACTTTAAGCTTTACACTTTCCACTATTTTCATCATAAATTACTCCAAATCAAGAACATCAATTATAATTAATATTAACCAAAACTCAAATCCACAACACTCAATTCAATACCTATAGCCACTGCCGACACAATCATAGAAAACCCCAAAAAATTATCAAACCCTAATTCCATAATAATCAAACCTACCCACAAAAATTATAGAATATACACCTTGGGGATTTTACTCAACAAATCCGCCGGAAAACGCCACTGGCAGTCGTCGGAAATTCACCGAAAAACACCCATAGAGAACCAGGTTTCGGGTCTTTCGGGTTACTGTCGCACCGGTCTGGGTCAGGGGTCTTCGGCTGCATCGGGTTCAGCTGGGTTGCACGGGACTCTCCTGGGTCTGGTGGGTTGCGGGTCACGGGCTCGCCGGAAATCAATACTGGAGGATCGGCCACGTAGCTTCGTCGGAGGATCCCTGAACGGCTGTATCAACCCCGTCTCTCCCTCTCTGTTTCGCCTCTGCCAAACCTGCCGGAATTCGGGCCTTGGTTCCATCTGTACCATCAGCTCCAGCCACCGTCCACAGAGGATCGGGTCCCCCTGGGTTCCGAGTCTCCCCTCACGAACCACCGGATCCTCTCTTCTCAATCTCGTTCTCTCGTCTCATCTCACTGTCTCTCGACTCTCTTTCCCTCTCAATCTCCCTGAATCTCTCCCTGTTACTCGGTCTCTCTCTCACTCTCAATCTCTCTGTGGGTCGCTCAGGCAGCAGAACAAAGAAGAATAAAGAAGAATAAAGAAGAAGAAAGAAGAAAGAAGAAAGAAGAAAGGGAGATGAAAGATAGGTATCCGGTGATGCAGGGTATAAGGGAGAAAATGAGGGGAAAATTACTGAAATGCCCATCACATTAAATCTAACTACATTTTACCCCTTACTTTAAACCCCCAACTATTATTAATTATACTAGGACCCCCAAATCTATTAATCCTATCATTTAACATTTAATATCTAACCCCACATTTAATTTTATCAACACATTGGTTAATGTGCTTAATTATTTACTCAAATGAGACCTACTATAATTTATTCATCTTAACACCATGGTATTTTATTTCCATCATATAAATATCGAGCACATCAATTTAATAAATATAATCTTATTAGTCGTTAAACTCCCTATTTAATTTCTCGGTCTTCACATACAACCTCTAGTACACGAATTGATGGAATTGTGGGATGTCGGTGTTACTACTTATGATGTATCATCGAAGAAGAAGTTTACGATGCGTGCAACATTGATGTGGACAATAAATGATTTTCCCGCATATGCCGATTTGTCTGGATGGAGTACAAAAGGCCCTCATGCATGTCTCTGTTGTATGGATTCAACTCAGTCTATCTGGTTAACTTCTGGGAGAAAATATTGTTATATGGGGCATAGGAGATGGCTGCATAAGGATCATAGGTGGAGAAAGATGAAGAAATATTTTGTTGGTACGAAAGAAGCGGGAACAAGGCCTGTGACGCCAAATGGTGATGAGCTAATGAGACAGTTAGAGGGTGTAGAATCTTTGTTTGGGCACTCTATGGGCAAGAGGCCAAGAACTGATTCCTCGATCAACGAAGAGAAAAGTATTTGGAAGAAGCAAAGTATTTTCTTCAGACTCCCCTACTGGAGACATAACTTGTTGCGTCATAACCTTGATGTAATGCACATTGAAAAAAAAGTGGTTGATAATATTCTTGGAACGCTGTTGGACATGACGGGGAAAACAAAGGACAACGACGAAGCACGTATGGACCTTCTAAAAATGAATTTAAGACCTAATCTGCATCCGGTTACCACAGAGCAAAACAAGAAATACTTTCCCTCTGCTTGTTTCACAATGTCTAAGGAGCAGAAATATAACTTCTTAAAGGTCATACAGGATGTAAGAGTGCCAGATGCGTACGCTTCAAATGTGTCACGTTGTGTTAAACTCAAGGAACATACTATGGGAGGGATGAAAAGTCATGACAGTCACATCCTCATGCAACAACTGCTGCCGGTTGCCCTGCGCGGTTCCTTACCAAAGAATGTTGTAGAACCTTTGATACAGTTGTCTGGGTACTTCAGGGAGATATGTTCCAAAACAATGCGGTTAGAGGATTTGGATCGTCTTGAGTCTCAGATCCCCATCATATTATGCCAACTGGAACAAATATTCCCACCGGGCTTTTTTACCTCGATGGTGCATGTTGTTGTACATCTAGCTACTGAATGTAAACTAGGCGGACCGGTCCATTTTAGATGGATGTATCCTGCTGAGAGGTATTAGTTCTTAACTTGAAAAAGTTAATTTTTAACATCACTTTTGTGCAACTGAGTGAGATTTTGCGTCATTATTATAGGTGCCTTCATCAATACAAATGTAGCGTTCGCAACAAAGCTGCTCCAGAAGGCTCTATTGCAGAAGGGTACATAATGAATGAATTATTGACGTTTTGTTCTCGTTATTTAGAAAACGCACCCACAATTCACAATAGACCACCACGAAACCAAGAGGAATCAAGGGGATCAGTTACTAATATCAATCTTGGGGGATTGAGCATGAAACAAGCACATCGATATATAGTTTTCAACTCTGACGATTTCCTTCCGTTGCGCATGTGAGTTTCATAATTTTATTTACCAAATTGAGAAGTGTACAAAGGATTACGAACATTAATGTAACGATTAGTTGTGATCTTTATGTAGGATGCACCTACAGATTCTAAGGGTTTCTCATGATGGATCTGAAAAGGATTTGTAAAATAAGCACATACATGAATTTTGTGACTGGTACCTGGGTTATGTAAGTGTCATGTTGTGACTATTAATTTATATTACACTGGTAAGATTTACTTCCACCACATTTATTTTAAATAATCACTTTGATGAACGTTATCCAATCATCAGGTTGACAGCTTGGATGAGGTACACAGAAATTATTTGGGGTCCAAGCTTGTTTGGCATGCAAAATGACCTATGCAATTCGCTGTCTCATTTAACCGATATGTCACTAATGGCATGATGTTTTGGACTTTGGCTCATGATATTGGAAAGAGAACTCAAAATAGCGGAGTAAGTGTGTCCACAATAGATGGCCCGACCTACTACGGCAAGCTAACTAACATAATTGAAGTGCAATATTATGATGGGACTCGATATGTGATGTTCAAGTGTGATTGGACGGATATAAAAAAAGACAAGGGGTACAAGGAGGATGGATATGGTATAGAATTAGTGAGCTTCAAACGCCTGATACACACGGGAGAGAGGATCAATGATGAACCCTTTGTATTATCTTCTCAGGTATCACAAGTCTATTATGTTGAGGATGCAAGGCACCCAGATTGGGCTGTTGTCGTTAAGACAAAACCACAAAATGTATACGATGTCGGCCAAGGGGAGGGTCTTGACGATGATGTTGGGGGCTACTGCGAGAACGCGCCTTTCAATCTGAACCTGCTCCAAGAAACGAATGATTTTGGCAATGATGACGTTGATTGCACTCAAAATGACGTAGATGTCACTGAAGTGGGATTGTAGTAATGGTGAATAAACAACAAGAGTTGAAATTACGAAGCAATGAAATAGTATTTAAAATGTTGTATGCATATTCTTTCTCTTTTTAAAAACTATATTTTGGACAATTACATATTTTTAATTGCATCTAACAAATTGAAATATGCAGGTATGAATGGCACCCAATAAAAGACCAAGATTCCCTGCGTTCTCAAGAGTTGATAAAGGTAAAGAACCACTCGTTGGTTCATGTCCATCCTCTGATGACGACGAGACACAAGATCCTAATGCTGAATCCCCATACAGACCTGCATTTGAAGAGAATGATACTCTGTCTCATTCACAATTTGAAAAAGGATTTACTATGCCCCCCCTCCACTGGGTTGGTACCTGGGATGGGAGGATGCGTCACAACGTATTGGGTCCACCACCGTCGTACCCATTCCAGAGCGAAGTGAAAACCAACTGCCATCACCTTCCACCGGTGACCTACATGCATCTTTACGCACATCCACACTTGGTCTAGACATGGAACGGCCACAACCACAGGTCGTTGGGCCGGGAGAGGTCCGCACTATTGGTATGTTGTAAAAATTTGAACTTTTTATTGAATTGTGTGGTTCATGTCTAACATCTATTAGATTTAAACTACAGATAGCGATGGTAGAGTGAATGTCAGGCCAATGCCTTCGCCTGCTAATGTTTGGCAGTTGCCACGAAGTGAAAGGGTAGTGATTGAATTTAATGAAGGATGTCAGCCGGTTGGCCCTGGCAGTGAAAAATTGAGAAGCCTTGGGGGGAAGCTGATCAGAAGTAGTCAATTTAGCGAGTTAGAAACACATAATTGGAGGAAGGTATCAACTCAAAAGAAGGAAGATATTTGGGCTACTCTAATGGTAGGTAATGTTTGTTTTGTTACATTTGAAGCCACAAAATTATAACATTATAATTGTCAATTTGCATGTAGTCAAAATTCCATGTTGAGACTAGTCAACAACTTAGTGAAATTAAAAGGATCACATTCATGGACCTGGGGAAAAAGAGGAAGGATTATAGGTATGGGATCAAGCATTCACTACAAATTAAGGAGGGTGAGACAGTTGAAGAAATCCTTGAATCGACACCTACCAACCACGGGCTCCCTCTTGAAACTCTGGAAGTAATTGTTCGGAGATGGAAAAGTGAAATTGATAAGGTAATACATAACATGACTATTATGATGTATTATGTTTTACATGCGTTCTATATCTCACTATGGTAATAAATAATATAGGAAAGGGCCAATGTAAACAAAGAAAGTTGGGCCTTGCAGAAATTTCACCACACCTCTGGGTCAAAGAGCTTTGCACGTCTTGCATATCAAATGGTACGTGTTTTATCCTGAACAAATATGTGTTGGCTTGATTTATTGTTTGACATTGTTGTATAAGTATATGACTTTTTACATGCAGGAAAAAGAGTCAAGGTATACCCCGAATTGTAGCCAACTTTTTATGGTGACTCACAAAAAGAAGGACGGCAACCCTGTCAATGAAGAGGCTGCGAGGATGATGGTAAGTGTATTCACTTTATGAATATGCATAAAGATCTATAGATGTACACATGCACATATTCTAATTAATTAGGTTAACGACAAAATATGTATAAGGTTTTCTATATTTTACAGGCCCAAATGGAGGAATTAATGTCGCGAGATGCTCCGACAAGTGGGGTATGTGCGAATGGGTCAATATCATGGTCACCCGACGACCCATATGCACAAGTAATGGGCTCGGAACGGCTTGGCCATGTCCGTGGAGTTGGCTTTGGGCGTACTTCTGGTAGAGCAAGGTTCAATTTGAATGGGGCATTTACATCTAACAATCATGAAGGTTGTGCAAGTCAGATTAGTAGGTTGGAAACAACTGTGGATCAGATGCGAAACATGATTGATTTGCTTATGCGGGAGAAGGATGTTCCATGGGCAGCGCATGTCGGCAATGCCGCAAACATTCCAGGTACGACATTTCACTAATGTTAATGGTGTATTTTGTAGTATTTCTATTGTTAATATTAAGTACTACGACAGTTTATTACAATGTTAATTCAGGTATCATCAATACCTAACATTGCTTTAAACAGCACATCTAAAGAAATATTACAAGCAGCCAGTGTAAATTAACTAATATGGAGAAGAGTGTACTCTAAATTTAGGATAATAACATGTTCTATGAAATCACATCTTTTTGTCTTACATACTTTGTTGAATCCCCAAGAAATTGAAGAACACATGGTAATTTGTTGTCAATGTTGTAAGAGCAAACTATACATATGAAAGTTTGTTGTCATGAAAATGTGTTACAATTAATTATGTAGGTGATGAAGACCCTATTGTTAGAAACGCGGATGTCGTGCAAGCGAGAGATGATGGTGGGGAAGAGGACAGCAGGACACCGGGTGAATTTACGAACAAATTTTATAAATGAAATAACGTACATATGCAATTCACTAATTCTAGTCTTGTACTTGTGATGTTGTACGTGTTTAGGAAATGGATGCTGAAGGAACTTTGTAGCGGGGTAGCTGTGAAGTTGGTGGCTGTGAAGGTAAAGTTATTTAAACTAATATGATTACAATTGTTTACTAGTATGCTTAACTCTTGATCCTGTACATGCTTATATTTCTTGGACACGAGTAAATTAGAAAGTGGTTCATTCTTCTATCTAGATTAGAGGTTTGGGGGTCCACAATCTTAAGACTTTCTTAATATATTGTACTTGTTTTACTATTAATGTTAAACATTTCATGCTCATAAAGTGAAATAATTTTAGCATGCAGGCCATCTTCTTTTGTATGTTATTCCAAACATGATGTGTTATCCCTTCCTATGTTTATATCCTTTAATATTAACATTGTATCTAGTACTTATTAAAAACATTCAAGATGTGTTAGGATACCAACTCCCTCTGAGAAGTATTCATACTACACAGGTTGTGAGGGATTAATCCTCATTATTTTATGGGACGTTTGGGTTCCATTGGGTGATATGATAATGTAGAAATTTACCTGATATTTGGCTTCCATTGGGCTATGAGTAAGACAGCCATAAGTTGTTAATGAAGTGAAATCAGAAGTTTATACAACATGGCATAGCATGCTCTTGGGAATGGTATATCACTTTGCTTCATGTTGTGTGTTTGGTGAGAAATTTTTAGGAGAAAAGCTTTTTGAGTTTTGCCCAATCAATTTTAACTTTTTTTTTTTTTAGAGGTATCATTGTGAATTTGAATTTATGACAAGCACATGCAACTTTTTTTTTTTTTCGCAATTATTTTTTTGTTGTCTTTTTCTACAAGATTAAAGAGTAGTTCAGGCATTCAGTAAATTTATTCTCTTTTATATTCACCTGGTTCATAAAATTTTACTGCATGCTATGTGACAGAAGTTCTGAATGTATTCACCTTATAAATTGTAGATGAGGTCTTCTAATGAGATTTTATCCACACTTCAAAATCTTTACTTCTCATTCATTATATACAAGATTAAAAACAGTCACATTAGCACTCCTTTTCGGTTTTCAAGTTATAGATATGTGTATTTGAAGTTCACTAATACAGATTTGGGTTATTTATTAATTAACTAGTATATCTCTTATGTGGATCATAACGAGATGATTTTTGTTTTTAATGTAGTTATCTGAGTATTGGGAGATGCTGAAATGCTGTTGGTCGTTCGTCTTAGACAGAATGTGAAAATTGTATGCTATTCACGTTTAATTATGGACGATGCGTTTTTTTTTTTTTTTTTTGTTGGTAAGAGAGATTGACTGAACTCCATTATTTATGTATTTTAAATTTCGTTACAAGCATAACTATTTTGGTGAAACAATTATAATTGACCAGTTATTGTAATTGCAGTCTGTGTATATGGAGATGTCAATGTGTATGATTTGTGTATGGTTGTAATTTTTGGGAGAGCAACTATATATATATGTATAGGTATATAGGTTCTCAGATTTGGAAACATGAAAGTTGATTTTAAATTTTAATTTTTGAAATATATTAAATATAAAGAATAAAATGGAGCAAAATCACTACCTTTTACAAAAGTCAAAGAACTATAACTGCTCAACATGACAAATTGGGCGGTAGACCTTTCCCAATGTTCTCCAGGAATACTTTTAGCTCTTTTATGAATCAGTTTGGTATGATTGACCTGGGTTTTTCTGGTAACCCCTATACGTGGTCTAACCACCGGCAAGGTCATTGTTTGATTAGAGAACATCTTGATCGGGGCATCGCTACAAATCAATGGATTCAACACTTCCCCTCTTTCTCTGTTACTCATTTGCCAGCTCATAGTTCTGATCATAACCCTCTGCTCTTAGATACATCATCTACATCCCCTTCTCTCCCTCAGCCTTTTCGCTTTGAAGAATTTTGGACAAGAGATCCCACTTGTGGAGTAGTCATAAATGAAGCCTGGTCAATTCTTGTGTCTGGCTCTCCAGCTTTTTGCTTGATGAAAAAATTAAAGAACACAAAGCAGGCTATCAAACACTGGAATAAGCACTACTTTGGAGAAATTAAAAGGAAATTGGATTCTACTTATCAACTGCTCGACATTACTCAACAGGCCCCTCCTTCAGATTCCAACTTAGCCTTAGAGCTTCACCTCAAATCCCTCTTAGATGAATATCTGATTCAGGAAGAATCCCTCTGGAAACATAAATCTAGGGAACTTTGGTTGACTTGTAAGGATCTTAACACTCGATTTTTTCATACTAGCACCCTTATTCGGCGGAGAAGAAATGCTATTGATCTTCTACATTCCTCCAATGATGGATGGATTTTAGATAGGAATTCTATTGGTGATTGTTTTGTTTCAAATTTCAAGCATCTATTTGCCTCCACAAATCCTATTGCTAACAATGAGTTATTAGATCTTTTTCACTGCTCTGTCTCTGCTGAAGAAAATAGTATGTTATGTGCTATTCCGACTGAAACTGAAATTCATGCTGCTCTTGCCAGCTTGGGTGCCTCTAAGGCTCCTGGCCCTGATGGTTTTACAGCTCTTTTTTACATGAAATATTGGGGTAGTATTAAACTGACTGTTCTTCAAGCTGTCTGGAATTTTTTCAGGAATAATCATCTGCTTAAGGAACAGAATCACACTTTCATAGCATTAATTCCAAAGAAGTTGGGTGCCTCCTCGGTGCATCACTTCCGCCCCATCAGCCTTTGTAATATTGTTTACAAGATCATCTCAAAGCTGCTTGCAAATAGGCTGAAGCCTCTCCTCAACAATATTATCTCTCCATTTCAGACAGCCTTTGTTCCTAATCGCCATATTCAGGACAATTCTATACTGGCTCATGAAATGCTCCACACTCTCAAATCCAAAAGGGGTAGAGGGGGCCTAATGGCTATTAACATTGATATGGAAAAAGCTTTTGACAAGATGGAATGGTCTTTTCTGCTAGCTATTCTTACAAAACTTGGATTTCATCCCACCTGGATCAACTGGATCAGGCTCTGCATTTCGACCTCTTCCTTTTCGGTTCTTCTGAATTGCAGCCCTTTTGGTTTGTTTTCCCCATCTAGGGGTCTTCGTCAAGGTGATCCCCTATCCCCATTTCTCTTATTATTGGCACTGAAGTTCTCTCTCGACTGTTTCATCAACGCCTTCGTGGTTTCAAAATAGCTAGATCTTGTTCTCCCTTAAACCATCTTTTATTTGCTGACGATCTTGTTATTTTCACCACTGCCACCTCTAGTGAAGCAATTATTATTAAGGAGTGCCTCAACAAATATAGCTTTTGGTCGGGACAGATTGTCAATGCTAGTAAATCCAATATCCTTTTTAGCAAGAACACAGCTGCTTCCACTATTTCGGCTATCAGAAACTTTCTCCCTTACCAGACCACCCCAGCTACTGCTAAACACCTTGGGCTCCCTATCCTGTATGGAAATTCAAAAAAAGCTGTTTTCTCAGATATCTTAGATAAGGTAAATGGGAAAATCGAAGGTTGGAGATCCAAAACTCTGTCACAAGCTGGTAAAACTACTTTGATTAAAACTGTGGTCTCTGTTATTCCTTCCTATGCCATGAGTTCTTTTCTGTTCCCGGATGGTTTCTGTAAACAATTGGACAGGGCTTTTAAAAATTTCTGGTGGGGTTTCCCAAAGGACAAAGCCCGCAATCTCTCACTTAAATCTTGGGCTTCTTTATGTTTGCCAAAAGATCAAGGTGGCCTTGGATTCAGACTTATGAAAGATGTGAATTTATCTCTGATTTCGAAACTGGGTTGGAAAATGTTCTCAAACCACAACAGCTTATGGGTTTCTCTTTTTCAGAATAAGTACATCAGGTATGGTAATTTCTTATCCTCTCCTTTTACATCTGGTTCTTGGATTTGGAATGGCATCAAGGCTACTCTCCCTATCATTTCTGCGGGAGCTTGTTTTATTCCTCATAATCACTCATGTCTCCCTATATGGTCTACACCATGGATTCCAACATTACCTTCTTTTACACCTATCCCAAGATTGGCTTCTATCCCCTCTAATCACCCTTTAACCATTTCTGATCTTATTCATTCTCCTACCATGTCCTGGAAGCTAAATCTCTTGCATTTCTTGTTCGACCCTACTACCACCTCTGAAATTTTAAAAATTCAGATTCATACCCACTCTGACTCCCTTCTCTGGACCCCTTCAACCACTGGTGTTTTCTCAACCAAATCTACACATCACCTCATTAGCTCTTTCTCCCCTCCCACTCCCTCACCTCTCCCCAAATCTTGTTGGACAGCTCTCTGGAAGTTAAAGCTGAATCATCGTTTAAAACTATTTCTTTGGAAGATGGTTTGGAATATTTTTCCCACAAAATTTCGTATTTCTCAATCCATCCCTGCTTCCCTATCAGACACTAGTTGCTCCCTTTGCTCTTATCCAACAGACTCCATTTTTCATCTCTTTTTCACTTGTCCCATTGCTCGTGTGGTTTGGCGCCAATCTTTTTGGCCTTTGGATACAATTGCTTTAAATGTTACTAACATGACAGATTGGCTCCTTATTATTCTTCACCCACACCGTATGCTTGGAGTCCCTCCAGCAGAGACTCATAGGTTTCAAATATTTGCTGCTGTTTCAAATATTTGCTGCTGTTGCTTGTGACTACCTTTGGTTTACCAGGAATAAAGCTTATCATGATGGCATTATCCCGAATGCTCTTCTTATATCAACTACTATCAACAAGACAGCTCAGGAACACTTTTCAGCGTGGAAAACCAAATATGATAAAACTCCTGAAGTCTGGAAGAGTCCCTCTCCTCCATTTTTCAAGATCAACTATGATACTGCTATCAGGCCTACTTTTTCTGCTCAAGCTGCAGTCTGTAGAGATTCCACTGGTTCTATACTCAAGTGTTCCTCCATCATTAGCCCTCCTTGTTCTGCTCTTTATGGTGAGGCTACTGCTGCTCTTCTGGCTGCTCATTTGGCAGTTTCGTTAGGGTTACCCTCTTTTATCTTAGAGGGTGATTCTCTCAATGTTACAATGGCGCTTCAACAACCAGCAATTACTATTGATTGACGCATTGCTTCCACCATTTCCATCATTCACTCCATCATCCCACCAACAGCTAGCTGGAAAGCTAGTCATGTAAACCGAAGTGCAAACTTCTGTGCCCATCATGTGGCAAATTGGGCCGCAACCAGAATTCATTCTGGCTGCATTCCCATTCTTTCCCCTCTATCCTCATCTTTTCCTCCATGTTTTGGAAAAGACTCCCCCTCCACTTTCTTTATTCCTTAAGTTTTTGTTTTCTTCACAATGTACTCACAAAAAAAAAAAAAAAAAAAAAAAAGAAGAAGAAAAGAAAATGACTTCTTTAAGCTACCTTTTGTAGCTCACGTTATTGGGCACAATCACGTCCTCAAATAAATGACGTGCTGTGCTGTGCAATTCAAGAATTCTAGTCGTGTAGCAGGTAGAAGGAAGCAGGCTTGAGACGTGGTTTTACGACCTTTATAAAAGCGTGATCAATTTGTGTGTCCTTTTTCAAAGAACTTGAAGACTATTCAAGACCTTATTGGTAGAATGACGTGGGTTGCCCACCTTTTAAACTAAAAGGCTTCCAAAAAATTTCTTAGACTAAAGGTTTACTACATTTTGAAAATGACTACATAAAAAGGACACCCACTTTTTTTAAGTCCTATTTCTTTGTTTGCAGTCTTTTTAAAAAGGACATAAACATAGTAATTTCTTGTAGTGAAAATGACTACATAAAAAGGACACCCACCTTTTTTAAGTCCTATTTCTTTGTTTGCAATCTTTTTAAAAAGGACATAAATATAGTAATTTCTTGTAGTGAAAGTGGGTCTCTACAAATTCTTGTCAGACATGTTCTGGAGTGTCATGTTTTATCACCTGTACAATCATGTATGCTATCAGAATGCCGCGTCATCCATTTTCTAGCGATGATAATTTAACACACAATCTATTTATTTTGTAGATTCAATTATATAAAGCTAAAGGTACATGCAGGTACAGCTGCAAAAATTCCGCATAATTAATTTACAATATCCACTCGATCTGCAAGCCATTTTGTATGGCAAGGAAGATTTAGTTTAAGACATTATTAATGATTCACATGTCAACTAAATGATATTATAGTGATGATGATTGATTGCAATAATTCTTGATAAACTAATGATTTTTACATTCAGCTTAATTGCTTTTAAAATTCAGAATCTGAACGGCGGGCAGATGCGCGCATTCGGCAAAGACTTGCTCTCGGAACCTCAGCCAGGTTCCCACTTCTCATTGACTAATTACACATTTTTCAGAACACGACAATTAATTACCACCAATTATTATAACGAAGCCATTATATTTATAAACTCCTCAAGACCTCAACATAGAAGGAAAATTCAACGAAAAATAATGACTACCATGTGTTTGATGAAAGTCCACATAACGAGGGATTTCAGTTGAGTAATGAGGAAATTAGGTATGTTGATTTTCTTGGGATTGAAAATTTTCTATCAAGTTCTTCTAGTAATAATTTGAATGTTGGTTTTGGTGTGATGGATGACAATTTTAATTTTTGTGGTAAAAAAAGAATTGATAATTCATTGAAGACTTTTATGGAGCGTGAATTGGAGAAAATAAATAAAAGACGTGAGAAGATTGAATTATTTCAATTTAGTGTGAGGCTAGTTGTTGTGATGAGTTGCAATTTATTTATCTTCTGGTTTCAAGTTATTTTGGTATTGAGAAATACGAGATGGAATGAATTAATCGGCCTTCCAAAAGATCGAGGTAAAAAATATTCGAATTCGAGGACGAATTCTTTCCAACCCGGTGAGACTGATGCAGGAGGAAATCGGACGCAACTATAGAATTAATTAGTCTATGATGTGGCGATGTGATTGGTTTGATTTAAGCAAGAAAGGGAAGTGTCAACTACTCAAGAAGGAAAGAAGAGACCTTTGACAAATTGTGATTTAGAAGATATTCTCTATCGAGTTGTCAACATCCATCAAGAGAAATACCAAGAAGGAAAGAAGAGACTATCGACAAATCTCTTGATTCATCTTTTAAAGAATTCTCATATTTATATTTATGTTGTCGTAAAGTAATATTATATTTATTATTTTTTTTTTCCCTAAAATATGGTCATTCTTTGGCACCAAGTATTTTCCATTAATTTGGAGATATTCTTTGGTACAAAGTATTTCCATAATATGCTTATTTGTATTTATTTCAAGTCTTACAAGATTTATTAGGCTTTTCGGGATTTTGCTATTTTTGGCAAAATTCTTCTAAAGACCTAATTTTCAGCTATTTAAGTCCGGCTTGTGGACGTTTTTCAGCAGCTTATTGTTATTGATAAATTATCAAAATTCAGAGTTTTCTCTCTGTTTTGGGGTGGATTTCCTGTTTTCTTCTTTGCAAATTGCCTGTTGATTAGCCTACAGAATAATCGCTATTCTGTTCCGGCGTCAGATACTCATGAGATCACGAGTTCGAGACTTGTTAGGTGCTACCTCCCTCTAGGGGCCAGCCATCCGGGCGAAGCCCGCGATTCAACACTCCTGATTCTGAGTGGTCTGGGGTTGCTTATGGACCTCTGCACACGAAAAGACTACCGCTGTGAGAATACCCTGATCAAAAAAAAAAAAAAAAAACAATATAACTAGTTATTTTTCTTTTGGTTAGATCCTCCCTTGGGGATGAAGATGGTTGTTTGAAGTTGCAATATCTTCTTCAAAAATGGTTGTTTCTTCACTGGAACGTCGAGGGGCTTGTTTGGGTACTGGCTGGTATCGTCAATTGCCTCCAACATGTGGGTGAAGAAGGAAGAGAAGATGACAATTTGGGGTAGCTGCAAACGGCGTTTAAAAAACTTTTGTTAGATGCCCTTTAAGCTACGTCGTTTGGCATTTAGATCAAACTTTCAATTTTAGCCGTCAATTTAAAACTAAAGCATATAAAAAGCAGTTATTTCTTTACGGCATGAAAGCCGAATCCCGCACATGACCTCAAAAATTAAAATTCAATGATGATTTTGAAAAGTAACATGAAAGATCAAAGGACCGTACCCAAAAAGAATGTATAGCATATCTCGAACGAAAAACTCTAATAGTAGGAAAAGTTGAAAGGGGATGATATATTGAACATCCATATTGCAAATATTAGTAATTTAAGAGTAAAATTTTAAAAAGTAATAATAATTCAGAAGGGAAGTGAAGTTTTATAACAAAAATAAATAAATAAAAGAAATAAAAAGAAAGAGCTTAGGACCCATTCGTTTTGCTATTTTATTCATGGCTACATTCAATGTATTTGTGACATCGAGTACTAGTCTTTAGCACAAGTTACCAAATAAATAATAAATAAACAATAATAAATAATGATTTAAAAATTAAATGACAAGTGCATGATAGGGAAATTAATACGAGTAATGCTACAAGCTAGTGAATGGCGTGTCAATGCATGCCATAAATGATCCAATTGATGTAATTTTATATACAAGCTAAAGTGATCGAACTCATTATTGAAACATATATATATATTATCTCGAATATTCTCGATTGGATATGCACGGATACGTGGATCTAAATCATCTAATAGCGACTAATATAGGAAGTGAATAGAATTTGGCTTGAAAATTAAAGCATATCTATTGTAACTTTTGTTAATAGTTCAGATCTAATTTTACAATTTTTAATGAAAAGTTTTAAATTAAATATAAACGGTTAAAAAAAGTAAATCAAATGTGCTGTAGTTTTTTTTATTTTTTTTATTTACCTAAGCCAAATTTTAAAAAATTGTAAATAAAAATATAAATGATCTTAAATTTTTTGATTTGTGCACAAATATCGTAGGCAAAATTCTTCTTTAAAACCTTATATTACCTATGTATTATACAAGGAATAAAGATATCAATAATTGGAATAAAATAAGAATAGTGCTAAAAACTACATTTTTATTTGAATAATATTTTTCGTCAAATTAGGTTGAATGAAACTATGACTACAAAAATATCATGTGTCCATTTTCTTTTAAAACAGTAAGGACAAAATTAGAAGAAATTTTATTTAAAAAGCATTTTTCACTTAATCATGTGCTTTTCACATACAAAATGGACACATGATATCTTTTTAGTTTGGATTGGAAAAACTTTTTCAAACCTAATTTTGGAAGAATGTGATACTTCCAACCAATCTTTAGATTTTTTTTTTTTTTAACAAGAATTTATCGAATGGTTGGTTGTGACTGTCATATTATTATTATAAGATAATTGTGAGATAACAGTGTGATTTCTAACATTACTCATAAACTAAAATTTTCTTTTAATTAGGAATATTGATACTCATGAATAATAAGTCACCTTTTTTGCCATTTTTTTTTTTTAAAAAAAAGGATTAATAATGCTATTCTGACCATATTCTAGTTATCTTTTAGTTTCTTATGCAGCCTAGTAATTACACTAATAATATGTCTAATGGGGATATGAATTACAAGTAAACCGCATCAAGCTGTCTCTATATAGAAGGTAATAAGAGTACTAGCAGCAGATTTCCAACCATTTTCCCTATGTTTAGGGAACAAAACTACTTTTTGCTTCCCTATAAAAAAATATCCCACAATAGATTCCCTTACTTTTCCCTATATCAATTAAATATTATTTTTTTTACTCTTATTTTATTCTTTTTCTCTCTTTCCTACTTTTTCTCTCTTCCCTATATCAATTAATTATACTTATTTTATATTAAAATAATACGTAGGGAATGAATAGTAGACATGTATACATAGGGAATCACTATTCATTCCCAACCCCCTCATCTAAATATAGGGCATCTGTTGAGGGAGGTTTTTTGATTTTTTCATGAAATTTTCCCTAAATATAGGGAAGGGAACCAATATAGGGTAACTGCTACTAGTGCTCTAAGGCAATCATATGAAAATACCTTTATAAGAGCACTAGTAGCAGATGCCCTATAAGTAGTTCTATTCCCTAAAATAAGGAAAATTTGAAAAAAATGTGCAAAATACGAGCCACAGCAGCTTCCTCATTTTAGATGAGGATCCTTGGGAAGCTACAGTGCTTCCCAATGTATTGGGAAGCACGGTAGCTTCTCAACAGATTATTTTTATAAAAAAAAAAACGTTTCTCTCTCCTCTCTCCTCTACGCATCGTCATTCTTCAACCTCAAAAAACAGCTCTCTCTCTCTCCTCTCTCATTCAGTCGTCCTCATTCCTCAACCTCAAAGAAGATGCAGACAAGAGAGAGAAAGAAGATGGAGAGAGAGAGAGAAGAGTTTATGGAAGAAAGAAAAAAAATAGATAGAAAAAATAGGAAGAAGATGGAGACGAGAGAGAGAGAGGGAGAGAAAGACGAAAAAAAAAAAAGAAAGAAAGAAGAGAGACAAACGAGAGGGAGAAGAAGACGAAAAAAAAAAATAAAGAAAGAAAGAAAAGAGACAGACGAGAGGGAGAAGAAGACTGAAAAAAAATAAATAAATAAAGAAAGAAAGAAAAGAGACAGACGAGAGGGAGAAGAAGACTGAAAAAAAAAATCTGAGAGAGAATCGGAAGGTGGGTTGTGCGAGGGTGGAGAGAGTTTAGGTGGAGAAGAGAGGGGGTGAGTTGGGGGATCATTAAAATGAGAAAATCTAAGAGAGAACCTGAAGAGAGAAACAAAAAGAAGAAGAAGAAGAAGAAAAGGAGGAAAGTCTGCAATGAAATTAAAAAGAAAAAAAAAAGTAAAAGATAAAAGAAATATTATTTTAATATATAGGGAAAGATAAAGGGAAGCTGTTGTGGGGTGTTTTTGTATAGGGAAAAAAAAAATAGTTTAGTTCCCTAAATTTTCCCTAAAATAGAGAAAATGGTTGGAAATCTATTGCTAGTGCTCTAAGGAAAGCAAATCAAGGATCTTCTCCACATGAAAATTATAGGGATAATTGCACCGTTGGTCCCTGTGGTATACCATAATTATTTTTCACTCCCTATGGTTTAAAAAGTTCATGGGAGGTCCTCGTGATATGCAATAATTACAAATTGATCCCTGATGTCAAATTCTATTAAAATTTTTAATAGATTCCGTCAAATGCCACGTCAGCGACACGTGTCGCCAATAAGATGGCGACACGTGTCCACCGTAATAAAAAAAATAAAAATACTTATTTTAAAAAATTAAAAAAAAAAAAAAAAAAAAAAAAAAGCTGAAGGGGCTGGCCGCCCCCAGCCACTGGGGGTGGCCCGAAAGGCCACCCCTGGAAGATCCAGGGGTGGCCATCGGGCCACCCCGGCCACTCGGGGTGGCCGCGCGCCACCCCAGAGTTGTTTGGGGGTGGAGCGCGGCCACCCCCAGTGGCCTGGGGTGGCCGAAAGGGGTGGCCGGCTCCTTTAACTTTTTTTTTTTTTTGTTGTTTTTTTTTTTTGATTTTTTTTTTTGATTTTTTTTTTGAATTTTTTTTTTTTGAATTTTTTTTTTTAAAGAATAAGTATTTTTATTTATTTTTTAATAAATTTATATATTTTTATTACGGTAGACACGTGTCGCCATCTTATTGGCAACACGTGTCGCTGACGTGGCATTTGACGGAATCTGTTAAAAAATTTAACAGAATTTGACGCCAGGGATCGATTTGTAATTATTGCATATCACGAGAACCTCCCATGAACTTTTTAAACCATAGGGAGTAAAAAATAATTATGGTATACCACAGGGACCAACGGTGCAATTATCCCAAAATTATACACCTTCATCAATTCTTAAATTGCCATTAGTACGATCCACATGTTAAATAACATTTAACAAGAAAATTCCATCTTATTGGTATCAAAGATATACTATATTGGACAAGGAGCATCTCCTATAAAAAGAGGTACACTCCACGTATGATGTATTAGATTATCTACAATTATTTATTTGAATTTGAGAGAATTCGAGTAGGTGATTGTGATAGACCACTTATGAAACTAACCTAACCAAATAAAAGTTGGGTTGTCCAACCTCTTATTCTGTTAGATAGATCCCACAAACGATTCTCACACTTACCTGTCCGAATTCTCTCAAATTCGGGCAAATAATTGTAAACGATCATAATCCCAAATATGACACACATTCTATTATCTTCCACGTTTTCTATTCAATTTTCTCAAAAAGAAAAATTACTGACTTAAGCATCGAAGTTTCTCTAGTCCCTCGAATATAGGCAATAAATGGCTTGTTCCACCCCCCCTTTTTTTTTTGTCACACAAGTTGTTCAACTTGTTTTTTTTTTTTTTTTTTTTTTGAAAAATTAAACCTTATTGAATAAAATTCAATCACCTAGGGCACAAAATCTCCCTATCAATAATTTCACAGATACAATTTGAAATTTTTTTAATCTAAACTCTATCTATGATACAAAAAATAGCCTATTGGACTATAGTATGAGCGGCTGTATTCGTATTCCTCTTGACATGTTCGATTATCCATGATTTCAGTTGACTCAACTCATATTTGATTCCATCCACGATATGGCCAAAGGTGCTCCAATTAGTACTTGTTGGCTGCACCGCATTTACAATTTGTAAGGCATTTCCTTCCAAAATTATATCAGAAAAACCCATCTCTCGGCACAACTCTATGGTATGAAAGGTTGCCAAAGCTTCAACTACAACAAGTTCCATCTCTCGGCACAACTCTACGGTATGAAAGGTTGCCAAAGCTTCAACTACAACAGGTTCAACTAGAAAATTCTTTGTGGTCCTTTGCGCAGCTAAAACTACTCCTTCATAATACGTCAATTCTTTTAATCTACAGTTGTATCTTAGTTGACTTTATGCATACCTATGGTGGGTGCCTGCCATGTGAAAGGAGAAGCTGTATAGATAACGCTTCTGGTAGCCAGATCGGTTGCGGTCAAAACTAGTTCAACTTAAAGGACTAGTTCAATTGCGTGGCTATATATATATATATATATACTGCGCGCGGATTATGAAGTACTCTATGTCAACCTATTTGCATCAATTCTTCGTTTCCTCTGTTCTTCACTCTCTGGAGATCAGCTTTTCTCAACTCCCAAAAACATCCATTTGATTCCTGATCTGTCCTCGATCGGCGTTGTTAAGAAATTACACCGGAGTCCCAAAGTATATGTAGTACGCTGCAGGGCACCAACAGTACCGTACGTCCGTCGTCGGAGTTTTCCCGGACGAAGATCCAGGTGACACGTCTCTATCTTTCTCTTGGACGTGTTTGGATGCCGAGAAATCTCCTGGGAACATGGACATGCAATATACAAGGAGATATATAGTATAGTCCATGCGTCCAAGTTAATTTCGGTTCTTTTCCCGTCGTTTCTCGGCAACCAAACGGGTCGTACTATTTTTTCTTTTCCTCTTTTCTAATGAAATTGAAGTGTGAGACCAAAATTTCTGTGCTTTCTTGTTTTTCTTTCTTTTTTCTCCCTTGGGTACGTCTGGGAAAATTGAAAATCTCACGTCGTTTATGCATTGAGACGACGTCGCAGAGCTCCGGTAGGAGTTGTAAATTTTATGGGAGGTCCAGGGGCATTTTCGTCCCCGGAAAACCAACCATGCAATTTCAAGTTTTCAACGGTGGTTGCGCTGGTTACGTAGGTGTAAAAGTCTAAAAGTCACGTGCAATATTCAGGTTGAAGTATTTAATTTAAGTATTTCAAAAAATAAAATAAAATTAATATTATTTAATTTTTCTTGGTCAAGTGTTTGACTGTTGTGATAAAAAAAACGAAAAGAAAAAAAGAAGATCTAGAATAGGTTTGGCACACCACTATGTTTAATTTAATCCTAATTAAAGTTGGACTCTGTTTGAATTTATTCTTAAATACACAGGTGACAGGAGAGTTGTTATTGGCCCACGACGACTTGTTTTATATTAAAAAAAAAAAACTAAAAAGTATTTCTTGATGCAGGAGATAATCTGAGAATTGGGTTTGATTAATTGCTGCAGAAAAATAAAATGGCTGGCGCCAATGCCACAGTTACAAGTACGTGTCCAGCTGCCATGAAGGCAACATCTAACGGGGTGTTCCAGGGAGATAATCCTCTTGATTTTGCACTCCCTCTTGCCATCTTGCAGATATGTATTGTAGTTGTACTCACGCGTGTTCTGGCTTTTCTTTTAAGGCCATTGAGACAGCCTCGCGTCATTGCTGAGATTGTTGTAAGTTAATTATTCTTTTTTCTTGTTTGTTTATATTACATATAATGAGTTGCTGTTTGTTCAGTTTGCATTTGTGCTGTCTTTCTATTTGATAATAGTTAATACGGATTCATAACTAGCTAAGCATTTCATGCACGTACATATATATATATATATATTGTTTTGATTTCCACCTTTGCATCTTGAATTAATCTGCCTCGATCTGTAATTGAACTTTTTAAACTGTAGTCTCTTTCACTGCCTTTTTGTTTAATAGATTAGTACAATGGAGGTTTTGGAAATCTTCACATCTTCGGCTCACCAGGGATTGTCGATGTGTATTGATAAGAGGTTTTCATGCATATTACCAAATGATATGTTGCATAAGAAACAGTCTTGGATTTGATTCCAATTGAAACTAAAAAAAAATGAGTAGAACTGATCCAAAAGCTGTTGCAGTACTACTGCCTCTAAGCTTAATTAGATGATTAGATGGCGTATATATATATGAGTTCTAATTTGCAAAGAGGACTTGATGAGAACAAGTGGGAGTGTTTACTTTGAGTCATAGTTAAGGTAGATAAGGGCTTAGTTATCTTAATTTTCAGAACTTCCAATTAATCTTCATCTGTTATTAGTGAAAAACTGGAGTTGGGATGTTGTCCTAGGAAATTCACAGCACTATGGTGATTGATTTCTGTTGCTTTTTTGGCAGGGTGGAATATTACTTGGCCCGTCCGCGCTAGGTCGAAACAAACACTATCTAAATGCAATCTTTCCATCTAGAAGCCTCACAGTGTTGGATACTTTAGCCAATCTGGGTCTCCTCTTCTTTTTATTCCTTGTAGGCCTAGAGTTAGACCTAAAGTCCCTCCGCCGGACTGGAAAGAAAGCTTTAAGCATAGCCATTGCAGGAGTTAGCCTTCCCTTTGCATTAGGAATTGGAACCTCATTTGTCTTCCGAGGAACTATTTCCAAAGGAGTAAATGAAGCCCCATTTCTTGTATTCATGGGGGTGGCCCTTTCTATTACTGCATTTCCTGTCTTGGCCCGTATTTTGGCTGAACTCAAGCTATTGACCACTGATGTTGGCCGAATGGCCATGTCTGCTGCAGCAGTCAATGATGTGGCAGCATGGATTCTACTTGCTCTTGCCATTGCCCTCTCCGGCACCGGCCGCTCTCCCCTGGTTTCGTTATGGGTTTTCTTGTGTGGGAGTGGTTTTGTTCTCTGTTGTATGTTCATTGTCCCACCAATCTTTAATTGGATGGCGCAGCGTTGCCCTGAGGGCGAGCCTGTGGAAGAGTTGTATGTATGTGCTACTTTAGCTGGAGTTTTGGCAGCCGGGTTTGTCACTGATGCTATTGGAATTCATGCCCTCTTTGGTGCATTTGTGGTTGGAGTAATGGTTCCAAAGGAAGGGCCATTTGCAGGTGCTCTTGTGGAAAAAGTTGAGGATCTTGTAACTGGTCTTCTCCTTCCTTTGTACTTTGTCTCAAGCGGATTGAAAACCAATGTAGCATCGATTCGAGGGCTACAATCCTGGGGTCTTCTTGTATTAGTCATTTGTACAGCCTGTTTTGGGAAGATTCTTGGTACTGTTGCAGTCTCCCTCTTCTTGAGAGTACCTATTCCGGAGGCTCTGGCTCTGGGTTTCCTAATGAATACCAAAGGTTTGGTGGAACTCATTGTCCTCAACATTGGCAAAGACAGAAAGGTAAAAATCAGTTTTTGGCCACCTAACAGAAGGAAAAAATAAAAAAAAATTCAATGCTTTACCTTTACTGATGAG
This sequence comes from Alnus glutinosa, assembly GCF_958979055.1. Lineage (NCBI taxonomy): Eukaryota > Viridiplantae > Streptophyta > Magnoliopsida > Fagales > Betulaceae > Alnus > Alnus glutinosa. The sequence continues at coordinate 7,037,912 of NC_084898.1, read as the reverse complement.
AATTGCAAAGCCTTATCAATGATCCTAATCATTTAGGCTGATTTTTGTTACAGGTATTGAATGAGGAAACATTTGCCATCATGGTTCTTATGGCTATCTTCACAACCTTCATTACAACACCTCTAGTTATGGCAGTATATAAGCCAGCTAAGAGAATGAGTAAAGCCATTTACAAGCACAGAACAATCGAGGGAAATGATCCAAACACACAACTTCGGATTTTAGCCTGTTTCCACAGCACAAGAAACATACCATCGATTATTAATCTCATTGAGGCTTCACGTGGGACAGAGAAGAAGGGAGGACTCTGTGTCTATGCATTGCACCTCATGGAGCTAACCGAGAGGCCGTCTGCGATATTGATGGTTCACAAGGCAAGAAAAAACGGCTTACCCTTTTGGAATAAGAGCCGTCAATCAGGTTCCAATCAAGTTGTTGTTGCTTTTGAGGCCTTCCAGCAGCTAAGCCGAGTGTCCATTCGCCCAATGACAGCAATTTCTCCAGTGAATAATATTTACGAGGATATATGCACGAGTGCTGAGAGGAAAAGGGCAGAGATCATAATTCTCCCATTCCACAAGCACCAGAGGTTCGATGGAGCACTGGAGACAACTCGAACCGAGTTCCGTTCGGTCAACAGGAAGGTTCTCGAGCATGCACCATGCTCTGTCGGGATCTTTGTGGACCGTGGACTTGGTGGAAGCACCCAGGTTTCTGCAAGCAATGTTTCCCTAACCTTAACTGTTCTATTCTTTGGCGGCTGTGATGATCGTGAAGCCGTTGCTTACGGGGCTCGAATGGCAGAGCATCCTGGTAATAGTTTGACAGTCATTCACTTCTTAGCATGTCCTGAGATTGCAGGGGAAATTGTTGAAGTTGATGTTGGTGATGGTGATGGTGAAGGCTCCAAAACTTCATCAGGAACAGGAGATGAAAAGTTTCTTGCTGAATTCAAGCAGAAGATTTTGAATAACAACTCAATCAAATTTGAAGAGAGGTTTGTAAGGGACGCTGCAGAAACTATCGATGCGGTTAGGGAGGTCGGTCGATGCAGTCTGTTTTTGGTTGGTCGGGTGCCTGAGGGTCAAGTAGCTGCATCTTTGAATGTTAAGAGTGACTGCTCTGAACTGGGGCCAGTAGGCAGCATTTTGACTTCCCCGGATTTCTCAACTTCAGCTTCTGTGCTGGTGGTGCAACAGTATCATAGCCAGAGAGTTCTTACTCCATTGTCTTCGAGGAGGGTGTTGCCTCAGGAAGTTTCTGCTGTGTAGCCTGAGGAAGATTTAGAATCCAAGTGATTGGCTCTCTTTATCCAAATAATGAGTTGTCTGTATAGCAAACAAATAGTGATGAAAATTTTATTTTGATTTCTTTTTATACTTGTATGATGATAGTTGTTGACCAAAAGGTTATCAGATATTAAATTGTCACAGATTACACTTTTGCAGGTGTTCTAGACATCTCACTTACTTTCTTTATTGTCTTTTGGTCTTTAACAAGTCGTTTACCTCATGAGGTTCCAAAGAAATGGGCAAATTAAATGGCTAATTCAAGAATTCTCTTCATAATTTTCCCTAATAATTGCATATGATTGTAGTATCTCTATTATTAAGAAATAGTATGTAATAATTGCATGATTGTTATCTTTTTAATAATAGGTGATTCTCCCAAAATTATGGAATAAGTTCATTTCTAAAATAAGCTACAATCTCCTCTATAAAAGATGTAGGTGCCGTATGAAACCATCAATTGCTTTATGCAACATTTGCAGGTTGATCCTCTGAAGTGATCAATTGGAGGTCCGATTCTCATGAAGCGGTTTATTTATCCCTTTTTTTTTTTTTTTCTTTTTTTTTTTTTTTTTTTGTGTTTTTAACCGATAAAAACCCTTTGGGTTCCTATCATAGCAGTTCGATTTTCCCGCCCTTTTCTTATTTACTCAAATTTCATTAAATGAAAAAAAAGAAAACATCATCCGAGGTCGGTGCGTGTTTGAATGGGGATGTGTAAGTCGTGTAGTGGTAGCTGATCAAAGTCGGTGGTGGCTGATCAGCTGGTTCAATTGTATTCAATTGGGCTATTTCTTTTGTATTGCATCTTGTTTAGGGTTGGGTTTGTAATAGTTAGCAGTTTGGTGGAAACCAAGTGAGTAGAAATCTTGTATAAACATGGGATAACTTCACAAAAAGGTGTCGAACTATCGGCTATTTTGAGAAAATGGTATTGAACTTCCAAACGTTTCAAACTAGAGTGTCCAAGTTTCCAAACGTCTCAATAAAGCGTAATTCGTTAAGATTTGTTGTTAAATCCTGCCAAAATTTCTAAAATATTCATGCATTCCATTTTATTTTCTTAATTCATTCATCTTAGTTAATCCCATTCAGCAATTACACAATTTTCAAATCCATATCCTTATTGTTAACATATCTCCTAAAGGTGGCACACACCTAGCAACCAACCACGCAACCAATTTTGCACTTCCCATATCAGCAGCCGCATATTGTGCTACAGAATATGCACAAGATTTAATTTGCATATCACATTGGACCACATATGGCAACAGCTCCCACATATAGAGCTGCAGAATATGTCCAAGATTTTGACCAACACATGACAACTAGCCTAGCAATCTAAGAATATTTCGAAACCCTACGAAGGCTGTGAATATAAAGCCACTCATCTCTTCATTATAACTTAAGCTATTTGGATATATCAATCCAGAATTTTTCATGGTATTAGAGCTCTTCTAGACATACGCCAAATTCAATTCGATCCTACCTATCGCTTCATCATCCTTAAACCATGCTCCTACTGCACCTATCTTCACCCCACCTAACACTAGTCAAAATGCTTATCTTAAGATTGATAACAACAATTATCTCATGTGGTTGACTCAAGTCCTTTTTATACTGTGTCACCACAATCTATTGGGTATCGTTGATGGCTTAAAACAGTGCCCTCAGAAATTCATAGTCAATGATGAACAAAAGGAAGTCCTCAATCCATAATTCATCATCTGGAACAAGAAGGATCAGTAACTTCTAAGTATGATCACATCCTCTCCCACTGAAAGTGTTTTAGCCACTGTCTATGGGGTGCACAGATCCAAACAGGCGTGGACAGCCTTGTCAACCAAGTTTGCCTCACATTCCAAGTCAAGAATATCGCATCTGAAGAAACAATTGCATACACTGTCTCAAGGATCAAAGCCCTGCTTCGATTTTCTGTAAACTGCCAAAAACTTGGCAGATCAACTTACTACCGCAGGTAATCATATCACTGATGAAGAATTAATTTCTTTCATTATTAATGGGTTGAATCCACCCTTTATTAGCTTTATCACCACCTATTCATTAGCAACCCGAGAGAACCAGATCAGTTTTGATGATTTCCAAGAAGAGTTGCCAAGTCATGAGATGCTGCTTAGCCAACAGCAAACCAAAGCCACCAACAACTCCACATTTGCCTTGGTTGCACAAAGACCTACCGATTCTCAATTCTCCAAAGGCAAGTGACCTATGCACGTACCCACCATCAAGGTATGCCCCCTAGAAGCTATCATCAAAGGCCAAGCCATGGATTTCAAGCCAGACCACATTATCATCAATACAGTAAGGGCCCTCATCCTTATAACCAACATAATCAGGTCACTCACTTCTCCCAGCAGCATTATCAAGGCCCTTCTCAGCCAAACCAGCATCACAATTAGGGACACTTGCAGCCAAGCCACAACATCTCTAGCAGACCACCCAATAGACTTTAGAACACGTTACCAAATAAAAAATAAATATACAATGATAAATAATGACTTAAAAATTAAATGACAAGTGAATGATAGGGAAATACGAGTAATGCTAGAAGTCACTTTTGTGTCCCTCCAGAAATGATATGCCTTTTAAAATCACCATTGATCTTGTAATTGATCACTATTGAATTTTGATCAAGTAGTGATCTTGAAAGCCACATCATTTTTAGTGGGATATACAAGTGACTTTTAGAATTACTCGAAAAATACCGCTACGCTTGGCAATCAAATTTGCCTTTGGTTTCAGTTCTCCCAAATAAAAAAAGTCAATCTCTTTTTAAAATTATTATTAAACAATTTTCTCTGACAAAAAAAAAATGAAATCTTATTTTACATCAATTACTTCTTATTATTATTCACAACAAACCTCGTTACCAAATACACCTGATATTTAGAATTGTGGTGCATGTTTGAACACTACAACTCGTGTAGCTTATAGAGAGGGGATGGAGAGACTTGCCTATTTCAAGTAGTTTGGGATAAGTCAATTAACTCTGCTAGCTAGCTCATGTTAAAAAAAACTGATTTGTAGTTGAGCTATTCAATTACTTTGGATCTGGTCACTTTCTCATAGTCAAACTATGAAAAATGCAAGCCATAACTCTTTTTATTTTTTATTTTTATTTTTCCCTATCGATCCATTCCATAAGGGAGAGAGAGAGAGAGAGATTCATTTGAAAAAGAAAAGAAGAGTTGTCTTGGTCTTGCCTGGATAATGCACAATAAATAATTGGAGAATCTTGATTAAGGAAATAACAAAGACATATAATCTTGGCTCTTTTTGTTCATACGTTTTGAAAATATTTTTGGGATAAATATAAAAAAAGTCCTATGAACTGACAGATGTGATACTATGTCAAACTACCAGTTTGAAAAAATTAAGTCATTTCGTTAGGCTTGGCCGTTACGGTTGATGGAAAAGTGTCCTTTTTTTTTTTTTTTTTTTTTTTCCCTCTCTCTCTCTCTCCTTTTCTTTTTCTTACAACGATACTCTTCTTCCGTTAAAAATCCAAAATAAAATTTTAATTAAAAGAGCTAAACTAAACTAAGCTAACAAAATAATATTTTTTAAAAGAAAGCAACCCAAAGGGTAGCCGAATTACCCCATGAAGGGTTGTGGATGGGCCACCAAAAATAGAGGACGGGTGGCCAGCGAGCCACTCCCAGCTAGCCCATGAGAGGTGGCTGAGTCAGTTTCTTACCCTGCATGCATATTGATCGAGCATGTGCAAAATGCAAAATGCGCAACCAATTAATGAGCTATATTATCATACGTTAAAATGCATGATTAATTGATAGACCACGTTTCTTAATTTGTAGCAATGATTTTGCAGAAAATCTTTGTACAAGCAATTATAACTCAATTTAACCCCATGGGGGTGGCCTACTGGTTAAGGCTTCTAGTTGTGGTCTTGAGTTCGAGACTTTCTGGATGCTACCTTTCCTTTGGGGTCAACCATCTAGGCATAGCCCTTGTGTCAAAATCTTTTGCGATCACAGAAATCTTTTGAAAAAATAAAAAAATTATTTTATTGGAAATGCCTTTTGGATGGAACGATTCGTGTTAGTTCTAATCAAAGCTTTCCTTTAATACAGTTGCGTGTGATGTGTTAAATGACCCCTTTGAGATTTGGTGACAAGACATTTTTTAATGCAGTTGATTGAAGTGATGTCTTTAGCGTAATAGAGCCAACTGTGGTCAATTTTATGTGAAACACCATAGGCTCTTGTCTCATAGGATTACCAAAAACCCCTAAGATCTTACTAGATACCATGCTATGTACAACAATGTTATCAATACTTCTGATGGATTTTTGATATTTTGCAAGAGAACTATTATAATTGAATTCACTCCCTAAGGACATCAAGATTTCATAGTTCCAATAAGCAACTTTTGTGTAAAAATACGGGATAAAATTAAGTTGAGGGAACACATTTAGTTCTTTTTGCATCCATTTCTCCGAGCTTTCTAACCAATACTTTGATTAATAGATAGGAATGGACAACACAAATGTGTATGCTTATATTTCAATTATTGCCCTCTTGGTTTGGATCTCACCAGCAATAATTGTAAGTTAACTAGTCACAAACATTACGTAAGTTTTGATAATCCCAATGTTTCATTAAAAGTTTATGTACATAACCATGGGAATTCTTGGGTTTCTTTCATATTGAGGGGCCCCAATTTAAGCAATATGGTTTTAAGGATGCTATTGCCAAAGTGGGTCTCTACAAATTCTTGTCAGACATGTCCTGGATTGTCATGTTTTATCACCTGTACAATCATGTATGCTATCAGAATGCCACGTCATCCATTTTCTAGCTATGATAATTTAACACACAATCTATTTATTTTGTAGATTCAATTATATAAAGCTAAAGGTACATGCAGGTACAGCTGCAAAAATTCCGCATAATTAATTTACAATATCCACTCGATCTGCAAGCCATTTTGTATGGCAAGGAAGATTTAGTTTAAGACATTATTATTGATTCACATGCATGTCAACTAAATGATATTATAGTGATGATGATTGATTGCAATAATTCTTGATAAACTAATTATTTTTAAAATTCAGAATCTGAACGGCGGGCAGATGCGCGCATTCGGCAAAGACTTGCTCTCGGAACCTCAATCAGGTTCCCACTTCTCATTGACTAATTACACATTTTTCAGAACACGACAATTAATTACCACCAATTATTATAACGAAGCCATTATATTTATAAACTCCTCAAGACCTCAACATTCTTTTTCAGACTTCAAATTTACTTGAAGCGTACGTAGATCTCTCATTATTTTACCATGCAAATAGATCGAGGTGCCCAGCAATTCTATCATATCAGTTTATAAAATAACACCTTTGATGTACGTATCTAACTTGAAGAGGTCAAGATTGAACTCTAAGAGACCAAAAATGACTCAACCAAAGCCACTTGTCATTCAAAGAAGCCAAATCCAAAGTTTGAGTTAGAGTGACGTGGGAATGAAGCAGAAAGTGGACTCTGTTTTAGAACGTAGGAACAGTGGCAAACAGAGGAAGACATGAAAGGTTTACGGCAACACACTTTGACACCGTGGGCCTCTCAATTCCCAACTCAAAAATCATAACTATGCCATGACGTCCATCGACAACGTACAACATCTTCGATAATCTTCAATCCATCTTTGGGCCAAACACGCCATCTCCGCCTCTATTCCAATGTTTGGTGGAAGCCAAGTAAGAAACTAAACTCTAATATATATTCTATAAGTGGAACATAAGAAAAAGTTTTTCTACTACTATTTTGAATCAAAGAAAATAAATTATGAATAGAACCCTCTCAGGATCGTATAATAAGAAAATAGAGAGAAAAAGAAGAAGCTAAAATTCTGGTTATATATATATATATATATATATATATATACTTCAAGGAATTGGCCTAGTGGTTAAGGCTTGGGGCTTATAGGGTGTGATACGTACTCACGAGGTCATGAGTTTGAGACTTGCTAGGTGCTACCTTCCTCTTGGGGCCAGCCACCCGAGCGAAGCCCGCGATTCAACGCCCTCGATTCTGAGTGGCCATGGGTGAGGGGTCAGGGATTAGTCTGGGGTTGCTCATGGACCTTTGCACACAGAAGGACTACTACTGTGTGTGGGCCAGTTGACCCGTGGTATCGTCCGCTAAAATGGGCACTTTAGGATACTCTAATAAAAAAAGAAAAAGAAAAAAGAATACAATATAACTAGTTATTTTTCTTTTGGCTAAATCCTCCCTTAGGGATGAAGATGGTTGTTTGAAGTTGCAATATCTTCTTCAAAAATGGATGTTTCTTCACTGGAACGACGAGGGGCTTGTTTGGGTACTGGCCGGTATCGTCAATTGCCTCCAACGTGTGGGTGAAGAAGGAAGAGAAGATGACAATTTGGGTTAGCTGCAAACGGCGTTTAAAAAACTTTTGTTAGATGCCCTTTAAGCTACGTCGTTTGGCATTTAGATCAAACTTTCAATTTTAGCCGTAGATTTAAAACTACAGCATATATGCAGTTATTTCTTTACGGTATGAAAGCCGAATCCCGCACATGACCCCAAAAATTTAATGATGATTTTAAAAAGTAACATAAAAAAGGACAGTAACAAAAAAGAATGTATAGCATATCTCGAATGAAAAACTCTAATAGGAGGTAAAATTGAAAGGGGATGATATATTAACAACCATATTGCAAGTTTTAGTAATTTAAGAGTACAATTTTAAAGAGTCACAATAATTCATCAGGGAAGTGAAGTTTTATAACAAAAATAAATAAATAAAAGAAATAAAAAGAAAGAGCTTAGGACCCATTCGTTTTGCTATTTTATTCATGGCCACATTCAATGTATTTGTGACATCGACTAGTCTTTAGCACACGTTACCAAATAAATAATAAATATACAATGATAAATAATGATTTAAAAATTAAATGACAAGCGAATGATAGGGAAATTAATACGAGTAATGCTATAAGTTACTTTTTTGTTATTCTTGTGTCTCTTTAAAAATGATGTGGCTTTTAAAATCACCATTGAACTTGTGATTGATCACTATTGAATTTTGATAAAGTAATGATTTTAAAAGTCACATTATTGTTAGAGGGACACAAGATTGACTTTTAGAATTACTCGAGAGATACCGCTACTTTGGCAATCAACTTTGCTTTTGGTTCCACTTCTCTCAAATAAAAAAAGTCAATCACTTTTTAAAAATTATTATTAAACAATTTTCTTTATTCTTCTCTTACAAAAAAAATAAAATCTTATTCCACCTTTATATTACATCAATTAGTTCTTATATATTACTATTCAAACAAAAAAATCACAACAAACCTCTTAACCAAACACACCTGATATTTAGAATTGTGGTGTTTAAACACTGTAAGGGTTTGTTTGGATTTGAAATTTCAAAAAGTGAGATTTAAAAAATAGTTATTTTAAAAAGTAATTTTTAAAAACGCAATTAAGTGTTTGGCAAAATCAGAGTTTCGACTTTAAAATCGTAGGTTAGTCTTTAAAATTATGTGTTTTCAAAAAAGCATCCATATTGTCTACAATTTTATTTTATTTTTTTTTTATTTTTTTATTTTTTTATTTTTTTTTGCGTTTTCAAATCGCAATTTTTTAAAAACACAATTCCCAAACGGTTCATTTTCTGTGATTTGGTTTAAAATCATACTTTTTGTCTATAAAATCGCAATCACAAATGTACCCTAAACTCGAGTAGTTTATAAAGAGGGATTTGATTCTTGCACTATACCATCACAACAACTGCACAACAAACCCTCACATGAGGGTGGGCCCCAGTGTGTGGGGTTCACCCTCATGTGAAGAGTTGTTATGCAATTGTTGTATTGGTGTTGTAAATCTAACATTTTCCTTATAAAGAAGAGATAAGTTAGTTGCACAACAATTTCGCACAACAATTGTACAACAATACTGATGTGTCCAACATTTTTTTTTTAAAAATAAATATTGGATACATCAGTATTGTTGTACACTTATTTGTTATGAAAGAGTTGTGCAAATAACATATCTATATAAAGAGGGGACTGAGAGACTTGCATATTTCAGGCAGTTTGGGATCGATAAGTCAACTCTGCAATTACATATCAGCTATTCAATTACAGATCAGTTCAAGGAAACTCTCTAATGATCTGGTCACTTTCTCATAGTCAAACTATGAAAAATGCAAGCCACACCTCTTTTTTTATTTTTTATTTTTTTCCTTATCCATTCCATAAGGGAGAGAGAGAGAGAGAGAGAGAGAAAAAAAAGGAAGAGTCATTTGGGTCCTGCCTGACTTTTTGGGATAAATATAAAAAAAAAGTCTTATGGGTCGACAGATGTGACACTTAAATTAATACATCAAACTATCATTTTGTAGCAAATAAGTCACTTCGTTAGGGTTGGCCGTTAGGTTTGATGTAAAAGTGGTCAACAAGCCACCCCAGCCTATGAGAACCAGCCACCTGTGTTAATATATATATATATATATTTTTAAAAAAAGGAAAGTTTTTTAAGGATAAAATCGATTTTTTAAGGGCAAACTAAGAGTAAAATGGAAAGATTTTGGTCGAAGTTGTCACGTGCCAACCTAATGGTCAACCCTGATGGAGGCTCTTAATTGCAACAAAATGTTAATTTGATGTATTCAATTGTTACACTCGTGAGTTTTTTGGACTTTTTACAAATGACTGATAATTCTGTGGGTTTTTTTTTTTTAATTAAAAAAAAAAAAGTGTTATAATATATCATAAAGGTGAAAATTATTTTTATATTGGACAGAAATTTTATAATTCCTTTTACATTTTTAGGAGGATATTTTGTTTGAGACGGTTTGTTCTTTTAAAAACAGCAAACAAAAACTATAAACAGATTCTATGAATAGGATAATCACTGGCATGCTGATGCTTGTGATGGAGGGGAACACGTGTACGATGGATCTCTAGATGAGTAAGGTCTTCATCATTAAGCCTATTGATAATGGAAGCACTTTTTAGAAAATTCAATCGGTGCACCAAGCTGATAAAAGCTCAAATTGGTTTATTGCTTTACTAATTGTTTAGTTTATTAGTTGTTTTATTAGTTTATTTTTGTTGTGTGAGTATATTTCATGTTTATCTTTTTATGTTGTTATTTGAGTAGGATTATGTTTATCTCTTTTATGTTTATCTTTTAGGAGTCTTATTGATAGGAGTTTAGGTTGTTGAGTTAGGAGTCAAATAGAAGTTCTGTTTTATGTGGAACATTATTTTTTTATTGTATTTCATCTTTTAAATACTGTTTTGTTATTGAATAAAAGTAATCAATCAATTAAATTATCAAACCTTGTGTTTGTGAGTTCAGAACACATCTAATTGCTCATAGGAAGTCTAAGATTCAAGAAAATCTTACCATATCTATCATTCTTGTTGAGTTCTCATCTTACGTTGCATAAGCACGTAACAGTTAACTACTAGAAACTTTGATTACGGGGATTTAGAATTAACAACATATACTCTATAAGTGATGCTCTTTTTTTTTTTTTTTTTTTTTCCTTTTTAAATTTGGAGAAAATATCAAAATAAATTATTAAAAAAAGTACTTACCGCAAAATTTTCCTAATAACTACAGTGCCGGCTTGATAAATTTTAAGGTTTAAAACGACAAGTTTAAATGAGATTATTTTCTTATATTTAAATGTTAATTAAATTAAATTTATTTTAATATTTATATATATTTTATTTAATATGTCAATTATAGCACTTTTTTTCTATTTGTAAAATATATTTTAAAAATTTTTATATATATTTAAAATGACTTATCACATGTGCTTGCGGAAGACAAAGAGGGAGGTAGACGAGAGAGATATAAAAGATAAAAAAATGAAAAAGTAAAAAAATATTTTAATGGGATAGGAAAAAATTAAGGAAAGCTACTGTGAAGTTTATTTAAATAAAGAATAAAAGAAAATAGTTATAGTTGGGTGTTTGCTAGCACTGGTGCTCTTATGAGATATGATTTTTTGTTATCCCAAGACACAATTTTTGACCACCTTGCCTATGTGGCAAGGTCTCTAGCTAGCTTTAAGGTTTTTTTTTTTTTTTTTTTTTTTTTTTTTTTTTTTTTTTTTTTTTTTTCTTCTCTTCTCTTCTAAAAAAAAAAAAAAAAAAAAAAAAGTAAAAGTAAAAGTTGTCACATTGACAAAGATGATCAAAAGTTGTGTTTTGAGGTGGCAATGTATTATATCTCGTGCTCTTATATCTCGTGCTCTTATAGTGAATAGCAATAGACATGCCTATTTATTTATATAAAATATATATATATTTATAAAATCAGTCCATAGGTTTCACTTAGCTGCAAGTAACTCTTTGGGTTATAAAAAGTGACCGAGAGAACTATTTGATAAGCAAAATTAACAAATAGGTTTCTACACTTCGCTTTCGTTTGAAATTTGACGGAAGCCTCATAGTGCAATGTCAACATCAAAAATATAACGACACATGTTCCTTATAATAAAAAAATATAAATATAATTTTTTTTTTAAAAAAAATAAATTTAAGCACAAATTGCCTAAAAGGAGTGGCCGGACCACCCTCTGTATCAACCAAAAGGGGTGGCCACCCTTATGGCCAATTTGGAGGTGACGGACTGCCCTCTGAAAGGTTTTTTTGTATATATATATATATAAGGGATATGTATCACAATATTATTAATGCTGACGTAGTACTCTAACAGTTTTCATCATAATTTTGGATGGAAGTTAAGTGTATGGATCGACCAATTTGTCAATTTTGCTTATCACGGGGAGTTTTCAGTCACTTTTTTGTACCCCAAATAGCTATTTGCAACTTAGTAAGGCCCTAAAGATTGATTTTGCATTTTTTCTATTTATATAAGAAAAATGCTAAAACCACACTCTCGTCCAATGGACTGACATGGCTGTGATTATAAAAAGTCTTTAGATTTTTATTTTTTAAATAGTTGATACAAGGGTTAATGACTATAAAGTCTTTAGATGGTGTAGTTTTTAACATTATTCTTTATTTAAAATACTTTCATATTAGTTTGGATAAATTGAGCACATCTCTACAACTAGAGATTAGAGCAACTAGTGGTGTTTTTATTCCTTATTGAGTTTCCTTATAACGAGTACAAATCTTACAAGGGAATTCCAAAACAGAATAGGGATGTGTCTTTAAAACAAAATAGGGATCTTACAACATTCTACATGAATAATATCAGTAATATAATGAGGAAATTTCTCAATGAATACCCGTTCCCCACTATCTTAGTGCTTCTTAGCTAGATTGTGAGCAGTCCCTTGGTGATTCGCCGGATAAGAATGACCTTTCACTGTTTGAAACCGTTTAAGACCCCACGAGTCTTCTCAATTAAATGGTCATATTTACTTCAATTACAACATTCTTTCCCCAGGACTTGCTCTCTTTAATTTGGATAACATCTCCTTCCAATTCCACCCGTTGATGCCCTAGTTCACTGCAGAATAGAGCGGCTTGCCAAGCTGCAGTGGCTTCAGCAATAATATGGTTAGTAATAGAATTTTTTGGAGCTAACAAGGTAGTCAAGATCTCACCCTGATAATTTCGAATAATAGCCTCAATACCCATCTTTTGGTTGTCCTTTGTCCATAGGCACATCCCAATTGACAATTTTTTGCATTGTTTATTAAGCTTATATGACTTCTTTAATGAAAATTATATTCCTTTTACAAAAGCTTTTATAAATAGTTTGGCATCGTGAATTATGATCCTCTACAATTATTTGTCCGAATTTGAGAGAACTCGGACATGTAATTGTGAGAGACCACTTATAGGACCCACCTGACCAAATAAAAATTGGGCTATTCAACCACTTATCCGGTCATCTGGGTCCCATAAGTAGTCTCTCATAATTACTGGTCGAATTCTCTCAAATTCGAACAAATAGTTGTAAAGTATCCTCTACAATTATCATAACATAACATAAGGATCCGGATCCTTATATTATGATAATAAAGTGTAAGGGATTAGTATGCCATAGTATCTACTTATGTTTTGAAGTCAGTGTTGCATTAGGAGTACTTAATTAGTTAGTATTTATTCTTATATTTTATTATATGTCAGTGTTGCCGTCGGATTACATATGGTAATCATGTAGTTTATTACATATTGTAGTCTTGTAATTTGCTTTATCTTTATTATTAGTGTCAGTGTTGTATTAGAATTAAATATTAAAGTTAGTTGGGTTGTTGCTATATAGTGCATTTATTTGTTTGTAAATGATGAAACTCTAAATCGTGTAGGAGTTATCTCCTAGTGAAGTGTGAGTTATCACAAAGTAAGTGTTATTAAGGAGTCCTACTTCAAGTTGAAGTCTTGTATTCATTTTGTTTAAATGATATCCCTTGTATTTAAAAAAGAATAATGATTCAATGCCACTCAAATATAAAACTTTTCACCACCTTGCCTATGTGGCAAGATGGTCCCCCACTACTTTTTGAGTTTTTTTATTTTTTAATAATAAATTAAGGTAGAGGACCACCTTGCCACATAGACAAGATGATGAAAAATTGTATATTTAGGTGGTAGTGAATCATTACTCTTTAAAAAAAAAATATAGATTCTCTCAAAATCTCAAAATCTAAAAAGTACGTAATACCTAATCCTTGGCATGGTAGACTTTTAAGCATAACCTAACTTAAATTGAATGGCGTGTCAATGCAGGTCATGATCCAATTAATGTAATTTTATATATAAGTGATCGAACTCATTATTGAAACTTATATATCTCGAATATTCTCGATTGGATATGCACGGATACGTGGATCTAAATCATCCAATAGCGACTAATATAGGAAATGAAGAGAAAAATAAAGATTTGGCTTGAAATTTTGTTTTTTAATAGATAATATGAGTCACCATATATTACGTACTGAAGAACGCTCGAAGGCAATTACAGAAAATAGAGGTACAAGACGCCATACACCTTAAGTCAGAAAAATCTGACTTAAAACAACTATCTAAACAACACACAAACATTACATGAACAGCGTTTGAGCCGCTCTTTACGTTTAAGCACAATCTAAACAAAGAAAAAGAGGGTTAATTTAGCTATTATACCAACAAATAGTCCAATAACAATTGAGCATTACAAAGGCTGACTGTGAACAGAAAAACAAACAAAAAACCCAAACAGAAACCAAACAAAACCGGCATTGAAAGCTGTCATCGGCACTAGCGCGGGTAAACTGTAAACATGCGCCTTTATTGGGGACTTCCTTCTGCAACAGACGACCGCCAAAACCACCGATCTCCACCATAGAGAGGCGCGTGTCATAAAGGACCCAGCCGAAGAACACAGATCTGGCTCTAAAGAAGACATCAAAAAAGCACAGCCAGAAAAACTCGCCGAAGACACACCAGAAAAGCCCCTTCCTAACACAGGCGTCCCATGTAGCCTTCTGCGAGGAAAACCTACAGAAAAAAGCACAAGGAAAAACTAAAAAGCAACTACCACTGGATCTAGCCCGGGGGAACAAAACTCCTTAAAAAGGATATGAGATAAATAAAGCAAAGAAAATAGGAAAAAACATAAAGGAAATGAGAGAGGAGAGGAGGGAAGAGAAGAGACCCTTCCCTCCTCCCTCACTGGCTGCACGAAGTAGGATACTAGGAGAGAGAAGAGAGGTTTTGTGAGGGCGGTTGACCTGTGAGTTCAAATTTCGTCTTTGGCTTGAAAATTAAAGCATATCTATTGTAACTTTTTTTAATGAAAAATTTTAATGAAAAATTTTAAATTAAATCTAAACGGTTAAAAAAAGAAAATCAAATGTGCTGTAGGGTTTTTATTTTTTATTTTTTTTTATTTACCTAAGCCAAATTTTAAAAAATTGTAAAAAAAAAATAAATGATCTTAAATTTATTGATTTGTGCACAAATATCGTAAGCAAAATTCTTTTTTAAAACCTTATTTACCTATGTATTATACCAGGAA
Organism: Alnus glutinosa; assembly: GCF_958979055.1. Taxonomy (NCBI): domain Eukaryota; kingdom Viridiplantae; phylum Streptophyta; class Magnoliopsida; order Fagales; family Betulaceae; genus Alnus; species Alnus glutinosa. The sequence goes on along the minus strand of NC_084898.1, from coordinate 7,022,617 downwards.
TAAAGATATCAATAATTGGAATAAAATAAGAATAGTGCTAAAAGTTACATTTTTATTTGAATAGAGTATTTTGTCAAATTAGGTTGAATGAAACTCATACTACAAAAATATCATGTGTTCATTTTCTTTTAAAATAGTAAGGACAAAATTGGAAGAAATTTTATTTAAAAAGCATTTTTCACTTAATCAAGTGCTTTTCACATACAAAATGGACACATAATATCTTTTTAGTTTGGATTGGAGGAACTTTTTCAAACTTAGTTTTGGAAGAATGTGACAGTTCTAACAAATTCTTTCTTTTTTTTTTAACAAGAATTTATTGAATGGTTAGTTGTGACTGTCATATCATCGTTATAAGATAATTGTGAGATATCAGTATGATTTCTAGTATTACTCATAAAATAAACTTTTCTTTTAGGAAAATTGATACTCATGAATAATAAGTCATCTTTTTTGCCATTTTTATTTTTAAAAAAAAGAAAGATTAATAATGCTATTCTGACCATATTCTAGTTATCTTTTAGTTTCTCATGCAGCCTAATTACACTAATAATATGTCTAATGCGGATATGAATTACAAGTAAACCCCATCAAGCTGCCTCTATGTAGAAGGTAATAAGGCAATCATATGAAAATACCTTTATAAGGAAAGCAAATCAAGGATCTTCTGCACATGAAAATTATACACCTTCATCAATTCTTAATTGGCCATTAGTACGTCCACATGTTAAATAACATTTAACAAGAAAATCCCTTCTTATTGGTATCAAAGATATACTATATTGGACAAGGAGCATCTCCTGTAAAAAGAGGTACACCCCTCGTACGCATGACAGATTAGATTATCTACAATTATTTGCTTGAATTTGAAAGAATTTGAGTAGATAATTGTGATAGACCACTTATGAGACTAAACTAACCAAATAAAAATTGGGTTGTCTAACCACTTATTCGGTTAGATTGATCCCAAAAATGATTCTCACACTCACCTGTCCGAATTTTCTTAAATTCGGGCAAATAATTGTAAACGATCATAATCCTAAATATGACACACATTCTATTATCTCCCACGTTTTCTATTCAATTTTCTCAAAAAGAAAAATTACTGACTTAAGAATTGAAGTTTCTCTAGTCCGTCGAATATAGGCAATAAATGGCTTGTTCCACCCCCTTTTTTTTTTGCCACACAAGTTGTTCAACTTGTATTTTTTTTAAAAAAATTTAATCCTTATTGAATAAAATTCAATCACCTAGGGCACACAATCTCCCTATAAATAATTTCACAGATACAATTTGAAATTTTTTCAATCCAAACTTTATCTATGACACAAAAAATAGCCTATTGAGCTATGGTATGAGCAGTTATATTCGCATTCCTCTTGATATGTTCGATTCTCCATTATCTCAGCTGACTCAACTCATATTTGATTCCATCCACGATATGGCCAAAGGTGCTCCAGTTAGTACTTGTTGTTTTCACCGTATTTACAATTTGTAACGCTTTCCCTTCCAAAATTATATCAAAAAAACCCATCTCTCGGCACAACTCTACAACATGAAAGGTTGTCAAAGCTTCAGCTACAACAGGTTCAACGAAAAGAAATTGTGTGGTACTTCGTGCAGCCAAGACTATCCCCTCATAATCCGGGACAGCAATGCCAATTAATCCAATAAGTCAATTCTTTTAATCTACAGTTGTATCTCAGTTGACTTTATAGATACCTATGGGGGTGCCTGCCATGTGAAAGGAGAAGTTGTATGGATAACGCTTCTGGTAGCCAGATCGGTTGCTGTCACAACTAGTTCAACTTAATAGACTAGTTCAATTGCGTGGCTATATATATATATATATAGTTGAAGGACTAGTTCGATTGCGTGGATATATATATTTATATATATATATATATATATATACACACTGCGCGCGGATTGTGAAGTGCTCTATCTCAACCTGTTTGCATCAATTCTTCGTTTCCTCTGTTCTTCACTCTCTGGAGATCAGCTTTTCTCAACTCCGAAACACATCTATTTGATTCCTGATCTGTCCTCGATTGTCGTTGTTAAGAAATTTCACCGGAGTCCCAAAGTAAATGTAGTAGGCTGCAGGGCACGAACAGTATCGTACGTCCGTCATCGGAGTTTTCTCGGACGAAGATCCAGGTGACACGTCTCTATCTTTCTCTTGGACGTGCTTGGATGCCGAGAAATCTCCGGGGAACATGGACATGCAATATACAACGAGATATATAGTATAGTCCATGCGTCCAAGTTAATTTCCGTTCTTTCCCGTCGTTTCTCGGCAACCAAACTATGTTTAATTTAATCCTAATTAAAGTTGGACTCTGTTTGAATTTATTCTTAAATACACAGGTGACAGGAGAGTTGTTCTTGCCCCACGACGACTTGTTTTATATGAAAAAAACTAAAAAGTATTTCTTGATGCAAGAGATAATCTGAGAATTGGGTTTGATTAATTGCTGCAGAAAAAATAAATGGCTGGCGCCAATGCCACAGTTACAAGTTCGTGTCCAGCAGCCATGAAGGCAACATCAAACGGGGTGTTCCAGGGAGATAATCCTCTTGATTTTGCACTCCCTCTTGCCATCTTGCAGATATGTATTGTAGTTGTACTCACGCGTGTTCTGGCTTTTCTTTTAAGGCCATTGAGACAGCCTCGCGTCATTGCTGAGATTGTTGTAAGTTAATTATTCTTTTTTCTTGTTTGTTTATATTATAATATAATGAGTTGCTGTTTGTTCAGCACTTTGCATTTGTGCTGTCTTTCTATTTGATAACTAGCTAAGCATTTCATGCACGTACGTTTCCTTGAGTTTTTTATATATTGTTTTCTTTAATCTGCCTCGATCTGTAATTGAATTTTTTAAACTGTAGTCTCTTTCACTGTCTTTTTGTTTAACCGATTACTGCAATGGAGGTTTTGGAAATCTTCTCATCTTTGGCTCACCAGGGATTGTCGATGTGTATTAATAAGAGGTTTTCAAGCATATTACCAAATGATATGTTGCATAAGAAACAGTCTTGGATTTGATTCGAATTGAAACTAAAAAAAAAAAAAAGAGTAGAACTGATCCAAAAGCAGTTGCAGTACTACTGCCTCTAAACTTAATTAGATGATTAGATGGCGTATATATATATGAGTTCTAATTTGCAAAGAGGACTTGATGAGAACAAGTGGGAGTGTTTACTTTGAGTCATAGTTAAGGTAGATAAGGGCTTAGTTATCTTAATTTTCAGAACTTCCAATGAATCTTCGTCTGTTACTAGTAAAAAACTGGAGTTGGGATGTTGTTCTAGGAAATTCACACCACTATGGTGTTTGACTTCTGTTGCTTTTTTGGCAGGGTGGAATATTACTTGGCCCGTCCGTGCTAGGTCGAAACAAACACTATCTAAATGCAATCTTTCCATCTAGAAGCCTCACAGTGTTGGATACTTTAGCCAATCTGGGTCTCCTCTTCTTTTTATTCCTTGTAGGCTTAGAGTTAGACCTAAAGTCCCTCCGCCAGACTGGAAAGAAAGCTTTAAGCATAGCCATTGCAGGAGTTAGCCTTCCCTTTGCATTAGGAATTGGAACCTCATTTGTCCTCCGAGGAACTATTTCCAAAGGAGTAAATGAAGCCCCATTTCTTGTATTCATGGGGGTGGCCCTTTCTATTACTGCATTTCCTGTCTTGGCCCGTATTTTGGCTGAACTCAAGCTATTGACCACTGATGTTGGCCGAATGGCCATGTCTGCTGCAGCAGTCAATGATGTGGCTGCATGGATTCTACTTGCTCTTGCCATTGCCCTCTCCGGCACCGGCCGCTCTCCCCTGGTTTCGTTATGGGTTTTCTTGTGTGGGAGTGGTTTTGTTCTCTGTTGTATGTTCATTGTCCCACCAATCTTTAATTGGATGGCGCAGCGTTGCCCTGAGGGTGAGCCTGTGGAAGAGTTGTATGTATGTGCTACTTTAGCCGGAGTTTTGGCAGCCGGGTTTGTCACTGATGCTATTGGAATTCATGCCCTCTTTGGTGCATTTGTGGTTGGAGTAATGGTCCCAAAGGAAGGGCCATTTGCAGGTGCTCTTGTGGAAAAAGTTGAGGATCTTGTAACTGGTCTTCTCCTTCCTTTGTACTTTGTCTCAAGCGGATTGAAAACCAATGTGGCAACGATTCGGGGGCTACAATCGTGGGGTCTCCTTGTATTAGTCATTTGTACAGCCTGTTTTGGGAAGATTCTTGGTACTGTTGCAGTCTCCCTCTTCTTGAGAGTACCTATTCCGGAGGCTCTGGCTCTGGGGTTCCTAATGAATACCAAAGGTTTGGTGGAACTCATTGTCCTCAACATTGGCAAAGACAGAAAGGTAAAATCATTTTTTGGCCACCTAACAGAAGGAAAAAAAAATAAAAAAAAAATTCAATGCTTTACCTTTACTGATGAGAATTGCAAAGCCTTATCAATGATCCTAATCATTTAGGCTGATTTTTGTTACAGGTATTGAATGAGGAAACATTTGCCATCATGGTCCTTATGGCTATCTTCACAACCTTCATTACAACACCTCTAGTTATGGCAGTATATAAGCCAGCTAAGAGAATGAGTAAAGCCATTTACAAGCACAGAACAATCGAGAGAAATGATCCAAACACACAACTTCGGATTTTGGCCTGTTTCCACAGCACAAGAAACATACCATCGATTATTAATCTCATTGAGGCTTCACGTGGGACAGAGAAGAAGGGAGGACTCTGTGTCTATGCATTACACCTCATGGAGCTAACCGAGAGGCCGTCTGCGATATTGATGGTTCACAAGGCAAGAAAGAATGGCTTACCCTTTTGGAATAAGAGCCGTCAATCAGATTCCAATCAAGTTGTTGTTGCTTTTGAGGCCTTCCAGCAGTTAAGCCGAGTGTCCATTCGCCCAATGACAGCAATTTCTCAAATGAATAATATATACGAGGATATATGCACGAGTGCAGAGAGGGAAAGGGCAGAGATCATCGTTCTCCCATTCCACAAGCACCAGAGGTTCGATGGAGCACTGGAGACAACTCGAACCGAGTTCCGTTCGGTCAACAGGAAGGTTCTCGAGCATGCACCATGCTCTGTCGGGATCTTCGTGGACCGTGGATTTGGTGGAAGCACCCAGGTTTCTGCAAGCAATGTTTCCCTAACCTTAACTGTTCTATTCTTTGGCGGCTGTGATGATCGTGAAGCCATTGCTTACGGGGCTCGAATGGCGGAGCATCCTGGTAATAGTTTGAGAGTCATTCACTTCTTTGCAAGTCCTGAGATTGCAGGGGAAATTGTTGAAGTTGATGTTGGTGACGGTGATTGTGAAGGCTCCAAAACTTCATCAGGAACAGGAGATGAAAAGTTTCTTGCTGAATTCAAGCAGAAGATTTTGAATAACAACTCAATCAAATTTGAAGAGAGGTTTGTAAGGAATGCAGCAGAAACTATCGATGCCGTTAGGGAGGTCGGTCGATGCAGTCTGTTTTTGGTTGGTCGGGTGCCTGAGGGTCAAGTAGCTGCATCTTTGAATGTTAAGAGTGACTGCTCTGAACTGGGGCCAGTAGGCAGCTTGTTGACTTCCCCGGATTTCTCAACTTCAGCTTCTGTGCTGGTGGTGCAACAGTATCATAGCCAGAGAGTTCTTACTCCATTGTCTTCGAGGAGGGTGTTGCCTGAGGAAGTTTCTGCTGTGTTGCCTGAGGAAGATTTAGAATCCAAGCTCTCTTTGTCCAAATAATGAGTTGTCTGTATAGCAAACAAACAGAGATGAAAATTTTATTTGGATTTCTTTGTATACTTGTATGATGATAGTTGTTGACCAAAAGGTTATCAGACATTAAATTGTCACAGATTACACTTTTGCAGGTCTTCTAGATATCTCACTTACTTTCTTTTTCGTCTTTTGGTCTTTAACAAGTCGTTACCTCATGAGGTTCCAAAGAAATGGGCAAATTAAATGGCTAATTCAAGAATTCTCTTCATAATTTTCCCTAATAATTGCATATGATTGTAGTATCTCTATTATTAAGAAATAGTATGTAATAATTGCATGATTGTCATCTTTTTAATAATAGGTGATTCTCCCATAATTATGGAATAAGTTCATTTCTAAAATAAGCTACATTCTCCTCTATAAAGGATGTAGGTGCCATATGAAACCATCAATTGCTTTATGCAACATTTGCAGGTTGATCCTATGAAGTGATCAATTGGAGGTTCGATCCTCTTGAAGCGGTTTATTTATCCTTTTTATTTTTTGTTTTTTTAACCGATAAAAACCCTTTGGGTTCCTATCATAGCAGTTCGATTTTCCCGCCCTTTTCTTATTTACTCAAATTTCATTAAATGAAAAAAAAAAAAAACGTCATTCGAGGTCGGTGTGTGTTTGAATGGGGATGTGTAAGTCGTGTAGTGGTAGCTGATCAAAGTTGGTGGTGGCTGATCAGCTGGTTCAATTGTATTCAGTTGGGCTATTTCTTTTGTATTGCATCTTGTTTAGGGTTGGGTTTGTAATAGTTAGCAGTTTGGTGGAAACCAAGTGAGTAGAAATCTTGTATAAATACGGGATAACTTCACAAAAGAGTGTCGAACTATCTGCCATTTTGAGAAAATGGTACTGAACTTCCAAACGTTTCAAACTAGAGTGTCCAAGTTTCCAAATGTCTCAATAATGGGTAATCCGTTAAGATTTGCTGTTAAATCCTGCCAAAATTTCCAAAATATTCATGCATTCCATTCTATTTTCTTAATTCATTCATCTTAGTTAATCCCATTCAGCAATTACACAATTTTCAAATCCATATCCTTATTGTTAACATATCTCCTAGAGGCGGCACACACCTAGCAACCAACCTCGCAACCAATTCTGCACTTCCCATATCAGCAGCTGCATATTGTGCTACAGAATATGCACAAGATTTAATTTGCATATCACATTGGACCACATATGGCAGCAGCTCCCACATATAGAGCTGCAGAATATGTCCAAGATTCTGACCAACACAGGACAACTAGCCTAGTAATCTAAGATAGAAAGAAATCAACCACATCAGGCAAGACGCATGCAACATTATTCAATTATGGTATGAAACGTGGTCTCCAAGTCAAATACGATCTCCATGGCAAGATAAAGCTCCAAGACTAGTGTGCCACTCAAGATCAAATCTATTGTAGAAGGGAAGGATCACATCATGTAATGGAAAGTCCAAGAACTAATCCTGCAAGAGAAAATCAATGCATCAATTGTAATTGATATTGCTCTAAGTTTTCCTTTGCTGTATTTCCAAACCCTACGAAGACTGTGGATATAAAGCCACTCATCTCTTCATTATAACTTAAGCTATTTGGATATATCAATCCAGAATTTTTCATGGTATTAGAGCTCTTCTAGACATACGCCAAATTCAATTCGATCCTACCTATCGCTTCATCATCCTCAAACCATGCTCCTACTGCACTACCTTCACCCCACCTAACACTAATCAAAATGCTTATCTTAAGATTGATAACAACAATTATCTCATGTGGTTGACTCAAGTCCTTTCTATACTGTGTCACCACGATCTATTGGGTATTGTTGATGGCTCAAAACAGTGCCCTCAGAAATTCATAGTCAATGATGAACAAAAGGAAGTCCTCAATCCATAATTCATCATCTGGAACAAGAAGGATCAGTAACTTCTAAGTATGATCACATCCTCTCCCACTGAAAGTGTTTTAGCCATTGTCTATGGGGTGCACAGATCCAAACAGGCGTGGACAACCTTGTCAACCAAGTTTGCCTCACAATCCAAGTCAAGAAAATCTCATCTGAAGAAACAATTGCATACACTATCTCAAGGATCAAAGCCCTGCTTCGATTTTCTGTAAACTGCCAAAAACTTGGCAGATCAACTTACTGCCGCAGGTAATCATATCACTGATGAAGAATTAATTTCTTTTATTATTAATGGGTTGAATCCACCCTTTATTAGCTTTATCACCACCTATTCATTAGCAACCCGAGAAAACCAGATCAGTTTTGATGATTTCCAAAAAGAGTTGCTAAGTCATGAGATGCTGCTTAGCCAACAGCAAACCAAAGCCACCAACAGCTCCACATTTGCCTTGGTTGCACAAAGACCTACCGATTCTCAATTCTCCAAAGGCAAGTGACCTATGCATGTACCCACCATCAAGGTATGCCCCTAGAAGCTATCATCAAAGGCCAAGCCATGGATTTCAAGCCAGACCACATTATCATCAATACAGTAGGGGCCCTCATCCTTATAACCAACACAATCAGGGCACTCACTTCTCCCAGCAGCATTATCAAGGCCCTTCTCAGCCAAACCAGCATCACAATTAGGGACATTTGCAGCCAAGCCACAACATCTCTAGCAGACCACCCAATAGACTTTAGAACACGTTACCAAATAAATAATAAATATACAATGATAAATAATGACTTAAAAATTAAATGACAAGTGAATGATAGGGAAATACGAGTAATGCTAGAAGTCACTCTTGTGTCCCTCCAGAAATGATGTGCCTTTTAAAATCACCATTGATCTTGTAATTGATCACTATTGAATTTTGATCAAGTAGTGATCTTAAAAGCCACATCATTTTTAGTGGGATACACGAGTGACTTTTAGAATTACTCGAAAAATACCACTACGCTTGGCAATCAAATTTGCCTTTGGTTTCAATTCTCCCAAATAAAAAAAGTCAATCTCTTTTTAAAATTATTATTAAACAATTTTCTCTGACAAAAAAAAAAATGAAATCTTATTTTACATCATTTACTTCTTATTATTATTCACAACAAACCTCGTTACCAAATACACCCGATATTTAGAATTGTGGTGCATGTTTGAACACTACAACTCGTGTAGCTTATAGAGAGGGGATGGAGAGACTTGCCTATTTCAAGTAGTTTGGGATAAGTCAATTAACTCTGCTAGCTAGCTCATGTTAAAAAAAACTGATCTGTAGTTGAGCTATTCAATTACTTTGGATCTGGTCACTTTCTCATAGTCAAACTATGAAAAATGCAAGCAATAACTCTTTTTATTTTTTATTTTTATTTTTCCCTATCGATCCATTCCATAAGGGAGAGAGAGGGAGAGAGAGAGAGAGAGAGAGAGAGAGAGATTCATTTGAAAAAGAAAGGAAGAGTTGTCTTGGTCTTGCCTGGATAATGCACAATAAATAATTGGAGAATCTTGATTAAGGAAATAACAAAGACATATAATCTTGGCTCTTTTTGTTCATACGTTTTGAAAATATTTTTGGGATAAATATAAAAATAGTCCTATGAATTGACAGATGTGATACTATGCCAAACTACCGGTTTGTAAAAATTAAGTCACTTCGTTAGGCTTGGCCGTTACGGTTGATGGAAAAGTGTCCTTTTTTTTTTTTCCTCTCTCTCTCTCTCCTTTTCTTTTTCTTACAACGATACTCTTCTTCCGTTAAAAGTCCAAAATAAAATTTTAATTAAAAGAGCTAAACTAAACTAAGCTAACAAAATAATATTTTTTAAAAGAAAGCAACCCAAAGGGTAGCCGAATTACCCCATGAAGGGTTGTGGATGGGCCACCAAAAATAGAGGACGGGTGGCCAGCGAGCCACTCCCAGTTAGCCCATGAGAGGTGGCCGAATCAGTTTCTTACCCTGCATGCATATTGATCGAGCATGTGCAAAATGCAAAATGCACAACCAATTAATGAGCTATATTGTGACGTCCCACATCGCCTGGGAATGAGGATGTGCTTATATGTATAAATGCACCCTTTATGACACAACGCGTTTTAAAGCCGTGATGGTCATGAACCTATCAGAACTCCGCAGTTAAGCGAGCCGCTGCGAGAGCAATCCCAGGATGGGTGACCTCCTGGAAAGTCTGATATGGGGAGCCAAAAGCGGACAGTATTGTGTCATTGGGGGTGGGTCGTTACAAATGGTATCAGAGCCATTGCCCAGCCTGAGATGGTGGGAGCGTGCACAAGCCCAATGAGAGGGACGCCGGCGGGGACGCTGGGTCCAAAGAGGGGGTGATTGTGACGTCCCACATCGCCTGGGAATGAGGATGTGCTTATATGTATAAATGCACCCTTTATGACACAACGCGTTTTAAAGCCGTGATGGTCATGAACCTATCAGAACTCCGCAGTTAAGCGAGCCGCTGCGAGAGCAATCTTAGGATGAATGACCTCCTGGGAAGTTTGATATGAGGAGCAAAAAACGGACAGTATTGTGTCATTGGGGGTGGGTCGTTACATATATTATCATATGTTAAAATGCATGATTAATTGATAGATCACGTTTCTTAATTTGTAGCAATGATTTTGCAGAAAATCTTTGTACAAGCAATTATAACTCAATTTAACTCCCTACCTTTCCTATGGGGCCAACCATCTAGGCATAGCCCGCGTTTCAAGGCTCCATTCCTATAGTGGCGCTGGGAATGGGGCTAGGAATTAGTCTGCAAATCCTGGCTAGACCTCTACACTTAGAAGCCTACCAGTATGTGTGGGTTAGGTAGCATGAGATATTGTACATTTGGTTATAGGTGAAACATATATATATATATATATATATATATAAAAAAAAAAAAAAAAAAATTATAACTCAATTTTTTAATATACGTATGTTTTCTTTGAAAATGAAAGTGGCAAAATTGAAGAAGTAACTCACCTTCCTTGCTGCTATTCCCCGAGTCACTTTCCAAGCAGTACACCCTAAAACTTGGCGATGGTGGAGCAATCATGAGGCTTATCTTCCCTCTCATCATAAAGCTCATCTTTTATTCTATTAAAAACAGCAAACAAAAGACTATAATTGCTAAAACGAAAAGCGCAAGCAAATTAATTGTGTGAATAGGATACTCACTGGTCGTGGTAGGGGACAGAATGGATAGGCAATGTTCATCATCGATCCATTCAAGGTTGTCTTCCTCACGGTATATTCCGGTGGTTTCACATGCTGATGCTAGCTTGTGATGGAGGGAACACGTGTACGGTGCTTGGATGTCTGGATGAGTAAGGTCATCATTAAGCCAATTGACAATGGAAGCACTTTTTAGAAAATTCGATCGGTGCACCAAGCTGATATAGTTGATGTACAACGTGGAGTCGCCAACTCTAAGGTTTTGTTTGGGTAACCTGCTGGAAAAGAAAGTAAACAAAAATCTAGTGCAAGCATGCGGATGATAAGTTTGGTCAATGGTATTAATTTTTTTCATCAACAACATACCGTTGGATCAGAGAAAAGTTTTATCCAACGGTTGCCTTCTGCCACTCTCACCTTTATATTTTGTAGGCACAACACACACAAACTAACGAAGGCTCCCCTCGGAAAACGAAATTTGCACTGCTTCCGTCTGGTGAACCGTGCACGTCTCAAGTTGTTGGGTGTGGAAATGGGGCATCTGTACATTTCGATTTGACGGTATAGATGGGAACGTGGATGCTAAATCCAACATCCAACGGTTCTTACATCACAAGTCGCGTAAGTGTTTTACAAAGAGAATGGTTTCGATTTGTTTTTGGTTGGTCGGGTGTCGGAGGGCCATGTAGCTGCATCTTTGAATGTTAAGAGTAACTGCTCTGAACTGGGGCCAGTAGGCAGCCTGTTGACTTCCCCGGATTTCTCAACTTCAGCGTCTGTGCTGGTGGTGCAACAGTATCATAGCTAGAGAGTTTTTACTCCATTGTCTTCGAGGAGGGTGTTGCCTGAGGAATTTTCTGCTGTGTTGCCTGAGGAAGATTTAGAATCCAAGTGATTGGCTCTCTTTGGCCAAATAATGAGTTGCCTGGATAGCAAACAAATAGTGATGAAATTTTTATTTGGATTTCTTTGTATACTTGTATGATGATTGTTGTTGACCAAAAGGTTATCAGACATTAAATTGTCACAGATTACACTTTTGCAGGTCTTTGATCTAGATATCTCACCTACTTTCTTTTTTGTCTTTTGGCCTTTAACAAGTCGTTTACCTCATGAGGTTCCAAAGAAATGGGCAAACTAAATGGCTAATTCAAGAATTCTCTTCATAATTTTCCCTAATAATTGTAAATGATTGTAGTATCTCTATTATTAAGAAATAGTATGTAATAATTGCATGATTGTCTTCTTTTTAATACTAGGTGATTCTCCCATAATTATGTAATAAATTCATTTCTAAAATAAGCTACAATCCCCTCTATAAAAGGATGTAGGTGCCGTATGAAACCATCAATTGCTTTATACAACATTTACAGGTTGATCCTCTGAAGTGATCAATTGGAGGTCCGATCCTCTTGAAGTGGTTTATTTATCCTTTTTTATTTCTTGTGTTTTTATCTGATAAAAACCCTTGAGTTCGATCCTATCATAGCAGTTCGATTTTCCCGCCCTTTTCTTATTTCAAATTTCATTAAACCAAAAAAAAAAGAGAAAACACCTCATTTGTGGTCGGTTCGTGTTTGAATGGGGATGTGTAAGTCGTGTAGTGGTAGCTGATCAAAGTCGGTGGTGGCTGATCAGCTGGTTCAATTGTATTCAGTTGGGCTATTTCTTTTGTATTGCATCTTGTTTGGGGTTGGGTTTGTAATAGTTAGCAGTTTGGTAATAACCAAGTGAGTAGAAATCTTGTATAAATAAGAGATAACTTTACAAAAGGGTATCGAACTATCGGCCATTTTGAAAAAATGGTACTGAACTTCCAAACGTCTTAAACTAGGGTATCCAAGTTTCCAAACATCTTAATAAAGGGTAATCCATTAGGATTTGCTGTTAAATCCTGCCAAAATTTTCAAAATACCCATGCCTTTTTTTTTTTTTACTTTTAAAGAAAAAAAATTATAAAAGTTTTCAAAGATTTAGACATGAGTATTTTTACAAATTCCGTTAAATTCTGACCAATACCTATATTTTAGCTCTTTTTTTTCTTTTTTTTTTGCTAAAAAATATAATGGATATTTTGAAAATTTTGGTAGGATTTACAGCAAATCCTAATAGATTACCTTTAATTGAGATGTTTGAAAACTTGAATACTTTAGTTTGAAATGTTTGGAAGTTCAGTACCCTTTTTTCAATACCTTTTTGTGAAGTTATCCCTATAAATATTGAAGAGAATGAGTAAGAAGGCAAGCTGAAAGTACCATATTGAATTTCAACCTTCTTCTCCTTATTCTCTTGGAGGGTGACTGTGACGACCCCTTTTTTTTTTTTTTTTTTAATACAAAACGTAAAACGAGTCCTCACAGTGGCACGACTACGTGTCGCTCAGCCAACATATGGCACATGCCCCATAACATGTACCTGATAATCAGAGTATAACATACATCTATCTATGCAGCGGAAAACATAAATCTGAAAAGCGGAAATTACAACTTATACATCTATCACAAGTTAATTACAACAAAGAGCCATTTAATATCTATCTGTTTGAGTCTTATTAACACTATAACAATAATGGCTTAACAAAGAATAAGTGACACAAACGTCACAAGCCATACCAAACCTATAAAATAGTGGACAACCCGTGGTCCGACAATTACAACTGTCGCGGCGAGCTTCAGTCATAACATCTCAAGCACACTGCTACCGACCCATCGACTATACCGAAGTACCTGCAGCCAAAGAAACATCATCTACACGGTTGTGGTGGTATCCACATCCGCATAGGTGAAAGAATGAGTTCACCGCCTTAGTATACCTCATACTAAGACCTCAGTGGTATAAGACTAACTGAGTTTTCACAAAGAACCAACCTCTATTTATTTTTAGTCGTGCGAGTACTATATTAGCCACAATTTACCAATAGCTAATGCAGCAAACACCGACTATTTAGAAAACATTTAAAACATACTATATAGCTGTGAACATATGTAGAAGTTCCAGACATCCCTCCTTGGAAGTTTCTACATATAGACCCCTCTATAATAATACTTTTCACCGGTCGCTTGGACATATGTGCACACGATCACTCCATCACAGATATCACGTATACACATAGGTCTTAAGCAAAGAACATGGCATCTTACTCTTCCATACTAGGATAACATCCTTCAACAAAACACTCGCAACACCATCTCTAATCGTATTCCAGCTTCGTGCCTTGACGTCAGTAGATCATGAGAGTACTAGAGTTAAACTCAATCATGCTAACACGTCTTTCCTGATGAACAAGAACAGTCAACCTTCCTACTCATATACATGCCATTACTCGCACCTGGGTAGTCATGTATCCATGTACTTTCAAGTTCAATGTATGCTATTAACACATGTGACCATCCGATAAAAATATACATAAGATCTTTTTCATGAAGACTCTTATGCATACTAATACGTCTAGCAAAACTACTCATAACATAAAAACATCTCTCACAAAACAATGCTATATATGCTATGCATGCCTCAATGTGTTGCTGATACTGCCTCAATGTGCTGATACTGTTACTCTGCTGATACTGTTCCTCTGATATGTATGCTCTATACTACATGCTCAATGTTCCGTGCTTGACCAGTATATATTTCCTACTGTGTCACGCTGAAATCATGCAGTTGTTAAATCACGTCCTTTTAAAACTAAACAAATCCAGCATTTTACCCAACACTTTGAAATCATTCAAAACTTAGTTTCTTTATCAAATCTGCGCAATTTCAACATGACATGTTCTCAAAAAATTTGCATAATTTAAATCTCAACCACAGAACTTAACACTTTAAATCTAGTCAATACTTTTCACTCTTGCACTATCTCTTAAACATCATTGATATAGTTTAAACATAATCGAAACTAATAAATCATCTCAAAGCATATACATTTCATCATATGGTTGGTTCAGTTTCATAAACAATATATATATTTTTATCAATCCAAATACATATAAAAATATATATTTTCTCAGTGAGTGGAATACCCACCTCGGCTGCATTAGACTCCTGACTCGAACTCCCATTGGATTCCAATTACTCGAACTCTACCTTGGAGAACCCATTGAAGTCTCCAATTACAACACCATCCTGCAAACATTGGTAACATTAGACTATGCTATTGAACCTAAACTTTATGACACATAAACTATCCGCTTGCTCACACGCCACGTCACTCGCTTCGAAAGCTAGCTAGGTATCCTAAACTATTATTAGGCTAATCCTCGGTTTTAGGTTTTTATTATACTTGTTTATTAATTAGAAGGTGCACTTACTATATTATTCGCCTACTTATTATTGTTAAGCCATATTACCATTGTTAAT
This sequence comes from Alnus glutinosa, assembly GCF_958979055.1. Taxonomy (NCBI): domain Eukaryota; kingdom Viridiplantae; phylum Streptophyta; class Magnoliopsida; order Fagales; family Betulaceae; genus Alnus; species Alnus glutinosa. The sequence continues at coordinate 7,007,371 of NC_084898.1, read as the reverse complement.
CCCCTTTATAGCTTGTTGCTTATTTACTGAGTTACTAATGTATTTTTAACCCGCATACATGTATGTGTGTACATATATATACATTTATACATATACACACAACGCTTAAACCTAATCTAATGATACACATAATGTTGGTTTGGTAGTTCCTTACATAAGTTATGTCTCTTAAGCTATAATCATTATGTACTCCATTTATTTATTTATTATACTCCTTCACTAACTCTATTTACTTATTTCCTTAATTTATTTCTAGTTTGGTAAATGTTCCGACCATTAACTCATAGAACTTAACGTTTTACACCTACCCATTCATCATATTGTTCTAATTCCCTTATACATTAATTATTCCTCATGCCTATTCTAAAATCCAACCCAACCTAAGCTCATAAACATAACTAAATACCCTACTAGCACTCAAAACCACATAACTATACCTACATAATATTTCATTCCCTATTTCCATCATCTTTATTATTAACACCAAAAGATCTCACATTAACTTTTAACATTAAACATCAACTCCTCATTGGCTTCCCACACCAAGAAACCATCCAACCTAAAGCATGCCAAACAGAATTTTCCACCAATTATAGCCAAGTAAAAATGCCATACAAAACACCTCCAATTTCCATTAACATAATCTCCCTAAACAATCTTCTTGGAAAATCACTCAACCATTAACAATCCATATCACCCATTCGGCCTAGCTAGGAGAAATACCCATAAAACATTACAATCAAAACTAAGAACACACCCATCAACTAGCATTTCAACTCACATGGCCACAACAAAGAGACTAACTAGATCCTTCAAAAATTCAAACATTAAAACACCAACGATCCATCATTTTAACACAAACAACCATGATAGAGAGATATTAATCAAACCTTATTCCATCCCGAATCCACCATTTCTCTTTTACATACAATCGACTATACTTAAAACTCTCAAAATACAAACTCAACACAAATCAACACTAATTCCGGATTCCATCAAGAACTCAATCCATAATTTCAACTAACATCATCAATCGCACCAAAATATCCATCCACATAAAGTCATTTAGCTCATACGAGTCTCAACTTATCAAAACAACTCCAACAAACCAGCTTAACCAATTTCCTTAATTAGAGCACTCCTAATACAAGAATCAGCCCGAAAACCACCCTTCCAAGAGCTCAACTAATCCAAGCAAACTCAAACACTCAATAAGACTCAAAGAACCAAAAGACCATACATCAACACTGCCGTGACCCACAAAACAGCAACCACCGGCCCACAAAACCAAGCCAATCAACCCACACAACTCCATTATCAACTTACTAAAATTTACTCCAAAACATCCCATGAATTTCCCCCAATTTAACTAACCCATTCAACTACAATTTCCACCAAACATCAACTAAATCCAGAATTTCCAGCACCCAATCAACAATTCTAAAATACAAATCCAAAACCTATTTAGAATCATCAATTACCAATATAGAATCACAAAACCTAAATCCCAAGAGACATGGCACAATTCGGCCAACACACTCATTGAAACCCTAGATTTCTTCTATCTAAACCATACCCAAATCCAACCTCATTTTTGATAAGCATTAACCCTAAAATATAACTACAGAAATTACCCAAAAGAAAACCCTAATTCCAACAATCAACAATTAATCTACAAAATTAGCAACTAGGAATTAACAAGAAATTACCTAATAAAATAGAGCTCAAGAACCACAGAAAATCTTCACTGTTTTCGCCGGAAATCCATACCGGGACTGTCGGAGAACTCGCCGGAATTCGACACTGGAGGATCGGCCACGTAGCTCCGTCGGAGGATCCCTGAACAGCCGGATCTCCCTCGGCACTCCCTCTCTGTTTCGCCTCTGCCAGACCCGTCGGGATTCGGGTGAATCGGGTTCAGTTGGGTTGCACGGTCCCTGGGTTCGTGGTTCGGCTCCTGGGTACCGCCGGAGCTCCTCCATCGTCGGAAATCGTGTCTCAGGCTGCTGGTTAGTCTATGGTTCGGTGGGTCGTTCGGGTTATGGGTTTCGCTATGGGATCGTCGGGTTTGAGCTCACGGGTCTCTCCATCTCTGCGTATCACTCTCTCAATCTCTCATATCTCGCAGTTTGCCGTGGGTAGAAGAAGAAATGGGGAAGGCAGTGCAGGAGAAGAGAAGAGGAAAGAAAAGAGAAGAGAGGAAGGGTTCGGGTGATTAGAACAGAGAAGAAGGCAGAAGAATAGAAGAAGAAAGAAGAAGAATATGGGGGTTGTGCGTGAACCAAGGGAGAAGGGAAAATTACTAAAATGCCACTCACCTATATATTTATATATTTATTTATTTTCTTTTACTTTTCTATTTGTTAATTGCAACATTTCCTATTTAATTTTTTCTTGGTCTTTACAGTGACTTCCTCAAAACTGTCAATTCTATTATACCAAATCATTCATTCATCCATTTTATTTTCTTAATTCATTCATATTATGCTCCGTTTGTTTTGACATAAAATGGTTTCCGTCGTAAAATATTTTCGATGAAATCATTTTCAGGAAAAATAATTTTCTAGAAAATGTTTTTCAGCGTTTAGTACGCACAAAAAAATCACGAAAGGGGAAAATGCAATTGTTGCTCGAATTCGGCGACGTCCCGTCGCCGTTATCAGATTCCTGCCGAACATTGCCAGATCCGGTTAGATCCAGCGGGATCCTGGCCATTTTGACCAGAACCGGCCGGATCCCAGCCATTTTGGCCAGATCCGGTCGACTTCTGACCAGTTTCGGCCGGAATCTGGCCCGCCTGCATCCGGCGACGGTGGCCGGAAGTTGCCAGAGTCCAGGGCCGTTAGTATTTCGGTGGCTGAATGTTGCCGGATTCCGGCGCCATCTGGATTCCAACGACCGACCATTGCTAAATTCCGGCAATCGGATATCAAACATGCGTGCAAGGACCAAGAGTTTCATTTCGGAAAATGATTTACAGTTTTTAAAACTATAAATCATTTTCCAAAAATTAAAGAAGCTTTTACGGTCAAACCGAAAATGATTTTCGTTGACCATTATTTTCGCCCCTACCAAACCCCGTAAAATGCCAAAATCATTTTCTAGAAATCATTTTACGCCAAAACAAACGAAGCATTAGTTAATCCCATTAAGCAATTTCACAATTTTCAAATCCATATCCTTACTGTTAACATATCTCCTCGAGGCGGCACACATCTAGCAACCAACCTCGCAACCAATTCTGCACTTCCCATATCAGCAGCCACACTTCCCATATTAGCAGCCGCATATTGTGCTACAGAATATGCACAAGATTTAATTTGCATATCACATTGGACCACATATGGCAGCAACTCTCACATATAGAGTTGCAGAATATGTCAGATTCTGACCAACACATGACAACTAGCCTAGCAATCTAAGATAGAAAGAAATCAACCACATTAGGCAAGATGCATGCAACATTATTCAATTATGGTATGAAACGTGCTCCAAGTCAAATATGATCTCCATGGCAAGATCAATCACCAAGACCAGCGTGCCACTCAAGATCAAATCTACTGTAGAAGGGAAGGATCACATCATGGAATGGAAAGTCCAAGAACTAATCCTGCAAGAGAAAATCAATGCATCAATTGTAATTGATATTGCTCTAAGTTTTCCTTTGGTGTATTTCCAAACCCTACGAAGGTTGTGTATATAAAGCCACTCATCTCTTCATTATAACTTAAGCTATTTGAATATATCAATCCAGAATTTTTCATGGTATTAGAGCTCTTCTAGGCACACGCCAAATTCAATTCAATCCTACCTATGGCTTCATCATCCTCAAACCATGCTCCTACTGCACCTACCTTCACCCCACCTAACACTAGTCAAAATGCTTATCTTAAGATTGATAACAACAATTATCTCATGTGGTTGACTCAAGTCCTTCCTATACTGGGTTACCACGATCTGTTGGGTATCGTTCATGGCTCAAACCGCGCCCTTAGAAATTCATAGTAAGTGATGAACAAAAGGAAGTCCTCAATCCAGAATTCATCATCTGGAACAAGAAGGATCAGTATCTTCTAAGTGTGATCACATCCTCTCCCACTGAAAGTGTTTTAGCCACTGTCTATGGGGTGCACACATCCAAATAGGCATGGACATCCTTGGCAACCAAGTTTACCTCACAATCCAAGTCAAGAATATCCATCTGAAGAAACAATTGCAGACACTATCTCAAGGACCAAAGCCCTGCTTCGAAGTTCTGCAAACTACCAAAAGCTTGGCAGATCAATTTACTGCCGCAGGTAATCCTATCACTGATGAAGAATTGATTTCTTTCATAATTAACGGGTCGAATCCACCCTTTACTAGCTCTATCCCCACCTATTCATTAGAAACTTGAGAGAACCAGATCAGTTTTGATGATTTCCAAGAAGAATTGCTCAGTCATGAGATGCTGCTTAACCAACAGCAAACCAAAGCCACCGACAGCTCCACATTTGCTTTGGCTGCACAGAGACCTACCAATTCTCAACTCTCCAAAGGCAAGTGACCACCCACCATCAAGGTATGCCCCTAGAAGCTATCACCAAAGGCCAAGCCATGGATTTCAAGCCAGACCACATTATCATCAACACAATAGGGGCCTTCATCCTTATAACCAACACAATCAGGGCACTCACTTCTCCCAGCAGCATCATCACGGCCCTTCTCAGCCAAACAAGCTTCACAATCAAGAACACTTGCAGCCAAGCCACAGCATCTCTAGCAGACCATCCAATAGACTTTAGCACACGGTACCAAGTAAATAATAAGTATACAATGACAAATAATGACTTAAAAATTAAATAACAAGTGAATGATAGGGAAATACGAGTAATGCTAGAAGTCACTCTTGTATCCCTCCAAAAATGATGTGCCTTTTAAAATCACCATTGATCTTGTGATTGATTACTATTGAATTTTGATCAAGTGGTGATCAACTTTGCCTTTGGTTTCTGTTCTCCTAAATAAAAGAAGTCAATCTCTTTTTAAAATTATTATTAAAAAAATTTCTTTATTTTTTCTTTGACCCAAAAAAAATCAAATCTTATTTCCCATCAATTACTTCTTATTACTATTCAAACAAAAAATTCACAACATACCTCGTTACCAAACACACCCGATATTTAGAATTGTGGTGCATGTTTGAACACTACAACTCAGGTAGCTTATAGAGAGGGGATTGAGAGACTTGCCTATTTCAAGTAGTTTGGGATAAGTCAATTAACTCTGCTAGCTCAAGTTAAAAATAAAAACTGAACTGAAGTTAAGCTATTCAATTACTCTGGATCTAGTCACTTTCTCATAGTAAAACTATGAAAAATGCAAGCCACAACTCTTTTTATTTTTCCCTATTGATCCATTCCATAAGGGAGGGGGAGAGAGAGAGAGAGAGAGATATTCATTTGAAAAAGAAGGGAAGAGTCGTCTGGGTCCTGCCTGAATAATGCATAATAAATAATTGGAGAATCTTGATTAAGGTAATAACAAAGACATATATAATCTTGGCTCTTTTTGTTCATACGTTTTGAAAATATTTTTGGCATAAATATAAAAAAAGTCCTGTGAACCGATAGATGTGATACTACGTCAAACTACCAGTTTCTAAAAAATAAGTCACTTCGTTAGGGTTGGCCGTCAGGGTTGATGGAAAAGTGCCCTTTTTTTTTATTTGTTTTCTCTTTTCTTTTTTTTTTTTCTCACTATAATACTCTTCTTTTGTTAAAAATCCAAAATAAAAATTTAATTAAAAATGCTAAACTAAACTAAGCTAACAAAATAATTTTTTTTTAAAAAAAACAACCCAAAGGGTGGCCGAATTACCCTATGAAGGATTGTGGATAGGCCACCAAAAATAGAAGAGGGGTGGCCAGCAAGCCACTCCCAGCTAGCCCATGAGATCGAGGTGGCCGAATCAGTTTATTACCTTGCATGCATATCGATCTAGCATGTGTAAAATGCAAAATGCGAAACCAATTAATGAGCTATATTATCATACGTTAAAATGCATGATTAATTGATAGACCATGTTTCTTAATTTGTAGCAATGAATCTGTAGAAAATCTTTGTACAAGCAATTATAACTCAATTTAACCCCAAGGGGGTGGCCTAGTGGTTAAAGTTTGAAGCTTCTAGGGGTATTATCCCTTGATGTCTCGAGTTCGAGACTTACTGGGTGCTACGTTTCCTTTGGGGCCAGCCATCCGGATATAGCCCGCGTTTCAAGGCTCCATTCCTATAGTGGCGCTGAGAATGGGGCTAGGAATTAGTCTGCGGATCATAGCTGGGCGTCTACACTCGGAAGCCTACCACTAAAACTTGGCGACGGTGGAGCAATCATGAGGCTTATCTTCCCTCTCATCATAAAGCTCATGTTTTGTTCTATTAAAAACAGCAAACAAAAGACTATAATTTCTAGAACGAAAAGCGCAAGCAAATTAATTGTGTGAATAGGATACTCACTGGTCGTGGTAGGGGACAGAATGGATAGGCAATGTTCATCATCCATCCATTCAAGGTTGTCTTCCTCATGGTATATTCTGGTGGGTTCACATGCTGATGCTAGCTTGTGATGGAGGGAACACGTGAACAGTGGATGGATATTTGGATGAGTAATGTCATCATTAAGCTTATTGACAATGGAAGCACTTTTTAGAAAATTCGATCGATGCACCAAGCTGATATAGATGATGTACAATGTGGAGCCGTCAACTCTAAGGTTTTGTTTGGGGAACCTGATGGAAAAGAAAGTAAAAAAAAAAAAAAAAAAATCTGGTGCAAGCATGCGGATGATAAGTTTGGTTAATGGTATTAATTTTTTCCATCAACAATGTACCGTTAGATCAGAGAAAAGTTTCATCCAATGGTTGCCTTCTGCCACTATCACCTTTATATTTTGTACGCACAACACACAAGCTAAGGCTCCTCTCGGAAGATGAAATTTGCACTGCGTTCGTTTGGTGAACCATGCATGTCGGAAGTTGTTGGGTGTGGGAATGGGGCATCTGTACATTTCGATTTGATGGTATAGATGGGAACGTGGATGCTAAATCCAACATCCAACGGTTCTTACATCACAAGCCGCGTAAGTGTTTTACAAAGAGACAACTTTTTTGAATCTGACGCGTTGGACTTGTAAAATGCAATACTGAGCACGCCTTGTAATTCTAATCGTGCGTTGGAATTCGGATTAGTATCGCTTCAAAGTCTGGTTGAATTTGGGGCAGTATCGGGTTAAATGTGGGTTGTATTCTAAATTCCGAATTTAAAACACCATCCAAATAGGTTTTTGAAATATAATAATAATTTTATTTCAAAAATGGTGACACCCAAACATGCCATAACTCTTCGTCATATGAATAAGAGGGTCATGATTCATCAAAAGAAAATAGAAAAATAGAAGGATAATTAAGGAATGCAAATAATAGACTTTTTTTTTTAAATGAGTAAAACAAGGGAAATGACGGGATTAAGGAGGGTCTTTCTCACTTTTGACTCTGATAGAAAAAAGTGAAAACGAAAGAGAAGTGAGAATGCTTTCATAACAAAGTTGAGAAGCGGCTCATTTGACATTAAGGAAAGGTAATCTCCCAACAACAACAACAAGAATATATAACTCGGTCATGATTTGTAATAACCGCAACCGCAATAACAACTATAAACAATTTCCTCGCCGCAACATCAAAATTCAATTTAATTGATCCAAGCAGGTGGGCAAGACCAAGAGTCTTCCAAAGCTTTATCCGACCAAACCTTATAGTGAATAGCAATAGACATCTGGATGTATGTGGACAATCAAACTTTGCAGATCTGGCACATGCCTATTTATTTATATTGAAAACAAATATATATAAAATTAGTCTAGGTTTCACTTAGCTGCTAATTAACTCTTTGGAAGTTACAAAAAGTGACCGAAAGATATATGTGATAAGCAAAATTAATAAATAGGTCTCTACACTTCACTTCATTTGAAATTTTAACGAAACCTCATAGTGCAACGTCAACATCAATAGTATTGCAACACGTGTTTCTTATAATAAAAAATTTTAAATAAAAAATTTAAAGAAACAAAAAAAAAGAAAAGAAATTTAAGCCCGAATTGGCTAGACGGGATCGCTGGACCACTCCAAGTTTCAGCCAAATCGGGTGGCCACCCCAAATTTTGGATGGAAGTTAGGGGAATGGACCAATTTGTCAATTTTGCTTATCACTGTGAGTTCTCAGTCACTTTTTTGTATCCTAAATAGCTATTTGCAACTTAGTAAAGCCCCAAATATTGATTTTGCATTTTTTTTCTTCTATTTATATAAGAAAAATGCTAAAAACCACACTCTCATCCAATGGGTTGACATGGCTGTGACTATAATTCCTTTGATTTTTTTTAAAAAATAGTTGATACAAGGGTTAATGACACTCCTACATCCGCTCAATGAAGTGAAATAGGATAAAGGTGTAGTTTTTAACATTACTCTTTATTTAAAGCACTTTCATATTAGTTTGGATAAATTGAGCACATCTCTACTACTAGAGATTAGAATAACTAGTAGTGTTTTTATTCCATTTTATTGAGTACATTGCCTTATAACGGGCACGAATCGTACAACGGTACAAGGGAATTCCAAAAGAAGTGCCCTGAACTTGAATTGTAACAGAAGGGCATTTACCCGAACAAGATAAGGTATCCCCATTAGCCACCTGAACCTTCATATTCAAAGGAATTATCTCACCCAAAGACAACTTAGGAACAACAATGAAATTGTGGGTACTACCGGAGTCAATGAGAATGACTACCCGATGATTGTGAATCCATCCAACTAATCGCATGGTCTTAGGGGCCACAGAACCCGAAATGGCATGGAGGGAAATTTCGAATTCCACAACCTCCTGAATAAGAGGTTCGGTCATAGGTTCCACTGGTTCAACTATTTCTACAGACGGACAATCCTCTGAATCCTCAGTAGTAAATTCATGAGCATGTAACAAGTAAGCTTAGGAGACATACATACATGGGCTTGGTGCCAGCGTTCATCACCGTTGTAGCAGAGTTCTTTTTCACGGTGCTCGCACATTTGTGCCGGGGAGATGCGCTGAATAATAACAACCGGATTAGGACGAGAGGAAAAAGAGGAATTGGGAGCCCCACTCGACAAGCTAGGAGAGGCAGCTTGCTGACTCCAAGTCGACTGCCTACTATAGGAAGTAGAGGGAAGTTGCGGTTTGAAAGGCTTCCGGCCACTAACCAAGTATTCCTCCTGGAGCTTTGCGAGCCCAAAAGCGGCGACCAAATTTCGCGGGAAAATCTATAATGGGAGACGGATTTCATCCTTGGGTCCAGTGAGAAAGCAACTCAGTTTATACTTATCCGAGAGACCCCAAAGGCGGTTGGACAAAGATTCAAACTGAGAGGTATACTCGGCCACTGTGGACGACTGACACAGCTTCACCAACGATTCCATAGGATCGTCGTAAGCAGGTCCAAACCGAACCAATAGAGCTTGGGTAAAATCATCCCACGTAGGAAATTGACCATCCTTGTCCGTGTTTTGAAACCACACGAGGGCCTCTCCCTATATGGAAAGAAGCCATGCGGACTCACTGGTAAAGGGGAGTGTGATAATAGTCGAAGAATTGATTCACCTTGTACGTCCAAGCCTCCAGATTATCACCATCGAAGCGAGGGAAGTCAAGTCGGACTGGGCGAGGATGCATGGGACTGTCGTTTCGAGGATTATCACCGAAATCATCCTCCTGGTACCAATGATCCTCCCGGTCATCACGGCGGTCCTGGTCAAAACAACGTTGGCCTCCTAATTGATATGGTCATCACGGTGATCCTACTCAAAACGATGACGATCCTCCCGATCATCACGTCGTTTAGGGCCCTAAGGACCTATCTGTTTGGCAGAAATGGAGGTGGAGGTCCCCTATCGCGACGCTCCGAAGGCCGGTCAGGAATTTGACCATTTTGGGTCTAAAGAACGGTATGAAGAAGGTCGGTGAAGTTATCAAGTTTTTGTTCCAACATAGCGTTGAAGGTCTGTTGCTAAGTGTTAACAGCCTGTTGGTGGGTGTGAAAATCGTGAAATTCTTTGACAGAGTCTTGGAAACAGAGAAGATGGGAATTTTTTTTTTTTGAGGTGGCAGGTGAAGAAGACAGGGAAAGGAGCGGTGGGCTCTGATACCACTTGTAAGGTTCTAGGCCTAAAAGTAATGGAAATAACAACACCACAAGATAAAATCGAAGAAATTCAAGGAAGAAGATGAAGAAAATTGCAATGGATATTCACTAAGGAAGCTACAGGCGCTTGGAGAGGCCCAATCTCTTTGAGGGAAACAGTTATCTCAATATTCTTTTTCTTACATTCTCTCCCAATGATCTCTTCCTAAATACCCGCTGGAAAAGCATCAGCTGAGAATCTATCCTCAACCGAAAACTACAGCTGTCCTAACAACAAAGCGAATAAGAAAACGGTCTAAAGCACAGGTGGATGCTATACAGGGTATCAAACGCCCATAACCGAAAACATGCAAGAAAACAACATAACGATTGTTGAAATACCCAAAATACAAAGGAGAAAAACTAGCTCACAATTCTACTAGAAGCTTCTACCCTTTTCTACTGCTGAAGATAGAATAAAGCTCCACCACACGCGTCATCCCTATTACTCCACCGTAGGTGAGTGGCACCACCACCCTTACGTCGGCATGCCCATAACAAGAGCAGGGACCAATTTGTCAATTTTGCGTATCATGGTGAGTTCTCAGTCACTTTTTTGTACCCCAAATAGCTATTGGCAACTTAGTGAAGCCCTAAAGATTGATTTTGCATTTTTTTTTTTCTATTTATATAAGAAAAATGCTAAAACCACACTCTTATCCAATGGGCTGACATGGCTATGACTATAAGTCTTTGGATTTTTTCTTTTTCTTTTTTAATTTTTTTTAAATAGTTAATACAAGGGTTAATAGCACTACTACATCAGCTTAATCAAATGAAAATAGGTTGAAGGTGTAGTGTTTAACATTATTCTTTATTTAAAACACTTTCATATTAGTTTAGATTAATTGAGCACATCTCTACTACTAGATATTAGAATAACTAGTGGTGTTTTTATTCCATTTTATTGAGTTTCCTTATAACGGGTACGAATCTTACAAGGGAATTCCAAAACAAAATAGGGATGTGTCTTTAAAAGTTTGAATGATATCAACAATACAATGAGGAAATTGTCCAAGTAGGAGAATGACAACTCTTTCCTTTTCTAAATTCCTAATTCAAGTTGGAAAAAGGACTGCTGCAGTGTACTTTTCGCCCGAGTGCTCTCAAGCCCAAGGGAATTGCGTTCGAGCCTATGTGCGCCTAGGTGATGAGGCGCTCAAGCGTAGGTGCGCTCGAGCCCATGAATAATATTAATTTAAGTACAACGTTCTACATGAATAATATCAGCAATACAATGAAGAAATTTCTCAGTGAATACCCGTTCCTCACTATCTTAGGGCTTCCTTCGCTAGATTGTGGGCAGTCCCTTGGCGATTCGCCGGATATGAATGACCTTCCACCTTTTGAGACCGTTTAAGACCCCACAAGTCTTCTCAATTAAATGACCATATTTACTTCAATTACAACATTCGTTTCGCAGGGCCTGCACAATTTGAAGAGCATCTCCTTCTAGTTCCACCCATTGATGCTCTAGTTCACTACAGAACAAAGCGGTTTGCCAAGTTGTAGTGGCTTCAGCAATAATAGGGTCAGTAACAGGATCTTTAGGAGCTAACAAGGTAACCAAGACCTCACCCTGATAATTTCGAATAATAGCCCCAATACCCATCTTTCGGTTGTCTTTGTCCACAGTCGCATCCCAATTGACAGTTTTTGCATTTTTTATTAAGTTTATATGACTTCTTTAATGAAAAGTATATTCCTTTTACAAAAGCTTTAATAAATAATTTCGCATTGTGGAATAGGATCCTCTACAATTATTTGCCCGAGTTGGAGGATTTCGGGCAGGTGATTGTGAGAGACCATTTATAGGACCCACCCGACCAAATAAAAATTGAGTTGCCCAACCACTTGTCCGGTCAGGTAGGTCCCATAAGTAGTCTCTTACAATCACTTGTTCAAATTTTTTCAAATAATTGCAGATGATCCTTATGTTATGATAATAAAGTGTAAGGGATTAGCATGCCATAGTATCTACTTTTATTGTGAAGTCAGTGTTGTATTAGGAGTACTTAGTTAGTATCTATTCTTATATTTTATTAAATGTTAGTGTTGCAGTCAGATTACATATGGTAGTCATGTAGTTAATTACATATTGTAGTCTTGTAGTTTGCTTTATCTTTGTTATTAGTATCATTGTGGTATTAGAATTAAAAGTTAGAGTCAGTTGGGTTGAAACACTACGGTGCATTTATTTGCGTGTAAGAGGTGAAACTCTAATTCGTATAGGAGTTATCTCCTAGCCGAGTGTGAGTTATCTTCAAGTAGGTGTTATTAAGGAGTTTTACTCTAAATCTAAATCTTGTATTCCTGACATTCTATTTAAACGATGTTCCTTATATTTGAAAAGGTCTAGATTCCTTCAAAATCGAAAAGTTACGCAACACCTTATCCTTGGCATCGTAGAGATTTAAGCATAATCTAACTTAAATTGAATGGCGTATCAATGCATGTCATGATCCAATTAATGTAATTTTATGTATAAGTGAGCGAACTAATTATTGAAACATATATATCTCGATTGGATATGCACGGATACGAGGATCTAAATCATCTAATAGCCACTAATATAGGAAGTGAATAGAAAAATAAAGATTTGGAGATCCTCTAATAGCCACTAATATAGGAAGTGAATAGAAAATAAAGATTTGGAGATCCTCTAATAGCCACTAATATAGGAAGTGAATAGAAAAATAAAGATTTGGCTTGAAAATTAAAGCATATCTATTGTAACTTTTTTTAATAGTTCAGATCTAATTTTATACTTTTTAATGAAAAATTTAAAATTAAATCTAGACCTTTAAAAAAAAGTAAATCAAATGTGCGGCAATTTTATTTTTTTTTCATTAAAAAAAATTATTCTTATTATTACAGTACCTAAGCCAAATTTTAAAAATTCAACCTTGTAAAAGAAAATATAAATGATCTTAAATTTATTGATTTGTGCACAAATATCGTTGGCAAAATTCTTCTTTAAAACCTATGTATCATACAAAGAATAAAGATATCAATAATTGGAATAAAATAAGAATAATGCTAAAAATTACATTTTTATTTGAATAGGGTTTTCGTTAAACTGTGTTGAAAGAAACTCATTTTGAAATAGTAAGGACAAAATTGAAAGAAATTTTATTTAAAAAGCATTTGTCACTTAAGCATGTGCTTTTTCACAAGCAAAATGGACACATAATATCTTATTAGTTTGGATTGGAGGAACTTTTTCAAACCTAGTTTGGAGGAATGTGGCAATCTCAACCAATCTTTAAATTTTTTTTTTTTTTTTTTTAATAAGGATTTATCAAATGGTTAGTTGTAACTGTCATATCAGCATTATAAGATAACTGTGAGATAAAAATGTGATTTCTAGCATCACCCATAAAATAAACTTCTCTTTAGGAAAATTGATACTCTCACCTTTTTTGTCAAATTTTTTTTTAAAAAAAATTAATAATGTTATTCTGACCACATTCTAGTTATCTTTTAGTTTCTCATGCAGCACCTTTTTTTTTTTTTTTTTTTTTTTTTTTTTTTTTTTATACTAATTAATAATATGTCCGTTGGGGATATGAATTACAAGTAGACTCCATTCAAGCAGCCTCTATATAGAAGGTAATAAGACAATCATATGAAAATCACCGTTATAAGGAAAGCAAATCAATGATCTTCTGCATGTGGAAATTATACACCTTCATCAATTCTTAAATGGTCATTAGTACGATCCACATGTTAAATAACATTTAACAAGAAAAACCACATCTTATTAATTAGTATCAAAGCTATACTATATTGAACAAGAGCCTCTCCTATAAAAGGAGGTACACTCCACATACGACGGATTAGGATTGTCTACACTTATTCGCTTGAATTTGAAAGAATTCGAGTAGGTGATTGTGAGAGACCACTTATGGGACCAACCTGACCAAATAAAAGTTGGAATGCCCAACTACATATCCAGTCAGGTGAATCCTATAAATGATTCCCATAATCACCTGCCAGAATTCTCTCAAATTCGGACAAATAATTTTAAACGATCTTAATCTCATGTACAACACATTATATTCTCTCTCCCTCGTTTTCTATTCAATTTTCTCAAAAAATATAAAAAAATACTATCTTAAGCATCGAAGTTTCTATAGTCCTCGGAGGCAGTAAATAATGATCCATTGAAAATAATAAATAAAAAATAAAAAGTCAACGACTTGTTCCACTTTTTCTTTTTTTCTTTTTTGGCCACGCAACTTTAAAACAAAAAAACAAACAAAAGTCAATGATTCCTTAAACTATTGAGATAAGAGTTGGAGGGCGGAGATAAAGCCCCGAAGCCAATAATGATGAATGGAAAATATTTGTTTTATAATATTTACCAAACTACCCCCATAGAGAAAAAGAATGGCAAACATTATTAGTAATTTCATGCAATTTCGTGGCTATACATATATATATATATATATATATATATATATATATATATATTGCGCGCGGATTATGAAGTGCTCTATCTCAACCTGTTTGCATCAAGTCTTCGTTTCCTTTAATTTGTTCGATCTTCACTCTCTGGAGATCAGCTTTTCTCAACTCCCAAACACCATCCATTTGTTTCCTGATCTGTCCTCAATCGGCGTTGTTAAGAAATTACGTACACCGGAGTCCCAAACTAAATGTAGTAGGCTGGGCACGAACGGTATCGTACGTACGTCCGTCGTCGGAGTTTTTTGGGGACCAAGATCCAGGTGACACGTCTCTATCTTTCTCTTGGACGTGTTTGGATGCCGAGAAATCTCCTGGGAACATGGACATGCAATATACAAGGAGATATATAGTATAGTATAGTACTCAATGCGTCCAAGTTTCGGTTCTTTTGATCCCGTCGTTTCTCGGCAACCAAACGGGTCGTACTACTTTTTCTTTTCCTCTTTCCCAATGAAATTGAAGTGGGATACCAAAATTTCTGTGCTTTCTTGGTTTTCTAGGGTTTTTTTTTTTTTTTTTTTTTTTTTTTTTTTTTTTTTTTTTTTTTTTTTTTTTTTCACTTGGGTATGTCTGGGAAAATTGATAATTTCACTTCGTTTATGCATTGAGACGACGTCGCAGCGCTACGATAGGAGTTGTAAATTTCATGGGAGGTACAGGGGCATTTTCGTCCCCAGCAAACCAACCGTGCTATTTCAGCGGGATGAGGATATCCTACCATTTTAAAAGAATTTGAGGTTCTCAAATTTCTTTAAAATTATGCATTTTTTACATTGAAATGACGTGAAAAATATTACATATTAAAAATATGACATGTTAACAATGAAATAAAAAAAAATTATTCCTAAAAGTTTTTTTTTAACACTTTATATTGTATAAAAGTTTGAGCAAAAAACTATCTTTTGATTTAATATAAGAGAAACGTCTTTTCAAAAGCGAAGAAAAAGCCAATTGAAATGATTTTTTTTTTTTTTTGGTTTTATTGTTATAAATATGTCATATCTTTAATATGCAGCATTTTTCATGTCATTTCAATGTAAAAATTGGCTTGATTTTAAAGAAATTTGAGAATTCTAATTTTTTTTAAAATTGTAGAGAATTCTAATCCATTTCGACGATAGTTGCGCTTGTTACGTGTGAAAGTCTAAAAGTCACGTCCCATCAAGTTGAATTAATAATAGTATTTAATTTTTTTTTGTACAAAAAATAAAAAAATAATGATATTTAATTTTTCTTGGTCAAGTGTTTGACTGTTGGTATAAAAATAAAAATAAAAAATTAGAATAGCTTTGGGAGATCCTTGTTTGGTTGCTAAGAAAGTCAAGAAATATCTAGGGGATATTTGGAACTTCTTTTTTAAAAAAAAAGAAAAAAAATTAGAAATCATGTTTGGGTCATCTTTGTTTCTTTTCCACCCAATTTAAAAATATATATGTATATTTATAAAAAAAATTAAAAAAATATATATTTACCGTATAACAATATATTTATTATACATATACCATTAAATAGACATGGAAAAGACTAATATATACGTTCCTAAACAATCCAAGAATTAGAAATTTTTGGTCGGTCTAAAATTGAGGTGGCAACAAAAAATCATGCCGTGACACGCAACCACGTGTCCAAGTGCCACCCAACAATGTGCCTCATGATCCTACCACGTCTCTGTATCCTGGCACACTAATTAAGGTTGGACTCTGATTGAATTTATTCTTAAATACACAGGTCGCAGGAGAGTTGTTATTGCCCCACGACGATTTGTTTTATATTAAAAAGTATTTCTTGATGCAGGAGATAATCTGAGAATTGGGTTTGATTAAATGCTGCAGGAAAAAAAAAATGGCTGGCGCCAATGCCACAGTTACAAGCTCGTGTCCAGCAGCCATGAAGGCAACATCAAACGGGGTGTTCCAGGGAGATAATCCTCTTGATTTTGCACTCCCTCTTGCCATCTTGCAGATATGTATTGTAGTTGTACTCACGCGTGTTCTGGCTTTTCTTTTAAGGCCATTGAGACAGCCTCGCGTCATTGCTGAGATTGTTGTAAGTTAATTATTCTTTTTTCTTGTTTGTTTATATTATAATATAATGAGTTGCTGTTTGGTCAGTTTGCATTTGTGCTGTCTTTCTATTTGATAACTAGCTAAGCATTTCATGCACGTACGTTTCCTTGAGTTTTTTATATATTGTTTTCTTTAATTTGCCTCGATCTGTAATTGAATATTTTAAACTGTAGTCTCTTTCACTGTCTTTTTGATTAATCGATTACTGCAATGGAGGTTTTGGAAATCTTCTCATCTTTGGCTCACCAGGGATTGTCGATGTGTATTGATAAGAGGTTTTCATGCATATTACCAAATGATATGTTGCATAAGAAACAGTATTGGATTTGATTCAAATTGAAACTAAAAAAAAAAGAAAAAGAGTAGAACTGATCCAAAACCTGTTGCAGTACTACTGCCTCTAAACTTAATTAGATGATTAGATGGCGTATATATATATATGAGTTCTAATTTGCAAAGAGGACTTGATGAGAACAAGTGGGAGTGTTTACTTTGAGTCTTAGTTAAGGTAGATAAGGGCTTAGTTATCTTAATTTTCACAACTCTTGGTGCTTGTTATGTCTCCAGAACTTCCAAATCTTCATCTGTTATTAGTGAAAAACTGGAGTTGGGATGCTGTTCTAGGAAATTCACACCACTATGGTGTTTGACTTCTGTTGCTTTTTTGGCAGGGTGGAATATTACTTGGCCCGTCCGCGCTAGGTCGAAACAAACACTATCTAAATGCAATTTTTCCATCTAGAAGCCTCACAGTGTTGGATACTTTAGCCAATCTGGGTCTCCTCTTCTTTTTATTCCTTGTAGGCCTAGAGTTAGACCTAAAGTCCCTCCGCCAGACTGGAAAGAAAGCTTTAAGCATAGCTATTGTAGGAGTTAGCCTTCCCTTTGCATTAGGAATTGGAACCTCATTTGTCTTCCGAGGAACTATTTCCAAAGGAGTAAATGAAGCCCCATTTCTTGTATTCATGGGGGTGGCCCTTTCTATTACTGCATTTCCAGTCTTGGCCCGTATTTTGGCTGAACTCAAGCTATTGACCACTGATGTTGGCCGAATGGCCATGTCTGCTGCAGCAGTCAATGATGTGGCTGCATGGATTCTACTTGCTCTTGCCATTGCCCTCTCCGGCACCGGCCGCTCTCCCCTGGTTTCGTTATGGGTTTTCTTGTGTGGGAGTGGTTTTGTTCTCTGTTGTATGTTCATTGTCCCACCAATCTTTAATTGGATGGCGCAGCGTTGCCTTGAGGGCGAGCCTGTGAAAGAGTTGTATGTATGTGCTACTTTAGCTGGAGTTTTGGCAGCAGGGTTTGTCACTGATGCTATTGGAATTCATGCCCTCTTTGGTGCATTTGTGGTTGGAGTAATGGTCCCAAAAGAAGGGCCATTTGCAGGTGCTCTTGTGGAAAAAGTTGAGGATCTTGTAACTGGTCTTCTCCTTCCTTTGTACTTCGTCTCAAGCGGATTGAAAACCAATGTAGCATCGATTCGAGGGCTACAATCATGGGGTCTCCTTGTACTAGTCATTTGTACAGCCTGTTTTGGGAAGATTCTTGGTACTGTTGCAGTCTCCCTCTCCTTTAGAGTACCTATTCCGGAGGCTCTGGCTCTGGGGTTCCTAATGAATACCAAAGGTTTGGTGGAACTCATTGTCCTCAACATTGGCAAAGACAGAAAGGTAAAATCATTTTTTGGCCACCTAACAGAAGGAGAAAAAAAAAAAAAAAAAAAATCAATGCTTTACCTTAACTGATGAGAATTGCAAAACCTTACCAATGATCCTAATCATTTTGGCTGATTTTTGTTACAGGTATTGAATGAGGAAACGTTTGCCATCATGGTTCTTATGGCTATCTTCACAACCTTCATGACAACACCTCTAGTTATGGCAGTATATAAGCCAGCTAAGAGAATGAGTAAAGCCATTTTCAAGCACAGAACAATCGAGGGAAATGATCCAAACACACAACTTCGGATTTTAGCCTGTTTCCACAGCACAAGAAACATACCATCGATTATTAATCTCATTGAGGCTTCACGTGGGACAGAGAAGAAGGGAGGACTCAGTGTCTATGCATTGCACCTCATGGAGCTAACCGAGAGGCCGTCTGCGATATTGATGGTTCACAAGGCAAGAAAAAACGGCTTACCCTTTTGGAATAAGAGCCGTCAATCAGGTTCCAATCAAGTTGTTGTTGCTTTTGAGGCCTTCCAGCAGCTAAGCCGAGTGTCCATTCGCCCAATGACAGCAATTTCTCCAATGAATAATATATACGAGGATATATGCACGAGTGCTGAGAGGAAAAGGGCAGAGATCATAATTCTCCCATTCCACAAGCACCAGAGGTTCGATGGAGCACTGGAGACAACTCGAACCGAGTTCCGTTCGGTCAACAGGAAGGTTCTCGAGCATGCACCATGCTCTGTCGGGATCTTTGTGGACCGTGGACTTGGTGGAAGCACCCAGGTTTCTGCAAGCAATGTTTCCCTAACCTTAACTGTTCTATTCTTTGGCGGCTGTGATGATCGTGAAGCTGTTGCTTACGGGGCTCGAATGGCGGAGCATCCTGGCAATAGTTTGACAGTTATTCACTTCTTAGCAAGTCCTGAGATTGCAGGGGAAATTGTTGAAGTTGATGTTGGTGATGGTGATGGCTCCAAAACTTCATCAGGAACAGGAGATGAAAGGTTTCTTGCTGAATTCAAGCAGAAGATTTTGAATAACAACTCAATCAAATTTGAAGAGAGGTTTGTAAGGAATGCTGCAGAAACTATCGATGCGGTTAGGGAAGTCGGTCGATGCAGTCTGTTTTTGGTTGGTCGGGTGCCTGAAGGCCAAGTAGCTGCATCTTTGAATGTTAAGAGTGACTGCTCTGAACTGGGGCCAGTAGGCAGCTTGTTGACTTCCCCGGATTTCTCAACTTCAGCGTCTGTGCTGGTGGTGCAACAGTATCATAGCCAGAGAGTTCTTACTCCATTGTCTTCGAGGAGTGTGTTGCCTGAGGAAGTTTCTGCTGTGTTGCCTGAGGAAGATTTAGAATCCAAGTGATTGGCTCTCTTTGGCCAAAAGGTTATCAGGCATTAAATTGTCACAGATTGCACTTTTGCAGGTCTTCAAGATATCTCACTTACTTTCTTTTTTGTCTTTTGGTCTTTAACAAGTCGTTTACCTCATTAGGTTCCAAAGAAATGGGCAAATTAAATGGCTAATTCAAGAATTCTCTTCATAATTTTCCCTAATAATTGCATTTGATTGTAGTATCTCTATTATTAAGAAATAGTAAGTAATAATTGCCTGATTGTCATCTTTTTAATACTAGGAGATTCTCCCATAATTATGGAATAAGTTCATTTCTAAAATAAGCTACAGTCTCCTCTATAAAAGGATGTAGGTGCCGTATGAAATCAATTGCTTTATGCAAGATTTGGAGGTTGATCCTATGAAGTGATCAATTGGAGGTCCGATCCTCTAGAAGCGGTTTGTTTATCCTTTTTATTTTCTGTGTTTTTAATCGATAAAAACCCTTGGGTTCCTATCATAGTTGTTCGATTTTCTTGCCCTTTTCTTATTTACTCAAATTTCATTAAACCAAAAAAAAAAAAAAAAAAAACCCTCATCCGAGGTTGGCGCGTGTTTGAATGGGGATGTGTAAGTCGTGTAGTGGTAGCTGATCAAAGTTGGTGGTGGTTGATCAGCTGGTTCAAATGTATTCAGTTGGGCTATTTCTTTTGTATTGTATCTTGTTTGGGGTTGGGTTTGTAACAATTAGCAGTTTGGTAGTAACCAAGTGAGTAGAAATCTTGTATAAATACAGGATAACTTCATAAAAAGGAATCGAACTTCCAAACGTCTCAAACTAGAGTATCCAAGTTTCCAAACGTCTCAATAAAGGGTAATCCGTTAGGATTTGCTATTAAATCCTTCCAAAATTTCCAAATACCCATGCATTCCATTCTATTTTCTTAATTCATGCATCTTAGTTAATCCCATTCAGCAATTTCACAATTTTCAAATCCGTATCCTTACTGACTTACTGTTAACATATCTCCTAGAGGCGGCACGCACCTAGCAACCAACCTCGCAAACAATTCTGCACTTCCCATATCAGCGACCGCAAATTGTGCTACAAAATATGCACAAGATTTAATTTGCACATCACATTGGACCACATATGGTAGCAGCTCCCACATATAGAGCTGCAGAATATGTCCAAGATTTTGACCAACCATGACAACTAGCCTAGCAATCTAAGATAGAAAGAAATCAACCACATCAGGCAAGAAGCATGCAACATTATTCAATTATGGTATGAAACGTGGTCTCCAAGTCAAATATGATCTCCATGGCAAGATAAAGCTCCAAGACCAGCGTGCCACTCAAGATCAAATCTACTGTAGAAGGGAAGGATCACATCATGGAATGGAAAGTCCAAGAACTAATCCTGCAAGAGAAAATCAATCTAAGTTTTCATTTGCTGTATTTCCAAACCCTATGAAGGCTGTGTATATAAAGCCACTCATCTCTTCATTCTAACTTAAGCTATTTGGATATATCAATCCATAATTTTTCATGGTATTAGAGCTCTTTTAGGCACACGCCAAATTCAATTTGATCCTACCTATCGCTTCATCATCCTCAAACCATGCTCCTACTGCACCTACGTACCTTCACCCCACCTAACACCAATCAAAATGCTTATCTTAAGATTGATAACAACAATTATCTCATGTGGTTGACTCAAGCCCTTCCTATACTGCGTCACCATGATCTGTTGGTTATTGTTGATGGCTCAGAACAGTGCCCTCAGAAATTCTTAGTCAATGATGAACAAAAGGAAGTCCTCAATCCAGAATTCATCATATGGAACATGAAGGATCAATATCTTCTAAGTGTGATCACATCCTCTCCCACTGAAAGTGTTTTAGCCACTGTCTATAAGGTGCACACATCCAAATAGGCACGGACATCCTTGGCAACCAAGTTTACCTCATAAACCAAGTCAATAATATATCATCTGAAGAAACAACTGTAGACACTATCTCAAGGATCAAATCCCTACTTCGTTTTTCTGCAGACTACCAAAAGCTTGACAAATCAATTTACTGCCGCAGGTAATCCTATCACTGATGAAGAATTAATTTCTTTCATTATTAATGGGTTGAATCCACCCTTTACTAGTTTTATCACCACCTATTCATTAGAAACTTGAGAAAACCAGATCAGTTTGATGATTTCCAAGATGAGTTGCTCAGTCATGAGATGCTGCTTAACCAACAGCAAACCAAAGCCACCGACAGCTCCACATTTGCCTTGGCTGCACAGAGACCTACCAATTCTCAACTCTCCAAAGGCAAGTGACCTATGTACCCACCATCAAGGTATGCCCCTAGAAGCTATCACCAAAGGCCAAGCCATGGATTTCAAGCCATACCACATTATCATCAACACAGTAGGGGCCTTCATCCTTATAACAAACACAATCAGGGTACTCACTTCTCCCAGCAGCATCATCAAGGCCCTTCTCAGCCAAACCATTATCACAACCAGGGACACTTGCAGCCAAGCCACAGCATCTCTAGCAGACCACCCAATAGACTTTAGCACACGGTACCAAATAAATAATAAATACACAATGACAAATAATGACTTAAAAATTAAATGACAAGTGAATGATAGGGAAATACGAGTAATGCTAGAAGTCACTCTTGTGTCCCTCCAAAAATGATTTGCCTTTTAAAATCACCATTGATCTTGTGATTGATCGCTATTGAATTTTGATAAAGTGATGATTTTAAAAGCCACATCATTTTTAGAGGGACATAAAAATGACTTTTAGAATTACTCGAAATATACTGCTACGCTTGGCAATCAACTTTGCCTTTGGTTTCAGTTCTCCCAAATAATAAAAGTCAATCTCTTTTTAAAATTATTATTAAACAATTTTCTTTATTTTTTCTTTGACCCAAAAAAATATCAAATCTTAATTCCCATCAATTACTTCTTATTATTATTCAAACAAAAAATTCACAACATACCTCGTTACTAAACACACCTGATATTTAGAATTGTGTTGCATGTTTGAACACTACAACGCGGGTAGCTTATAGAAAAGGGATTGAGAGACTTGCCAATTTCAAATAGTTTGGGATAAGTCAATTAACTCTACTAGATCAGGTTAAAAAAAAAAAATGATCTGAAGTTGATCTATTCAATTACTCTGGATTTGGTCACTTTCTCATAGTCAAACTATGAAAAATGCAAGCCACAACTCTTTTTATTTTTCCCTATCGATCCATTCCGTAAGGGAGAGAGAGAGAGAGAGAGAGAGAGAGAGAGAGAGAAAGGAAGAGTCGTCTAGGTCTTGCCTGAATAATGCGCAATAAATAATTGGAGAATCTTGATTAAGGAAATAACAAAGACATATATAATCTTGGCTCTTTTTGTTCATACGTTTTGAAAATATTTTTGGGATAAATATAAAAAAAGTCCTATGAACCGACAGATGTGATAATACGTCAAACCACCGGTTTCTAAAAAATAAGTCACTTCGTTAGGGTTGGCCGTTAGGGTTGATGGAAAAGTGCCCTTTTTTATTTATTTTTTATTTGTTTTCTCTTTTTCTTTCTCTTACCATAATACTCTTCTTTTGTTCAAAATCCAAATTAAAAATTTAATTAAAAAAGCTAAACTAAACTAAGCTAACAAAATATATATATATTTTTTTTAAAAACAACCCAAAGGTTGGCCGAATTACCCCATGAAGGATTGTGGATAGGCCGCCAAAAATAGAGGAGGGGTGGCCAGCAAGCCACTCCCAGCTAGCCCATGAGAGGCGGCTGAATCAGTTTCTTACCTTGCATGCATCTCGATCTAGCATGTGCAAAATGCAAAATGCGCAACCAATTAATGAGTTATATTATCATACGTTAAAATGCATGATTAATCGATAGACCATGTTTCTTAATTTGTAGCAATGATTCTGCAGAAAATCTTTGTACAAGCAATTATAACTCAATTTAATCCCAAAGTGGTGGCCTAGTGGTTAAAGCTTGAAGCTTCACTACAAAAAACTTTGATTTTAGCCAAGTGGCTACAGTACCCAGTACTGTAGCCACATGGTGATTTTGCTGCGTGGAAGCTTACCACGTCGCTATTTCGCTATGTGGATAATATACCACGTAGCTAAATGCTTTGGGTAAGTAATTAGCCACATGAATTTTTACCAAGTCGCTAATTAGCCACGTGGCTAATTTATTAAAATTATTTTAATTTATTTTAAGATTTAAAATTTTAGCCACTTATTTATAGGCCACGTTGCTAATTGGCCACGTGGCACATCAACCACGTGGATAATTATCATTAATTGCTAAAACTTCCCTCCGATCCATTTCTAATTTCCTTCCTCTTTATCTCTCTCGTTATTACTTTTTTTAATTTCCCCCGCCCCCTTTTTTAACTATTCTTTTCATTTTCTTCCTTCTTTCCCTTTTTCCCACGCAGGCATTTCCTTCTTCTCATTTTTTTTTCTTCCTATTCTTCACACAGAGAGGGAGATGGAAGAGGGAGACCGAGAGAGCTGGAGAGAGAGAACTGGAGTGATTCTGAGATAGAGCTGTGGTCGACGACGGCGCTGGAGTTCGAAGGGTCACGGCCCAACGCCGATGAAGCCAAATGGGTGTTTTCCAGCGTTTTTTGGGTTTTTTTTTTCCTACTGTTTCTTTGAGTTCTCTTATCTGAAAGTTGGTTTTTTTTTTTTTTTTTTTTTTTTTTTTTTATAGTTTCATTTCGCTTCGTCTCCGGTAAATATGCATATCCACCGGTAAAACGGAACGACGACGTGGTGATTTTTGGTTTTTGTTGGTGATGCGGTCGACGAGGGATTTTTTGGATTGGATTTCATGGCAGAAGGAAGGGGAAGATTTCGCTGGCCTTGAAGAAGTTTCCGGCGTGGGGAAAAAAAAAAAAGAAAAAAGAAAAAAGGAGTTTCCGGCGAGGGCAGAAAGAAAATACCCGTGAAAAAAAAAAACATATATGATTTTAGTGAAGTGGGTAAGTTCCAAGTGGCTAAAAGTACTTAATTTTATTTATTTATTCTTTTTTTAAAAAAATATTATAAAATGCATTTAGCCATGTGTGAGTGGCACATGGCTAAAAGCCACGTTGCTAAATTACTACATGTATAAAAATCCACGTTGCTAAGTGACATTTAGCAACAACCGAATTAACCACGTGGGACCCACATGGTTAACTGGACGTGGCTAGCAATTAGAGACGTGGATGACCCTCATCCACGTGACTAACTGCATGTGGCTAAAATCAAAGTTTTTTGTAGTGCTTCTAGAGATATTATCTCTTGATGTCTCGAGTTCGAGACTTACTAGGTGCTACATTTCTTTTGGAGCCAGCCATCCGGACATAACCCGCGTTTCAAGGCTTCATTCTTATAGTGGCGCTGAGAATGGGACTAGGGAATAGTCTGCGAATCATGACTGAGCCTCTACGCTCGGAAGCCTACCACTAAAACTTGGCGACGGTGGAGCAATCATGAGGCTCATCTTCCCTTTCATCATAAAGCTCATCTTTTGTTCTATTAAAAACAGCAAACAAAAGACTATAATTGCTAAAACGAAAAGCGCAAGCAAATTAATTGGGTGAATAGGATACTCACTGGTCGTGGTAGGGGACAGAATGGATAGGCAATGTTCATCATCCATCCATTAAAGGTTGTCTTCCTCATGGTATATTCTGGTGGGTTCACATGCTGATGCTAGCTTGTGGCGGAGGGAACACGTGTACGGTGGATGGATATTTGGATGAGTAATGTCATCATTAAGGCTATTGACAATGGAAGCACTTTTTAAAAAATTCGATTGGTGCACCAAGCTGACATAGATGATGTACAACGTGGAGTCGTCAACTCTATGGTTTTGTTTGGGTAACCTACCGGAAAAGAAAGTAAAAAAAAAAATCTGGTGCAAGCATGCAGATGATGATAAGTTTGGTCAATGGTATTAATTTTTTTCATCAACAACGTACCGTTGGATAAGAGAAAAGTTTTATCCAATGGTTGTCTTCTGCCGGTCTCACCTTTCTTTTTTGTACTCACAACACACACAAGCTAAGGCTCCCCTTGGAAAACGAAATTTGCACAGTGTCCGTCTGGTAAACTGCACTTCGGAAGTTGTTGGGTGTGGGAATGGGGCATCTGTACATTTCGATTTGATGGTATAGATGGGAACGTGGATGCTAAATCCAACATCCAACGGTTCTTACATCACAAGCCGCGTAAGTGTTTTACAAAGAGACAATTTTTTTGAATCTGACGTGTTGGACTTGTAAAATGCAATACTGAGCACCTCTTGTAATTCTAATCGTGCGTTGGAATTCAGATTAGTATTGCTTCAAAGCCGGGTTGAATTTGGGCTAGTATCGGGCAGAATTCGGGTTAAATACGGGTTGTATTCTAAATTTCGAATTTAAAAAACCATCCAAACAGGTTTTTGAAATATAATAATAATTTTATTTCAAAAATGGTGACACCCAGACATACCATAACTCTTTGTCATTTGAATAAAAGAGTCATGATTCAACAAAAGAAAATAGAAAAATAGAAGGATAATTAAGGAATGCAAATAATAGACTTTCTCTTTCTTTTTTTTTCTTTCTTTTTTTTAATGAGTAAAACAAGGGAAAATGATGGGATTAAGGCAGGTCTTTTTCACTTTTGGTTCTGACAGAAAAAAGTGAATGAAAGAGAGGTGAGAATACTTTCATAACAAAGATGAGAAGCGGCTCATTTGACATTAAGGAAAGGTAATCTCCTGGCAACAACAACAAGAATATATAACTCAGTCATGAGATGTAATAACCACAACCGCAACTACAACCATAAACAATTTCCTCGCCGCAACATCAAACTTCAATTTAATTGATCCAAGCAGGGGGGGCCGGGCAAGACCAAGAGTCTTCCAAAGCTTTATACGACCAAACCTTATAGTGAATGAATAGCAATAGACATCTGGATGTGGACAATCAAACTTTGCAGATTTGGCACATGCCTATTTATTTATAAGGAAATAATGAAATATATATATATATATATATATATATATATATATATATATATATATATATATATATATATATAATCAGTCTATAGGTTTCACTTAGTTGCAAATAACTCTTTGGACGCTACAAAAAGTGACGGAAAGATATATGTGATAAGCAAAATTAATAAATAGGTCTCCTCTACACTTAACTTCATTTGAAATTTTAACAGAACCTCGTGGTGCAATGTCAACATCAATAATATTGCGACACGTGTTTTTTATAATAAAAAAAAATTAAAGTAAAAAAAAAAAAAAAAAAAAAAGAAATTTAAGCCCAAATTGGCTTAGAAGGAATGGCCGGACCACCCCTAGTTTCAGCCAAAGCGGGTGGCCACCCCTATGGCCAATTTGGGGGTGGCGGACCGCCCTCTAAAAGTTTTTTTTTTTCCTATATATATATATATATATATATATATTAAAGGGGATATGTGTCGCAATATTAATGGTGCCGACGTAGTACTCTAACAGTTTTTGTCAAAATTTTGGATGGAAGTTGGGGGCATGGACCAATTTGTCAATTTTTCTTATCACAGTGAGTTCTCAGTCACTTTTTTGTATCCCAAATAGCTATTTGCAACTTAGTGAAGCCCCAAAGATTGATTTTGCATTTTTTTTTTCCTATTTATATAAGAAAAATGCTAAAAACCACACTCTTATCCAATGGATTAGTTTGGATAAATTGAGCACATCTCTACTACTAGAAATTAGAATAACTTGTGGTGCTTTTATTCCATTTTATTGAGTTGCCTTATAACGGGCACGAATCGTACAAGGGAATTCCAAAACAAAATAGGGATGTGTCTTTAAAAGTTTGAGACACTCCGGAATAGGTCATATTTATAACATTGTCTTTTCTTTTTTTTTAAAAAATATATATATATATATATATATATATATATATATATATATATATATATATATATATATATATATATATATATATATTTATGACATTGTCATTGGATGAAATGTTTTCGCAATTTTTTTAGATCGGCATTCTACAAATAATAACAATTTAAGCACATCGTTCTACATAGATAATATCAGCAATACAATGAGAAAATTCATTGATGAATACCCGCTCCTCACTAGGATAGAGGGCTTCATTTGCAAGATTGTGGGCAGTTTCATTGGCGATTCGTCGAATATGAGCAACACTCCACTGTTGGAGACCATTTAAGACCCCACAAGCCTCCTCAATTAAATGGTCATATTTACTCCAATTGAAGGAATTTGTGGATCAATACGATAACACTTTGCATACGAAGGTTGAGAAAGAGAATCTTGCTGATTTCAGTTCTTTTAATGTCACGATTTCATGTGTGAGTGAGTTTCCCTTTGAGATGCAATTTCAAAAGCTTCACACCCATGAAAAGTATAAAGAAGTCTAGAAGGAGATTAGAGATGTTCTGTTTTGTAGTAACTCTTTTAATAAATGAAGGTGGAATTAGTATATATCAAGTGATTGAACGGGTACGCATTAATGGTGCCTACATAAAAAAACTATGTTTTATTATTTACTATAATGAACCTTCGTGTGAATTGAACTGCAGTTGTTGCTGATTTAAATCAATAGGAATTTTGTGCAGACATGCCATATCCGTACTAACCACACTTGATGATGTTACATTGTTGCCGAAAAAATATTTTTTAAACCGATGGAGGAAGGATTTGAAGCGGTCATATAAGTTAATCAAAGAAGTTATGATCCCTTGAGTGGCAACCCTAGTGCAGATTGATATGCTGAACTGTCCAAAGATATGCTTGCGTTAGCTGCAATCACCGCACCAAATTTGGACCATTATATAGAAGTGAAAACAAATATTGCTATGCTAACTAAGAAATTTAGTGGTTAAAGCTATGAACAAAGTCCACCTTCCCAATAACTCCCAAGTGCATCTACTACTGGTAATTTGGCCATTGATTATATAGCGGTAGAGGTGTGTAGTCCTCACGTGGCTTGAACTAAAGGGAAACAAGCAACAAAAAGAAAGGTGTCTGAAGTTGAAAAAGCGGTGGTGAAAAAATCAAAAGGAAACAACAGACAGAGTGACACAAATCCCAAACAACAGAGTAAAAAAAAAACAAGTGAGTATTAAATTATGTGTATTACTTATGTGCACATAGTTGAATAGTATTTAATATTTTTTCTAACATACTTGAATCTTCTATTTATTGAAGACTTGCCAAAGATCGCTAGTAGATGAACTGGACACAAGTGAATATTTGTTGCCTTTTATAACTAATGTTCAGCATGTCCAAGTAATTGGAACTCAAAATAGTGTAATTACACAGGTATTCCATAGTTGTCTATTTGATTCGTATATATTTGTGAATAAGTTTATTTCCTATATGTCAATCCTGCGAAATATTTGTTTTAGCCCTTCAACAATCCACAATCATCAAGTCCTGTTGAAGGAGATCTCATTTACTTCTTGTAAATGTTAAGTTATTAAGCATTACTTGTGAAGTTAATATTCCATTGTTTTTTATTGCTTAACGTGATCTTATATGTTTCAGATGATATTATTGCTGACACTGGGTGCTTAAGTTGAATCTCCAAAATTGTCCAAGTGAGCGTATGGATTCTAGGCATCTCGCAGGCTATGAAGAAGCAGAAGAAGGATGTTGTTTTGAGTTGCAGTAAAATGGTTGTCTCACATGTTATTGCATATTTTACCCATCGCAGCATGCTACAATTGATTGAGTATATTTATTGAGCATATTTATTTTCTGTCATAAATGCTGATTTCCAATTGATTGAGTATATTTATTTTATGTTATAACATGGATGATTTGGTTGGCAAGCTGATATAGACAACAGTAAATCAATAGACTATGGTGAATTTCTAGCTGCTACTTTGCACATAAATAAGATAGAGAGAGAGGAGAATCTGACTGCAGCCTTCTCCTATTTTGACAAAGATGGTAGTGGTTATATCACCATTGATGAGCTTCAACAGGCTTTGTAACACTCCGTATTTTAAGATATTAAATAAAATATCTTAAAATATGATTTAAGGCCTAATAATAGGAATATCTTACATATGAATATTTGTGGAATAAATATTCATCAAGATAGATATAATGTCTTAAAATTGATCATGCGATTAAAGAATCGAACCTTTATTAGAAGCCGAAATCGATCGAGCGATTTAGTTATATAGGCGCTGAAACGGGTGAAAATTTGGCTAAGTATATTAGATCGATCGATTATTTTATAGTGTAAAAATTAGATCGATCGACTTACTGTTCAATTAGATCGATCGATTATTTCATAGTGTAAAAATGCGATCGATCGACTTTCTATAGAAAACAGATTCATGCACCGAATCTCCGAAAATCTGATATTTAATACCAAATCTCCCCAAATCTTCTCCTCAGCCATTAGATGCGATCGTTTTGGAGCAATCTTGGCCGTCCATTTCACTATAAATAGAGCCCAATCCTTTCCTTTCATCACATCTCAATTCTCTCCCAAAACTCTCTCAAATTCTCTCCTAATCTCTTTCTCAAAATTCAGTTCTCTCTCATCTCTCTCTACTCTGTCCAGCAACGAGAAAGGTAGAAGAAATCCGAAGCTCTCTCTCTCCCGTGGGTAAGTCTCTCTCCCAAGCTCTTTCTCCTTCTCTATCTCTTTGTCTCTCTCTCGGCTCTACTATGAAGGAAGAGGAAGAAGAAGAAAAATAAGAAGAGAAGAAGAAGAGAAAAAGAAAAAGAAGGAAAAGGAAAAGAAAATGATATTTAGTTTTTAATTAAAGTTTTGTTTTAATATTGTTGATTATATGAGTTATTTATTAAGTAATCTAATGTTTTTAAGATGTGTTTTTAAATAGGGTATTTTAAGCGGAGTACTGAAATATAAAAATACGTCGTTATGATGCCCGAATAAAAAATATATTATTTTACAAAAGCGTCGTTACGCTGCGCAAATATTTTTAAGTATTTTAGATATTATTGATATTAATGCCGTTATGCTGCCCGAACTTTATAAAGAATAAAATAAGGTTATTATTCTATAAAGCTCATTATTTATATTTAGTAAATTATTTTATATATATATATATATATATATATATATATATATATATATATATATATATATATATATATATATATATATATATATATATGCTTTTTAATGTTAAAACTTTTATAATGCTAATTTAACTATGGGTATTTTAGTTATTATAAATGCTATTATAATGCCTGCATGAAATATGTGGCATTATAATTAATCAATTTTATATGCCGTTATAATGTCCAAATGACATTAAATTGATTAAAGATAAAGGAATGGAAAAAGAAATATTATGCTTAAGGATCTTAATAAATGCCGTAATAAATCCCGCATAAAATATTAGTAATAAAATGTAATCGGACCAATTCTATATGTCGGGGTTATGCTAAAGCGAAAATAGGAAATTATGTTAAGGTTTAAATGTTAGAAATGAAAATAGAGTTAAAAGGTATTTTTAGTGAATTATATTAATTTACTATTGTTTGTATTAAATTATATTGCAGAGAATATTTATTTGTAAACGCTTTCCAAGCCAGAAGAATTACTGTGAGTATTTTTACTCACTGAGGATCATACGTGGTTGTTTTCTATAATGTTATGATTTCTGCTTTATTTAATTATATGCATAGGAATGGTATATTGCATACTGTTAATAATTCTGATGCAGGGTTAATAACAAATTGGTTGTTGGGATGATCAATGGACATGCAAACCGCCTGTGCGAAAAACAATAATAAGTACAAATTGGCTGTTGGGATGGTCAATGTGCTAGGCAAGTTATGGGTACTTAATTGATTGTCAAGATGGTCAATGTACTTGGTTGTCGGGATGACCAATGTACTAAGTATACTACTTTGACTACTAGTGCGGAAAAGATAATAAAACATGGTAAGGGAGTCTATGCTCCAATAATTAGCCGCTTAAACGAACAGGGATTCAATGGCCCTGGTACGAGAGGAGTGCAAGAAGAAAATAATTAAGACTGTGCATATAAAACTGTCATTACATCATATCATTGCATCATATATTGTTAAATAAATCAGTAATCATCATATTATTGAAAACAGTGGACTCACTTTAGTGTTTTTGTGTTGTTGTTTTCTTTTCTGTATTATGTGTCAAATCAAGTTATGAAGAAGAAGAATATCAGGACTATCCAGACACATAGGTGGATCCTGACACTAGTATTTGAGGTTAGACCGCCTCACTTTTTGGGAACTTCCATGTTGTAGTTCATTAAATTAGTTTAAAGACAATATTTATGATTTTGCAGTTATGTAGTCATTAAACTTTAGATATTTTGGCTTGTATGACTACTTATGCCCTGTAAGGCATGACTACTACTACTTTGTATAATTTTGCTGACTTACTTATTATATCTATCTTAAGGTATTTCAGTAGAAGCTCTGAAGTGTTACTTAATTCCTAAGTTTGTATTAAATTTATATATATTCCGTTGCCTGTAACTTTGATGAGTTAGTAACGTTACGTGGAAATCGAAAAATTTTCACTTAATCTTTTTGTAAAAGCGGGGCGTTACAGGATTGCAAAGAGTTTGGTCTAAATGTACTTTTATCTCTTTGATTCTGGAGTTTCTTTTGGCTTGTATAAGTTATTTTGGCATCATTACATAGTATTTGTTATAGTTCTTTCCTCTAAGATTATTGGTTGTTTTCTAGTGATGGCTTTATGTTCTTATAGTTATTTTGTTGATATTCAAGGATGCAATTTGGGTACCTTTTATAGAACTTTTAAAGAAGGGTTTTGACTCCATCAGCTAAAATTTTATGTTTTTGCAGAAGGAATGGTTAAAAAAAAAAAAATGGTATTGGAACTAATAGTTTCAAAGTAAGATGGTCCCAATGGTCCTGGCTTTCTTGATTAGGTATATGTGAATGTAGCAACATTTGCTTTTGGATTTATTGATATGGGTTCACCAAATTTTGGTCGGATGCTAATGTGAACCAATTAATACAAAACACAAGAATTGATAGATTGGCTGTTTCGAGTGAGTCAGGAACTCCTAAACACAGTGAACTGTATTTTCTTAACAATAATTAACATGCTTTTTATTCCATAATCCTTCATTTAAATAACAACACAGATAGCAGACTCCCCATAGGAGTATAACTCTATTCTAAATAGAATTATCTCCTAAATGAAACTAGATAACATATTGCTATTTAATTAGAAACCTATAGCAGTGCAAGATAACAATAAATAAAGACTACTACTCATCTTCTCCCATTATAGAGATAAAACTCTTATTTAACTCTACCACTTATAAATAGACCTACTTAGATAAAATAGATAGATATAATCCCGATAGGTTAGGATTATATCATTCCCCCATACTAACATTTCCCTTGTCCTCAAGGTAAAAAACAAGGAAAATGTGCCTTCAATGCTTCTTCATCCTCCCATGTTGAATCTGTTGCTTGTAGGCCTTCCCACTGAAAGAAAGCTCAATTCTTTTATTTCTTTGTCGTGTACCTAGCAAGTGGTGTGGTTTATGAATCATACGGGCCTCTTCATTCATTGTTGGCAGCGGGGGTAGCACAATTTTATCACCTCCTAACTTTCTCTTTAGTAGGCTAATATGAAACACAGGATGAATCCTTGACTCTTGAATCAGGTCCAGTTTGTAGGCCACTGGACTGACCTTCTGAATTATTTTAAAAGGCCCAAAATACCTTGTTGACAGCTTAGCATTCTTACGCATGTACACTGAAATTTGTCGGTAAGGTTGAAGCTTCAAAAATACCCATTCTCCTTCATCAAACTCCTCCTCCTTATGCTTATTATCATACAACTTTTTCATTCTTCCTTGAGCCAACTTAATGTTGTCCTTCAATTCCTTGAGCACCTGGTCTTTTGCCACTAACGCCCTCTCCACTGATTCGACCTTTGCCGTTCCAAGAATGTAAGTAAGCATGGAGGGTGGATCCCTTCCATAAACTGCAGCAAATGGAGTGGTTTTAATGGTTGAGTGCCAGCTTGTGTTATAACTGTACTCTGCCCATGCTAGCCACTTAACCCATTCCTTTGGTTGATCACTTGTAAAACACCTGTAACGACCCACCCCCAATGACACAATATTGTCCGCTTTTGGCTCCCCAAACAGAACTTCCCAAGAGGTCACCCATCCTGAGATTGCTCTCGCAGCAGCACGCTTAACTGCGGAGTTCTGATCGGTTCATGGCCATCACGGCTTTAAAACGCGTTGTGTCATATAGGGTGCATTTATACATATAAGCACATCCTCATTACCAGGCGATGTGGGACGTCACAATCACCCCCCCTTGGGACCCAGCGTCCTCGCTAGCGACCCTCATGGGATCACCCCATTCTTGGCATCCCAGCGACTGCCCGCCGGCAACCCTCTTGGGCTTGTGCACGCTCCCACCATCTCAGGCTGGACAATGGCTCTGATACCATTTGTAACGACCCACCCCCAATGACACAATATTGTCCGCTTTTGGCTCCCTAAACAGAACTTCCCAGGAGGTCACCCATCCTGAGATTGCTCTCGCAGCAGCACGCTTAACTGCGGAGTTCTGATCGGTTCATGGCCATCACGGCTTTAAAACGCGTTGTGTCATATAGGGTGCATTTATACATATAAGCACATCCTCATTACCAGGCGATGTGGGACGTCACAACACCTCAGGCACATCTCAAGTGTGCGATTTACCACTTCCGTTTGGCCATCCATTTTGGGGTGATAGGCCGAACTGAAATTAAAACTCGTGCCTTGCATATTAAAGAGTTCCTTCCAGAATTAGCTTGTAAAAGTTGGGTCTCAATCGCACACAATAGACTTAGGCATGCCATGAAGTTTAAAAATATTGTCAAAAAACACCTGAGCTACACTGACTGCCGTGCATGGATGACTTATGGCCAAAAAGTGATCATATTTTGACAATCTATCCACAATTACAAAAATAATGGATTTACCTCGTGAGCTTGGCAATCCATCAATAAAGTCCATCGAGAGGTCTTCCCAAATCTGGACTGGTATGGGCAATGGCTGTAGCAGTGCCTTAGGCGTGGTAACCTCAACTTTGTGACGTTGGCATACTTCACATTCTCTGATAAAAGTTTTGATTCGGCTCTTCATGCCTTTCCAGTAAAAATTTGCCTTTACACGCTGAAAAGTCTTATGGTACCCTTCATGAAAACCACCGTGGATTTGCTCTAAAATTGCAGAAATAAGGGACGAAGTTTCTGAGAGATAAATTCGGTCCTTGTAGAATACAACTCCCTCTTTGTGCTGCCATGGTCCCAATGCTTCTCCATCTTTGACCCTCTGAATTAGCTCCTGGAGGTCTTTATCATTATCAACCTCTTCTTTAATAACTTCCACCCAATTTGGAGTGGGGCTGGATAATGCGACCAATTCTGCAGATTTTTGTTCTTCTTTGCCCACCGTCTCATCTCTTCTTGACAAAGCATCAGCCACTATGTTCTCTCTTCCCTTCTTGTATTCAATAGAAAAACAAACCCCATGAATTTGTAGAACCATTTATGCTGAGCCGTGGTTGATATTTTCTGAGACCATAAGTACTTCAAACTATGCTGGTCTGACCTTACCACAAAATGTCGCCCAAGAAGATAAGGACGCCACTTCTAG
This sequence comes from Alnus glutinosa, assembly GCF_958979055.1. Lineage (NCBI taxonomy): Eukaryota > Viridiplantae > Streptophyta > Magnoliopsida > Fagales > Betulaceae > Alnus > Alnus glutinosa. The sequence goes on along the minus strand of NC_084898.1, from coordinate 6,971,821 downwards.
ACAGCAAGTACTAATGCCAAAATTTCTTTCTCATACTTTGATAGTAGCAACTGATTGCCTTGCAGTGCTTGGCTAAGAAATGCTATTGGCCTTCCTTGATGCAATACTGCCCCTATGCCTACCCCCGATGCATCACATTCCACAACAAACTCCTTGGAAAAATCCGGTAGTGCTAGGACTGGTGCCTGTATCATTACCTGTTGGAGGTCTGTAAATGCCTTCTCTCCAGCAATAGTCCACGTGAAGTTGTTCTTCTTTAACATCCGAGTAAGTGGTGCCGCAATCTTCCCATAGTCCTGAATAAAACGTCTATAATATCCTGTGAGTCCCAAGAATCCTCTCATAGCTTTGAGAGTTTTCGGTTTAGGCCATTGTTTCATTGCTTCCACCTTTTCTGGGTCAACCCCCACTCCTTCTGCCGAGATAATATGCCCCAGGTATTGGACCTTTTGCTGTCCAAACTCACATTTGCTTTGCTTGATATAGAGCTGCTGTGTATCCACTATATCCAACACTATTTTGACGTGCTTACAATGTTGTGCCCATGTTGTGCTATATATCAATATGTCATCAAAGAAAACTAGCACATATTTAAGGAGAAAAGCACGAAATACCTCATTCATAAGAGCTTGGAATGTGGATAGGGCATTTGTCAATCCAAACGGCATAACAAGAAATTCGTAATGCCCATGATGTGTACGGAATGCAGTTTTTTCAATGTCACTCTCGGCTACTCGTACTTGGTGATATCCGGACCGTAAGTCGAGTTTGATGAAGAATTTAGCTCCGTTTAATTCATCGAGGAGCTCGTCGATGACCGGTATTGGAAATTTATCTTTGACCGTGATTTTGTTTAATTCACGGTAGTCAACACACATTCGCCAAGTGTCATCTTTTTTCTTAACCAAAAGAACCAGGGAATAATATGGGCTGTTGGAGGTATGAATGATACCCCTTTCTAACATCTCTTCCACTTGCTTTTCGATCTCAGTTTTTTGATGAAAATGATAGCGATAGGGGCGTACACTTACCGGTCCTGCTCCTGGTTGCAAAATAATCTTGTGATCTTGGCTTCTTTTGGGTGGCAGCTCGGTGGGTTTCACAAAGATGGCCTCATGTTGTTCTAGCAAGGTTGTCATGTCGGCATCTTGATGTTCTTCTTGCTCTTCTATTTCTTCAATATGGACTCCCCTGTTTGTTGGTTACAGTGAACATACCTGTTTTGTTGCTAGCTTTTTGTGTTGTACTCCATATAACAAGATTTTATTTGCTTTCCACGTAAATTGCATCCTCAGTTTTTCAAAGTCCCACAGAATGGGGCCTAATCCTCGAAGCCACTGGGCTCCTAGCACCATCCCATACCCCTCCAAAGGAAGAACGTAGATATCCACATAAAAATTCCACCACTGTAGCTCTACTGGGACTTGTAGGCATTTACCGGGGCTGCGGATACGATCTCCTGATGCTACTACCACCTCCATTCCTCCTTTTATCTTTTGGTTGCAACTTCAAGAGCTTGGCTAAAGCAAGGCTCACAAAGTTGTGAGTGCCTCCCAAGTCGATCAAGACCAAGGATATTGTGCTTCCAATCTGACCGTACACCTTCATTGTCTCCGGTGCCTCCTTGCCCGTGATTGCATGCAGTGATATTTCTGACTGCTCTCCTTCTGGCGCCTCCGTACCCGTGATGGCATGTAGCGATATTTCTGGTGGCTCTGTAGGGCCCGACTCTTCCTCGCCCATCACCTGTTCTCCATCTTCCTCTTCCTCTAGGTAAGCTTCAATCATGAACCATTTGCATCGGTGTCCAGGGCCATATTTATCGTTGCATTTAAAACATAATCCCTTTGCTTGCCTTTCTTTCAACTCTTCTGGCGTCAACCTTTTGATAGGCATGAAGGGCTGGGTTGTTGATTGCCAACTTCCCATAGTTGCTTTCCTTCCTTCTGATTGGTTGCTTCTTGTGATAGCACTATGTCGTGCTTCATAGAGTCTCGCCAATCCAATTGCAGACGTCAAAGTGGTGGGTTTTCCTGCAATAACATCAGCTCGGAGTACCTCTTTCAAGCCATTTATAAAACAACTCACCTGTTGAGTTTGGGACAGCACCCCAATCTTTGAAAGTAAAGATTCAAATTTTGCTTGGTAGTCTCGTACCGTTCCTTCGTATTGCAACTTCGTCAATTCTCCAAATGGGTCATAAAACTGATTGGGTCCAAAGCGGGTAAGTAAACCTGCTGTGAATTCTGGCCACCCGATTTCTCGTTCTTCCTTGATTAAAATTTGGAACCACATCTGGGCCTCTCCTTCTAAGTGGAATGAAGCCAGGGCTGTCTTTTCGCCCTCCAATGTTCCTTGAAACCGAAAGAATTGTTCAGCTCGGCAGATCCACATCGTGGGGTCTTCATCTCCGTTGAATCATGGGAAATCTAATTTCACCTTTCGTGTGGTGATTGTTGGTTGACGTCCTCCTTGAAAGGAATTTTCTCCTTCGTATTCGTGATCTCTTCCACGTGAATTCTCCCCATGTGATTGTTTGGCAAACATCTTGTAGATTTATGTCATACGATCGTGCATGGTTTGTTGACTCTTACGGAATTCCTCATGACTCTTACGGAATTCCTCATGCTTATCTGCTAAGCTCTTCATTGATTGCTCCATGCTTCCCAGTCGTTGATCCATCTCTTCATGTTGTCTCTCTTTTGTTACAGAACGTGTTGCTGGACGGGTTTGTAAAGAAAAATCTCGAATTGCCCAACACTTGTTCTTTGATTTTCCTATGTTGCCTAATATCTGGTTTCTTTTGAGGGAAACCAGTCCTCTTGGGTAAACAATTCTTGCTATTCAAGAGGAATTCGCCTGGCTCTGATACCAATTGATGTGAACCAATTAATACAAAACACAGGAATTGATAGATTGGCTGTTTCGAGTGAGCCAGGAACTCCTAAACACAATGAACTGTATTTTCTTAACAATAATCAACATGCTTTTTATTCCATAATCCTTCCTTTAAATAACAACACAGATAGCAGACTCCCCATAGGAGTATAACTCTATTCTAAATAGAATTATCTCCTAAATGAAACTAGATAACATATCGCTATTTAATTAGAAACTTATAGCAATACAAGATAATAATAAATAAAGACTACTACTCATCTTCTCCCACTATAGAGATAAGACTCTTATTTAACTCTACCACTTATAAATAGACCTACTTAGATAAAATAGATAGATATAATCCCGATAGGTTAGGATTATATCAGATGTTGTCATTACTGGTATAAATGGTTTTCTTCCCCATTCATGCATGATGCATGCAATAATATGAGATTCTTTCTTTACCACAGTATTATACTTCGTTCTTTTTCCTTTTACCTTTGACCATAAGAATCAATGCAATTGACCTTATGATGTAGTGGCTGTATAATGAGGTTTGGATATTTTGTTTGGAAAGAGAGAAAGGGGGGTTTGAATGACCAAAAATGTGTATATGCTATGGTTGTACAAATGTTCTATAACTCTTTCTGGACAAACTGTTTGGGACAACCTGCGCCCTTGGAAGATGAACAAATTTTTGAAGATCACTCAGACATGAGAATAAGATACCATTCTTAGGCGATTAATTCGCACTAATATTTACTCCAAATTAAAAGATGACAAAACAAATTAAAAGGCACGTGTGAGCCGGGTTTTATTTTTTCTTATTTTAAATCCAAAATAATTGTAACGCCATGATCCATATTCAAACCAGTACTGATCCAGGATATAGCCCTTTCATCAAAGTTTATTTTAACCCCATCACTGGAATCATTCCCAAATAGACAAGATAAAATCAACTTCCGGCCACATGCATTACAGCAGCACAAAAAAAAAAAAAAATAACAAAAATAAAAACAAAAACCATAAAGAAACAAGAAACGTGCCACTTGGACAATTTTGGAGATTCAACTTAGGCACCCAGTGTCAACAATAACATACGGTGAAGCTCACATCCAAAATCATTTAGATAATACCATTTATTGTTTGAATTGTCAAAATTAATTTCATAATTCAATGTTACATTGTTACAAAATAATTAAATCCAAACACATGCATCAAACTATTCCTCAGAGCAGCATCTAAACTCAATTCTTCATGTGCCTGGAAACTCATCAGCTCCAGTTACATCTTCTAAACTCTGCAACGAAGTTGAAATCATATTAGTCATGGTTCTTCTAGGAGAACAACAACAAAAAAATTTTGATGAGTAAAGAACAACAAAATTAAACTGAGGTTTACTAATTCCGAAAGCTTTCAATGGGGAAAAGAAAATGAATTGACCAAAGTAGTAAAACAAATCAGTTATATGTCTTTCCATTAATTTCTTCCTGAGGCTTCAAGAGTTCGCCTTTGATGGGAAAGATCTGCAAAGGCAATTACTAAGTCTCCACTACAAAAAAAATGATCATTAGCGGCGACAAAATATTGCCGCTATTGATCAATAGCGGCGACATGTCGCCGCTAATAAGTTAGCTGCAGATACTCCGCCCCTAATGATCAATCACGGCGACGTAAGATGTTGCCGCAAAAACTTTTTTGGTCTCTGCTAAGTGGTTTTTGAACCAAAGCCGTGTGTCTCCGCTATTGATAGTCCAATAGCGGTGACATACAAGTCGCCGCTATTGAGGTACCAATAGCAGCAACAGCTGGGCTACCACTAAGTGTGAAGTATTAGCGGCGACATAGTAGTCGCCGCTATTGGTCATGTATTAGCGGCGACTTATGTCGCCGCTAATATTATTAAAAATTCAAAAAATTAAGTATTAGCAGCGATCTAAGTCGCCACTAATACTATTAAAAATTTTAAAAGGGAAAAGTACACATAACCCCCTCAAACTACCACTCAATTGTCAATGTACCCCATAAACTACCAATTGTGTTAATGTCCCTCCCTAAACTACCAAAAAATGTTAATGTCCCCCCTAAGACCAACAAAAAGACAAAAATGAACCTAATTTTGTTTGAATAAGACAAAAAATGTCCTCATTAATTCAAAAAATTAAAACTAAAACTATAAAACTTAAAAAAAAAAAAAAAAAAATTTAAAAAAAAAATTAAAAAAATTTAAAAAAAAGGAAAAATTTAAAAAAAAAGGAAAAAAAATTAAAATAAAAGAACAAAATTTTTAATTTGTTTTTTTTTTTTAAAAAAAAAAAAAACAAACAAAAAATAAATGAAATTTATTTTTTAAAAAAAAAAACGAAAAAACGAAAAAAAAAAAAAAGAAAAGAAAAAAAAAAGGAAAAAGAAAAAAAGAAGCTAACTGAAATTTATTTTTTTTTAAAATAAAACAAATGAAAAAAAACCAGTTTTTATTAAATTAAAAAACGAAAAAACAAAAAATAACTGAAATTTATTTATTTTTTTTAAAAAAATAAAACAAATGAAAAAAAAAAACCTGTTTTTATTAAATTTTTTTTTAAAAAAAAAAAAAAAAAAAAAAAAGAACAATTTTTTTTTTAAAAAAAAAAGGAAAAAAAAACTGAAAATTATTATTTAAAAAAAAAATAAAAACAGTTTTAATTTTTATTTTTTTGGAAAAATTTTTGTTATTTTAGATTTTTTTTTAGTTTTTATTTTATTTTAATAATTTTATGAAGGGCATTTCTGTCATTAGGGGGACATTGACATTTTCTTGTAGTTTAAGGGGAGAGATTGACACAATTGGTAGTTTGGGGGGTACATTGACAATGATGTGGTAGTTTGAGGGGGTTATGTGTACTTTTCCCATTTTAAAATATATATATATTTGAAAAATATATTTTTAGGTATCATTATATGTAGTTACCTGTCAAACTTACCATTAAAGTCCTATATTATTCAATATTTCCGCACCATATCATTAAAAATCAATTGTATAATGATTATACAAAAGGTAATCATTGGTATTAAAGTTAGACTACGTACATGCAATATAACAGAACTGACTACATGCAATCCAACCAAAATTTAGAATCAACCAACCTATATATCCAACCATCTACCAACAATACAATAAAAAACCGTGAACAATACAAGAAAAAAAAAAGAAAAAAAGCAATCAAAACAACATTAATTGGAAAATGCCATTGGAGTTTCTAAGTTGTCTTTTGACATTATCAAACACCCATCTATGCAGACATCTTTTCCAAATAGAATTGCTTTCAATTTGGGAGATGACACAGCCACCTGATATGATACTGCTTTCAATGTGACATTCAAAGACAGCTTAGGCTTGGCAGTTCTAACCCCGGCTTCCGCCTGCAGTCAATAGCACCACAATAGCAATCTTGATTTGCACTAAACTGAGCAAATTAACCTGTTAAATTTTGTTAGACTGGACTACGAGAATTCAAAGCTTCATCAAGTTATGCATCATATTACAAGTACAGGGATGCAACTAAAGAGTTATGCAATGGCTCATATTGATAATCTACATTTTCGAATTCTCTCAACAACACTACTTCATACCTCTCAAACCTCCCCTCGATTCCTTGAATAGTTGAATAACTTTTATAATGCAATAGTGGCTACTAACCAAAACGAAAAAACCATTAACAGAATTAGCATCTTATCAGCAAACACGTGTGCTTCCACCATTTTTTTTTCTCTCTTTGGACAGATTGGGCCGACCATGTTTTTTCCTTCAACAGCTAAAATTTGTCCTTGGTATAAGAAACTATTACCAGTAAGAATACCCTTACAAAATTTCAATCATTTAACATATTGGAGTGAACTAGTATACACTTAGTACTAGATTTATAACTTCTAGGATTCAAGTGTGGTGTGGGTTCCAAATGGATGCCAGGGGTGTCCGCGCGGCTACCCCTAGGGGTCGGGGTGGCGTCGGCTACCTCTGGGGGTGGCTTGCAGGCCACCCCACTCCCCACCGGCAGCCACCCCAAAACACAATTTTTTCTATTTTTTTTTAAGAAAAAAAAAATTCCTTTTTTTAGTTTTTAATTTTTTTTTTTTTAATTGAAAAGTGACAAGTGGCAGGGGTAATATGGGGATATTTCGTCAATGAGGTCTTTTTCAAAGGTTTTTGTAATTTGGGGGACCGGAGTCGGAGTGTTAGTAGTTTGTGGGGCTAAACGCAAAACGGGTGGTAATTTGGGGAGCTAAAATGATATTTTCCCAAAATTATATTAAAAAAAATGGATAATTGCACTATTAGTCTTTGGGGTATGCCATAACTACAAATCACTCCCTATGGTTTAAAAAGTTCATGGGAGGTCCTTGTAGTAAACCATAACTACAAATCGATCCCTAGAGTCAAATTCCGTTAAAAATTTTAACAGATTCTGTTAAATGCCACGTCAGCACCACATCAAACCAATAAGATGGCGACACGTGTCCATTTGAATAAAAAAAATGTAAATTTATTAAAAAATAAATAAAAAAAATAAAAAAAAAAAAAAAAAAAAAAAAAAAAAAAAAACTTAGTCAAAAAATTAACCATGTTTTAAAAATTATTAAAAAAAAAAATTAACCATGGACTTTTAAACCATAGAGAATGATTTGTAATTATGGCATATCTTAGGGACCAATGGTACAATTATCCCTTAAAAAAATTAGGAAAAATTCCACTTAATTATCACCACTATTGCAATGTCCTCCCTAAAGTTCAATTCATCTCAATTTAGTGTATTCATATTTTAATTGTTTACAATGTCACCCTCCATTAGGATTTTCCGTTAAATCACAAAAATATTACAAAAACACCCTGTTAAAAAAAATATTGAACTAAATTAAGATAAATTGAACTTTCAGCTGAACATTGCAAAAATGGTGACAATTTAGGGGTTAGGATCAATCGCACATTAAATCTAACATTCATTGTGTATTGATCGATCGGACTAATGCACTATGATCAATCAGATGGTCTATCGATCATATTATTCTATCATGATCGATCAGACTACTACACTAGAATCGATTGGACGTTCTATCGAACCTTCACTGTATCAAGTTTGATCGATTGAACTCTATAATGATTAATCAGACTAGTAAATTATGATTGATCCCATTATTATATAATAATTGATCAGACTAGTAAATTTTGATCGATTAGACGTTCGATCGAACTCTATAATGATTAATCAGAATAATGCAATAGGTTCGATCAAATGTTCGATACATGAGATCATTTTGTTTTGTTTATGATACATTTGACCAAGTCTAGCATTCAATGCACTAAGAGATCAATCATGATGAAAATAATTAATATACATCTAAAAAAAAATGGACAACGGTGGATATATATTAAATAAGCATGGTAAATCGAAAAATTCATTAATATTATCTAAAAAAATCAATTTTTTTGTATAGGGTTTAATTGTTTTTTAAAAAATTTAATAGGTTAATATGATTTTAAGAGGCTAGAATATGATTTTTTTTTTTTCTTTATTATATTTTTTATTGTGTAAGGTCGCTATTAAAGCATTATTTGGGGCGACTTTTAGCTATTGCCGCTATTAATCTAGTATAAGCAGTGACTTTAGATGTCGCCGCTAGTGAATATGATTTATTATTTTGTTTATATTTTTTTATTGTGTATGGTCGTCGCCGCTATTGACACATTATTAGCGGCGACTCTTAGATGTCGCCGCTAATAAGCAACCATCAACTTTATAAGTGATCATTAGCAGCAACTTGGAGTCGCTGCTGATGATATAGTATTAGTGGCGACACAATGTCGCTGCTAATGATCACTTATCAGTGGCGACACTCATAAGTCGCCGCTGATGGTTGATTATTAGTAGCAACTGTTTTTGGTCGCCGCTGATGAATGATCATTAGCGGTGACAAGAGGTCGCCGCTAATGATCTAGTGTATATTTGCGGTAGCTTTTTAGCGGCGACACCAATGTCGCCACTAAAGATCACTAATTAGCGGCGACATTCAGATGTGGCGATATTGGTGTCGCCGCTAAAAAGTTGGCCGCTAATGTGCAAATTTCTTGTAGTGCTCCAAGATGCAGAGTAAAACTTGTAATGGGCACAACAGAAGCCAGTCTTCTTTCCTTATCTCTTATAAAGCTTAAAACTTTTTTAAGAATAATTTCATCTGTACTCGGTTCATCAACACTCCCAATGTGCTTAAATAAGGCTGTCAAAGAAGCTGCATCAACAAGAAGATTTAAGTCCACCAAGAATGAAAACTAAAAATATGCATGCTATAAAAGTAACACCGAACAGGCAGAATGATGCAATTACAACATTAAGAAGCAATGAGCCACATGCATGTTAGCTCAATACAAATCTATCATTCCAGTGTTTAGTGTACATATTTTACTGCAGTCTTTGTTCATTACATAAACAAACTTCTGCCCACAAAATACTCTCCCAAAATTACAAGGATCTTCCCATAAAAGACTTCACATGTGACTTTCCTAATGGGTCGCATTGATGCATGTCTCATATTTCAATCATGTAGAACGAACTTGAGGTAAAATCAAAAAATAAATATACAATATGTAATATGAACTATTTTCTGGTTCAAACAAAACTCAAGTTGAAAATCGAGATAGCCACCATGCCCCAACAATTACATATTAACTTTTAGCATTTCGTTACCAATGACTTTATTGCAAAACACTATATCTTTTTGAACTGCTTGTTTTTGTATGAACAAGGTCGTTCTCATTATTCCAACACCCACGACATTTAATTTTACAATGAACAGAATTTCATATGTTATCTATTTATCTAATGATTCCCAATAGCAATTGTTCCTAATATGTGTCTATATGCAGCTCCAGCAAAAAGTTAAATGCTTCGGATCTGCTATTGCCTGTAAAGCATACACATGTGAATTTCTATTTTTAGCTCTTTGATTCCAGTATATGTCCCAAAACTTTAAATTCCAAAGCTCCATATTCGGGCATCAATAAGATCCATTTCTTCTATGCGGATCGAACTAACGATCCAACCAGCGGATGCATGTTTATCTTTGAACACAAACGAAGAAACCCAGATAAAAATAACTCAATGTTTATTCCCCATAAATTGCAAAACCAATTTTACAAACCAAATATTAACACAACGTACAAACGATTGTGACTGATATCAAGAAACGAAAACGCAAAGCTTGGAGTGGTGAATAATACAAGAGAAACTGCGAAAGTCGAACCTTGAGATAGGTGGTGCCATCGTCTTTAACGACCCAACTGGCCTCGGCAGAGTGCCTTCGAGACCTCGTTGTTTTATTTTTGTTAAGCTCCATGCTTCTGCTTCTTTGTACCCAACTTCATAATCCTCTCTAATGGTTGTGATTCAAAGAACAAAACCAACGAAAAATAAAAAATAAAAATTCAGTAACAAACAAGTCGCAGAGAGAAAGAGAGAGGCGGATATTCATACTCAGAGAAATGTTAAACATCCAAACACTTTTTTAAGAACTTAGTTTTAACATGATGCATTACAATTCTATAGGATCTATTATTTTGAAAAATGTCCATCAATTTCATAAGATCGTAACAAATTGAGTTGGAATCAAATTTTTTTTTTTTTAAAAAAAAATATATTAAAATGTCAAGCATTTTTCTTCTTTTAGTCTACAGTTGTCTTTGTCTCTCAGTTGACTTTACACATAGGGAAATGCTTGGGTATACCCTGCGATCCCACCGTGCTTACGTGGACCAAAAAAATAATGATAAAAAAATTCACCACTTTCTCTCTCTCTCTCTCTCTCTGCTATCTTTCAAAAAAAAACAAAAAACTAAATTCATTTGAGAATCTTCAGAAAAACCGGTCCTCCCCCTTTCTCACTCACCGGAAAAAGCCCTATTTTTGCCAGAGAAGTCTCCATTTTTTCGTCGGAAAAAATCTCCATTTTTCAGCTAGACTCCCTCTCACTTTTCGCCGGAAAAAGGTCACTATTTTCGCTGGGTTCTCTCTCTCACTTTCCGCCGGAAAAAGCCTCTATTTTCGTCGGAAAAAGTCTCCATTCTCGCCAAAAAAAGTCTTTATTTTCCAGCTGGACTCCCTCTCGCGGGACTCCCTCTCACTTTTCGCCGGAAAAAGGTCACCATTTTCGCTGGGCTCTCTCTCTCACTTTCCGCCGGAAAAAGCCTCTATTTTCGTCGGAAAAAGGTCTCCATTTTTGCTGGGCTCTTTGTCTCACTTTCCGCTGGAAAAGGTCTCAATTTTCGCCGGAAAACCTATCCTTCGCCGGAACAGCTCATCTCTCACCGGAAAAGCTCACCCTTTTCGCCGGGAATCTCTCCCTTTTCGCCGGAAAAGCTCTCCCTCTCTCTCGCCGGATCTATCTCGCCTCGCCGGAAAATCTCCTCTCGCCGGTCAGATGTTTTGTTAATTAAGTTTTACACCATTCATTTTGTTGTAGATAGAAAATATAGCGGATGAAGTATGAGGTCTTTGTTGGTGTGCATGATTTTAGTCTTAGTTATTGTTGAAATTGAGACGCTACTGGTTAGCCCAAAAACAAGTAATAGATAACATATTAACAAAAATTGAGAGGGAATGCCAAGTCTTGAAATTTATTTTCTAGCCCACTCTTGTCGATTTGGACCAATAATGTAAGAGATAGTGGAGAGAGTGTAGTGGGACCCATTTTTTTTAACAATATTATTGGTCCAAGTAGACAAAGGTGGGATAGGAGTGGGATGAGAATGTACAACTAAGCATTTCTCATTTTTTTATCATTATTTTTTGAGAAATGCTATTTTGTACACCAGCATCCCACTGCTATCCCACTCAACCTACGTGGATTTTAATTTTAATTTTTAATTTTTTAGTTTCTTCCTTTAGAATCCCAAACGTGCCTCTCCCTCTACGAGACCCCCCTCTCTCTCTTCTCTCTCTTCTCAGTTCTCTCTCTCTCTTTGTTTTCTTCACCGGCAAATCTCTCTCTCCGGCGGTTTCTTCCTTTAGAATCCCAAACGTGCCTCTCCCTCTACGAGACCCCCCTCTCTCTCTTCTCTCTCTTCTCAGTTCTCTCTCTCTTTGTTTTCTTCACCGGCAAATCTCTCTCTCCGGCGGCCGGCAGTCCTTCTTTCGACGGAATCGCTGCCGGATTTCGCCGGAAAATCTCTCTCTCTCTCTCTCTCTCTCTCTCTCTCTCTCTCCGGAATCCATCTCTCGCCAAAAAATCTCTCTGGACGGAATCTCTCTGCCAGATCTGCCCGGAACTTGACGGACACACTCTCTCTCACTGGATCTTGACGGAAACGCTCTCTCTCGACGGATATTGCCGAAGCTCGCCGAAAATCTCTCTCTGGACGGAATCTCTCTATGCCAGATCTCGCCGGAAACAGTTTCTCTCGCCGGATCTATCTCGCCGGAGGTACTTTTAAGTGTTTTGTTCTTTAATTTCTGTATTAAAAAAAAAATGCAAAGCATAAAATCTCTCTCAGATTTCATTTCTCTGTCAGTTAGATCGATGCTTGCGTTTGTTTGCATATTTTTATTTCAATGATTCGGGAGAAGTGAACAAAAAAAGATTTGTGGGTTGATTTTTTTACATATTTTTTTGGGTGTTGATCGTAGCCGATAAGGGGAAAGAAACTGATTTCTAAGTTGTTTTATTTGGAAATTTTCGGGGAAGTTCAAATGGGTGTAATTTTGTTTGATTTTTGGGTAGATGATCAATTATGGTGTTTGTTGAATAATCTTCGTTGATGTCTAATCGGTATGTGATTATGTTGGGATTAATTTGTTTGTTGAATATTCTTCGTTAGTGGTTGCTATTTGTTTTGGTTTATGCAGAAGTTTTTTTATGCAGTATCTTTTTTGGTGGATTCTGGTAATAGCTGATTGAGGTGTTTTTTGCTTTTGGCTTGTTAGTATGTTGCTGTAATTGATGTGTGTTAATATGTTGGGAGAGTTTATAGATGATAGTATATTGCTGCAACAATATTCCTCTGAACAAACTAGAAAGTATGGAACTTTTTATTGCTGCATTTCAATACTTTGACAAGGTTGAATACAGTTATAGGGGGTGTAATTTTTTACCTCTGCCAAGTATGTATAATTTGTTGTGTGTATTTTTGTTGTTGTTGCAGCTACAAATAGTGAAATGATGGTGATAGAAGAGAATAGCAAGCATGGGAATGGAAGTTGCTCAAGGTGGAGTACAATTGGCGATTGAAAAAGAAAAACAACCGGATGAAAAAAAACTATCAGATTTAAGAGAGTTAAATCTTAAGAGATTTAAGAGAGTTAAATCTGTAGAATTTTGAAGCAGTGGTGGCTGCCCGCAAAGCACATGATAGTACGCCTCAAGATGTCGAGATTTTAGATTTTACTTCTTAAAAGTGAAAGTGTTCCAAATGAGACTAATTATTTTTACACCACTTTGATTCAAGTCTACACTAAGACACATTGGATGTAAAACTCATGCATGTATAACCAATATATATAGAACCTACACCCTTGTGTTTTGGTATAGAGTTAAATGTAGACCAATGGGATGTAAAAAATTCATTACCCGTACCAACTCCATATTCTGATCAAATACCCCAAAATCATCAATGGGAAGCAAGAATAAAAGCAAAAGGCACACCATAATTCATTGACAGCTACATCTAAATACAAAGACAGAAATTTTTTATTTATCATCCCCCAATAGGGTGAAAAGCATAATACATCACAAAGGGCAGATAACAATTTTAATTACATCATAAGGAGGAGGTTGCATAGCACAGTTTGCAAACAAAGGAAGCCTGAAAAACTAGGGCTTGGTGAAAAAAAAACAACCCTCCGTGAGGAAGAGGTTGTCATGGCAGAATTTGTATATAAACCTACTGCCACGGCCAAAGCCCCAGAAACCACAAGGCACCAAAAATTTCAAACTGCCACAGCCAACCATCACAATAAATTGGATCCAGGAACATAACCTGCCCTTTGAGGAAAACAGAGAGACCCAACCATCACGTGCAGAACACAAGTTCAAAAACGTGAAAGACTCGGTAAAAGACAATGGACAGACTCACAACTGGGAAGGGGAGAGAGAATAGCCCTAGCACATACATGCAAGATGGCTAGGCTAAAAACACCAGGTGCTGACACCCAGCAATACAAAAACCATGACCACTCGTAAGAAACCATAGATTCAGGACTCGGTAACTATGTTCTCAGGGAAATACAGAATACATAGCACATTAGAAACAAAAAAAAAAAAAATATTCCTTGATATTACCCTGTACAACCATGAGTAGCATTACATTTTTCATTTCTACAATAACCTAAACAATCACAAAATTACATAACCATGATAGAAGTACAAATATAATAAATTTAAAACTATTTAAAGGTCATGATCATGGAATTGATGACATTGATCAAAAAATGAATATTTGTTAGCTCAACACCAGCTTGTGTGAGCAAGGTACTTTGATGGTTGAGAATGTTATAGACTTGAAATAAGATGGGTTGCACATGCACTGCAATTGCTAGGTCTGTTGGAATTATTGCTTTGGCCACGACAGTCATCCAAGAAAGTTTTTGGGATGGGTTGTTATTGATATCACAAGCTAAATGCCACAGAAGGTTGAGCAGTACTCCTTGGCTTAGAGGGAGAGGAACTACATACAATATCCATCCTATATCAACCTGAAAAGAAAGCTTTCGTTGCATTAGTCACATGCGTATCTTAAATGAACACTTCAAATGTCAAAAAAAGAGTTGCTATTATTCTTTCTCAAAAACAATAAAAAAAAAAACAAAAACAAAAACAAAAACAAAATTCACCTGTGAACATAACCAAGACACAATGGACAAATCACATCTTGAAAGGGCTATGTGGAAAGCCCGTTCAAAATTGTGCTCACATACCAATCTTGATAATTCCATTGTTGGATCAACGGACACCCCAACCTAATACACAAATGAGACAACCCAATGTTTGAAAAGATTTTAAAAATGACATCAAGTAAATCGTCATATTTGTCCACATATTTATGAAAATACCTGAGTACGAACTAAATGATTGTGTTGATCATCAATTACTGAAGGCAGTGGAGTTTGACTTTTATTCGCTTGATGTTGCTTTGCCTTTGAAGTCTACAATTAAAAAATGGTTAGGTTCATGTGTTTCAAACAAAACGCAAGATAATTATGGGGAAAAAAATGAATGAACCTGTTTTTTGCTTCTACTTGTTTTGGCATTGTTGTCGCTTGATGGCTCATTTGTTACTTGTAACTTCTTCTTCGTCACTTGTTCAACTATTGGCATCATTCTTCTAATCGGTGGTCTCCCTTTACGTTTAACTTTAACCGGACTAAGCAAATTAGTACTTTGCAATGTCGAAGCTTCATCACAACTTTGAACAACCTCATTACAACTAGAAGATGCGACTGAAATACGACTTAATTTACGGCATTCCTCTTTTAAAACATCAACTCCTTTCATCACCGTAGTGTAAATGTGCTTGCTTTTTCCGAGCGATGCTAATTCATTTAAATTCTTGGACAAGCTGTCATATCTTTCGTCATCAGAATTACCACCAAAATTGTCATAACTACTCTTCAACAATGTGTATAGACGCTTTAGATCCTTCCTCCATCTCGTAAGAAAGAATCTTGGTGACAACGTCAAAACCTTTTTTGACAATAGCACAGAAATAGCATGCCTACACAAGATACCTCTTGTTTCAAACAATGCACAAGTACACTTCACTTCTACCTCTTCTTCATCTTCTTCATTGTAATACACACAATGTGATACGTCTTTCATGTTTCTATTAATGACAAAACTTTCAATCACCTAATAGGTAGAAATTGCACCTTCATTTGTAAGACAAGAGTTATTACAACCCACAACTTTCATCCCTGAACTTCTTTGAACTTTGCATTGGTGTATACATCTTGAAATTTCTCCTCTAAAGGATAGGGGGTTAAACATGGAATCATGCGGTTCCAAGAATCGAAATCAGCTTTTTTCTCTTTCTCAACCATTTTCCTCAAAGCATTATCAAATTGATCAACAAATTCCTTTAGTGTGGTCTGTGAGTGCACATAACCATCAAAAAACGCATTCATACTTTCACTACGCTGTGTAGTATTCATTCCAGCCCAAAATGTATCTTTCATATATGTGGGCACCCAAAAAGTCCGCTCATTATATAACCCATTCAGCCATGCATTGTCCTGAAGTTCATAAGTCTCAAGTAGATTTTTCCAATTTTCTTCGAATTCATCACAACTTTGAGAATCATACAAACAAACATTAAGGGCACTCTTGATGCCATTGAATTGAGCATGTGCTGCAAACTTTTCTGGCAGTTTTCTCATAATGTGCCACAAACAATATCTATGTCGAGTTTTCTCTGCGAAAACTATAGCAATTGCATTTTTCATTGCCCTATCTTGATCTGTTATAATTGCACTTGGAGCTTTGCCATTCATGCACTCTAACCAAGTGCTAAACAACCAAACAAATGTTTCAGTATTCTCATTTGATATTAGTCCTGCCCCCAATAGTATTGACTGACCATGATGATTCACACCTACAAACGGAGCAAATGGCATGTCATATCTATTGGTCAAGTATGTCGTATCAAACGTAATGACATCCCCAAAGAATTCATACGCTGCCCTACTTCGTGCGTCAGCCCAAAACACATTACGCAACCTACAATCATCATCGACATCCATCACATAATAGAACCCATCATTCTGCTTTTGCATTCTACTGAAATAATCACGAAGTGCCTGAGCACCTCCTTTGCCAAGACGAAGCTCTCTTGCCTTTTCAATATAATTCCTACAATCTTTTTCTCCAAAAGTAAGCTGCTCATACCCCCCTTTTTCAACTACTAAAGAATTAAAATTCTTATTCGTACGTATTCCGGCTCTATCATTTAACTCAAGCCTTCTTTTCACCGCAGCATCTATATTCTTATAACATCTAAAAAACCTTGTTTTTTCTGGGCTTAAACAATGATTATGCTCCACCACAACATTACTCAAAAACCACTTTCCATCAGCACTCAATGTCGCACAAATCCTGGCTTTACACTGCTTTCTAATTATTTTTGGAACTGCCTTTGTACAATCATCTTTGCCTTTATTTGGTTTGCCTTGGCGAATACATGCAAGGGTTATGTACCTACGACTTCCATCTTTCCCCTTTTTTCCAGTTCTTTTTACCACACCAAAACCAACTTGCTGACCATACTTCCTATAATATTCTTCCACTTCTTCCAACGAATCAAACATCATTAATTCTTTAGGTTCTTCAACTTTATCATTCAAATCTATCATCTTGTATTGTGGCTCATTATCCTCCTTATCATCCAACTCTAAATCACATATAAAACAAGATAAAAAATAAAATAAAAATCAAATCAATAATACAAAGTTCAGATAATTAATACAAAAGTTAAAAGTCTAACCAAATTCAGGTCCATCTTCGTCGATTGAATCGTTGTCATTTGGAATATGTGTACACAGATATTCAACTTCGTCCTCATTCTCCAAGCGTGAGCTTGAAAACTCCATTTAAGAGAACAGAATGTGGCCTTGAATTACCAATGCAATAATAATAAGATAATATAATATGCCTGGGTATGTCTATTAAAATGAAATAATGTTTTTTCTAGGAAGAACATTGCAATGAAATATGGTGTAGAATGTTATAATTTTATCTAATTTTAGCATTAAACAAAATTACAAAAACATTTAGATTTAAGAGAAAATGCAGTGTCACAAAATTACTAGAGCATTTTCTCTCTACCTTGAACTGAATTTCAAAACTGAATTTCAAAAAAAAAAAAAAAAAAAAACTAACAGTTCTGCGCTTCAAGGAGCAGGAAAAGTCCAAGGTCCTGCGCTTGAAGTGCAAGAGTTTTCCTGCACTGAGCTTCACTGAGCTTCAAGCTCAAAACAGAGCAACGAAAAAAAAAACCCAGAAAAAAACAAAAACAAAAACAAAAAAAAAAAACAAACAAAGCAAAACAAAACAAAACTTTAGAAAAATCTAACCTTTGTTCCGTTGGATTTAGTTCCGTCTCAGTCGCCGGTGAAGAACGTCGGACAGCTGGCTGGAGAGAGAGATAGAGAGAAAGATGAAGATGCAGAACTTTAAAAAAAGCTTAACTGTATCATCAAGTGAACGGATCATCTCTTCCTATGAAAAAAAAAAAAAAAAAAAAAAAAAAAAAAAAAACTAACAGTTCTGCGCTTCAAGGAGCAGGAAAACAGAAAAAAAAAAAAAAAAAAAAAAAAAAAAAAAAAAACTAACAGTTCTGCGCTTCAAGGAGCAGGAAAACAGAAAAAAAAAAGTTTTGTTTTCCTGCACTGAGCTGCACTGAGCTTCAAGCTCAAAACAGAGCAACGAAAAAAAAACCCAGAAAAAAACAAAAACAAAAAAAAAAACAAACAAAGCAAAACAAAACTTTAGAAAAATCTAACCTTTGTTCCGTTGGTCTAGTTCCGTCTCAGTCGCCGGTGGAGATGACGCCGGTGAAGAACGTCGGACAGCTGGCTGGAGAGAGAGATAGAGAGAAAGATGAAGATGCAGAACTTAAAAAAAAAACCAGAAAAAAAAAAAAAAAAACTAAACCAAACTTTAGAAAAATCTAACCTTCGTTCGGTCGGATCTAGTTCCGTCTCAGTCGCCGGTGAAGAACGTCGGACGGCCGGCTGGAGAGAGAGAAAGAGAAAGAGAAAGATGAAGATGCGTTGGGAGGGGAAATCGTCGGACGGCCGGCTGGAGAGAGAAAGAAAAAGATGAAGATGCGTTGGGAGGGGAAATTAAATTTCCCCTCCAAACTCGTTTTTCATTCAAAAGACAGAAAAAAATAAAAAATAAATAAAAATGAAAAGCCACGTAGGACTGGTGGGATGCGGGTGGGATAGCAGTGTACAAGGTAGCATATCTCTTATTTTTTTGGTCCACTTAAGCACGGTGGGATCACAGTGGGATCGCAGGGTATACCCAAGCATTTCCCTTACACATACTTGTAGGGCTGCCTGTCATGTCGGAGGAGATGCCGTATGGATTAGGCTTCTGATAGCCAAATCAGTTGCTGGCACAACTAGTTCAACTTAATGCACTATTATTAAAAAGAAAAAAAAAAAAAAAAAGAAAAAAAAAAAAAAGTCAATGATTCCTTAAACTGTTGAGATTAGACTTGGAGGGAGGAGATCCCAAGCCCCGAAGCCAATAATGATGAATGGAAAATATTTTGTTTTATGATATTTACCAAAATACCCCCTTAGAGAAAAAAGAATGGTTAAACATTGGTAATTTCATGCAATTGCGTGGCTATATATATATAGATACTGCGCGCGGATTATGAAGTGCTCTATCTCTATCTCAACCTGTTTGCATCAAATCTTCGTTTCCTTAAATTTCTTCTTCACTCTCTGGAGATCAGCTTTTCTCAACTCCCAAACACATCCATTTGATTCCTGATCTGTCCTCGATCGGCGTTGATAAGAAATTACACCGGAGTCCCAAAGTAAATGTAGTAGGCTGCAGGGCACCGACAGTATCGTTCGTCCGTCGACGTCGGAGTTTTCTCGGACGAAGATCCAGGTGACACGTCTCTATCTTTCTCTTGGACGTGTTTGGATGCCGAGAAATCTCCTGGGAACATGGACATGCAATATACAAGGAGATATATAGTATAGTCCATGCGTCCAAGTTAATTACGGTTCTTTTCCCGTCGTTTCTCGGCAACCAAACGGGTCGTACTATTTTTTTTCTTTTCCTCTTTCCCAATGAAATTGAAGTGGGATACCAAAATTTCTGTGCTTTCTTGTTTTTCTTTCTTTTTTTCTCATTTGGGTATGTCTGGGAAAATTGAAAATCTCACGTCGTTTATGCATTGACACGACGTCGCAGAGCTCCGGTAGGAGTTGTAAATTTCATGGGAGGTACAGGGGCATTGTCGTTCCTGGAAAACCAACCTTGTAATTTCAACGATGGTTGCGCTGGTTACATGTAAAAGTCTAAAAGTCACGTCCAATCAGGTTGAAGTATTTAATTTATCTATTTCAAAAATAAAATAATATTAATATTATTTAATTTTTCTTGGTCAAGTGTTTGACTGTTGTGATAAAAAAAAAAAAAAAAGAATAAAAAAGAAGATCTAGAATAGGTTTGGTAGATCCTTGTTTGGTTGCTAAGAAAGTCAAGTAGAAATATCTAGGGAATATTTGGAATTTTTTTTTTTTTTTTTTTTAGAAATCATGTTTGGGTCCTCTTAGTTTCTTTTCCACCCAATTAATATATATATATATTAAATAGACATGGAAAAGACTAATATATACGTTCCTAAACAATCCAAGAATTAGAAATTTTTGGTCGGTCTAAAGTTGAGGTGGCAACAAGCCAACAAAAAATCATGCCGTGACAGGTGCCCACGTGCCACCGAACAATGTGCGGCATGATCCTACCTCGTCTCTGTATTTTAATCCTAATTAAAGTTGGATTCTGTTTGAATTTATTCTTAAATACACAGGAGATCGAGTTGTTATTGCCCCACGACGACTTGTTTTATAAAAAAAAAAACTATAAAGTATTTCTTGATGCAGGAGATAATCTGAGAATTGGGTTTGATTAATTGCTGCAGAAAAAAAAAAAAAAAATGGCTGGCGCCAATGCCACAGTTACAAGTTCGTGTCCAGCAGCCATGAAGGCAACATCTAACGGGGTGTTCCAGGGAGATAATCCTCTTGATTTTGCACTCCCTCTTGCCATCTTGCAGATATGTATTGTGGTTATACTCACGCGTGTGCTGGCTTTTCTTTTAAGGCCATTGAGACAGCCTCGCGTCATTGCTGAGATTGTTGTAAGTTAATTATTCTTTTTTCTTGTTTGTTTATATTATAATATAATGAGTTGCTGTTTGTTCAGTTTGCATCTGTGCTGTCTTTCTATTTGATAATAATAAATACGGATTCATAACCAGCTAGGCATTTCATGCACGTACGTTTCTACTTTCCTTGAGTTTAATATATTGTTTTGTTTTGATTTCCACCTTTGCATCTTGAATCTGCCTCTGTAATTGAATTTTTTAAACTGTAGTCTCTTTCACTGTCTTTTTGTTTAATAGATTACTACAATGGAGGTTTTGGAAATCTTCTCATCTTTGGCTCACCAGGGATTGTCAATGTGTATTGATAAGAGGTTTTCATGCATATTACCAAATGATATGTTGCATAAGAAACAGTCTTGGATTTGATTCCAATTGAAACTAAAAAAAATGAGTAGAACTAATCCAAAAGCTGTTGCAGTACTACTGCCTCTAAACTTAATTAGATGATTAGATGGCGTATATATATATATATATATGAGTTCTAATTTGCAAAGAGGACTTCATGAGAACTAGTGGGAGTGTTGACTTTTGAGTCATAGTTAAGGTAGATAAGGCCTTAGTTATCTTCATTTTCAGAACTTCCAACTAATCTTCATTTGTTATTAGTGAAAAACTGGAGTTGGGATGTTGTTCTAGCAAATTCACACCACTATGGTGTTTGACTTCTGTTGCTTTTTTGGCAGGGTGGAATATTACTTGGCCCGTCCGCGCTTGGTCGAAACAAACACTATCTAAATGCAATCTTTCCATCCAGAAGCCTCACAGTGTTAGATACTTTAGCCAATCTGGGTCTCCTCTTCTTTTTATTCCTTGTAGGCCTAGAGTTAGACCTAAAGTCCCTCCGCCGGACTGGAAAGAAAGCTTTAAGCATAGCCATTGCAGGAGTTAGCCTTCCCTTTGCATTAGGAATTGGAACCTCATTTGTCCTCCGAGGAACTATTTCCAAAGGAGTAAATGAAGCCCCATTTCTTGTATTCATGGGGGTGGCCCTTTCTATTACTGCATTTCCTGTCTTGGCCCGTATTTTGGCTGAACTCAAGCTATTGACCACTGATGTTGGCCGAATGGCCATGTCTGCTGCAGCAGTCAATGATGTGGCTGCATGGATTCTGCTTGCTCTTGCCATTGCCCTCTCTGGCACCGGCCACTCTCCCCTGGTTTCGTTATGGGTTTTCTTGTGTGGGAGTGGTTTTGTTCTTTGTTGTTTGTTCATTGTCCCGCCTATCTTTAATTGGATGGCGCAGCATTGCCCTGAGGGCGAGCCTGTGAAAGAGTTGTATGTATGTGCTACTTTAGCTGGAGTTTTGGCAGCCGGGTTTGTCACTGATGCCATTGGAATTCATGCCCTCTTTGGTGCATTTGTGGTTGGAGTAATGGTCCCAAAGGAAGGGCCATTCGCAGGTGCTCTTGTGGAAAAAGTTGAGGATCTTGTAACTGGTCTTCTCCTTCCTTTGTACTTTGTCTCAAGCGGATTGAAAACCAATGTGGCAACGATTGGGGGGCTACAATCGTGGGGTCTCCTTGTATTAGTCATTTGTACAGCCTGTTTTGGGAAGATTCTTGGTACTGTTGCAGTCTCCCTCTTCTTGAGAGTACCTATTCCGGAGGCTCTGGCTCTGGGGTTCCTAATGAATACCAAAGGTTTGGTGGAACTCATTGTCCTCAACATTGGCAAAGACAGAAAGGTAAAATCATTTTTTGGCCACCTAACAGAAGGAAAAAATAATAATCAATGCTTTGCCTTTACTGATGAGAATTGCAAAGCCTTATCAATGATCCTAATCATTTAGGCTGATTTGTGTTACAGGTATTGAATGAGGAAACATTTGCCATCATGGTTATTATGGCTATCTTCACAACCTTCATTACAACACCTCTAGTTATGGCAGTATATAAGCCAGCTAAAAGAATGAGTAAAGCCATTTACAAGCACAGAACAATCGAGAGAAATGATCCAAACACACAACTTCGGATTTTGGCCTGTTTCCATAGCACAAGAAACATACCCTCGATTATTAATCTCATTGAGGCTTCACGTGGGACAGAGAAGAAGGGAGGACTCTGTGTCTATGCATTGCACCTCATGGAGCTAACCGAGAGGTCGTCTGCGATATTGATGGTTCACAAGGCGAGAAAGAATGGCTTACCCTTTTGGAATAAGAGCCGTCAATCAGATTCCAATCAAGTTGTTGTTGCTTTTGAGGCCTTCCAGCAGCTAAGCCGAGTGTCCATTCGCCCAATGACAGCAATTTCTCCAATGAATAATATATATGAGGATATATGCGCGAGTGCTGAGAGGGAAAGGGCAGAGATCATAATTCTCCCTTTCCAGAAGCACCAGAGGTTCGATGGAGCACTGGAGACAACTCGAACCGAATTCCGTTCGGTCAACAGGAAGGTTCTCGAGCATGCATCATGCTCTGTCGGGATCTTCGTGGACCGTGGACTTGGTGGAAGCACCCAGGTTTCTGCAAGCAATGTTTGCCTAACCTTAACTGTTCTATTCTTTGGCGGCTGTGATGATCGTGAAGCCGTTGCTTACGGGGCTCGAATGGCGGAGCATCCTGGTAATAGTTTGACAGTCATTCACTTCTTAGCAAGTCCTGAGATTGCAGGGGGAATTGTTGAAGTTGATGTTGGTGATGGTGATGGTGATGGCTCCAAAACTTCATCAGGAACAGGAGATGAAAAGTTTCTTGCTGAATTCAAGCAGAAGATTTTGAATAACAACTCAATCAAATTTGAAGAGAGGTTTGTAAGGAATGCTGCAGAAACTATCGATACGGTTAGGGAGGTCGGTCGATGCAGTCTGTTTTTGGTTGGTCGGGGGCCTGAGGGCCAAGTAGCTGCATCTTTGAATGTTAAGAGTGACTGCTCTGAACTGGGGCCAGTAGGCAGCTTGTTGACTTCCCCGGATTTCTCAACTTCGTCTGTGCTGGTGGTGCAACAGTATCATAGCTAGAGAGTTTTTACTCCGTTGTCTTCAAGGAGGGTGTTGCCTCAGGAAGATTTAGAATCCAAGTGATTGGCTCTCTTTTGCCAGATCATGAGTTGCCTGTATAGCAAACAATCAATGATGAAAATTTTATTTGGGTTTCTTTGTATACTTGTATGATGATTGTTGTTGACCAAAAGGTTATCAGACATTAAATTGGCACAGATTATACTTTTGCAGGTCTTCTAGATATCTCACTTTCTTTTTGTCTTTTGGCCTTTAACAAGTCACCTCATGAGGTTCCAAAGAAATGGGCAAATTAAATGGCTAATTCAAGAATTCTCTTCATAATTTTCCCTAATAATTGCATATGATTGTATTATCTCTATTATGAAGAAATAGTATGTAATAATTGCATGATTGTCATCTTTTTTCTAGGTGATTCTCCCATAATTATGTAATAAGTTCATTTCTAAAATAAGCTACAATCTCCTCTATAAAAGGATGTAGGTATGGCTAATAATGAATGGAACCATCAATTGCTTTATGCAACATTTGGAGGTTGATCTCTTGAAGTGATCAATTGGAGGTCCGATCCTCTTGAAGCGGTCTATTTATCCTTTTTATTTTCTGTGTTTTTAACCGATAAAAACCCTTGGGTTCCTATCACAGCAGTTCGATTTTCCTACCCTTTTCTTATTTACTCAATTTTCATTAAACCAAAAAAAAAAAAAAAAAAAAAAAAAAAAAACCTCCTCATCCGAGGTCGGTGTGTGTTTGAATGGGGATGTGTAAGTCGTGTAGTGGTAGCTGATCGTAGTCAGTGGTGGCTGATCAGTTGGTTCAATTGTATTCAGTTGGACTATTTATTTTGTATTGCATCTTGTTAGGGGTTGGGTTTGTAATAATTACCAGTTTGGTAGCAACCAAGTGAGTAGAAATCTTGTATAAATACAGGATAATTTCAACAAGGGTATTGAACTATCGGCCGTTTTGAAAAAAGGGTATTGAATTTCCAACTGTCTCAAACTATGGTATCCAAATTTCCAAACATCTCAATAAAGGATAATCCATTAGTTAAATCTTGCTAAAATTCTCAAAATATTCATGTGTTTTTTTAAAAAAAATTATAAAAATTTTCAAAGATTCAAACATGAGTATTTTTGTAAATTCCATTAAATTCTGACCAACACCTAAATCCTAACAATTTTTTCTTTTTTTTTTTTTGCTAAAAAAAAGGAAGGGTAATTTAGAAATTTTGACAAGATTTAACAATAAATCCTAACAGATTACCCTTTATTGAGACATTTGAAAACTTAGATACCCTAGTTTGGGACGTTTGGAAGTTCAATACCCTTTTGTGAAGTTATCCCTATCAATATTGAAGAAAATGAATAAGAAGGCAAGCTGAAAGTACCATATTGAATTTCAACCTTCTTCTCCTTATTCTCTTGGAGGGTGACTACCTCAAAACTGTCAATTTTATTATATCAAATCATTCATTCATCCATTCCATTTTCCTAATTCATTCATCTTAGTTAATCCCATTCAACAATTTCACAATTTTCAAATCCATGTCCTTACTATTAACATATCTCTTAGAGGCGTCACACACCTAGCAACCAATTCTGCACTTCCCATATCAGTAGCCGCACTTCCAATATTAGCAGCCGCATATTGTGCTGCATAATATGCACAAGATTCTGCAGATCACATTGGACCACATATGGCAACAACTCCCGCATATAGAGCTGCAGAATATGTCCAACATTCCGACCAACACATGACAACTAGCCTAGCAATCCAAGATAGAAAGAAATCAACCACATCAGGCAAGACGCATGCAGCATTATTCAATTATGGTATGAAACGTAGTCTCCAAGTCAAATATGATCTCCATGGCAAGATCAATCACCAAGACTAGCGTGCCACTCAAGATCAAATCTGTTGTAGAAGGGAAGGATCACATCATGGAATGGAAAGTCCAAGAACTAATCTTGCAAGAGAAAATCAATGCATCAATTGTAATTGATATTTTTTCATTGTAATTGGTATTGCCCTAAGTTTTCCTTTGTTGTATTTCCAAACCCACGAAGGCTATGTATATAAAGTCACCTATCTCTTCATTGTAACTTAAGCTATTTGAATATATCAATCCAGAATTTTTCATGGTATCAGAGCTCTTCTAGGCGCACGCCAAATTCAATTCGATCCTATCCTCAAACCCTACTCCTACTGCACCTACCTTCACCCCACCTAACACCAATCAAAATGCTTCTCTTAAGATTGATAACAACAATTATCTCATGTGATTGACTCAAGTCCTTCCTATACTGCGTCACCACGACCTGTTGGGTATTATTGATGGCTCAGAACCGTGCCCTCAGAAATTCATAGTCAATGATGAACAAAAGGAAGTCCTTAATCCATAATTCATCATCTGGAACAAGAAGGATCAGCATCTTCTAAGTGTGATCACATTCTCTCCTACCGAAAGTGTTTTAGCCACTATCTATGGGTTGCACACATGCAAACAGGCATGGACAGCCTTGGCAACCAAGTTTGCCTCACAATCCAAGTCAAGAATATCTCATCTGAAGAAACAATTACAAACACTATCTCAAGGACCAAAGGCCTGCCTCAATTTTCTGCAAACTGCCTAAAGCTTGACAAATCAACTTACTGCTGCAAGTAATCGTATCATTGATGAAGAATTAATTTCTTTCATTATTAATGGGTTGAATCCACCCTTTACTAGCTTTATCACCACGTATTCATTTTCAACTCGAGAGAACCAGATTAGTTTTAATGATTTCCAAGATGAGTTGCTCAGCCATGAGATGCTGCTTAACCAACAGCAAGCCAAAGCCACCGACAGCTCCACATTTCCCTTGGCTACATAGAGACCTACCGATCCTCAACTCTCTAAAGGCAAGTGACCTATGTACCCACCATCATGGTATGCCCCTAGAAGCTATCACCAAAGGCCAAGCCATGAATTTCAAGCCAGACCACATTATCATCAATATAGCTGGGGCCCTCATCCTTATAACCAACACAATCAAGGCACTCACTTCTCCTAGCAGCAGTATCATCAAGGCTCTTTTCAGCCAGACCAGCATCACAATCAGGGACACTTGCAGCCAAACCACAACATCTCTAGCAGACCACCAATTCGGGACACTTGCAGCCAAACCAGGGCAATTTCTTCACCAACAACACAAAGGTTCCCTGCCAAATCTATGGTAAGTCCAGCCACCTTTCCATTGATTGCTATCACCGGATGGATTCTATATTCTAAGGAAGAAATACCCCTACACAATTGGCAGCAATGGTTGCTCACACCAATGCTGCCTATGAAAAACCACAATGGCTTGCAGATAGTGGTGCAAATGCTCACATCACAAATGTACCAGAGAATTTGCACATAGAACAACCCTTTCAGCATACTGAAGAAGTTACAGTGGGCAATGGCACTAGCCTTGCTATAGAAAGCACTGGTTCATCTCTCATTCATACTGCCAATTCTTCTTTTAAACTCAAAAACATATTGCATTGTCCACAAGCCTTAGCCAATCTACTTTCTATTCAAAAATTCTGCCTTGATAACTCTTGCTATTTTATACTAACCTCTTCTCATTACTTTGTCAAGGACCTGAAGACACGCAATCCTTCTGGAGGGGAAGAGTGAAAATGGTCTCTATCCACTGCAGTTTGGAGGGAATCTTCATAAAAGAACCAAGACATTTACTACTTTGATAGGAATAAAGACCACATCTTTAATGTGGCATTTTAGATTAGCGCATCCATCCTTAGACATTGTTCATCGTGTTGTTAAGGATAGGTAACTTCTTGTTTCTGCATTTGATTTCAATAAAACTTCTGCTTGTAATTCATGCCAATTAGGTAGGAGTAAGAGGCAGCCCTTTCATGATTCCACTTGTGTATCTCTTCAATCTTTGGACTTAATTCATTCGGATGTTTGGACATCACCAATTACATCTATTAGTTGTTGCAAATATCATGTGATTTTAATTGATGACTTCTCCAAATTCACATGGATCTATCCACTTTATAACAAATCTGAAGTATTTGACAGCTTTGTGAAATTTAAGCTCTTGGTTGAAAATCAATTCTCTTCTAAGATTAAGCAACTTCAGTGAGATGGGGGTGGAGAATACACCGCCAACCATTTTCAGTCTTTTTTAATAAAACATGGCATATTGCATAGAAAATCCTACCCACACACCTCTCAAAAAAATGGACTTGCTGAAAGAAAACTCAGACACATCCTAGAAACCGGGTTGACTCTCTTATCTCACTCTCAATTGTCTAATAAATATTGGGTTGATGCTTTCCTTACTCTTATTCATGTGATCAATAGGCTGCCAACTCCTACTTTTCAATACATGCCTCATTTCTTCAAATTGTACAACCGAGAATCCAACTATCCAGAACTACGAGTCTTTGGTTGCCTTTGTTATCCTTTTCTCATACCTTATGGCTTAAATAAGTTGGAATATCGTTCCAAACCATGTATCTTTCTTGGTTACAATCATGCTGGTTATAAATGTTTAGATCTTGTTACTAATAGGGTGTATTTGTCTAGGCATGTTGTCTTTAATGAAGATTCCTTCCCTGCAAAGGACCAAGTTGCTTCTCTTTTCCCCTTCAAGGTAAGTGCACAAAGTGATGCTCCTTTTATTCTTCCTATTTAGTTTCCACTTATCAACCTCCCTCATACTCAATCTGGTTCATCTATTGCATCTCAACCTACTGCATTTCAACCTATTGTAGCATTGAGTTCTTCTCCTATCTCTCAACCAATTGCAGCCTCTAGCCCTCCTAAACCTCAGCCAATTGTAGAACCAAGCCCTCTTATACCTCTTTCAAATGGATCCTCACCTGCTAAGACCACTCTTTCTGCAGCTGTTGATGGTTCTACTCATTCCCCTGCCTCTCAGTTGCCTCCTTTACAGCCAACATCCTCTACATTATTCCAGAATTCCCTACCACATCAGAATCCATCCTCACTTGTTGCACCTCTTTCTCTCACAGATCACCATCCGGCACCTCCATCTCACTCAATGGTCATTAGGTCTACGACTGGATCCCTTCGTCCCAAAACTTTTCCTAATTACCAAGTTTTCCTTTCTCTGCAACATGGGACTGAAACAACTTCCTATAGTAAAGCTGTCACTAACCCAAGATGGCAAGCTATAAAGCAACTTGAGTATGATGCCTTAATCTGCAATGGCACCTGGACTTTGTGCCCAAACCTCTCCACCACAATATTACTCGAAATAAATGGGTGTATCGAACCCTCCACTATCCGAGTTATATTAACTTTAGCCCTATGATCGAACCCTCCACTATCCGAGTTATATTAACTTTGGCAATTCCCTTTGATTGGGAGATTCGCCAACTAGATGTTTCTAATGCATTCTTGAAGGGTATTTTGGTTGAAGAGGTCTATATGGAGCAACCTCAAAGCTTCCTTGACAAATTACATCTTGACTTTGTCTGCAGATTACACAAAGCTATCTATGGTTTAAAACATACACCAAGAGCTTGGATCACCTGTTTATCCACATTCCTCCTTGACATTGGTTTCACTGCCTCTCTAGTTTACACATCTTTGTTCATTTTCTGCTCAGGACAGGTTCAGCTCTATCTCTTGGTGTATGTAAATGACATCATCCTTACAGGCACTCATCCAACTATTATTTCAGCTCTAATAGCCAAATTGCAAAGTGAATTTCCTTTGAAAGACTTGGGACCACTACATTTTTTTTTCTTGGCATTCAGGTTACCCGCAACCCTCATGGTCTTCATCTTTGCCAAACCAAATACATCACTGAATTGCTCAGCAAGACACACATGAATGGAGTTAAACTAGCCAAGTCTCCCTGTCCTTCTGGTTCTAAACTTTACCGATATGATGGCAGTCCCTTGCCTGATCATACTGTATATAGACAAATTGTGGGAGCACATCAGTACTGCACTCTCACTCAGCCAAAAATTTCTTATTCTATCAATCAGCTTTGCCAACACTTACATGCTCCTTCTTCCACTCATTGGGTTGCAGCTAAACGGGTCTTGAGATATCTCCAAGGTTCTCCTGATCATGGCCTTTACTATACCAGAAATTGTGCCAACCCATTTTTTTTTTTTGAAAACATACAAATGAATCATCATAGTGACATGACTATATGTCATTGAGCCAACTCATAGTACACATTCCTTAACATGTACATGATATTATCAGAGTAATAGAATCCAAGCAGTAGAATACAAAATCTAATTGCGGAAGTCAACATCATAACTACAAACTGTCCATTAAACAAATGAGCCAATTAATGTCTATCTGTTTAAAGCTTAAGCATAAATTATACATAACAAGAGAATGGTCATCATCAAAGTATTACAAATCACACTAGCCATATACAAAATATACATCAAAAGGGACTATCTAAGTCTAACACCCATGGGGCTCAAACGACAAGCTTTCGTCGTAGTATTCCAAGTAGTTTGTAATGGAGTCATCCTCCGCATCACTAGTACCTGCATCCAAAGGAGCTCCATCTATACGGTTATGGTGATACCTACATTCGTGTAGGTGAAAGTGTGAGTTCACCACCCCAATAAAAAACACCAAGGCCTCAGTGGTATAAGACTCACTAAATAAACAATGCACATAAACATATATACATGCAAGATTCAATAATATTATTCTCAAATCATTAAGTCTACACAACAATACATCATCACGTACAAATCACACCATTCATCACATTCTTATATAATATCACAGTTTCCAATAGCAATATACCACACATACCATAAACAATACCCCGAACTCAACAACTCCACAGCTAAGAGCTACAACCTTAGACTTACGCATAGAACCCAAGAATATTAACTCACATGTGCTAGAGCTACGACTCTAGGTTTACCATTAACACCACCCATAAAGCTACAACCCGCAGGGCACACATCTCACGATTGCTAGAGTTACGACTCTAGACTTACCTCAATACCGCACGTAAAGCTACATCCTGCAAGGCACACATCTCAGGAGTGCTAGAACTAAGACTCTAGACTTACCTCAATACCGCCAGTAAAGCTACAACCCGCAGGACACACATCTCAGCCAAGAGCTACTACCCTCTGGCCTACCAACTCACAAGTGCTAGGAGCTATAACTTTAAACTTACCTTGCTACACCCGTAAGGCTACAACCCGCAGGGTACACCACTCAACCAAGAGCTACAACCCTATGGTCTACCACTGTGCCAGATGCTACAACATTGGACTTACCATCTATCAACTACCGGGTTCTCATAATACCAAAGTATCCACACTATATACATATTATTACACATGTATTCGCAAACATCTTTCTTTCAACAATACCGCATTCCACAACATAATCACATTTATAATATAATCTCATGCTACTCAAATCATCCATACAACATCATATTATTCGACCCCAAGCAATTTCAAGCATATCAATATAACTTTATCATCACATTTCTCAATTCAGTATCTCTCATCTCAATCACATAGGGCTAGTTTGGCAAGCCATTCCCATCAACTTTTTCATCGCCTTTTTCTTGTCATGAACAGTAACACATGTCTTTCACTACTAAACTGAATCCTGTAGCAATATTTCCTCTCTGACTTCTCAATATTGACGCGCCTTTTGCCTTCCCGTTGAAGTTCACTTCTTGGTCATTTTTTTTAAAAATAATTTTGAATACCTTTTTCGTTGATTCCATGAGCTCCTTCACCTTTTTTAGACATAAGGCTGAGCTCCTTCATGGACTTTCAACCACGCTTTCACGCACTTCACCATAATACCTTTGCATTTCTCTCTCTCTAGACGGTGGCAGGCTCGGCATATCTCCCCTCATCTCTCTCGTCACATCCTCCCCTCTCACCAGCAAGTGGCCAACCGCAGATAAGCCAACCCAAATCAAGTTTGCGAAACCTCTTATCTCTCTCTCTCTCTCAGATTTGCTACGAAGGCTTAAGCGATCTCTCCATTTTTCGATCTAGGGTTCACTGAAGAGCAAGAGCAAGGCCAGCAACAAAGGGTCTAAGGGCTCGACAAAGGAGAAATCCACGCCAAAGTGCCCCAACGAGTAGAGCCCCTGTACCATGAAGAAGGCCGAAGTCATCACACGGTGAGTTCTGCTTCATTTCTTTGGTCACCATTATCTTCATGAAATCCAAGCCATAGCTCCACCTCCCTCAGCTCCTCAACCCCGTCTAATCTTTGTTCCTGTACAATGTTTGGACGTCGAGAAAATCCTGGGAATAGGAAATAAAAGGAAGTTAAAATTTGAAATTAGTTGTATCTTTATTTTAATGCATATTGATATTGCCTTACTACCTTCATCTAAATTCTAATTATTGATTATGTTTACAATAGCACTTATCATATTAACCTAAAATGCTTACCTAGTCAAAGATAATTTTTTCTGGCAAAAAAAATAAAAATAAATGCTAAATACTATAATTCTCTTATATTTATTCGATAAAAATTGTGTGACACTTTCAACTAGTAGTTTTATTAATTATTATTAAATAAAACAATTAATAATTAACTTGAAGTGGCACATCAATATTATTAATTGGTCAATTGTAAATAATAATGAAGGATACTGATTATTAGTTTATTACATCAACTTCGTGCACTACTGTCTATATATATATAAATAGTGGTTAAAATCCATTAATTACCATGATAAAGAAGGAAAGAACATTTTGATGATAAATATATATAGTTAATTAGGTCCTGTAAGCAACAGATATTTGCAAGATGCAGAAATAGTGCCTTCCAATCACATACAAATCCTTTTGAGTTTGAGAAATATGTTTACGATGATAATAATCATATTCACAAGGAAGCTAGAGACTATATATTTAGATAAGGTAGAACATAAGAAGAAAGAAGTAGAAGATGCTAACCTCATCCCTTTCTCTAGCTGATGGCAGTTATAACTCATAACTAAAGCTTCTAAATGTTTGATACAACATATGTCCTAACCAACGAACTGCTATTTGAACGGCAAAAGTAGGAGTTTAGATTCCTGAAAAACTGGAAAACAGATTAGTCAAACACCACTTTTCATATATTAATCTAAGTGTAATCTTGCAGTTTGTGAACCATATATATGATTTCTTTCAAGCTTTGCAGTCTGCAGCAAAGGTTTTTGAAAAATCACTTGTATCATACTCAATTGAAATACTCATACCAAGAAAACATTAATGCTTATAATTAATTGGCCTCAAATACATATTTCATGGGTATATAAAAGGGACCCAAAAAAAAAAAAATGGTCTGGCTGTTTATGTAGGAAATGCAATAAATAAATAGTTATAAACTTGTGTCCCCTTAGCTAGAGATTATAAAAACAATGAAATGAACCTGATAATGTAGCTAGAGGAGGAGAGCAAGGGAGACAAGGATCTAGCCAAAGCAAAGAGTCGCATAAATTGGCTTTGTTGTAGGATTTAAGACTCTGTAGCTCCAACTAATTAATAAACACAACAATATACTCAGACAGGCCATCGTCGCAAAAAATAACAAAAATCCATGATCTTTGAGCAATATTTGCTTCCTCCGAAATAAAAAACTCACATATTATCTTTTAATATTATCCTCATCCTTTGACTAACATCTATGTTTTTTGTTTCTTTATTTTTATTTGTATTTTTTGTAGATGTCAGAGATTTCAACATCCTCCTCTGCTCACGTCCAAGGTTCGACACGCACTTGCTTTTGTGGCTTGACGTCTTACATGAATACATTGTGGACAAAGACAAACCCAGGCAGAAGGTATTACGGTTGCCCAAATTTTAGGGTCGGAACTCATTGTAAGTTCTTTGAATGGGTTGACCAACAAGAAGTTAATGCACGCAGCCAACAACTGATACCGAAGTTGCGGGCAATGAATATGAGGTTGGAAAGCGAACTACGTTATAAAGCTGCAAACGATTGTAGGTTATATTTGGAACTCAAAGCCCTACGGGCCTTATGCATAGCACTTGTGGTAATTCTGGTTTGTATTCTTATAGCACCTAGAGGTGTTAATCAAGGAATGCTGCCCTTTTAGGTATCAATTGTAGGGCACTTATGAATTATTTATTATATTATATTACCAATTACTTTTGTAACAATGTACCCTTGGATCTTGTTATATTACTGTGACAAGGATAAACCATGAACATCTTATAATGCTATTGTAAGGTTATTTGGGTGGTCGTGTCCATTATTTGCTACAGGATGCAAGTCATGTTTCTATTTATTTCTTTTTATAACCGTGTTTTTTGTGTCACATAGATTGATGTGTGTTTAATAGAATTCATAACAGATCATATGTATGCATTTGTTACTATTCGCCTGCATTTTCACCCCTAGTCTGTATGCGTGTGGCACATGTGAGGGATGTTCTGTCCATTTTAATACCTTGATATAATAAAGTGTAATCCCCCTTAAAAAATAAATAAATAAATAAAATAACTCCACTGAAAATTTTTAAAATTTAGGGAGAAGATTTAAAATGACTAAAAGAAATTCAAAGGGCAAGTGAATTTACCCCTAATAAATAGAGTAATGATTCACTACCACCTAAATATACAACTTTTCACCACCTTGTCTATGTGGCAAGGTGGTCCCCTACTAACTTTAGAGTTTTTTTATTTTTAAAAAATAAAATAAAGTGGGGGACCACCTTGCCACATAGACAAGGTGGTGAAAAGTTGTATATTTAGGTGGTAAAGAATCATTTCTCTAATAAATATGATATACTATTTTGCAAAGCCAATCCATGACAAATACCACCTAAGTTAAAGAAGTGCGAAACCCCCAAAAGAGCTTCAAGTTACAATGCATGGCAACCTTTAACATGGGAACTTACCTATTGCAGCAGTTATATTGGAAGTTGTCAGAATTATCACATTTGTCAATGATTTCAATTTATCCATATGAGTTAGTAAAGCATTCACAACCTGAGATGCCATTCCAAGATGAATTAAAATATTAAAAGATAGCCATTGTGCTTATTCGAAAATCGTACTTTTTCCTTTTTATAGCTACATGCAGTAAGAAGTTATAAATTAGTCTAAGAAAAAAAAAAAAGGAGGGAGGGCAAAGTGCAATACCCTATATTTTTTTTTACCAAATATAAATTATAATATTAAATTTTATTAACGTGGATTTATTAGATAAATAACGGTATATCATGATATTGAAGTTCAGTGGATTTATTGAGTTTGATGTATTAGACTTTTTAAAAGTGACAGTTAAGCTCTAAAAAAGTGAAATTTGTAACTAAAATTTAGGAAAATTTTAAATAGTCCACTACGGATGCTTTTACATAAACCACATAGCGAAATGGTAGTACATGTGAAGACAAATGGGTCGATTTTACGTCCCCAACGTACGAGGACAAGTGGGACCACATACTTCTGGCCATTGCCTCCCTTAATTTCCTCAAATGCACTGAACTTGCATCTAATTGATCTGGTCGTTCTCCGGGGGAAACGAAAGACACTATTTCTCCTTCCTCCTGAGGAGCAACATCTATCCAGGGGTTTATTCTACATAGTGCCTCAGCAAAATATGGATCATTCACCCCGCTAAACTTCCTTATAAAGTTATGTAAAGGGCAACATACGATCACAAATAGGCGCTGGTATCGTAGTGGGTATGAGGGCATTTTCCTTAAAATAGGAAATCGGTTCTTCAATATCGCAAAGGAATGCTCAATCACTGATCGTAACGCTGAGTGTCTATAGTTAAAGAGCTCCCGCATACTCCTGGGTATGTCTTACCCATGTTGAAATTCGGGTAAATGGTACAGTTCATAACGAAATGGAGGTAGGAACCTGTGCTAGCATCCATATCCCAAATCCACTAGGTAAAAGAAACCTGCACAACATGTAAATTGGTTGGAAAATGTGGACAAAGCACAACAACAGGTATGGTATAACGTACATTACTCATAGATATCAGTTCTTGGTACAATACCGTCTTTAGGTGTTGGGAAGCGTAGCGTTGGATCATTTACACACATAGTAAAGATGAGGGAGTCGTGCGTACTCCCCTCCCAACCAGCATATACATAAGTAAAGTATAGATCTAGGTCCGCCACACACATTACATTCTGAGTAGTTGTATGTTTTCTGCCTCGGTATGTGTCTTCGTCCCCATTGATCACCTTCGCATCGATGTGTGTGCCATCAATACCACCAATACATCCCCGCAAGCAAAGTTTTGACACCAAAGTATAGAAGAATAGGTGTAAATGATCAACATTCCATGCCGCCTTAGCTATCCTATATATCCTAATCTTTATTATTATTTTAGATATTCTTTACGCTTATCGATGATTTTGCTACAAAAGCCCAAAAGCTCATGGCAGGAAGTGGATTTTGCCTTTGCCAGCAAGCAAGGCAACTTTTTAAAGTTTCAATTCTCTTGTAAGAAACTTTTTTTAAAAAATCACTTAAATCATATATTTTTTTCTTCTTAAAAAATCATTTTTTTAATATAATAATAATTTATTAAAATACTATCTCTTTTATATCTCGTTCCTTTATAACATTTATTTAAAATAATTTTTATTTCCATCATCTTTCTCTTAACATTAAAATTAAATAATATTTAAATGCTATAAGAAAATAATAAAGAAAGTTATTGTGGAGTTTATTTAAATAGAAAAACAAAAAATTGTTTAATTTCCTAAATTGAAGAAAATGTTAAGGAAAGTTGCTGCTAGTATTAAGGCCCCATTATAAGAAGGCCCCGTAATAATATTGGTAATAATGTAATAGTATATATTAAAAAAAAAAAAAAAAAAGAAAAAAAAAAAAAAGAAGAAGATAAGTTCGTAAAAGAGAGAAAAAAAATATATATATATATATATATATATATATATATATATAAAATACGAGTTGTATTGTAAAGATAGAGTAGTCAAGCATTGCTCACCATAAACCATGGGTAATAGTTGTTGTTTCGAGCAACGACATGGTGTGGCATGCGCGTCTCAGTCGGTTGTATGATAGTTTTCCCCAACCTACACAAGGCTTTACACGCCTTTCTGCAGTATACGCTGATAGTTTGTGTTGATCGTTGGAGCGTATCAACCACGTCCCTTTATGTCCAATTGTGTGCCATTAGGAGACAAAATACAGCAACTTGCTCCGTTATCTTTACAAATCGATAAGAAGCCATTCTGTTTTAACATGTTACAGAGAGCAAGGAATGCATCAGGCTTCATTCAAAAGCGTTCAAGTCATTTATTTTCATTGGGATTTGTTAAAACCCAATGAATCCACATCGAGTTCTTTGTGGAATAGGGACCGTTCGTATTGCTCCACATTGTTGTTTCCACTCAGATAACCGAACGTACATTTGCATTAGTTCTAATTCAAGCTCCAAAACATCTAGATGACTAAACACAGGGTCGTCACTGTCAAGCGATGATGCAATTGACTCTCTGTCAGCATCAATCTTGTCACCCCACGATTTATCGGAATCGAAACATGCATCTAGTTCATCCTCCCATGCCCAGTGTCTAAACTTGACGGTCCACTGTCGTCCATTTATGGTGACCTATTTGAATCATTGAGACAACCATTTGAAGCCTTATATTTGGAAGGAATATACAGTTAGAACTAATCAATACATGCAATAATATTATATCAATAAAAGCAATTGAAGTTAGTACTAATCAGTACATAATGTAATAGTATATCAAGAAAAGCAATAATTAATCATTAGCAATAAAAGTAGTAACTAATAATATTATATCAAGAGAAGAACAATAAAAATATAACCAAATGGATAGATGCTGACATAATCAACAAGCAAAGTCTAACAGTTAGTGGCAATACAAATAAACATAAGCAATCTAAATGTCTGAAAAATGGATTGAAAAAGAAATGTAGGTTCAAACGTTCTTGTTAATCCCTCTTTGCAGCCATCCCACTCTCATATCTGGTGTCATGCCTATGAAAATCTTTGTTTTTTGTTGATCCATGAAGGAGTGCGCTGCCTTCCAATAGTTTTCCTCTAGGACGGAAGTTTTAGCAATTGCTTCATTGAGGAGCACCATCGCATGAAGCGTTAGATCTAGGTCTCGACTTGACCCTTTCCTATTTGCTTTCCCTAAGTTGGCAAGGCCCTTGTTAAAAATTTTACCCATCTCGGACCATTCGTCTGACCATTTTTCGATTTCCCGGTCCGTATTAGTTGTCACCGTCCGCTTGTTGCTGCGTGAGGACTGGAGGGTTGTGGCGCGCCTCTTTCCTTTCGACTTGGGCTTCACACGGTTTGATAGTTGAAGGTGGGGCTCCTCCAAGTCAACAACAACACATGGACTGTTTTGGTCGATGAACTGGTTGTCAAATTGACGGTCCTCCTCATCTGTGTTGGGCAGCGATTTTGTGCTAGCATGGCCAAGCTCCCTAATAGCAAAGGAGACCGTGAATACGTATGACATCATTAGGTAGTTACACGGTGGGTTGTTTCTAAATCTGTAATACTTATCAGCACCGTAGCTCTGCAAGACCCAATAATAAAAAAATAAAAACAAAAAATAAAAAATAAGAAAGAAGCTTTATTATCAATTGTTCTGGTTCTAGATATAATTTAAAAATAATAACAATACATGCAGAAAACATAATACAACTATTCGAAAAAGAAGTTTGTACATTGTTTTTTTTTAAAAAACTCCATATGATCAACCAAGCATGTTACATAGGCAAATGCAAACATTAGGAAAATGTTTTAATTTTTTTTGGAAAAACATTAAAATGAATTCCATATAGTTAAAATGGAATCTTCTATCACTCTTTTTTGGA
Source organism: Alnus glutinosa (assembly GCF_958979055.1). Classification (NCBI taxonomy): domain Eukaryota; kingdom Viridiplantae; phylum Streptophyta; class Magnoliopsida; order Fagales; family Betulaceae; genus Alnus; species Alnus glutinosa. The sequence continues at coordinate 6,933,191 of NC_084898.1, read as the reverse complement.
AGATAATTAATTATTTAATTAGTTCTATGATGATATATCGTTTACTAGTTTTGCACATAAATAATTTAATCAATATGGTATATGAAATTTAAAAGGACTATAGAAGATACGCTTACATGTTTTAGCTGCTCCCAAGCTTGGTCACTGTTGGTGACCGTGTTTGTTAATTGATCCCACCCGAAGCCTGTCCCAACCTTCCCCCATTAATAGCATTGTGAAATCTTTATAATTCGCTTTCATGCGATCTATTTTGTTCTTAACTTGCTCCATGTTGTAATGCCCCATGTTGCACTGATTGTTAAGGTCGTTGGTGATGACATGCAGGTGAGTGCCGAAGGAACAGATACCTTTCTCAACCAACCCAACCAAAATATACACCAAACATTCTTCATTTGCTCGTGGCCAAACAGCGGGAGGAGGCTTGAACTAGTTGGAAGACCTATTGTTATACTTGCGCAGGGATTTTCGTGGTGTCCCGTAGTTGTACATCTAAGAATATTATAGAGCAATGAAACATATTTGAAATAAACTCAAGACATACAAGGATGAGCCTTATATTTTGATCAAATCTTATGGTTTGGGTAAGCCTTTCCAAATCCAAGGTGTAACTCAATAAGGAAGTTTCATAACACCACAACGAAGAAGGAATTGGGTTCAGAGAAAGGGTAAAAAAAACTACACCAATTCGTTGTCTTTAATATGATTTCACGTTCTAAGAAATCCTTGGGAATAATATTGTAAAAATTGTACTGTTTTCTGTCCAAATGGAAAACAATACAAGGCTATATTTGACCCCCTTTTTCAAATTAAAAGCATCATCAAACTCATCATGCTCATTTATACTAACAATTTATGTAATAAATTGTACTATCAAAAATATCTTCCGATTCTATTACAGTACATATCATAATGCCTGGAATTTTTTTTATTCCACCTAGCTAAAAGAACTATCACATTAATACTAAGATTAAAAGTTCAAGATTCATCGGCGTCGGCGACTCATATATATATATTTATAGTCTCTAAAAAGAATTGGGACTATAACTTTTTTTCACATAACCTAAGCCCTATACTTCCTGTGATTCGCTCTCCCCTTGCTACAACCATTAGCAGTACTTGTCTAATAAAATCAATCTTAATTCCATAAATTCGATATTATAAGTAAACTAGAAACTTATTTTATAAGTCTCATTTACACTGTCATCCATTTGGCAATGTTTGAGCTAAAAGTACATAAATGGTTACCTTTGTGAGCCAACATGGGCCACCAAAGTTCACAAAATTGTGGTTAGAAACCCGTTTCAAGATAGAAACATTACACCTTAGTCAAAGTGTAATTAGAAAAAATTAATAAAAAAAAAAATGTGTGTTTGTGTATATGTTGTATGGATAATACAATGATAATTTCTAAAGGACAAACTAGGTCAAGAAACAAATGGCAAAATTATATACTCAGTTGAAAGAAATTAGTCTGAAGGAAAAAATTTGAGCATTTTTTTGGGGTTTTTATTTTATTTTTTAATTTTTTTTAATGTATATGTATAAATGTATACGAACCATAAGCCTGATTGACTAATTGTTGATACATCTATTTAAGAGATTGCCATTATTAGGTGTATCCATGGCCATGACTAATGTTCCCTATATTTCCTCGGCATCCAAACAGTGCATAAACAGAACACAAACCCCATTAACATAATTAGGGATCTAACCTTACTCCGTGATCGAGTCATTGGCCCTATGAAGCTTGCGATTGCACGGCGAGGTAGCCGCTTCTTGACAGGGGTTGATCTTTTGGAATGACCCAAGCTTCTTGGTGCGTAGAAGGTCTTAAAAACAAGGGTAGATCTCGTTATTTTTTTCTTGTCCATGCTTCAAGTGAGGGCAAGGAGCTCTGCCCTTTTGTATATTGTATATGTTAACAAAATATATGTTTAACTTTTGCAGAGTAAGAGTTAACATATTATTATTATTATTTTAAAATTATTATACTAAGTATGTGCCCACCATGAGGAGATGTCCGGCCACTACAAGATCTCCTAAAATTTCTTTAAAATTGTAGATTTAAATTATATGAATTTAGATCGTTTCATGCATCGAACGACATGAAAAATGCTACATATTAAAAATGGAGAAATGATAGATATGGGACGTCTGACCGCCCCCTGTCCGTCATTTAATATATATATATATATATTTATTTATTTATTTATTTCATTTATCCTTTATGCATTTTTTTCATTTTGTTTTAATACAATATTTTATTTAATTATTAAATGATGGACAGGGGACAGTCAAACGTCCCCTGTCTATTATTTCTCTTAAAAATGTGATATGTTAATAATGAGAATTAAGTATATTTTTATTAGATTCTTACACCTTATATTGTATAAAAACTTTCAGCAAAAAATTGTTTTTTTTTTTTTTTTTATTTTTTTTTTTATTTAGTAAAGAAGAAGCAATTCTTTTAAAGTGAAAAAAAAAAAAAAAAAAACCTTTTTAATTATCTCGATAATATATTATATCTTTAATATGTTGTATTTTTTACGTGGTTGGATGGTAATTTCCACTAAAGATGGCCAATATTTTAAAGATGGCGCGCTCTTTCTCAACTTACAACAAAAATTGATAATTGCATCATTGGTCGTTGGGGTTGGCCTAAATTATAAATCACTCCATATAGTACAAAAAGTTTATGGCAGGTCCTTGTGGTAAACTATAATTACGAATCACTCTCTAAACCTGTTTTTCGTCCACTGAGTTAACAGAATCTGTTAATTTACCACGTCATATAAATAGTGAGACAATCTCTAAATATCATTTGTATTGTAATCTACTAATGAACTTTGTTTACTTGGTGGATGAAAAATGAGTTTAGAGAGTGATTTGTAATTATAGTACCACATAAAGTTATTCGTAATTTAGGTCAACCTCGATAAAATGTTCAATTATCTCCTACAAAAACCAGAAATCTCATTACGTAGAATTTCGGACTTCAAAGCACACTTGGGTTCTTCAAATCTATATATGTTCTCCGATTTGGAGTTTCAGACTTCATAGCACAGATAAACACTTGGGCTCTTCAAGGAGCTCCGGTCCGGTTAACCTGCAGCCGGTTCGGATCCATTCGGTCACCGGATACGTAGCCATAACCAGGTAACGTTTACTGCATTGGCTCTTTATAAGTGCTTATCTGTTTTGTCGATTTGGGGTCTGATTGGCTGCCTAGAAATCTAATAGTTTGGTGCTCTGCGTTTAGAGATTTTTGTAGTTTGTTTCGGTTGTTGAACTGAATTTGTTCTAGGATCATAGAATTTGGAAAAGAAATCGACGTGTTTTATGCCCAAAAAGACGCGCACACCCACGAACGTTTCTAGAGACTGGTTTTTTGTTTCTTTGGTTTGACCTGCTGTAGATTGCTGCTACGTAGGCGTGTCAATAGGAACAGAGTTGACCACTGCTAAATAAAAATCTAGTATGAATTATGGCGTGCAGACATTTGGTAATGACTTAATGGAGCACTAGTTTAAGTGGGTCAATTTAATCAATGAGAGTCAGGACCTTTATTGGAATCCTCCAGTAGGCTTTAGCTATACTGTACTAATGACCTAACAAGAAAGAGAAAAGAAGTATGTTTAATCTCAGCCAACTACTAAGTTAGGCCATATTTGAGGGTGTAATTTCATTATTTATGGAGTTGGTTGGTATGCTTTTGCTTGTTGTCCAGCTCCTGAAGCGAAAATTTGCTGGAAGGTGAGTTCACTAAACTTTGGTTCTTGAACTGAGTCCACATTGACTATTTACATAAATATTTTTTTAAGTTGAGTTCTTAGATCATTTCCATATTTTTCTTGATTGTGGTGATTCTCAGAGGGGTAGAAGTTACTAAAAATTTAAAAACATGTGGTTTGAAAACTGATAGTTTTATTGAGAAGGTGAGGCATTGGTGGTCGGTTAGTCGACATAAAAAAATCTATACCGAAATTGGTTCGGTTCGGTTAATTGGAATAGTTGTTATTTTGTCGGTTAACCGAACCGCTACCTAGCCAACCGAACCAAACTAACTGTAGATAAGGCTGTGATTGGTTGTCTATGAGTCTACTGGTCTACGTATTGGGAAGACCTAGATAAGGCTGTGACTGGCTGTCTAAGAGTTGGAATTGGAGATGAAAATGGAGGGATTAAGTGGAAGATAGATGGCTGTGTTGTAGTTGGTGATAAGGTAGGGATAAGATAAGGCTACATGGCATTAGCGTAATGGGCAACAGGATTTCAGTGGAATTTTGGCTGATTTCCAAGTTTGACGCCCCTTTCCATACAACTCCTTAGCTGTTAGATTCACAATTTCAATCCTCACTGTTCAACCAGCTTCTACTCTGCATTACTGTCAGCTCTCATGCACGCCAGCAATCACGCATGTCATTCATCTTCTCAACTCTCAAGGCCTGCTCCTTCATCTTTCTTCCTCCCAAACCCTTCATAGCCTTCAACTTCCTTCTTCCTAACAATTCACAAATCACAGACTCTGCCGCACATCTCCTCCCAACGTCTTCAAACTAATTCACCATTGGTATGCTTGATTACTGCATTTTTGTATTGCCCAATTCATACAAAGGGGCATGATCTTTTTCTAGTACTTTTGAGTGATAAACTCTGTTTCCCAGTATTTTTGTGCTAACCGACCTAACCAACCTAACCGACCGCCTTTTAACTGATTCCACCAACTTATCCAATTTAACCGAAAATATCGAAACTAAAAGTTGTCGAAATAAAGTCGGTGAATTAACCGACTTTAACCAACTTTGGCGGTAACCGAACCGAAAACACCCATACCGACATCAATCGAACCGATACCCACCCCAAAGCGAAGTTGGTTATCAGTGGCGTTACCTCCTCCAATCCGTTGGATGTTAAGGAGCTTATAATTCATTTTTACTCTCAGCTCTACTCCGAGAGTGAGCATTGGTGCCCAGATGTGGATGGTCTCCCATTACATTCTATTGGTGAGAAGGAGGTTATTTGGTTGGAACGAGCTTTCGAGGTAAGGGAGGTCTTTGAGCTAGTAAAAGATATGAATGGGAATAAGGCGCTGGGTCCAGATGGCTTTCCTATGGCTTTCTTCTAATCCTATTGGGATGTTCTTAGAAAAGAGGTCATGGAAGTCTTTCTTGAGTTTCACTAGCGGACGAAATTTGAGAAAAGTTTGAAAGCTACGGCCATCACTCTTATTCTAAGAAAGTGGGGGTTGTTGTGGTCAAAGACTTTCGTCCTATCGGCTTGGTGAGTGGCATCTACAAAATTATTGCGAAGGTTTTGGTGAATAGAATGAAAGCTATTTTGGAGAATATCATTCCCAACACTCAAAGTGCTTTTATCAAAGGTCATCAGATCTTAGACTCGGTTCTCATTGCTAATAAATGCCTAGATAGCTGTCTCAATCCGGTGAACCGGGAGTTTTGTGTAAATTGGACCTAGAGAAGGCTTATGATCATGTTAGTTGGGACTTTTTGCTTTACTTGGAGATGTGGTTTTTGGTAGAAATGGATTTTTGCTCATGCATATCTACAGTTCATTCTCTATCCTAGTTAATGGTACGTCCAATGGGTTCTTCGATAGCTCTCGGGTTTTGAGACAGGGAGACTCTCTCTCTCTCTCTCTCTCTCTCTCCCCCTCTCATTGTTATTGTTATTATTATTATTATTATTATTGTGATTATTATGGAAGTTTTGAGTCGTATGATGGCAACTGCTGTGAATGGGGGCTTTATTTATGGTTTTTCGGTTGAAGCTGGGAGTGATGATCTTGCCCTCCTTTGTTTTGAAGCTGCCCCTGGTTTGAAGACTAACTTGGTTAAATTGGAGTTGGTTCCTATGGGTAATGTGTCCAATGTGAGTGGGTGGGATTCTATCATTGAGAAAATGGAGAGAAAATTAGGGGTTGGTAAAGACTTTACTTGTCTAAGGGTGGTCGAGTGACATTGATTAAGAGCACTCTATCCAATCTTCCTACATATTTCCTCTCCCTTTTCCCTATTTCGGTTAGTGTTGCTTATCGGTTAGAAAAATTGCATAGGGATTTTTTGTGGAGTGGTTTGGATGAGCTGAAATTATATCTTGTTATTTGGAAGAAGGTTTGCTCTCCTATACCTTTTGGAGGGTTAGGGATCAGGAGCTTGTCTACATTCAATGAGGCCTTCTTGGGTAAATGGTTGTGGAGGTTTGTTGAAGAGAGAGGCTTACTGGCACTAGATGTACATAAAAAGCATGAGAGTTTGGCGGGAGATTGGTGTACTTAGGGGGTCAATGGTGCTTATTGGGTGACCCTTTGGAAACACATTAGGAGGGGGTGGAATATCTTCTATAATTTAACTAGTGTGGAGGTGGGTGATGGCTCTCGTACCAGGTTTTAGCATGATATATGGTGTGGAGATCGTCCTTTGAATGATTCTTTTCCGAAGTTATTTTGTCTTGCTAGGAATAGGGATGCAATAGTGGTTGACCTTAGGAGTGCTTGTAACAATACAGCTGATTGGGACATTAACTTCACCAGGTTGGTGCATGATTATGAGGTGGACTTTGTTACCTCTTTCTTCAATGTTTTGTATTCCACTAGAGTGGGTCGGGAGGGTGATGATAGCCTATGTTGGATGCTCTCAAAAAGAAGATCTTTTGGGGTCAAAACTTTTTGTAAGGTTCTTCTTCCCAATGGTGTTTCCCCTCTTCCTTAGAAGAGCGTTTGGAGGACTAAGACTCCTTTGAAGTTAGCTTTCTTTACGTGGACAGCTTCCCTTGGGAAACTTCTCACTTTGGATAATCTCCATTAGCGTCACATCATAATAATAGATTGGTGTTGTATGTGTAAAAATAGTGGCAAAGCTCCGGATCATCTTTTTCTTCATTGTGATGTCGCTAGAGAGCTATGGATTATGGTTTTTGAGAAGTTTGTAGTAGAGTGGGTCATGCCTAATGGGTGGTGGACCTTTTGGTGGGTTGGAATGGGTCGGTGGTTGGCCGGAATGACAACATGATTGTTTGGAATGCAATTCCTTCCTTCTTATTCTGGTGCATAAGGGGAGAAACGAATGCTACAAGCTTCAATGATCAAGAGATAACGAGCGCGGATCTACGAACCTGTCTTCTCAAAACTTTATTTGAGTGGAGCTTTGCTATCGCTTTACCCCATGTATCTAGCTATACAAATTTTTGTTCACTCTTTTCTTGTTCTTGATTTGTTGGGTGTTTTCTCTGGTATACTTCTTGTGTACTTGGGTTGCTCCCCTTGCGAGTCTAATGAATTTCTTTACTCATCAAAAAAAAAAAGAAGAAGAAAAAGAAAGATAGAATAAAGATATTACCTTTAGAGAACATAAATATACTCTAAGCATAGTTATTGGAAGTCATCATTAGACGACAGGTGGGTTTCCATTATATGTGTGTATGTATTTGTGTGTGTGAGAGTGAGAGAGAGAGAGAGATCTGTAGGAAAGATTTGTTTGGGATGATCTAGAGTATGTCAATGAGTTTCCTTTGGCGGTAAACAATGAGTCCATGCAAACTCTAGTCTTTATTATTATTATTTTTTTAAAAAAAAAAAAAATTAAATTTTATTGGTAAGTTACGCACGCACCCAGTTAGACTTAAACCCGCAACCTCACCCACCCTCCACCTTGCTACAAGGGGAGGATGTATCGTTTGAGCTAAAGCTCATGTTAGCTCATTGGTCAGAATCTAGCCTTATCGTATGTAAATCAGGTTCTGGAGTTTAAGTCTGATAATACATCTCTCTTTGCAGGTTCTGAAGTGAAATTTGCTACTAATTTTTTAGGTAAAATGGTTTCCACAGCTACAGCTGGTCAGACATGTCCAGGTCCAATGAAAGCTACATCAAATGGAATATTTCAAGGAGATAATCCTCTTCATTTTGCACTGCCTCTTGCCATAGTGCAGTTATGTCTGGTAGTTGTAGTTACAAGGGGTCTTGCGTTCCTCATGAGGCCACTAAAGCAGCCACGTGTTATTGCAGAGATTTTTGTAAGTTCATTTCTTCTTTCTATAGTTGCATAAATTTAATTAAGTTTCAGTTTATGTTGCTTAATATGATATATTATTATGCATAAAGATTCACTTTTTCCACTAAGGCCGATACTAAAGAGCACTGCTTGGGTTCTTCACTCTAAAATATCTTTACTTTCTTTTTTTGTTGTAACATCTGAGGTACAAAGAAAAGAAAAGAAAAACTCATAAAAAACGTTTAGTTTTAAAACCCTCTCTCTCTCTCTCCCTGGTGTAAAACTTGGAGTTTTACACTATAATTTGGCTGCCACAAAATTTTCAGTTATAAAGATAGCCGCTAAGCTCGAAATACCTTATGAAAATTGAAAGATTTAGTTTTTACTTCAGTTTAATTAATCACTAGGTTCAACACCCGCATTTTTGCTTGCTATATCTGTAGCCACTGAAAATTACATGCACATTCGCTCATATGCATGTGTATATATTTGTCTATGTATCGGCATATTTATGTTTTTTTTTGTTTTTTTCCCCTTGGATACGTAGTCCATGTCCTTAGTGATCTTTAGATTTACTTTTCAGAACAGAGGAATGGTGATTGCTTCTTATTTTTTTTTTTAAAAAAAAAAAATGAGAGAAAAAAAGAAAAAACAGAATCACAGGTTTTTACTCAGGTTATATACATTTTTGTTGAGCCATGATATGGTTTCACCAAATTGACAATTTTCGCCTTTAAGATTACTCATCCAAACAGAAATAGATAGCATTGCTTACTTCTTTAAACACTGGTGATTTTACCTTATGTTGCTATTTGGCAGGGAGGGATATTACTTGGGCCATCAGCCCTGGGACGAAACAAAAGCTACATGCACGCTGTATTCCCGTCACAGAGTCTAACCGTGTTAGACACTCTAGCAAACCTTGGTCTCCTATTCTTTTTATTTTTGGTGGGCCTAGAGTTAGATCCTAAATCTCTTCGTCAGACTGGAAATAAAGCACTCGGCATTGCTATTGCAGGAATCAGCCTTCCTTTTGCATTAGGAATTGGTTCCTCATTTGTCCTCCGAGAAACGATATCTAAAGGTGTAAATGCAACTTCATTTCTTGTCTTCATGGGCGTGGCCCTGTCCATAACAGCCTTCCCTGTCTTAGCTCGAATCCTAGCTGAGCTGAAACTTTTAACCACTGATGTTGGTAGAATAGCTATGTCAGCTGCGGCAGTTAACGATGTGGTTGCCTGGATTCTACTTGCTCTTGCCATTTCCCTCTCTGGCACTGACAAATCTCCCCTTGTCCCAATTTGGGTCTTCTTATGTGGCTGCGGTTTCGTTGTTGGTGCAATTCTTGTTTTCCCTCCAATCTTCAAATGGATGGCCCAGAGGTGCCATGAAGGTGAGCCAGTAGACGAGATGTACATTTGTGCTACAATAGCTGCTGTTCTGGCTGCTGGATTTGTTACTGATGCTATTGGAATTCATGCCATGTTTGGTGCTTTTGTGATCGGAGTTCTTGTTCCAAAGGCTGGGTCATTTGCAGGCGCTCTTGTGGAAAAAGTAGAGGATCTTGTATCTGGTCTCTTCTTGCCGTTGTACTTCGTTTCAAGTGGATTGAAGACCAATATAGCCACAATTCAGGGGCTCCAATCATGGGGTCTTCTAGCTTTAGTTATATTCACTGCTTGTTTTGGGAAAATATTTGGCACTCTTGTGGTGTCGCTTCTTTGCAAAGTGCCTGTTCGTAAGGCTTTTGCACTGGGTTTCCTAATGAACAGCAAAGGATTGGTTGAACTCATTGTTCTCAATATAGGTAAAGATAGAAAGGTAATGCAAGTATCCTTTCTGTTAACGGTGAGGACCAAAAACTTAATTATATAATAATGTTTCACTGTTTCCATTTGCAGGTACTGAATGACCAGACTTTTGCCATAATGGTTCTAATGGCTCTGTTTACCACCTTCATCACCACCCCTCTTGTCGTTGCCGTGTATGGGCCAGCAAAAAGGTTAAGAATGGATGAATACAAGAATAGAACAATTGAAAGGGAAAATCCAAATACCCAACTTAGGATTTTGGCCTGTTACCACAGTGCAAGAAATATTCCATCAATGGTTAACCTCCTTGAGGCCTCAAGGGGGTCTGAGAGGCATGAAGGACTTTGTGTGTATTCAATGCACCTCATGGAGCTTTCTGAGAGGTCCTCAGCTATATTAATGGTACACAAGGCAAGAAAAAATGGGTTGCCCTTCTGGAATAAGGGTCAGCGATCAGATTCTGACCATTTTTTTGTGGTGTTCGAAGCTTACAGGCAACTGAGTCGTGTGTCTATCCGGCCAATGAGAGCAATCTCATCAATTTCTGGCATGCATGAGGATATATGCTCCACTGCTGAGAGGAAGAGAGCTGCAATTATAATTATTCCATACCATAAGCACCACAGGGTGGATGGTTCTCTGGAAACTGCTCGAAATGACTTCCGCGGTGTTAACCGTAAGGTTCTTGAGCATGCACAATGCTCGGTAGGAATTTTAGTCGATCGTGGGCTTGGTGGAACTACCCATGTAGCAGCAAGTAATGTTTCCCATTTCATTATGGTCCTCTTCTTTGGCGGCTGTGATGACCGTGAAGCCCTTGCTTATGGGGCTCGCATGGCTGAGCACCCTGGTATAAGACTAATGGTTGTTCGTTTCATAGTGGAACCTGAAAGCATGGGGGAGATTGTTAGAGTAAATATGGATGAGAGTTCTAGCACCAAATTTGTGTCAGCAGATGAGGAATTCCTCTCTGAATTCAAGCAGAATATGGTCAAGGATGACACCATCACATACGAGGAGAGAGTAGTCAGAAATGCTGCAGATACAATTGCTGTGCTCCGTGAGGTAAACCACTGCAATCTGTTTTTGGTGGGTCGAATGCCTGAAGGTGAAGTAGCCTTAGGTTTAAGCAGGAGGAGCGAATGCCCAGAACTGGGGCCTGTAGGAAGTTTGTTGACTTCACCTGAGTTCTCAACAACAGCATCAGTTTTGGTTGTCCAACAATATAATAGTCGGGCATCTTCAAATTTGGTCCAATGGATGGAGGAAGAATCACCTGAAAGACTCAGTACATAGTTAATTGAGGTATAGAATGTAATTGAATGTTGTCAGATTATGTTCTCTTCTTAGTTTATTTGTCGAAAATCCCATACGTTCTACTGTTTGATTCACTGAACATGATCCACACTTGCATCTTGTCACTTTGAAGACTAAAGAATAAATAAATTCAGCTATCAATTTTATTTTATTGTCCTTTTTGATTATTTTGTTAAAAATAACATATGTTCTAGATTCTGCTCTAAACACTTGGGATAAGTGAAATGAATATTTAGTGCCGAACAACCTATCTTCTCCTGAGGAGGGTATAAAACCTTAATCAAACAGAAGGAGAGAAACGTACACAAAGTGTGTGATGAAATGCCTCAACCAATCTACGGAATCATGGGAGGCTCTGTTGTATTTATAACTCAAGTGTTTACAAGGGTATTACTCTGTTCAATTGATAAGCTTTACAAAACAAACAATTAATAGGACTTTTAACTCTTCTTGTCATCTTTGTGTGGTCTCCCAGGAAATGGAAATCCAGTTCAAGGAATTGAAGGAAGTGCCATGTGAAGAAAAATTTCTTTTTCTGGTGTAATATGATTGCTATATCTGCTGTACAAGAACCATGCATCATCTTTCTTCTCAGAAACATGTTGGCATGCATAAAATAAGGTTCCTGTACCATTTCCTTCACTTTTTTTTCTCTTCAATAAAGTTTTCTTGCTGATTATTATGCACCTAATACTAACCAAGTTAACAAAATATAACCATATTTAAAAACTATCTGTTACTTTTTAGAGCACATTAACCACAGCTGTGGGGTCAAAGGGTTTCGCTTAGGTTCTATGCTATAATTTTTTTAACGGTCCAGATTTAATTCCAAGTTATCTATGAGAAAGATAGTGAAATTAAATCTAGACCATTGAAAAAATTACAACACATGTGCTGTAATTTATTTATTACAGCATCAAAGCCAAATCTGAGGTTTAAATTGATTAAACTCAAGGACCACATATTATCATTTAGGTATAATAATCGAGTTATTGAAAAAACTATAGCACATGTGCTCACCTAATCTAAATATGAGGTTCAAATTGATTAAACCCAAGGACCAGTACTCCTTGAGATAGTTTTGGACTTACACTTGGGGTCCCTCCTACACTCTTCTTCTCACATTATCGTAGCGAAATATGCAGGAGTGTGACTTTTTTCTTCCCAACTCTTCGTAGGATCATCTCCATATTATTATTTAGATAAAACTTCACTTATAACTCATAATCTTTTATCACTTTTGCAGAAAAGTACCAAAACTTTAAAAATTGTCAATTTAGAGTATTTATCTTTCAATTTTTTTCAATTTCAATCATTCATTATAATTTCCCGTTAAATCCTATCAAAATTTCCAAAATACCCATGTGTTTATTTTTAAAAAAAATTTATAAAACTTTTCTAAGTTTCAGACATGGGTATTTTTGTTAATTTTGTTAAATTCTTACTAACACCTAAATCCTAACAAATTTTTTTTTCTAACAAAATGAGGAGTATTTTGAGAATTTTAATAGGATTTAACGGAAAATTCTAACGGATTGTTGAAATTAAAAAAAATAAAAAATAAAAAATAAAAATTGAAAGATAAATATCCTAAATTGACACTTTTTAATGTTTAGGTACCTTTTTACAAAAATGATGAAAACAAAAGATTATAAATGAAGTTCTCCCTATTATTTAAGTATAATAATAGAGTTCCTTTTCCACTTTTTGTTGGGCATGCATGTCCAAATTAATTCTACCCCCTAAATAAACTAAATATATCTTGTATTAACCACTTGGAAGCGGCTATATAAACATCATTAAGATGACTCTCTCCAACACATGCCATTAGCCAAGAACAGCTAGCAATGGCAATGGGAGAGCTTGTACAAAAATCCTGTTTCCTTCTCTTCCTCATGATCCTCATATGCCAATCTGTTTTGGCATCCCAAAACTACTCATTGAGACACCGAAAACCGTGCAAGCGCCTCGAGCTCTACTACCACGACATTCTCTTCAACGGCACAGACGTGGCTAACGCAACGTCCGCTAAAGCGACAAACCAAACTGCGCTCGGCAACTTCCACTTTGGCATGCTGGTTGTGTTTGATGATCCTATCACAGAAGACAGCCATCTTCGTTCTCCCCCAATTGCAAGAGCTCAAGGCTTCTATTTCTACAACAAGAAGGACGATTACAATGCATGGTTTTCCTTCACGTTGGTCTTCAACTCCAGCCAGCACAAAGGTACAATAAACATCATGGGTGCAGATTTGATGGCTGAGGAGACTAGGGATCTTTCAGTGGTTGGTGGGACAGGAGACTTCTTCATGACCAGAGGGATTGCAACAATTCGGACCGACACTTTTCAGGGTTCATATTATTTTCGCCTCAAGATGGATATTAAGTTGTATGAATGCTATTAGCAACTTTTATATATATATATATAACGACATGTATGGCTAAGGTTGCAAGCATCTTGTTTCCTACTTCTATATGTAATGTGATCAAATAAAAAAAAAAGTGGAGAACTTCATTTAAGGGTACCAAATTATAGCCATTTTGTATTTAAGGTACTTGAACTTCAAAACGTCTTAAATTAAGATATCAATTTAAGGTACCTATTATTGAGACGTTTTGAAAAATGGATACCCTAATTTGAAACGTTTTGAAGTTCAGGTACCTTAAGTGAAAAATGGCTATAGTTCTGTATTCTTAAGTGAAGTTCTCCATAAAAAAAAAGCTTTACCAATTTTCTTGAGAACGAGACAAGGAAATTACCTGATTTGGCCTATAGTTTAGATCTACATTTTAAAGCCTTATAAGTTACACCTTTTATTGATTAATTTGATTGTGTAAAGGTGATATGAATAATATCAAATATAAATAATTCTCTTAAATTAAGATAACTAAATCCCTTAATTTTGGATAACGAATTCATTATATATATATATATATATATATATATATATATATATATATATATATATAGTTAATTACTTACTCCCATCAACTATACATGTAGAGTGATCGAATTCAAGACTTTTGCTTTATGAGATGTGATCCCAAATAAGAAATCTTAAAGGGTTATCTAAGTAACTCATAATTGCATGCAAAAATAACTTAAAGAACAGTGATTAGCAAATCATTCTCACAATTTTAATAGATTTCTTGTAATTTTATAAAGCTTGAGGCCAGTTGAAGCTGGTGAACAATCTAATTCCCGTAGTCATTACAAGTCCATTTTGCATATCTATTTCAGGTAGATTCTATATGCGATTTCAAAACGTAAGTTTTGAAAATATAGTTTGACATTTAAGATCGCAATTTATCTTTTATAATAATACATTTTTAAAAACGCATCATCTTGCTTACAATTTCAGACACAAATTTTTTGCGTTGTTAAATTACAATTTTGTAAAAACGAACTTCCAATTTATACATATTTTGCGATTTAATTTAAAATCGTACTTTTAATCTGTAAAATTGCAGTTCGAAACACACTTTTCACATGATTAGATCAATTTATGCAGTTAATGTTCCAAAAACGGATTTTGGTATCCAAAAAGGATAGATATGATGTTGACTAGTAATGTAGGCTATGTAGTATGTAGCATTCTCTTTTTAATCGTCACCACTCCAGTTTGGTGTTTGTTGTTGGATTAAATTAAGGGCATATTAAGAGAAATACTCTTGATTATATTCCCCCATAATAAGACGTCAAATATTTGTTTTTTTCCACACTTCAACATCTGATGACTGCAGGTGATTTATTGGAAGGATATATATATATCAAATAGAAATCAATGCAATTTAGACTTCCCAATGCATACATGTATTTGAATCTGAACACAAATTTTCTACAAATAAATTTTTAAAAGTAACATGTATTCTTTAAATTGTTAAAAAAATCATGTGAAAAACACATGATATATATATATATATATATATATATATATTTTTAAAAAAAGTTCATCATTGGATCTGTAAAACCAACATATGGGTCTTACAAATTCAATGATAGATTTAAAAAAAAGACTTGCGCACTATTTCTCTGACTCTCATCCAACATTTTTTCAAACCAACCATTAATTGCATCTGTTTTCTTACATGTAGATTTTACATATCTAATGGTTGATTTTTTTTTAAAAAAAAAATGTTAATAGAGTTGAAGAAATAGCATTTCTCTTGAAAAACATATCGTTGGAAATGGATAGGAAAAAGAAAAAAAAATAGTGTTTCTTTAAAGAGAAATGATCCCTACACTCATTTCTCACAACAGCCCCACAACAAGCTGACGTGGCTGGTAATATTTTATTATTTTTTTACAAAAAGAAAAGAAAAGAAAATAATAAAATAATAAAATATTACCAGTCACGTCAGCTTGTTGTAGGGTTGTTGTGAGAAATGAGTGTAGGGATCATTTCTCTTCTTTAAAAAGAATTCGCATTTCTCACACGTTAAGAATACATGTTAATTTTAAAAGCTGATTTGTAGAACATGCCTGTCCCATCATCGGGGAGAAAAACTACCAGCAGGTGGAAGCAGTCGTTTTTTCCTCTTTTAATTACTGTGGTGTAAATAAGTGATGTATTTTTCTCACGTAGAATTGTTGCACATAATTCAATTTAAGAGGAGAGACTTATGCTTTGATGGACAGCTACGAACATGGAAGGAAGAAGATAGTTGAGCTATTATGGAAGTTCATTGCATTTCCAAAGCATTTGTCCCGACCAAATTTAACAGTAGGAAATTGCTCATATGGCCTTGTACTCTTTGCATGTGTCTACTCACATGGCCTTGTATATTATTGGATTTTTTTTTTAAAAAAAAAAAAAAATAGAACTTTTATAATATTGTTGGATCGATCTTTCTAACAAAAATCTTGGATTTTATATTTTCTTTTTTATTTCTAGTTAGACCTTATTTTATTCATAAAACTTATTGGGTTTTAATGACTTGAAAAAAGAGGGTTTTTTTTTTTTTTTTTACCAGATCGCCTACCATGGAATATAAGAGATGTGTTTGGAATCACTCTTTCACTCATCTTTTGACTATCATTTTATAAATTCACAATTAAATCTGTAGGACTTACATGTGAATATCTCTTGTACGGAGATGGACAAGAGATACGTATACGTAGGAGAATGAGAATAAACATTTCTCTATATAATAAGATAAATGTTTGGTTTCATTCTCTTGCACATCTTCGTACAAGAGATGTGCAAATCCATCATTGAATCTCCCACACAGATTTAATAGTGGATTTGCAAAAGAGATGTACAAGAGAATAACACCAAACACATCACATATAATAATTAATGTAATTACATGAATAATTCTTAAACACGTAACAGGATAATTGTTAGTTTTTAAATGAACTTAGATCATTTAGATTCGTTAAAGGGAACTTAATTAGACACTTTCAAACACAAAGATTGTGATTAATTCTGCTTAGCTTTTCATTATGAGAAATGTTTGGTTTCATTTTCTTCTACATCTCTTGTCCATCTCCGTACAAGATATGTGTAAATTTACTATTAAATCTATGAAACCACATGTGGGTTTCACAGATTCAATGATAAATTTGCAAAAACATATAGAAAAGAATGACACCATACACTTCTCTTTCATTATTCAATCACACTTAAATAGAAAAGATTACTACTCATAAAGGTGGAGGTAAACTCCGATACTAAGGAACAATAAAAACCTACTATATATAACATGACTTCTGCACCATAGTTCTACAAAAATTAAAAAATGTTAACTTAAACATATAACTATATATAACTATCCTTATTTAATATAACATTACTCTAATACAACTTCTAACTTATCCCATATCATTTCCATAACAAATAATGAGACTATGGTCTAGCCTATGCAATGAGCTAGCTTGAAGCCTAAGAAAAAGTTTGATGACAAGAAGACAATAATGTCGTCTTCTTCCATGACCCGATCTTATTGGCCAGGAACAAGAAACTAATTTTAGTCTTGGATGGATGCTTATGCTTATTCTCGTAATAACAACCAGCTTTTAGAGGCTAGCTGCGACCAAACCCTAGCTGCCACCAAACCATCGATGGAAAGGTTATGGTTATTCTCGTAATAACAACCAGCTTTTAGAGGCTAGCTGCCACCAAACCATCGATGGAAAGGTTAGGAAAGGGCAGCTATCTGTATTAAATCTATAAGTTTTTGGTAAGAAAAAGTTGTAATAGTCGATTTAATAAGCACGTGGTAGGTATCACGTTGACTATCAGTTAGTTTGTAAACGCCATAAGTCATATGAACTGTCATTTTTCTCATATAATGTCAATGTGTTCCCATAATGGCAAAAATATATTTCATGAAATTATATATTAAAAGAAAAACCAAAAATTATTTTTTTTAAAGAAAAAAAACGAGAATGCATCTTACTTCTCTAAAACTTTCCGTACTTTTCTTTTGAATAAAGCAACGTCCATTTAGTGTTGCTTGTAATGAATCATAACAACCTATCGTCGGAATTATTTATTATTATTATTATTATTATTATCAATTATGCCTCGAAAATCTCATCACACCTACCCTAGGACAGCTACTCCTAGAAGTCTATGGATATTGGATATCTCATCTACCATTTTTATTTTTATTTGTTTTTTTTTTGTTTTTTTAGATAATTTTTTTCCCAATGTTTCTTGTTATGAGTTTGTACTTTCTATTGACTTAATTAAACACGTCAAGAAAATAAGCAAACATCATACCATAAGAAATGACAAAAGTGGAGTTGGAATATATTTTAGGTCGGATTAGGAAGGTGCTGCCGGGGCTTTGAATCGAACTTGGCAAAAGTTGATGCCGACGAATCATTGCCAAAAGCAATCCATTGATTCGGACGATCTCTAAAGTCCAAGTGATCGAATATGCATGTAGAAAATGATGGGAGCATCCCACGTATGTATGTGTACCCAAAATATAAGACAAGAGAATAGGAAAAGACACCATAATTGATACTATTTATCAATAAAAAAATTAGAAATTTATTTTGAACTTTTTGGCTGATAGGCAAATATGCAGTCTGTACGTAGAAGAAATTTCATATATGTCCTTAATGGCACATCAGTAATTATGATAATATGACTTATTTCATTCAACATCTGATCATGGAAGATCATGAAAATCAATTTTTTGATAGTGTGCTAATTTTTCTCCTTGATGGGAGGAGAAAAATCAGCCAGCACTTCATCAGCTTTGATTGAAGGGTCCCTAATCTAACCTATAAATAAACAACATGTGTACTACATCAATAAGGTATTTAGTAGGCATAGATCAGAAGAACCTCTGTAAAATTCTTTTTTCAGAATCTCTGATTATTGCTAACAAGGCTTCATCAGATTCGTTTGAGCAAAGTATGGTTGGGGGTATTTATATAACCAAATCATTTCGCTACTTATTTACATTATTAAATTAGCATTTGATTTATATTATGCTATCAGTTTGTGCATAGTATTAACGGTCTTGCTAGACTTTTTTGATTCCTAATCCCATTAAAATTACTTTTTATTATGCAAAAGAGGGAAGAGACTTTACTTGTTTGGTATTTGGGGGTGTTAGAAATATAAATAGGCGAATAAAATAAATTAAGTACCTCTATGTACAGAAATTGGATCTTAATAACACTACAAAAAAAAAAAAAAAAAAAAGGGGGGGGGGGGCTTTTTGAGCCGTTTCTGTTGGAGCTGTTTTAACAAAACGACTCTAATTTGAGCCATTTTTAACTAAAACGGCTCTCATTAATTTCGAGCCGTTTTAGTAAAAACGGCTCTAATTAGAGTCGTTTTAATAAAATTGGCTCTAATTAGAGCCGCTTTTTTAAAACGGCTCTAATTAATTTCGAGCCGTTTTTACTAAAACGGCACTAATTTGAGCTGTTTTTGTAAAAACGGCTCAAATTAGTTTGAGTCGTTTCAACAAAAGCAATTTAAATTAGAGCCCTTTTTTTTAAAAAAAAAAAAAAAAAAAAAAAAAAAAAGAGGCTCTAATTTGAGCCGCTTTTCGAAAACAGCTCTATTTAGAGCCGTCTTAACAAAAAAGGGTTCAAAGAATAGCCGTTTTGATCAAAACGGCTCTAATTGTAGCCGTTTAAACAAAAAAAAATGTCTCAAATTAGAACCGTTTAAACAAAAAAAAAGGTCTCACATTGATCATACCACGAACCATCACATAGATCGTACCACGATCGATCACATATATCGTATCACGAACCATCACATTGATCGTACCATGATCGATCACATGGATTGTACCACGACCGATCACATAGATCGTACCACGATTGATCACATTGGCCATACCACGATCGATCACACATGATCGTACCACAATCGATCACATAGATGGTACGATCATGTGTGATCGATCGTGGTACGATCTAAGTGATCGGTCGTGGTACGACCTATGTGATGGAACATGGTACGATCTATGTGATTGATCGTGGTACGATCGTGCGATGGATCGTGGTACGATCTATGTGATCGGTCGTGGTACGATCTATGCGATTGATCGTGGTATGATCATATAATGGATCGTGATACGATCTATGTGATTGATCGTGGCACGATCTATGTGATCGATCATAGTACGATCTATATATTCCCCTCAAACTACCATTTAATTGTTAATGTCCCTCCAAATTACCAATTATGTCAATGTCCCCCCTCAAACTACCAAAAAATATTAATGTTCCCCCTAATGACAAAAATACCCTTCAAAAAATTATTAAAATTAAAAAATATATATAAAATAACAAAAAATTCTATAAAAAAAAATAATAAAAACCAGTTATAATTTTTTTTCATTTGTTTATTTATTTATTTTTAAAATTTTCAGTTTTTTTAAACAAAAATTTGTTTTTTATTTGTTTTTATTTTTTCTTTAATTTTTTTAATTTATTTTTTAAAAAATATTTTTTATGTGTTATTTTCCCAGTTGGAGCCGTTTTGGAAGAAAACGACTCCAGTTGGAGTCGTTTTCTTGCCAAAACGACTCAAAATTTTAGGCAGGACATGAAATTTTCGTTTCCCACACAAGCACAGTCAAAATGAAATTCAAGTTTTGAATTTTAGTTTATTTTTTCCTTTCACACACCAATAAAATATCTCCTCACTCTCCCATCACTCTCATCTCTCCATGTTTTCCTTTCTCCCTTTCTTTCTTCTTTCTTGTTCTTGTTCTTGTTCTTGTTCTTCCTTCTTCCTTCCTTTCTCTCTCTCTCTCTCTCTCTGACGTCCAGGAGACCCATGTTGTGGGTCTCCAGAGACCCACATCATGGGGTCTCAAGACACCTAGCCAGAAGCCGATTTTCGGCGATTAGGAGCGATTTCCGACTACAAGAGAAGGGGTCGACGACGACAAAACCAGGGGAGGCTTCCAGTGAAATTTCCGGCGGCCTAAGACATTATTTTCGGTTGATTTTCTACGAAAATCCTCTAGGCAAATAACTCTTGTAAAATATGTTGCTTTATTTGTGATCTCCCAGTTCATATTTGATTTCTATTTCCTTTTTTTTTTCATTGATTTTTTTTTTTTCAATTGTTAGGCAGAAAGTCCTAAAACTTTTTTTTTTCTCTCTTTTATGATTATGCAAATGCCAAGGGTGTCCCAGTTGCAACAGTTGCAATAAACAATGTTACCAATGCAGGTTTGCTCGCATTATTCTTGGTATTAACTGGATGTTTCTCTGTTTTGGTGTTCTAGATGGACTGAGCCGTGAATGTGATTATGCTTTGACAGTTTTTCTGGTGGTGTGGTGTTCTGACAAGTTGTGTATTGTGGGTTATAGTAATGTTAGTAACCTAATGGTTTTAATGCTGTGATAAATTTAGATGAGTATTTGCTTTGTGACCATTGTTGATGGGTATTCTGATTTGGAGTTATTTTGATCAGATGTATATGGTGTACTGGAAAGGGATTTTGATTTTTTTTTTTTTTTTTTTATATAATTAGAGTCGTTTTAGAGTCCCTAAAACGACTCAAAAATTTTATATTATTTTTTGTAAAATTTTTTATTTATAGTCATTTTAGGGACCCTAAAACGGCTCTAAAGAAATTAATGGATTTTTTTTAAAAAAAAAAAAAAAAAAATATTAGAGCCGTTTTAGGTTCCTTAAAACGGCTCCAATTATTTAGAGTCGTTTTGGTCCAAAACGGCTCAAATTAGAGCTGTTTTAGTCCAAAACAGCTCAAACCGATATTTTAATACGCAACATGTTAAGTTATTTTGAAAACGGCTAAAAAAAAAAGGCACAAAACATTTTGAGCCGTTTTAAGGCTTTAAAACGGCTCCAAAAAGAGGGCTCAAAATACCTATTTTTTGTAGTGTAAGTTGTTCTACGTGTTTTTTCTCTTGAATCTCCAATATTAGTTTCTTCTCTCATTGGTGGAGCATGTTATTAGAGCGATACCCTTAATACCCACAGTCTACGTACATCACAGATTCAAAAAATTAGAAAAAAGAGAGATATTTGATGTACACACACCCGTTGCCATCAGTTTTCCACTTATACATTTTGCTGTATTTTTTGACAACACTGGTGCATGCATTGTATTTTTACACATTATTTACCATGTAACCGTTCAACGATTACATGCTAAGATAGCTAGCAAACAAAAGCTAGTGATTGCAGCGGGTGGACTTAATTAAGCTGGGGCGGATATAGTCACCAGCACTGAACAAGTAAGCTTTCTAAGGTGAGGGGCATAACAGCCATGAACAGGTTAGTATTTAACCTAAGAATAAGAGGTCTGAAGAAAGATTATCATAAAACACAAACTAATCAGTCACAACGATGCATACTTAACACATATTATCATCTACCATCTCTTCCATTATTTATTTTCTATGTTTTATCTTTTTTATATGGGAATCAGGGGACTCACTTGTTTGTTTATGTAAATATGATAACGTCATCTTTACATTGATCATGATGTAGGAATTGAGAACAAAGGTTGTGACGACCCGTTTTTTTTTTTTTTATACAAACATAAAACGAGTCATCGCAGTGACACGACTACGTGTCGCTCAGCCAACATATGGCACATGCCCCATAACATGTACCTGATAATCAGAGTATAACATACATCTATCTATGCAGCGGAAAACATAAATCTGAATAGCGGAAATTACAACTTATACATCTATCACAAATTAATTACAACAAAGAGCCATTTAACATCTATCTGTATGAGTCTTATTAACACATTATTTACAAAACTACTATAGCTTTACAAAGAATATGTGACACAAACATCACAAGCTATACCAATCCTATAAAATAGTGGACAACCAGTGGTCCGACAATTACAACCGTCGCGGTGAGCTTCAGTCATAATATCCCAAGCACACTGCTACCGACCCATCGACTATACCGTAGTACCTGCAGCCAAAGAAACATCATCTACACGGTTGTGGTGGTATCCACATCCGCATAGGTGAAATAATGAGTTCACCGCCTTAGTATACCTCATACTAAGACCTCAGTGGTATAAGACTAACTGAGTTTTCACAAAGAACCAACCTCTATTTATTTTTAGTCGTGCGAGCACTATATTAGGCACAATTTACCAATAGCTAA
The DNA here is from genome assembly GCF_958979055.1 of Alnus glutinosa. NCBI lineage: Eukaryota > Viridiplantae > Streptophyta > Magnoliopsida > Fagales > Betulaceae > Alnus > Alnus glutinosa. The sequence goes on along the minus strand of NC_084898.1, from coordinate 6,910,458 downwards.
TGCAGCAAACACCAACTATTTAGAAAACATTTAAAACATACTATATAGCTGTGAACATATGTAGAAGTTCCAGACATCCCTCCTTGGAAGTTTCTACATATAGACCCCTCTATAATAATACTTTTCACCGGTCGCTTGGACATATGTGCACACGATCACTCCATCACAGATATCACGTATACACATAGGTCTTAAGCAAAGAACATGGCATCTTACTTTTCCGTACTAGGATAACATCCTTCAACAAAACACTCGCAACACCATCTCTAATCGTATTCCAGCTTCGTGCCTTGACGTCAGTAGATCATGAGAGCACTAGAGTTAAACTCAATCATGCTAACACGTCTTTCCTGAAGAACAAGAACAGTCAACCTTCCTACTCATAGACATGCCATTACTCGCACCTGGGTAGTCATGTATCCATGTACTTTCAAGTTCAATGTATGCTATTAACACATGTGACCATCCGATAAAAATATACATAAGATCTTTTCATGAAGACTCTTATGCATACCAATACGTCTAGCAAAACTACTCATAACATAAAAACATCTCTCACAAAACAATGCTATATATGTTATGCATGCCTCAATGTGTTGCTGATACTGCCTCAATGTGCTGATATTGTTACTCTGCTGATACTGTTACTCTGATATGTATGCTCTATACTACATGCTCAATGTTCCGTGCTTGACCAGTATATATTTCCTACTGTGTCACGCTGAAATCATGCAGTTGTTAAATCACGTCCTCTCAAAACTAAACAAATCCAGCATTTAATCCAACACTTTGAAATCATTCAAAACTTAGTTTCTTTATCAAATCTGCGCAGTTTCAACATGACATGTTCTCAAACAATTTGCATAATTTAAATCTCAACCGCAGAACTTAACACTTTAAATCTAGTCAATACTTTTCACTCTTGCACTACCTCTTAAACATCATTGATATAGTTTAAACATAATCGAAACTAATAAGTCATCTCAAAGCATATACATTTCATCATATGGTTGGTTCAGTTTCATAAACAATATATATATTTTTATCAATCCAATACATATAAAAATATATATTTTCTCAGTGAGTGGAATACCCACCTTGGCTGCATTAGACTCCTGACTCGAACTCCCACTGGATTCCAATTACTCGAACTCTACCTTGGAGAACCATTGAAGTCTCCAATTACAACACAATCCTGCAAACATTAGTAACATTAGACTATGCTATTGAATCTCATACTTTATGACGCCTAAACTACCCGCGCTCTCACACGTCGCTTTGTCTACATCTAAAACTTAGTTAAGTGCCTAAACTATTACTAGGTTAACATTTATGTCTAGGTTCATATAATCTTTGTTTATTAATACAATGATGTATTTACTATTTTATTTAGCTTACTTATTATTGTTGCTCCTCATTATCTATGTTAATCATCTAAGTAGTTTAGATTATAGAACATTAATCTTGTTCAACATATTAATTTGATAACTCTTATTAAATTAGATTATAATCACATATTGAATATACATTCGTTTGCTAAAGCTTACGCATCGTCCTCAAAACTAAGCATTACACTTAGGCTCTAGGTCTAACCCATGCTTAGCTTAACTTATCCCAAGGCTCCTAGTGAACACCTAAGCCCGGCATTATCAAATTCTACATAATTAAGCTAAGCCAAAGAATCAAAACTTAAATAAAATATCACAAATGATCCGTTGCAAAGAATCCAACCGTTTAACATAGCTACCCATCAAATTAGGTTCTAAAATGAACATTACTCCTAATCGGTCAGCTTATCGAAAACAGCCCCTTAAATTCATAAAATATCAATCATAAACATTATCATTTCTATTCTAACAATAAGTCAAGATTCTCTTGCAACCAAACCTTTAATATCCATGGCCATATATCGAAACGAATCAAAACTCCTTCATTACATATAATCGGCCAAAGCCATTAAGGGCTACCCAAAAATCAACACCACAAATCCAACCATCAAAGCCCCAACTCACATCCATAAACACCATTAGCGTCTCATCTTCCATCTAAACCGAACATCACAAATACCCCGAAGAATTCTCCCTCAAACGGTTGTCTCTAACTTCATGGGTCAAGCTATGGTGAACCAAAATGCTCATCAAACAACTATACTACGAACTACAATCAGAACCACAAATCAGAAAACCAAATACAGTTAAGGCCTAAAATTATATTCCAACTTACCACATTCGGCCCTATTAGGAGAACACCTATAAAAACAATGTAAATCAAACTAAAAGAACACACCCATTCAATCTAGCCTTCATGGAAGCCTAATCAAAACTCTAACATCAACATTGCCTTCATTCCTCAAGAAAAACAACAATTCAACACAAACCTCAAACTTTATCCATTTGGCCATAACCACCGAGAATCAACCCCAAAAACCCTAAGAGAAACAATCAATCCAATTGGTAAGCTTAACCCAATCAAAGCCCTAAGAACAAGATACAATTTCATGTTATTTAGACAATGGGTATTCTGAAAATACAGTGAAATAGAGTTAGGGATTTTTCTTTTACCATATTTCGGTTAATATCAACCTTAAACCTACAAATCCAAGACAACCACAAACCATCCAACACATAACCACAAAATTCACCCTCCAATCCGCATCTACAGAAAATCAATGGAAATCTAGCAAATCGGAGACAAGGGAAGTGAGAATCTCACCAAAACAGGGGCCAAAATCCCTTGCTCCAGCCACTGCCTCCACAGTACAACGGTGGTCCGACCACCACAGCTCCATAAGCCGCTCCTCCAACAACCAGAATTCCACCGGGAATAGTTGGGTTCAGCTCAGGTCTGCTACGGGTCTCGGGTTTTCTGGGCTCACGGGTCGCGGGTTCAAGCTCCTGGATTTCGCCGGAGCTCCACCATCGCCGGATTTCAGTCCCAGTCGCCGATCATGGAGGATCGGGTCCTCACAGGTTGTGGGTCACGGGTTCTATGGGTTTCGGGTTCTCTCTCTCCCGGGTCATCTCTGGTTCACGGGCTCACCGGAGATCGCGTCGCCGGCGTCCTCTGGTCTCGACGGCGCCACCCACCGGAGGATCGGGCTCCGATCACTCCTCAACTCTCCCGATCTCATCTCTCTCTCAGCATCTCTCGGCTCTCACATCTCTCGGTTCTCTCTCGGTCTCATCTCTCTATTTCTCTCCTCCCTCAGTCTCTCCGACTCTCTCTGTGTGTGTTCGGGTAGAATAGAAAAGAAGGAAGAATAGAAGGAAAAGAAGAAATGAAGAAGAATTGGTTTGGAGGGGGGGGGGGGGGGGGTTGCTGCGAAACTGAGGGGGGAAAATATCCCCCAATAATCCATAGCCACACACGTGGCTATGGATAAGGCCAAGCTTTGGTCTTTTTAAATACTAGCCCATATTCTTTCTAAATTGCGTTATTACCCCATCTTATTTTATTCATTTTATCTTTAACTCATTTTATTTTAGACAACACAAATATTATCACTTAAAACCTAATTATTAATCTCATCTTATTTAAAAATATAAATCATTAAATGCTAAATACCTTATTATTTTTCTTGGTCTTTACAAAGGTGAAAAACCTTTCCCTAATTTTATGGTTTCTGAACTGTCTGATGGGAGCTTGGCACTTAACTTTGGGGGAGCAACCCTTATCTTCATGTCATTTTTCTGTGTTTGCTAGTTCAAAAATTGGGGCGGTATAGTTTGGTATGAGAGCAATTTGCTCTAAAGACCATTGGAATATACTATACCTAGAACTAGTATGTATAACACAAGAGCTTTGTTAAGTAAAAGACATATAACCTTTTATAAAAATCTTTGTGTGAGAAATAGAAGTTATTGAACTGTTACAATTTTGTATGCAGTAGTCATGCTAGAAGGAAAGCATTCAAAACCCCACCCACAAGCATAGTGTCGTTGAAGAAAAAGGGAGGGTCGTTTGGCAAACTCTCTCAACTAAGAGAACAAAGGGCTGCACTTGATCGTCAAATCAAGATGATTGAGGCACTTCCTAGTCCAACACCATATCGTGACACACCTGATACGTCGTTTGAAGAATGGACTATGTGGAATAATGGAGTTAATTCAGTTGTTGGCTCTAACTCTATTGACATTGGAAGTATTTTTGGTGTGGATGTAGATGTGAGTGAAGTGGATAAAGCAGTGATCCCTGCTATGTAAAACAATAGGACCTTTAGATAGAGAGGGTGACGCGAGATAGAACTAAGATTGTTCTGACAGCATATGATAGTAGCAAAAAATATAAATTGAAGATAGAAAAGAGAATTCAGGAAGAGAGAAAATAACAAATATGGAAAAGAAAATCCCTAATTACCCCAAATAAGCAAATAGAGAAATAACTCTGAAAGACTTAAAATTTAATAGATATTTCAAAACTTGATTGAAAAATAACAAGACTAGATGCTTTTATATAGGCTAGGTACCTCATAATTTAACAAGGAAGAGGAAAACAAATCCTAATAGGAAAATGAAAACAAATCCCAATAGGAAAAGGAAAACATAATCCTAATGGAAAAGGGAAAACTCAATCCTTATTGAAAAGGAAAACTAAAAGACACATGCATATTAAAAATAAATCCAAACTAATGTCGATCTTCTTCTGCATTAGTCTCCCTAGGTTGGAAAGAACTCGCCCTCGAGTTCAAGTCGTCTTTGTCAGCATCAAGAAAAATATGGAATCAAGTGATTCACATTAAACACATCAAAGGTCTTTAAATGACTTGGAAGACGAAATTGGTATGCATTATCATTTATCTTCTGCAGAATCTCACAAAGTCCAATCTTCCTCTCTCGTAGCTTGTTATACTTAGTGGTGGGGAAATGGTCACGTGTAAGTACAACCCAAACCAAATCACCAACCTCAAAAGTTACATTGCATCTGTGGTTGTGAGAGTGTGCTTTATACGTTGCATTGCTATCTTTTATCGCTTTCTTGACCTGGTCATAAATTCCTTGGAGATTGTCTGCCATCTCATCAGCTTTAATACTCAATCTATCAATATGGGGAATGGGTGCCAAGTTAAGCACTCATGACGTATTCTGCTCATACACGATCTCAAAAGGGCTCAGTTGAGTCGTTTGGTTCTTGGACCGGTTGTAAGCAAACTTTACCTGTGAAAAAGCCAAGTCCCACTACTTCGGCTTATTTCCAACTAAACTTGTCAAAAGATTTCTCAAGCTCCGATTCACCAACTGAAAGCTCACATCAGTTTCTTCACTCCATTGCTATCTTCTATTGCTTTCTTGACTTTTTCATAAATTCCTAGGAGATAGTCTGTCATCTCATTAGCCTTAATACTCAATCTACCAATATGGGGAATGGGTGTCAAGTTAAGCACTCTTGATGGATTCTACTCATACACAATCTCAAAAGGGCTCAGCTGAGTTGGTTTGTTCTTGGACCGGTTGTAAACAAATTTTGCCTGTGATAAAGTCAAGTCCCACTGCTTTGGCTTATTTACCACTAAACTTGTCAAAAGATTTCTCAAGCCCGATTCACCAATTGAAAGCTCACATCAGCTTCTTCACTCCATTGAAAAATTCGACCCTTTAAGCACTTTGTGATTGGTGCAACCAATGTACTAAAATTTCGGATGAACTGTCGGTAGAATGACGACAATCCGTGAAAACTCTAGACATCATGTAGACTCTTAGATGTTGGCCACTCTAAAATTGCTTTCACCTTAGACTGATCTGCATAAACACCATTAGTAAGCACAACAAAACCAAGGAAAGTGACATTGGTAGTGAGAAAGGAACACTTCTTCCGACTGACATATAAACACTCATTTCGTAGGGTTTCAACAACACCTTATGCATGAATCGTATAAACGTGTTGGGCACGCTGGTTAGTCCAAAAGGCATGACCATCTACTTGTATAACCCATGATGCGTTTTGAATGATGTATTCCACTCATCTTGAGGCCTAATTCTGATTTGGTGATACCCGCTTGTAAGGTCAATTTTGGAAAAAACATTAGAACCCTTGCTAACTGATCCAGCATGGTGTCTAAGTGGGGAATCAAGAATCTATACTTCACCGTGATTCGATTGAATGCTCTGGTATCGACACACACGCGCCATGATCTATCCTTCGGAACTAAGAGATCGGGAACTACACATGGGTACCAGAATGCATGAAACTTTTAATAGCCTAGAAAAAACATGTTAAAACATATTAACGAGATGGATCATGGAAATTAAGATTAAATTTGTAACTTTTTAGAGAAACATTTTCTTTAAAAAGGGACAATTTATACGACTCATCTTGGTATGCTTAAAAATTGTAAGAATATAATAAATCACATTGAAAGAATATTAGGAATATGACAAACGATTTAGGTGCCAAGGCTTACTGGTTGGGGATCATGCACATACAGAGTAAGCACAACGGAAAGCCATCCCTAAAATTTTTTTGCTTCAAGATAAACAATGCTAGATTAAACAAATACATGAGTTTGGGGTACTTACAATCGAATTCGGCCTCTCCTAGGTCTGTAGGGCTATTTAACTTTGGCTGAGATTCTATTTGCACGTTGAATGATCAAGAACACATTCTTGACGTTCTTATTATTCTTGATTAAATCTTCAAATCTTCTATTTGAAAACTGATTTTGACCGTGAGTACAGACTCACAAACTATTCTCAAATCAATGAAAAAAGATATAAGCATAACCTTGTGAAAATCAATATTCTCACTTAAATGTTTCTCATGATCCTCTTTGCACGTTCTTGTGTATTTCACAAAAATATTTCTAAAACTTGAGTCTCACAGTTTTTCAACTTATGAATCAATGAATTCTATCAATCAGTGAATTTGTTAATTATGCTTCACAATGGTCCTCTATTTATAGACTTTGATTTACAATCATGATAACTGATTTTGACCGTGAGTATAGATCCACAAAATATTCTCAAATCAATAGAAAAGATATAAGCATAACCTTGTGAAAACCAAATATTCTCACTTAAATGTTTCTCATGATCCTCTTTACACGTTCTGGTGCCTTTCACAAAAATATTTCTGAAACTTGAGTCTCACAGTTTTTCAACTTATGAATCAATGAATTCTATCAATCAGTGAATCAGTTAATTTGTTAATTATGCTTCACCGTAGACCTCTATTTATATACTTTGATTTACAATCATGATTGGCTTAGGAAATAAACTGGAGCTGTAGTAGAACTAGGACTGGAGTCATGGATGAACCAAGACTAGAGCCACAGTAGAACTAGGACCGGAGTCATAAAAGAACTAGGACTCCTAGTCCTATCCTATTAGGTGCACGGCCAAGAGAAGAAAAAACACTCCCTTTGGCCTTGCATCACATGGCCACGGGGAGAAAAATCTCCCTATGCGCCTAGGGCTAGGGTTAAAACCCTAGCACACTACTATACACTCTTAAGCATGACCTTGAGTTTTTTATCCCCTAGGCACAGTGCTCTTCTAACTCAACTTAAGCCTTTTGGAATAAATTTCAAGAGCCAAAAGCTTTTTAATTGCTTAAGCTCTTAGGAAATAAATTCATAAACCCAATCATGTCTAAGTAATAAGCTACTTAGTAATCATATTTATTTTACCCGTGTTTTATCAATTAAAACAATCAAAATAAATAACTGCATAATCGAGGCTCAAATCAAATGGTCAATTTACATCAGCTCAAAGAAAGACCTAAAGGGAAAAAAAAAAAAAAAAAAAAAAAATACAATTAGCTTCAATATAGGTCTGTGACAACAGCATACGACACTATGAATCACAATTGATTCTACTAAACAAATGTGACTGCACTCTAATATGCATTTTCAATTTAATGGATACCGTAGTTGAACCAAAGTTAATACAATGTTACTTTTTTCACTACTTCTTTTTCTTGATAACCTTATTTAATTACATGATCTATCCTTTTTGTACCCTATGAAATTTCATTTCACCTTACACAAAATAAATAAATAAATAAATAAAAAATAGTAAATACCAATGAAACACTCAAGCCCGAGCTTTAAGATAATAATTCTCATTAAATCTACATCAAGGGGAATATTCATTATCTCTTTGTTCCATGACAAACGATTTGGATTCCTTCTTGAAAAATGTGTTACCACAATGCTACATGCGATCATTTAATGACATATATGCTGACCATATATTTGATCACACTCTCATACATCAAAGTGAGTTACGCTATACATCTGAGTTCATAGTCTTCTCAAGATTTAGATTAACTATTATAAGTCGTCGTGCACGTACATCATTCTTTATCACAGTGTAGAAAGAATGATGTCTCAAGTAGTCTGTTCGGTGCATGGCAATACCTTGCTCTTACACCAACATATCAACCCGAAGCCCTACCTGCTTCTCCTAATCAAAATAGACCGTTAAGGTTGACACATTATAATCTATATGGATTTACCAATTTCATTTTACGTCTATGAACAATCTTTTATAAGTTACAAAAACCTATGACTATGATCTTCTATGTGATAATCTCATTACTCATACCATAGTCAAATACAATGTAACTTAGGGATCTTACACGTATATAATACAAAAATATTCAAACATATATGTACATGTAAAACATTTCATGTATATGTCTAATGTTCAATATTATAAAATTAAAGAAAAGTATCATTAATGCAATTGGAATTTTGGACACCAGTTCCAACACTTAGCTCGATAAGGATGGAATTAATAACTTCAAAATCTCTTCATTCTCTCTCTAGAATATCTTTCTCTCTCAAGAAATGGGGCGGGTAGGATGCATGAATGAGTGGTGTCTAAAGGGGGTAGGGGGCTGTATTTATAAGGTGGGGAAAGTGGATAAGATTGAGTGAGTTGAATAGTAAGTTAAATTTGATTTTCGGACATGTTGGAACGTTTATGTCGCATTTTGAATATTCATGGAAACGAAACATCGATCATTCATCAAGAGCATCGAATATTTTCATGAAGGACAAATGGTGATGTCAGCTAGGGCAACCATCGATCGTTCTGGCGATGGTTATTTGAGCGTTCATTCTAGGGTTACTTTTGAACGTTCCAAATAATTAATGGTGTGTTTGGTTCGAATGGATATTCAATATTCGAACCGGGTTTTTATTCAAAAACCCGAACCCGGAACCAAGTTGAATAAGATCCGCCTGGCCACTTGAATATGTTTGAATGAAGTTTGAATTTCGAGAATTGACGCGTGAATTTCGAGTCGGCAGAAATCAGAGTTTGGGGATTCAGATACCTAGAAACAAGTCTGGCTTCTCCAGAAACTCTGATTTCTGGCTTCTCCTCACACATACACCCAACTTTTCACACCCAAATGCTTACACCCTGACATGGGAATGACTTCTTTCTTTCTTTTCTTTTTTTCGTTTTATTCTTTGAAGGCAAAGATCGGTCCCTACCAGCACCGCCTGATGAGTGCCAAATATTGTGTATTTGGACCCCTTGATTTACATAAGTTAGACCTTTATCCTTGTTATTTTCTGATGCTTTGGTTAGTTTTTGTATTTTTATGTTTTGTAGGTTAATAAGTGAGGAATGGCAAAATTCATGTGGAATTGCTTGGAAAATTCGGAAGATTCTGAAGAACTCGATCGATCGAACTTAAAAGTTGATCGATCGAATTTTGCCCGAAGTCGATCGATCGAAATTTTCCAGAACTTACTTTTGCAGAAGCGCGCTAGAACACCCAATTAGGAGCTTCTCCATGACAAAAAGCAGTTCTCTCTATGATTTTCGCAGCAGAACACGCTGGTTGCATGACCTTAGTTGTCTCTAGCAAGAGAGGAACCCTAGAGGGGGTTAGAGGAGTCATTTTACATGGGTTTCTAGCCCTAATTTCCTTATATAAAAGCCATAGCCATACCTCCTTGTTGGGAGAGTTCAGGGAACAGTAGCTAGGTTTAATTTCGTTCATTTCATAGTGTATTTCAGTAGCTTTTGTTCTTAGACACTTTCTTTTTGTAAAGCTTTTCTTTTATTTCTATGGTTGTTCTTCATTTTCTTGTGGTGTTCTTAGTCATGGAAGGCTAGTAACCTCAACTAAGGTTGAGGATGAAACCTTTCCATTGATGGCACTCACACTCTTGTTATAATACTTGCACATTTGATGATATATCATATTTGTTATTCAAGTTCCATTCATTTAAATGCTTTATCTTTTGCAATGAATGTGGTTGTTGGTAGATATAAGACATTTAATGTGTTTCAACCGATGGATGCATTGTTTTATCGGTTTGAATGATGATATCCATTGTGATTTGTTCATTGAATGGATACATTGGATGATTTGATTTCAAATGGGTACTCTTTGTGATTTATCTTTGAGTTTGATTCATTTAATGGTTCTAGAGTATGTGGTTAAGAAACTTGAATGACATCCTAAGCTTAATGTTCTTTGGGTGTTCAAGTAGAAACCAAGAAGTGTGAGTTGTTGGATTTGGTTTGGTGGATTCCTTAGCCTTAGTTCCTTTTAATTTGCATATTTCACTTCATCTCTTTTGTTTAGTCTTTTACTTTTGAATCAATCACCAAACCTTTGGAACTAGGTTAAAATGAAGTTGATTAAACAAGACACCAAAATTTGACCATTTTCCTGTGTATTTGACCTCGCACTTTCACACATTATATTGCAAACGATTCGTACGCTTGCGAGTACTCATTAAAACACACATCACCGCCCAAACCACCCCGGCGTACGACCACACTACCCACCACGGACCACGCCGGTACCGCCCGGATGATGGTTGTCGCTGCTACTCGCTGGAGATCGTGTCTCCTCCACCAAAAATTCCTTCATCATGAGCTCCTTCGGCTACGACCCATGGAGAACGGGTCTTTGATTTCTCTTGGTCTCACTCTCGGGTTCTGGAGCGCTGACCAAAAGGTGTCATCACTGGCGACCCAAGGAAGATCAGATCTCCGATCTGGCCACCAACGTTGACCCATGGATGTGGGTCTCTTGATTCTCCTCCGCTCCTCACGGGTCCTCCGGGTTTTCTCCTTCTCCATCTCAGACTCTCTCTTTCTCAATCTCTCCCAGCGTGTCCCTCTGTCTGGATTCTCCCTCAATCTCAGACTCTCTCCCTCTTTTGTTCTGTTGGTCGAGAAAAGGAAAGGAAAGGAATCGGGAAGTGAAAGGAAGAAGGAAGAAAGAAGAGAAATGAGAGAAGGAAGAAAGAAGACTCTCTCCCTCTTGTAGCATTAAATGCTACTCACAACCTACTGGGTAGTGATGGGATTGCTGTGTAACATCTGCTTTTTCTTGAATGGTAATTGAAGCTTTTGTCTTATCACATGCTACTCTACACGTTAGGTGTAAACACTATATTTAATTTTTTAATTCTTTTTTAAAAAAATAAAAATAAAATTTTAGTTTTTAGTTTTTAATTTTTAATTTTTAATTTTTAATTTTTTTTATTATTAGTTTTATTATTTTTTACCATACCAATTATTATGCACAACTTTTCATATAATCCAATCATTTTCAATCATTTCTTATTATTAAAAAACATTTTTTTTTTAATTTCTAATTAACACTTATTTTCATAACACCAATCATTATACATAACTTTTCATACAATCCAATCATTTCCAACCACTTTTTACCATTATAAAACACTTTTTTCCAATCTTTCAAATTCAACACTCAAACACATATTCAAAGAGAATCTGAATTATATTCAACATCCAAACACATTTTCATTGCCTTGAAATCCGTGATCAGATTCAGAATATTATTCATATTCAAAATATTCGATACCCAAACGCACCATTAAGATAGGCAAATGATTAAGGAAATAAAATAATATTAAAAAAGAAATTTTAAAATATTTATATATATTGAAAGGTATAAGTGATTAATTCTCATTCATTTTATTTATGCAAATTTTGGTATTAATTAATTTATACGGGGCACTAAATATATGTTCCAAATTAGCCTTGTTATTTTATATATAAACATGTCTACACTTTTGATGATTTTAGCATGTTAAGAAAAATGATATTGGTTAAAATTTGAGTTCTGGAAGGAAAAGCAGTTTTGAGAAATATCACATTATTGCATAATGTTAATAAAAGAAAATGTTATTGCTACTAGAGTAAGCAAAAAGTAAGAATTAATGAGTAACTACTTTATGAGGGTATACGAACCGTAAGGAGCTACGTTATGGGTGGCTAAGAACCATAAACAAAGAATATGAAGAATTGATAGAAAAGTGGAACAACAAAGTTAATTAATGAATTGCATATTTAATGATAGAATGATATTTATATGTTTTTTGGCCTAATGAATTGCTTTATTTCTCAATACTGTGGGAAAAGAAGTTACACATATTAAAGAAAATATAAATGATTTTGTATTATAAACATCTCTAAGTGGTTATCTTATGAGCTCTAAATCATTTGTTATTAAAATTATATGTTAGAGATATTTTTGAAAAAGATGGCTCTTATTGTGAAGGGTCAGCTTTGATTATACTCAATGACACCATAAATTGACTCATATATCCGATAATAAAATTGTGATAATCCACAATTTCTAAAAATCTATATTATCAAATCAAAAACAGTACTCTCAATATCACAAAATCACCTACCCTCTTTTTATTAAAAACTTAACTTTTAATGCAAAAGCACTTTTGCATTAAAAGTCAATTTTTTATTACGACGAAGGGGAGGTGGGGGACGGCTACTTGTACCTACAAATCATTTCCCACCTACACCCAGCTACATTAGTCAAACCCAGAAGAATTGGGTGGCAAGAAATTAAACGTACAGGTTGGGTGGCAACATGAGGTGGCTGAAATAACGCCATACACGTAACAACGGTTATACGTAGCAGAATCCTTTAGAGCATTCAATCAGCATTTTCTGCATAATTTAATCTCCCATCGCACTCCTTATATAAGGATTGAGTATATACCAGAAGCTCCTCACGTACTCATCTTCACTTAGAATATATTCTCGATCTTTTTCTTCCCTTCTTAAGAAAGCAACAACTATAATGGGAGGCAGATACTACTACGTCGTCGTCTTCTGTTTCCTTACGTTACTTGCTGTATCTTCGGCCTTCCAGGGCAAGAAACAGTACAAACCATGCAAAAGCCTGAGCTTGTACTTCCACGACATCATCTACAATGGCGAAAATGCTGCAAACGCCACATCTGCTATCGTAGCAGCTCCTGAAGGGGCTAACTTAACCATCCTGGCAGGCCAATTTCATTTCGGGAACATTGCGGTTTTCGACGACCCCATCACCCTTGACAACAATCTACACTCGAAGCCCGTGGGCAGGGCACAAGGCCTTTACATTTATGACACAAAGAACACCTTCACGTCTTGGCTGGGCTTCACATTTGTTCTTAATAGCACGGACCACCAAGGCACCATAAATTTCAACGGAGCTGATCCAATCTTGGCGAAGACCAGGGACATTTCCATTGTTGGTGGGACTGGAGATTTTTTCATGCACCGTGGAATTGCAACTATAATGACTGATGCATTTGAAGGGGAAGTGTATTTCAGGCTCCATGTCGACATTAAGTTCTATGAATGTTGGTAAATTTGGATGTTATACACATGGTTTTAGTTATATATGGTAAGTTTTTTATTATTATTATTATTATTACAATATTACCAAGGAAATTTGGTAATTAAATAGAGAAACGACAGTATCAAAGTTGACAGGAGAAAATAAGAGCAGTGCTACGCACTAGTAAAATTTCTGGATTTCATCCGAAAATTTAGTTTATGGATGTTATTCTTGTAATTATGAATAATTACAAGAATGACATCCATAAGCCAAATTTCTAGATGAAATCTGAAAATTCTACTTCTCTCAAGTATTACCTAGAAAAGAATTCATAAGCGGGACTTACAAAATACTCTATTCAGATAATTATTGACTGAAAGAGGACTGTTGTACTTGCAAACTCTTCCAACTCCTGGTCCTTGGCCCGCGTGGGATGAGGCTAGGGTTTGCGATAATGTTGTGTGCCATAGCTAGCTATAGATCTATATGTCTGGTTAGCCTATAAAATTGCTTGTATCCCATTATCTTATCAATAAAATTTGTTTCTTCATAGTTTCTCTTCTCTATCTGATCATCATATTCTAGCCAAGAGAAAAATAATAGTGATACCCTAATGCCATCTCCAACAACCCAAGCAAAAGAACACAATCTTGCCAACCCAGATCGATGCCTTTTGAGCGCTGTCATATAGTTTTGGTGATAAAAGTTTTGCGTATAACATTACTCCATATAATAAATTGAGACTTTAATATCTAAACTTAATTGGAAGAGCTTTAGAGACCTAAATATTAGTTAGGGATAAATATATTTTTGATCCCCTATGGTTTGAAGTTTTGACAAATAATTGCACGCATTGGTTTAAAAAAGTGATTAATCACTTAAGTAGGGTAAGCAAGCAAAACAAATTGATCATCCATACCGTTAAAAAAGTTGATAGAATCTGTTAATATATATGCCACATCAGTACCAATAATAATATGACACATGTCACTTAAGAATTTCTGGTTCCATTCCTATTTAGGGATGATAAAGAATATAAAATGGGAGGATAATTAAAGAAAATGAAAATATGGATCAAGAGGTTACATCAATGTAGTTGGAATTCGAAGTGATTACATTAACATAGAAAGAATTCCAAGAGATAGAAATTTCTATCTAAATGGTTGTCCACCTAATGCATGAATGCATTTATAACATCAATTAAAAAAAAATAATAAATAATTATAATAATAATAAATTTAAAAAAAAAAAAAAAAAAAAACCTAGTGTATTGTAATTCGTATTTATTTTATTTTTTTTAATTGGTGATTCTTAGACCAAAGGCCAACATTTAATGAGATTTTCGAGTTCTACACATCTTCACTTTGGAATAATAAGAACCTCTCATTTTCAAATGAAACAGAGGTCGATGAGTCATTTAATGATTAGAATTTAATGTCGTTGTATCTAACGGCATAGATGATACCATGTTATAAATATGTTGACATGCAATTCAAAAAAAAATAAATAATGTGGCATTATTGATTTAAACCATTAGATACAACAACTTTAAATTTTGACTATGAAATAGCTTCTCTCCATTTCAACTGAAATGAAGATCGAAGATCCTTAATTGTCCCTTAAGTTCTACTAAATCAAATCCCTCTAATTACGGACTAGAATTTGCTTCAAACCTAGCTTGCATATATATATATATATATATATATATATATATATATATATATATATATATATATATATATATATATATATATATATATATATATATGTTGCTATAAGGTTACGTTAGTTACGTTGTTATACTTGAAGTGGGGTCTTCTTGGATGTGAAGTGAGAAAAGAGAAACGTGGGAAAGTAGTTAGACGTGAAGAGTAACGTAAGATGAGGGGAAAAAGAAAAAAAAAAAAAAAAAAGCATTCAGATGGAAAAGTTACATAGGGATCATGCACAAATAGAGATCGAAGATCGATCGCCATCATCTACTAACCTCCAATGACTACTGTACTCCAAAAAGGAAGGTAATTAAGATATCCAATCACACTGCTGGATCCAACTGTTTTTGCTTTTCTTTCTAAAAACAAAACTTGACAACCAACCGTATGGCAATTATTGCAGGTTTTATCCAATTTGCTAGTGCATCCAATCATTATATGTTAGTCGTAGACATGAAGCTAAACTAAAAAGAATATCAGTCTCAGCGGATAAGGCAATTCTTCTTGCCAAAATCTCTTTTAAGCCAAGCTTATATATATTAAACTCCGCCACTATATTATGCAACTGATAGTAACGTACATACTCCTCTCGCTATATATAATATTGGGAGTCCCCCATCTCCTGAAACCATCCATTTCTTGCTCTAACAATGGAATCAAATATTCAAATTTTAGCTTTCTTCCTCTTCTTCCTACTCCTTGGATCCATGGCTGCACCCGCCCAGAAAGCGAAAGACCGCCGCCCTTGCAGAAGGTTGGTTTTCTATTTCCATGACATTGTTTACAATGGCAAGAACTCGAAGAATGCCACTTCAGCCATTGTTGGTGCACCAGCTTGGGCCAACACGACCACAATGGCAGGACAAAACCATTTTGGTGACTTGGTTGTGTTTGATGACCCCATTACCTTAGACAACAATCTACACTCAACCCCAGTTGGTCGTGCCCAAGGCTTTTATGTTTATGACAAAAAGGATATTTTCACTGCTTGGCTTGGCTTCTCCTTTGTTTTCAACTCCACGCAGCATAAGGGGAGCATAAACTTTGCTGGGGCTGATCCGCTGATGAACAAGACAAGGGATATTTCGGTGGTTGGTGGCACTGGTGACTTCTTCATGGCTAGAGGTATAGCCACTTTGATGACTGATGCTTTTGAGGGAGAAGTTTATTTCCGACTTCGTGTTGATATTCAATTGTACGAGTGCTGGTGACAAATTTGTTTAAGTACTTGTGACTGATTCTGTTGTCATTTGTATTATTTGATCAATCCTTTTCAATTAAATCAAGATTTCTTGTTTCAATTAAGAAGAGTTTCGTCATCTTCATATGTAATGGGATGCTAACCACTCCTCACTGTCTTCCTTTCTATTTTTTTTATTTTTTTTTATTTTTTTTTTCCTTTTTGCGACTGGTTAAAATAAATGGCTAGCTTAAAGAGATTTTCAAATATAATTTTGTTCATTAACTATGTATCGTATTTCAACTTTGACCGCCAATATGGATTATTTCAATCTAGTTATTTAAGTTTTAATAATGTTTCAATAATGTAATTCATATCTTGTACGTTGTTGAAGGCCAAAATGTCGACAAAAGGCACCATAAGATCTTGATGCTGTGTGGTGTACGTAGCGGGTTCACAAAGACAAACAAAACTAGAATCACAACTCTTCTCAAAATTAAGAATCAATCAAGGATTCAAGATAAATAAATTAAAAAAAAAATTTAAAAAAAAAAAAAAAAAAAACCACTTTCAAAGTGTTTCCCATTGATAAACTGATGAAAAAAAAAAATACACCAAATTTGAGGCTCTAGAAGGCCATAACATATATTTATACTATCTAAACTCCTAAACCTAAGAAAACATTGAAATAAGATCGATTTACAAAAATTCGCTGCAACTTGTTTGAACTTGACTAGGGTTTCATCTTATTCTCACTTGAATTCTCAATTCACTCAGCGGCTCGCTTGAACCCAAATTTGGATGAGTTATCGAACGAGTGCTTCTGTGAAGACCTCGTTCGAACCCAACTTCAGACGAGTTATTGAACGAGCCATTCTGCCAAATCGTTCTAAAGCTCGTTCAAACATAAACTACAAACAAACTATTTTGTCCAGCTTTTCAATCTTCTCTTTACGGTCCATTTTGACCACTAAACGTTGGAATTAGCATAAATTTGTAGCCCTCTAAATGAGCTTTCAAACGCCACCAAGTATGTCTCCCATCCAATGCCATAATCATGACATACGACCCATTGTTAAAGGAGATCTGATTCAAAACTGCCCTACATCAAATCTCCACCAATGAGTCCATATTTTATTCGACCAATAGTCCATATTACAAAAGGTTAATGGCCCAGCTCATATTTAATCGGAGTGGTCCATCTTGAAAAGTTCCATTTGTATGGTTGTTTGAGCCATGATTGAGATGCATCAAGAGCCAAGCATCAAGGGCAATTATTACAGATCAAGATAGCGCGATAAAAAGTGCAATTAATAAGGTTTTCCCGAATGTCCGACATAGATTTTGTTTATAGAACATATTGAAAAAAAAAAAAAAACTTCATGAAAAATTTGGTTTACATTCACAATACACTTCCATTAAGAGTGCCATATGAAATTGTGTATATAATTCTCAAATATGTGAAGAGTTTGATGCAAGTTGGAAGAGTCTACTTGAATATTGTCATAATCTAACTAGAGGATAGTGCATGGCTGCATGGTTTATACAACGAACGGACTTTCTGGGTGTTAACATATTTGAAGGGTATATTTTGGGCCGACATAACTACCATACAACGGAATGAGAATATGAATGTATTTTTTTTTATGGTTATGTGCATTGGTCGACCTCATTGAAGAAATTTGTTGATCGTATAGCATCTCCATCAACAAACCACCAGCAGTGCTTCCAAATCTACATCCAGCAGTAGCATCCTCATATTTGTAAAACAACTCAATTGTAACACCCAAGAAAGTAATTAAAAGACCTATTGCGATTAAAGTTAAGTGAATAAAGCAATCGGAGTAATAGACAAAAGAGCATTAAGGAAATTTTAGTAAAAAGTTGTTTTTTCAGTTTGGGGTTCGAGCTAGGAAGTTCTAGTTACGGACCTTTGAAATGTGCCAAATGATGTTTTCCGAGAGCTGCGTCGTTCCATTCCCGTTCCATTTAGGTTTGAACTGGGCATTCCAGAATGCTTTTTTTTCATCTAAGCTCCAATTAAGTTCATACCATGTATGTTTTTAGTCAAACCGAAAGGTCTATTCCAAGTTGGTTGGAACCTGGTGCATTTTTGGGCAAGCCGAAAGGTGTGTCCCAATAGCGTTCCATTTGGGGTTCAAACTGATAATTCTAGTAAGGTGCATTCCAAGTGCGTTCCAACTTGGTTCAAATGGGATTGTGTAGTAGTGCACAATTTGAACTGGGATTTTATTAATTCGAACTGGAATGCAGTTCAAATGGTATTTTTACAAGTTTGAATTGAGTGTGATTTTTTAGGACTTTTGAATCATTTCACATGAGGGAGTTTGAACTAGTATCATTATAACAAAGCATGAGCATTGTTCGAATGGTAGGCATCATTAGGACAGTATCTGAACAGTGTTTGAACGGTCAACAGTACTGTTAGAATGTCTTAACCATCGTCCGAACGATATCATTTTAACAACCCGCACGGTGTTAGAGTTGTACAATGTTCATCGTTCTCTTGCACTCCTTTTCGCACAAGGGTTGATCTATCTCATATTTCATCTTCCCAAACTTCTAGGATACCAAATATACGCCTTAATATCCCTCTAATATCATTTCCAACTCCAAACTTACATCTTTCTGCATCCAAAATGAGTGATTTAACATTTTCTCCCTCTCTTTTCATCCATTTCAACGAACCCAACTGCCAACTATATACATCACATACACACTTCCCAAATATTGTTTTTCATCCTCCTACAACCCGTTCATCCACTAAATGCATCCAAAACTTCAAGCTTTTCAGGAAAATCTTTAAGCTTTGTCTATGGAAAGCCCTTCTCTTCCATCCTTCAACGAAGGCATCACACATACTCACACACACACACAACACAAATCTCTAAAATAACAAGTCTATGAACCTTAAATAACTTTGAAACTTCAAGAAACTTAAGTGAAAATGTTAGGATCGTACCCTTGAAACACAATTTATACTACCTTGCTCTGAGAACACTATAGTTGTAACACCTTAAGAAATTAATTAACTAGTAATTAACTTTACAGATGGTCTCCCAGTACCATTCCATAAAGAATAAGACTCAATGACCTCTACCCCTCAAAAAGAGAATACTACACAACGAAAACATAAAAGACAAGATTCTATCAACATTAATTACAACCAAATCATCTACCAAGAGTCATTACATTAACTGAAAATCACACTATATATAATTGACATAAGGTAGTACCATGTACAGAACGGACTATGTGAGTCATCATTTTTTCAACCTTGTGATTATAAATGATGTACGTGCATGAAGACTTATAACAGTTACTCTAAATCCTGAGAAGATAGTGAACTCAAATGTAAAGTGTAGGTCACTATGATGTACGAGAATGAAATCAAATTTCTAATCAACAATTATGTGCATTGGGTAATCGCATGTAGCATTGTGGGAATATCTTCTTTAAGAAGGAATCTAAATCATTTGTCATGGAATAAAGCGATAAGGAATATTCCCCTTGATGTAGATTTAATGGGAATGATTATTCTAAAACTTGGGCCTGAGTGTTTCAGTAGTATTTACTAAAACTTTGTTTTGTGCAAGATGAGATGAAATCTCACAAGGTACAAAAATGATAATATGTAATTAAATCAAGAGTATCAAGGAAAAGAGGCAGTGAACTAAGTAACAGTGTATTGACTTTGGTTCGACTACGAAATGATTTCATAGATGGGTAATATGTAATAATTAAGTAAGTTGCAAGGATTGATTCATTAATTTGCATTTGTTTAGTGGAATCAATTGTGATTAAATAGGGCTGTGTAATAATGTCATAGACCTATTTGAAACTAATTGTATTTGAGTTGATGTAAATTGATCATATGCTATGAGACTTGGTTATGCATTTATTTATTTTGAATTGTTTTATTTGATAAAACATAGGCCAAATGAATATGATTCCTAAGTGCCTCATTACTTAAAGAGCTATGAGCTTAGGAATTAATTTCTATGGACTTAAGCAATTAAAGAGCTATGGACTCTTGGAATTAATTCCAAATGGCTTAAGTAGACATAAATGAGCATTGGGTCTAATGGATAAAACCCAAGCCCATACTGAAAAATTGGTAGCAATGGGCTTGGGTTAAAACCCTAGCCTTAGATGCATGAGGAGATAAATGGTTGTGCACCCTAGATAATATATAGGAGGTGTAATTCAATTCCTTCTGTGATTTATATCCTATCTATGCTACAACTCTATCTTATCTACTAACCCTATCATAAGTTTAAATCCAAATCTATAAATAAGGGGCTATCGTGAAGTATTATTTACTAATTTACTACTTCAAGTTGTGAGTACACACTAACAGTCATATTCAGTCATTAGAGAGAAGATCTAGAGGTTGAGTCAAGAATATGAAGAATACGTTCTTCACCATTCAATATGCAAGAAGCAAATCAACCAAAGTTAATTGGCCCTAGTAGCCTAGGAGATGCCAATTTTGATTGTAAGGACCTTGAACATGTTAATTTAATTAATTTAGCTTTGTTTTTCTTGAAAAAAAAAAAAAAAACTGGGAATCGTATTCTGCTACCCATACTTTGATTAGGGCATGATCCCCCAACAAATACCACGTCATGGATTTAAAGGGGAGAGATTATAATACTTTAATCTCATATTAGAAAGATCCAAATTGACTAGACTTTTTAGAATGATAACGCAGATATGACTAACACTTTTCTGGGTCATTACATTCTATCTTTTAAGAGACAACCTTGTGGGGTAATTATTTCTTAGACTAATGGTGCATTTAACATTGCGATTTCATAGAAAAATTTTTAAACTGAATCGTAAAAAAATAAATTGTTTGGGATTACATTTAAAATAAAAAAAGAATCGATTTTTTTTATGGGTTTTCAAAAAGCGGGTAAGGATGTACTTTTTTGAAAATGCACAATTTTAAATTTTTAAACTCTGATTTTAAATACTAAACTGCAATTTTCAAAAAACAAATAAGGATGAGATCTCTTAACGGCATTTTTTAAAATCACATTTTCAAATCGCAGCTATTTTTAAATCACCAAAGAGATGCAAATCACATGCTATGTAAACTTCTTTTACACCGGCCCCTATATAGAATATTGCACTAGGGTCGGATAAGGCTCTGCTGAGCCCAACAAGCCCAGCCCACGGTGGCAAATGGGATACGATCACAATTTTTAAATCTTTTAGAATAATTATATGTACTCACGGAATTAATTTGAAAAAACGTTAGAGATTAACCAGAACAAATAATTTTTATTGAAAACGTCATGAATTCCTTGGAAACTTTTATAATAAATGGAATATACAAGATTGTGATCAATTAATAATGTAAAGCCCCTATATATATATAGAATTGGACATTAACATAATTTTTGTTTATATCAACATCATAATATTATGGAAAAATTGCACCGTTGATCCTTGTGGTATGCCATAATTATTTTTTACTCCCTATGGTTTAAAAAGTTCATGGGAGGTCCTCGTGGTATGTAATAATTACAAATCGATCCCTTGCATCAAATTCTGTTAAATTTTTTAACAGATTCCATCAAATGTCACGTCAGCGACACGTGTCCATCTTAATAAAAAAATATAAATTTATTAAAAAATAAATGAAAATACTTATTTTTTTTAAAAACAAAAAAAAAAAGGCTGAAAGGGTGGCTTGGCCACCCCTTTGGGGGTGGCGTGCCAAGCCACCCGTTCAGTTTTTTTTTTTTTTTTGAATTTTTTTTTATTTTTTTTTTAAAAAATAAGTATTTTTATTTATTTTTTAATAAATTTATATTTTTTTATTAAGATGGACACATGTCGCCATCTTATTGGCAACACGTGTCGCTGACGTGGCATTTGATGGAATCTGTTAAAAAATTTAACAGAATTTGACGCAAGGGATCGATTTGTAATTATTGCATACCACGAGAACCTTCTATGAACTTTTTAAACCATAGGGAATAAAAAATAATTATGACATACTACAGGGACCAACGGTGCAATTTTTCCTAGAATTTAGTACAAAAAAAAAAAATTATAGGAGATTTTCCGTAATTTTTTCAACGGTCGCGATTTAATTTCAAATTTTTCATAATAAAAAAAAGAAAAAAAAAAAAAAGGAAATTAGATATAAACCATTGGAAAAAAAAACTTTAGAACATCTTTTGTAGCTTTTTTACTACATATTGTCGCAGAAGATTAGAATATATTGTAGAAGGTTTAAAATTAATAATTTTTTTTTATAAAAAAAAAAAATAATAAAAAAAAAAAATAAAAAAAATCATACATTTGATAATAAATAAGA
Source organism: Alnus glutinosa (assembly GCF_958979055.1). Taxonomy (NCBI): domain Eukaryota; kingdom Viridiplantae; phylum Streptophyta; class Magnoliopsida; order Fagales; family Betulaceae; genus Alnus; species Alnus glutinosa. Next base: position 6,887,642 of record NC_084898.1, on the reverse strand, counting down.
TAATAAAATCATTAACTATTTAATTAAAAATAATAACTACTTGAAATTACTCTCTAAACGAAATCATCCACAAAGGAAACGGTATTGGCGCTACACCCAGATAGCTTATCTTCCGACGTTATCATTTCAGAGGGCAGCAACCAAAGGCCCAGACTTCACGCGCACGCACACACAGAGCCAGAGACGACGAGAGAGAGAGAGAGAGAGAGAATGCGAAGCTTGACGCTCTCAGAGAGCGTGTTGGGGGCAAAGTCAGTGCCTTCATGTTTCTTGTTTTCTTTGAGTTCACGCTTGAAGAAGCAGAATTCCAAGCCTTCTGGTCCAGACCCAAGTCTCATTTTTGCGAGGTAACTATGATTTGTGAATTCCCATGTCAGTTTGAGAACATATTGTAGATTTTTCAATGCAATTAGCCCCAAGTTTGCATTCCTCGAGACTATGAAGAAAAGAATGTGAATAGAGAAAGCATTTTTGCTGCTGAAAGAAGCTATTAACTTGCTCTTGCAGATATTCAAGCCGATGGTCTGCAAACACTGGATACTTTTTACAAAGAACCACTGGAAGTTCAGATGGTCTTGTAATATTTCTCTATTCCCATGTACCTTTTTTTTTTTTTTTTAATTTACTATAAGTTGCTTTTCACTGTAGAAAAAATTGGAAGATTCTTATTTTTTACTTTCTTTTGGGTACAATACAAGGTACAATCAAATTTCTTCACTGAATGATATAATAATGAAAAGGTTGTTCTCAACCTTCATTATTGTTTGAATTGGCTAATTGATTGTTATGTAAATAGACTTGCTAAGTCAAGAAACTGCTCAACAAGCTCAAACTGTAATGAACTTACCATAATGTGGGAACAGTTCATGGAAAATGCCATGCTATTCTTTTTCTAAGGCTTAAATTCATGTACTTATCTTTGTGGTGTTTCTCTTATTTTATTTTAGTTTTTTCCTAGAAAAACTTGTATGTCGACATTCTCTCTGATGGTTAAGAGTTGGGGGTATCTGGACATTCTATCATTGGAGGCTGACTTTTTTTTTCTTTTAAATGTTTATTATAAGTGTCACTGTTGACATATTTCAGCCTTGTTTTCTGGTTTTAAGCATTGATTGGATAATCGTCAGCCTTTGGTTTCTTGTTATGTATGTTAATTGGAAATTTTACATTTTGACTCAGGAATTAAGGTGTCTTGACTACAGGACCTGCAAAGTGAATTCAGAATCAACGCCAGTGATGGATGATTGCTGTGTTTTGTACGAATCACTTGAAAAGAATAATTCAAGAAGGGAATGTCACATAGCTACTGATATAGTTGCTTCTAATGATTCATTCGGTGGTATTATGAAGTTTTTGCTGGCGTTTGGGTTTCTCACACTTCAAGGCTCTCAACCAGCACTTGCTGTTTCAGACATTGCTAGCGGGTTGCAGTCAATCCCTTATTTAGGGGACCTTGGTGATATTAGCACAGGTTTTGCTTCAGTTAGGATAATCTCCCTGTAACTTGTACAAACTTGTTTTCTAATTGTAAGTGAAGCATAAATTGTAATTGGAATGTTTTCTTAATTCAGAGATCATGATGGAACATGAAACTCTCTGTTAACATTAAGAACTCATATCTGTGTTGCTGAACTTAAAATTTTAGGTCTTTTGGTAAGTGTTATGATAAAATTTCCTACATTTATTTAGAAAATATTAATTAAATTATTAAATCAACAATGTCCTATCAACTTAAACTTTTGGGATAAGTGGTGATTTAACATTGTATCAAACCAAAGATCTTAAGTTCGAATCTTGTCTTCGTCATTTGCCTCCAATTTCAATAAAACATTTCATGTGTTGGGCCTCACTTATTAAGAAAAATTTTGAGTCCACACATGAAGAGGAGTGTTAGAATATTAATTAGATGATAAAATCAACATTTTTCTATTAGCTTAAACTTTTGGGATAAATATTGATTTTAACAAGCATATGGAAAAGTGCATTCCCAACAATTAAACTATCAATGAATTTCTGGTGCAGGCATTCTTGCTGATCTTTTTCTCAGAACTAGGGGACAAGACCTTTTTTATTGCGGTAAGAGTGACTTGTTATCGAGATGTACACTTTTAATTTACTTCTCATTAATAGTTTTGGGCACGGTTGATCAACTGAGATATTGCCTCACAAAAAACAGTAACACATACAATTTTGTTAAGAGAAATGCTAAACACTCCCTGACGTGGCTTTTAAAATCACTATTAGATCAAAATCTAAAGGTGATCCATCTCAAATCCAATGGTGATTTTAAAAACCACGTCAGGGAGTGTAGGAGTGAGAGTGTGTATAGCTTCTTTGTTAATACTTATTTTTGGTCTCAATTTACTTTGAAGTAAACAGGAGATACTAAACATAAGAAAAGATCCATAATGTTTCAAGGATCTATCTTTTTCTTTGTCATTACTATGTATATTCTCTAGTTTTACATTAAAGATAGAACATTATGACCCTGCCTAATTTGAACGTTTAATGTTCTGTGCAGGCGCTTCTAGCAGCTAGGAACTCTGCTGCTGTTGTTTTTACTGGGACTTTTGGTGCACTTGCGTATGTTATATTCTGTTTATTCATGGTGATTTAGATGTCCTTTGCATTGTCCACTTTTCTTTTTACTTTTTTTTTTTTTTGGCCAATGAGTTCTAACTTAAATGGCACTGTCTCCCTGAATAAGAGCAAGAGGGAAAGTGAGATCGTGTGTTTGAGACCCACTATTTTTGTGTGTAATTTAGCATTTAAAAGCAAAACTTTTTGTGTAGTGAGATTTTTCGTGAGTATAGGTTATCCAGGATTTATTAGTTTTTAAGTTATCAGTGTTAAGACAATTGGACAACTCATGTTAGTAAATATGGGTAAGCATCTTCCTCTACCTTGACAAATAGCAAGAAAACAGTTAACTTGTAATGTATGTATGACTGTAGTTTTCAACGTGCCTAATCACATCAAATGTAGCAGTGATTTCTCTTTCTATGACTGAGCATTTTAAATTGTGCATCTTTCATAATATCTTGTCAATATCTAATAAATGGGTTCACTACCAAGGACTAGTTATTGAGCATTTTGCCAATTCTTTAAAATCATTGAGGTGCCTGTTTATCATGGGCAGGGCAATGACCATCATATCTGTTGGCCTTGGACGAACTTTTCACTACATTGATGAAATCCTACCATTCAGGTACTTTCCTGAAATCCTAGTTCAAGGTGGGAACCTGGTGTATGAAATTTAAATATTGGGAGCCTGGTAGTTGATATTCTATAAATGACATGCTATTAAGTGCAGCAGACATTACTATATATCACAGACATTGTTAAATTTTTTTTTTCACATGGGACATGTACTGTCTAAAATTCAAGTAATCAAATAATTTCGACCATTTATACATGAAACTTTTCAAAACTAGCAATATCCCTTTTAATATATCAGAAGATTTGAACAAACCGGATTATCATGCTTGTTAGAACTCATTGATTTATGGCTGGAACTTGCCTGACCAGTATAATCTATAGCACAATGCTGGTTTTTCTTCTGGGGGGATCTGCCCTCTATGTTTTATGTGCTGGTATATTTATGGAAAAGTATTCTTGGTGTCTTGGAGGATTCTAGACCTCCTACTAAAATATTACTTGGATCTTCCAAATATTAGTTTCAGTTGAAAATGGTATTTTTAACTTGTCAGGTATGGCTCTAATATAGTCTGTTGATCACAGGTTCGGTGAAACTGATTTGCCCATTGATGACATTGCCGCAGTTTTCCTTTTGGTAAATTTCTTTTTTCGTCTCCTTTTAATTTTTAGCTAGAAAGGAAGAATTATACATCATGTTCCTAGACAAGCATTGTATATAATGTGGGTGATGTGACAGCCATAAAAACTCTAAAAACTATATTATTAGATGAAGTAAACTGTGCCAGTCTGCTAATTGAAATTGATATAGGTATATTTTGGGGTTTCAACCTTGCTTGATGCCACCTCAAGTGATAGTCTAAAAGCAGAAGATGAACAAAAGGAGGTAAAATTTTTAATAAGCACTAATTTTAGCTTTCTTTCATTTTCTTCTTTTTCTAATGCTTTGTGATATTTATGTCATGGTCAGAGTTAATTCTACTAAATGTCATCTTTGCCTTTGAACCAGGCAGAGTTAGCGGTTTCAAAATTTTCAGGAAATGGTGCTGGTATCTTATCTGCCGCTAGTACCGTTATTAGCACTTTTGCCTTAGTTTTTGTTGCTGAATGGGGTGACAAATCATTTTTCTCCACAATAGGTGAGTGCAAAGCAAAAAACCTGTAGTATTTATCATATTTTACACTAACAATACACAGTTGTGAAGGAATTGTATTTCATAAGAAAGCATCCTTTCTCTCTTGCTGCATGCAAAACTTTGGGAGACAAATCTCTGCCCAGGTGGATGATCTTGTTTTGATAACAACAATAAAGCTGGCACTTTTGAACCCATATGACACTTTTATTTTGTACCCAATTTCAGATTAATTTGAAAGAAACTTACTATTTCGATTGTAATTGTGATAAAACAAAAAATGAACTCTTGAAAAAATACAAGATCAGGTTACCAAGAAAGATAGGAAATATCGATTGCGATATCCTAAAACTTGGAAGGTGAATCTCATACAGAAAGATGACGGACATCAATCGTTACAACCTCAAATTTTAAGAATGAATTATATTCATAATATGGGATGGACTTGTTCAGAATACGTTGAAAAACAAAGTAAACTCTTTGAAATGTGATGTAGTAATAAAATACAATTCCAGTAGTGTTTGTGTTCTTGCAGTTGAATTTTCTTTTCATTTTCTCTCTATGTTTTCCTTCTTATTAAAATTGTCCATCTATAGCCTGTCTAACATATCCATCTAGCTGCTTGAAATTGTTTGGTTTAGATGATAATATATATATATATATATATATATATATATATATATATATATATATATATATATATATATATATATATATATATATCTGGATTATTTTGATTTATTTTATTGCTAGTGAATTTACATTGCACCAATGGTACATGAGACGGGTTCCACTTTTTGTCCTGATGCAATTTTTTTTCTCGTAGTCTTTTGTACTAACACAAATTTTCTCTTATGCAGCACTTGCTGCCGCATCTTCGCCCCTCGGAGTCATCGGGGGAGCACTAGCCGGTCATGGCGTCGCAACTCTGGTAACTCTTTTTTATTTTTTTGAAAGAATAATGCCTTTCTTTTGGAGCAATAAATTATAAGTCAACTGTAACTTTGAAGTCTATATTAAATTTTCAAATTGCTTTCTATTTGAAAACTCTCTTTTATTATTGAACATATTTTATGACCTAAAAGCCTGTGATCAGTGGCTGTATGTAAATTCAAGGTTTTGCATATCAGCTGTCTAGAATTACTTGACAACTTAAATTATATCCAATTTGAAAAAATTATATCCAACTTAAATATGTGGACTTACTTTATTTGAAAAAATTCTTTTGCATGCAGATTGCTGTTTTGGGAGGTTCAATACTGGGGACATTTTTGTCAGAGAAGGTATGTTTAAGCTTTCGACCTTCTTTTCATCAACTCTTAGACATTCTCTATGATATTGTTCTTGCTAAGCATAGCCATTAAGTTTTAAGATTTCCCCTGAATTTGAAACTAAAAAATGCGGTTATTCTATTTTTTATAACCGCAACCGCCCCGCCTTAGGCAGTTAATGGTTATTTAAAGCTATAACTGCACCGGTTACAGTTAGCAGTTATATGCAACATAAGTATATGATATAATTAAGAAATCCTAATAACTCTCAAATAATTCGACATTCTTGTATCCAGAATTTGTTCTGTTAGAAACACATTAAGACCATCGGACAAAATCTAGTCAGTAGATCACTTCTTTATTAGAAGACAGACCAACTACTACCAGAAGGAATCCAGCCATTGGATTTCTTCTTTTGCTGACAGACATACGTGTAGTCCAACAATGTAACTATCAAACTTAGATAGCTGCTACAGATGAGTCAGCAGCATCATGGTGTGTATATGTGCCCTGAAAAGGACCACATGGTGGACCAACATGCTCAAGCAAGCAGATAAATTCTCCCCCATCAGACTTCCCAGTTGCAACTACTAACATGCATCCGACATTTTCCACCCTTCTGACCCCACTGCTTACTTTAATTGAGACTATTATGTCTTAAGGTGGGAAAAATAGGCTATATTTGTCAACGTACTGAATTCTTGTTTTCTGTATTCAATTTCGATTTTTCACTCTTTTTAATTACATTAACAAGCAACACAAAACAATTATCAAAGTACAACTTTTTTTTTATAAATTGTATTGGAGGAGTATTTTGACAAAGTAGGTGCTTAATTTTTGCAGGATATGAGCAGTGAGCTAACTTATTATTTAAAAAAATTAAAAGAGAAAAAGAATTAGAGTGGCCGTGTGTCTACCCTAAGTGGAGGGCGGGTGGCCACACAAAGCCAACCCTATCTGGTTGGGGTGGCCGCAGGGGTGGTCACGTGGCCACCTCTCTCCTCCATGGAGGGTGGACACACATCCACTCTCTTTTTTTCTTTTTAATTTTTTATAAGTAAGGCTCTACCTTTATTTGGGTTTTCTCAAAATAAGCAAGCGTGTACTCTATAGAAACATTTTTTCAAATGTGGACCTCAAAATACACTTCTCACATTTATGTCACATCAAAACACTTTTAAAACTAAAAACACAAAACACTTATCCAAACACATTACCAAACATAACTTTAATCTTTCTTTTAGAATTTACTTGTACTCTAACGAAATGCCTTTCTTTACAAGACTGTTTTCCTCTAAACTGGGATAGAAGAAATTTTTCCAACCAAATGCATGTGAAAAATAAATAAAAAATTACATGAATTTTGAATACGTTAGTTTAATAGACTGAGTTGGATAAATTTTCTCTGCCCACTTTGAAGGAAAACATTTGTCATTCTTTGCATACAATAAGGAAGTCATCTGGTCCCTTGTTCCTTGTGCAGGCCATTGCCTACATTGGAGGTGTTCTTTTTCTCGTCTTTGCCGCAGTAACATTGATTGAGATAGTAAGTTAGAGATTAGAATTTGTACATTTTTATAAACTCATAGAACACCAATTCCTTCTATTTCCATTCATTCAAGAACTATTATATCATTGTGATTATTATATACTTGTCTTAATCGGAGGTAATCATGTTGATAATGGCTCCCGTCATGGATTAGATGTAGACCAAGTTGAACACATTCTGTTAGAATACATTGAGAATATCCTGGATACTTTGCACCATTGATGGTCTCGAGCTAGAAGCCTAAAACAGCTTGTATTGTTGAAGCAAAGCCCAATAATGCTTTGGTCTTTTGGGTTTTCCTGAGTTCATAAAATGGAGTTCAGTAGTAAAGGCTGACAATTTTTCGACACAATCTACAAATTCAACACGAAATTAGCGTGTTAAGGTTGAAGGGTCTGAACAATTTAATTAAATGAATCGGGTTAGGGTTGATCTATATAGTCTTATAATCATGTCTCTGTTACACACCTATAACTTTTTATTATATTTTCTTGATAAAACTTGTAAAAGAATCAACAATGAAATTCAACAGAAACCTGAATTGCATTGATGATGAAGAAATGATTTGTTTACAAGCTAAACTGATCTAATTCGAGGAAGATTGGCCTCCCAATTATCAACTAAACTAAACGAAGAACTAAAACAACAATTCTTCTTCCATGCTCATTTACAAAGTCTTTGGGCTATTTATAGACAATCCAACCCCACTACTAAACTGAATAACATCTCACTCTAACAGCCCACAATCGCAGCCCTTAACCAACTCAAAAGCCCATATCTTCTTGCAACTATCACTTGCCACGTAACCCACATACACATTGGCATATTGCCACGTATACCCTTTTGAGTATACCTTTGACAGTCTCAATACAACCCAGACGTAACAAGCGACTTTTAGAGCTACCAATTTTTTACACAAGCTGTGAATCCGATATGAACTTGGTGCAAAATTAACGGGTTATGGTTAGTTTATATAATCTTATATTCATTTTTCAACATAGGGTTGGTTTAATAGATTTTGAGACCTAAGACAACAAATTTAGGCGATGCCTTTTTTATATTTAAATATTTAATTTTTTCCGAACGATTTGCAAAATTCATCTTTGTTAGGAGACATTGAATTTTAGCATATGTCATATTTTGTGTTGAGCTACATATAATTTTTTTTTTAATGTAGAATTTAATTTACTTCATTTTGAAAAATTATTTTAATGGACAACTTAGTCTTTTAGTTTTAAATTCATATAAATTTATGACTTTAGAAACTGTTTTAGGTGTAAAATTAATGTAACATTCTATTTTTTCTTTTCTTTTCTTTTCTTTCTTAATATCTTAGAATTCAATTCTTTGTATTTATTTTTTACTGTAATTGAGGTCTTAATTAAAGAGTACTAACTTTTTATAATTGGGGCCTTAATTAAAGAGCATTGACTAACTTTCTTTAATTATACTATCACTATGTGAGGCCTTATTTAATTAATAGCCTTAGGCGATTGACTAATTTGCCTAATCTATCAGTCGGCCCTGACTCGAGCTTAACACACGAACGAAGACAAATCCGAAATGTCACCAAAAAGATGAGAAGGAAACTAAAAACAAATCTTATGTAAAAAATTGTTTCTTTTTTCTTTAATTGGTCTAAGAAAAAGAAGTTTGATTATTCTCTCCTTTGTGTGTGTGGTGGGGTAGGGAAGAAGTGAAAATTGAAGATAGACAAATCACAAATGTGTAGACATGTGAGAGCCTTGTGAGAGGGCAGAAAGATAAGAGACGTGGCAAAACCTAGCGGGGACGTGGCACATCCTCGCCCATCCGTTTAACCTTTTACGGAGAATCAAATAGTCGTAAAAGCATGAACGTGGAACCGGTGGAAGGCAGACAAATCCCACTCCAAGCCTCCCCAACTTTTTCCCACTTTGCCTTCCAACACTGCCTCCATGTCCCTTCAATCCAATATATATATATATATATATATATATATTATTTAATCATTATTCAGGGAATTTCAAACACTAGCTTGAATTAAACTATTTACCATGATTCCAAAAAAAAAAAAAAAAAAAAATCCCTATGATACCATTAGTGTTCAAAGATGCCATTATTCAGAATTTTTGAAGGTGCCAAGTAGCTTCGTGTCAAAATTGGTTGCCATTTCCCCTATCAACTTACCATTATATATGCTTTGTTACTTTTTCTCTTTACTTTGATTGTTCCTTCTACTCACTTTACCATCTCTTAGAATGCTTGGTCCAAAAGAAAAAAAGAAAGAAATAAAAAATTCTATTCACCAAAATAATCTATCACCCGTCCTATCAATCGTTGTTCCTTATTGAATGAATTCATCCATTTGATTGAACTACACGAGTGTTAAAAAGAATATAAATCGATTATTCTGTCTAAAAATGACCAAGGCTTTTGTCCTGTGTTTTGTGTGCACAAGACGCATGGTAAGGTTATCATATTTAATTTGCAACTGAAGATGCAAAAAATTAAGAATAATCAGAGAGCTCGTCTCTCCTTTTCCCCTCTCCAGTGAATTTTCCTTGGTCCTTTGCCTTGTTTTCCTCTTCTTAGCTTCGACTAGCTCGGCTATTCCTCCTCCCCCTTCCCATATTTCTTTTTTTCCCTTTTCTTTTCCCTTTTTTTCTTGCACTTTTGTCTGCAACTTGGAAGATAGATCTACTATGTTCCACTCCTCCGCACCGCTCCTTCATTACCATTTGGCCTCCACAACTTCCGTCAACACCACTCGCCTCTGCACGTCCTCACCACGCGCACCTCTTCCGTCGATTTTTTTTTTTTTGTACACGCTTCAGACCTTTGGCTTTCCCTTTACAATAGATCTCCATAATTGGAATCTTCTTTTTACCTTTAGAGAACTCCAAATATGATAACCGTTATGGTTTTGGTGTATACTAAGCTCTCCCTGTCAGGCACCTCCCTCACCGAACATCGAGGTAGAACTTCTCTTAAGTGCTCATTTCCTGCCATAGTGCTTATCTTCGATCAATCGCTATAATAAGTATTTGTGTAGGTAGTTCCGTTTCAAGATTACCATCGCAAACCGTCTCTCGTAGGGGCCAATCTTAATATTAATATAAATATGTGTACTTCACCTATGTTTATCATAAATCCAATATTCCCCTCTCCCACAAAAAAGACATTCTTTTGTTATAATTTGTAAATGAATAGGCCAAGATCTTGTGGGGACATGTGGTCATGTGGTCGAGCTCAAGGAGGGCTTTCCTTAAACACGACACAGACAACCATACAGCCGTACGAATCATAATGATGGCATTGGTTGATTTTTATGGGGATGATTGTCACGTGAGGGGCTCGTGGGGGGAATATCAATGGGCATATTCCTTGATTGAAAAGTCTGTCTGCGGAAAGCACCTCGGTCTGTCCACAAAACAGTCCAAAAGTGCAAATATTTTAATATAAATACCAAAATAGCAATTAGGAAGAGCTTTAAAAGTCAAACAAAATCATGCTCAAAGAACAAACACTATTTTTTTTATCTTACGATTAAATTGAATAAAAATAAAATATTTAGTCAATTGATTTTTTTTTTTTTTTCTGGACAAGGTAAAATCCATTACAATAAAGAAAAACATATGGATTCCATAGATTTACAAGCATAGCTAAAAAGATGGTCTAGATATTAAGAAAAGGACGAGGGGAAAAATAGGGACGGAAAAAAATTTAACTTTAAGGGGTCGGATTTTGATTTTTTTTCTTTTCTTAACAAATGTTGATGTAAGAGCTAATGGGCACGGTCACATCAGCATAATGAGGTAAATGTGTAGTATATAGCATTACTCTTACTAGTAACCGTGGAGGTTTTTTTATTTTTATTTTTTTAGGTCAAATTTCAATCATTTACAAACCATCTCGATCACCAATTACAATGGTAGAGATAAAAACAAGATAACCGTCTATCCAAATATTCTCTAAAAGTCATAAAGTTGTCGTCTTCGCTAAACGATGACTGTCATGCTTGCATCTCATTTCGTGCGTCTCCCTTATCATGGTCGCAGACTATTAAATGCCATCTCCACTTATCAATCAATTGTTCATACCGACTCGTTCAATAATCTTCCTTCGTTCTATATAAAGCGTATGTAGAAAGGTGGATGGCTGCGAATATATTAAAGAATATGCATTAGAGTATGATTTATTAGTAGAAAAAAGCTAGAATTGTCAAAGCAAGAGGAAACTTTCTTTGTATTTTCTTGGTAAAAAGGTGGTGAGATGGATCTTTGAAAGAGTGAGTATGATCCGGCGGTCCACAATCGTTCTTGGACATGGAAAGATAAGGGAATCAATTCTTTGACTTTTTTCTATGGCTTAAAAATCTTGACTTTTCTAACGTTGGAAAATCCGTGTGGGGCTTGATCTTCTCTAAGCACCACTCTTTTTATTTCTTTTTTTATTATTTTTTTTATTTTTATTTTTTTTTTGAATGGAGCATTTAGCTTTTTTGAGTAATTATCAAGCTGATCACACCGACCCCTCTTTTATGTTTCTCCAAACATGCATGACCTCCGAAAACGACGTAGCTCTATATATATATATATATATAAATAAAAAAAATAAAAAATAAAAAACCACCTAACCACTGACTTTCTTTGCCTTTGTTTTAGTACCTTAATCGCATATACGAGGTAGTCGTGCGACCACCCACTTCTCACAGTAGGAGGTGGCTGCGCAGCCATGAAATTTAATAATTCTAGTAATTTGATGACTGTGCTTATTAGTGATGAGGAATTTTATGACGGGTCGTTGATGTGGCAATGTGCAATATATGCACGTGCTACAAAACGATTAGATAAAACGTGGCGTTTCATCAAGAAAAAGTTACCGGAAGTGCTTTGATAATGAACTAAATATTAAAGATTTATTTGATCAGTTTTGAACCCCATTGAGTAATTTGATCAAATTAATGTTAAACCCATAGACTGATACAATATTTTTCCCTTTTAAAAATATAGTAAACATTAAGCTAGTACATGTTGTGCTTGATAAAAAAATAATAATAAATAAATAAAGATCTGCCAATATTCTACATTTAAACCATAAATTATGAATATGATTTAAGAAAATGGAAAATTACTAAACTAACCACTGTGGCCCAAGCTTATATCAAACCAATCCTTAAGACAAAAATTATCTTGTATGCTTTTTCTATTAAATTAATCATTTGATCCAATTCGCCAAAAAATAAATTAAAATTAAAAAATTAAAATTTTATTTGAAAAGGCTTATCTCAAATGAGGTGGCTATCTAGCCTTATCTAGTGTTGTGAGGAGACTTTTCCACGAAGGGGTGGCCGACCACCCCTCATTTGGTAGGGGTTACTGCCGTGTGAGGGCATAACTTTTTTTAAAAAAAAAACAAAAAAAAATTAAAAGGGTAAAATTATAGTTTTATAAGGATTTCATTAAAAAAAAAAATTAAATTAAATTGGATGGAATAATTTTTTAATTTTTTCTTAAGAAAAAAATTAAATAATAAAACTGTCCTAAGAATTGTGATTAAAAAAGAGTCAACACCCACGCGCTAGAGAAGGTCGTGGCGGGGGGGGGGGGGGGGGGGCGGGTTTCAACTTTTAACCATGGTGGTTAAGGCAAACGGCCAATGATATGTATAAAATCCAGTCGTGGGACCCACGGGGGTGGTCTTGCAGGGGAAAGTAGCGAAGTAGAGTGGGGTCCAGGAGAGGTGAAGCACCAAGAGCGGTGACGAGCCGCTCCCGACCCGGGTGAACGTCACGTCAGGGAGACGTGTCAGAAGGGTGGCGTGGTCCGTACGATGAAACCACGCCGATTTCGTATCGCCACGCGACCAAACCCCTGACCTTCCGAAGCTGCCTAGGGATTACCGTTAGGTTGCCGGGTTTTTGCCTCCACGCGGCAATTGTGTATTCGGGTGAAGAACTTGGCCAGGTTCATGTTCGTCCAAACACAACCACCTAGAAAATAAAAAATAACACAAAATTAATTAGATAATTATACTATTCATAGTTTCATACTCATTTATTATATTTATTAATTAGATAACCATACCTTTCACATTTATTTATCATATTCATTTCACAATAACAGATAATATTTTTATTTTTTTAGTGACGGACATGTACTCTATTTTAACCTTTCACATTTATTTATCATATTCATTTCATAATAACAGATAATATTTTTATTTTTTTAGTGACGGACATGTACACTATTTTAACCGTTATGAAATGAACTTAAAAAGTAGCATTACTAAATATTATAATTTTATCAACCATTCATTGAATAATGCTGACGTGATTTCAACTAATCATTGAATTAATTATTGTTAAATTAAAAAAGAATAATGCTATATGCTATAATTATATCCAACAATATTGATATGGTGCTTCCAACCAAATCGATTCTCATTGGAATTGTGTCTCTTGGCCCAATTGGTTTTCGTCGGAGCTAATAGTGGTGGTTGTGAGTGGCTCAAAGCATGGGTTCTACCTAGAAAAAAAAAAAAAAAAAAAATAGAAACAAGGGAAATCAACCTCCTTATCTTTATTTGGGTTTTTTAGGCCCTAATCGAATGGGTTGATGGGATCAAAAAATTTCAGTTGTTGATGTTGATTTTCTTTGGATTGAACTTTTGGGAGTGATCTGGTTAAAATGAAACTAGATAGAGTGTTTGTAACTTGATCCTCTTTTTTTTTTTTTTTTTTTTTTTTTTTTTTTTTTTTTTTTTTTTTGTGTGTCCTGTTGTTCTTGACTGAGAATGGGAGAGGGGAATATTTTTTTGGATTCATCATGTTTTTTTGTTGGGAGCAATGGATGGGTGTTTTAGGGGCATAGGCACCTAAAAGGTTGGGGTCCATGATTCCTCCAAAAAATTTCAAAACCCTTAAAAAAATTTTATTTTTTAAGGATTAATCATATGATTGCCCCGGCAAAAACAAAATTCAACCGTTCAAAAAGTTTACTTTACTAGTAAAAACTAGACGACCCGAATCTACCCTTTTCTAGATGGGTAAACAATTACTTAAATCCTTTTTTGCTGAGAGTGAATGTGAAAGCAGAAAACCACAGTTCTCTACTTGTATAGATAGGGTGTTGTACTTTATGGTAGGTCTGAAAATTTGGGTTGGCAATTAGGTTTGGCTTGACCTGCCAACCCGTTAAGAGTCAAACCGAACAAAACCCATTTAATTAAAATGGGTCAAACGCTTCATCTCTGATACAACCCGCGAGTGACCTGACACACTTGACCTGTTTAATAAACATGTCACAAATGGGTCAATCCATTTGACATGTTTAAACAAAAAGCGAATCATTTGACTCGTTTTGACCCAAACACAAACTGTTTAACATGTTTGACTCGTTTCAACATGTATGTATTATGTAAAAAACATATATAATTTCATAAACCGGTAAGCGGGTTGACCCGTTTATGACCTAAACCTTTTTTTTTTTTTCTCTAAACCCTAACCCTCTACTCCTCCAGTGTCATGTCGGGTTCATATCGAATTTAAAAAAAAAAATTGTCACCAAAGACTGTAAATCCCTATACATGATACATGAGTTTGCTATCACGAACTCTCATGAAATCTATAAGAATATGTAGTATAGTGTAGACTACAAAACCCATTAGAACTATGCAAATTGTTGAACACACAAGAAGAATATTCGTTATATAATATAGATTTAATATTCTCCTCTGTCGTCAACTATAAAAGGAACTCTATAATAAATAATATACACAATAATTATACCATTTTCAAATTGTTGGACAGCTTTAGCAAGATTGCTTGAATTGCTCTTTCTTAGACCAATAAGTCAATAACGAATGGTAAAGATGGAATAGACATAAAGCTATCATTTTCCTAAAAGGAATTTCAATTTTTATCAACGTAATTACTTACGTTGAGTCACACAAAATAATTAAATAAATAAATATATATATATATATATATATATATATATATATATATATATATATGATTTCTTCACCGTATTTAGCCACATAAGATTTTGAATGATTCACGTATGATTTGACATGCTGTAAATTTTATTAATTTGGGTTAGATGAATTTTCCTAAATTCACTTAAAAAAATCTATTAAAAATTAATATTTATTTTTGAAGTAAGTAATTCTCATGTACAATTTTTTTTACAGCACTTAAGCCAAATCCGTAATTCACACATGCATTACGTGCCCTTAAAATATATATTAATGTAATAAATTGAATTAAATTAATTTTTTTTTTCCGACCCAATTGAAAGGAACACTTTGCACAACGTTTGGGTAGTAGGATAAGTTAATAAGATTGTGTTAATTAATCAAAGTGCAAATTTATGTGCCTATCATGTGACAAATCGGGCTGCGACTAGAATTTATTCTGACTGCATTCTCATTATTTTCTCTCTATCTGGTTTTTTTCCTCCATGTATCGGAAGAGACTCCCCCTCATCTTTCTTTGTTTCCTGTTTTTCTTTTCTTTCCTTTTATTGTACTTCAAAAAAAAAAAAAAAAAAAAAATTGTGTCAATTCAGATTTCTTAAAATACAAAATGTACCAATAAAAAAATAAAAATAAAAAATACAAAATGTGATTAAGGTGGAGCAAAGACCATGAATTGCTGGTCATATTTCATCCATTCATAAGTGCATAATAGTCTTTTGCAAGGGTCAAAATAAAGATTAGTCTCTTGGCATATAAGTTAAAAAACTGACAAAAACAATGAGCCCATCACTTTCTCAGAAAAGTCAAAGCCACAAAACTTTATTTTTATAACAAACCATTTAATTGAAGATTCCAACCAACCAAACAGCAGTTTCCTTAATTTTTATTTTTATTTTAATTTAAGAAATTAAGTTTTTTTTTTTGTTGTTTTAATTCAAATAAATTTCGCAATAACTTCATTTATTATTTTTTTATACCATTTAAATATTATTCAAATTAATATTATTAAAAAAAGAGAAGAACGAGAGAGACAGAAAACTCTTTTTATTAAAATAAGGATAAGTAAAGTTCAAGTGATACCCAAAATATTGACTAGCATTTTTAGCTTCTCTTGACTTTCTCTTGGATTATGGAACACCAAAAGAGCCTGCTCCAGGTGAACGGAATTATATAACATCTTTTTGGCAAAGTAAAACATGCTATCGGACCTATTGATATTTGGGTTTCTCTTACTCTAGATAGTTACAAGCCGCATCTTTTTTAGTTGAATTCTCATTCGACTTTCACTTACTTGATTTCTCTTCGGTGCAATTCTTTTATTCTTGTTAATTGTATTTCTTTCTTATGTACTTATTAAAAAAAAAAAAAAAAAAAAATATGCTTTTGGTTGCCCTAGAAGCCGTACGTGTCTTTATAGGAAGTCTTCTTTGTGGATCCCATAATGAACATGTAATATTGGCAAAATTACAATAGGCCCATTTTTCATAGCACTCAAATCAAACCATCATGTCAACAATAACAAAGATGATTTAAGAAGAAATTAGAATCTTATCTCCACTCTAAGTTATACCAATAAACTATGGATATAAGAACAACCACCTATCACATATTTTATTACATCTTCTTACCAAAAAAAAAAAAAAAATGATATATAGGAAGCCATTTTAATTATTATACAATTATATATAAACAAAATTTTTCTTTAAATTAGGTTAGAGGAAATTTCACCAATACAGATTATAAAATTCACATATGTTTCGAGTATGTAGTTCTCATGTGCATCGATTTGACATATAGAATATGCTTCGAATAAATCTTTACGTGTTTCAAATGTATTTTACACCTCAGACATGATAATTGATTTATTTTTTAAAATATTTTTACATAGTTTAACGTATGTAAAAAAAATCAAAATCTATCCATTTCTTCCATACTCATTGTCTCCCATTTAAAATAAAAAGGAAACATATCCGAAATTGATTGATATGTTAGTTTTGAATGTGAAGTATGATAAAGCTACCAAATAAATCAAATGTTCACACTGTCTATAATTTCAAAACCTAGGGTTTTCAAGTTTCCTTACCTTATTTTAATAAGTGCTGATTTAAACCCCGATTTAAATGCTAATTTGGAGATGAAAATATGATTTTTAACGTTTCTCTTATTATTAATTTTTTGAAATCGTTCTTGCATTCATCTCATTGATGAGAAAATAAAAATAAAAATGAACAATACGATTAGCTATTACAATATTATTAATACACTAGGGCTTCTTCCATGTGAACGTCAATGCATGTTTTACTAGCCTATGAGCCGCACCCCATTCACTTTTACTATTGAAAAGACTTCATTCCAATTCGGACATCGTGAATTAATTAGCCATAACGACACCAATTTTTTGTTGTCGTTTCTTACTTGTTCAGATATATCATCAAATTGTATTTCAGTCGAATAACGATCTATAGAATAACGTTATTTTAATTATATATATATATATATATATTTGTCATCGATTTTCTCCTAAAATGCCTAAACATGACGCAGCGATTGGCACCTACCAATATCGAAAGCTAACCGTGGTTACTCCACTATAATAATAATATAAATTTGCTAAACCCACAGTGCTGGTGTTGGCTTTGACACGCCTATTCTCTCTCTCTCTCTCTCTTGCTCTGTCTCTCTCTGTCTCTGGGGCTAGTTACCTCTCTTGTTTGTGCCGGCGGCTCTATGCCCTAGGCTCTCTCTTTCTTATAAACCGCCGCCGCCGCAACAAATCGGGAATCGAATCGAAAATTTAAGGTAAAAACCTCTTTAGAGCCTTTGGGTTGCTCCGATTTCTCTTTTCCAAAACTTCGGTTTTTGAAGGATTCGGTCTGTGTTTTCATGCTCCGTTTGGTTATGCCGAGAAATGAGCAGGGAATTTTTTTTCTTTATTCTTCTTGGTTTAATTTGAGCTGAGAGAGCTGGGCAAAGAGCTGTGAATTTTGGTTTCCTTTGTCTTGCTTCGTTTTCTTGGCAATTCTTGGCAACCAATCGGAGCTTAGTGTGCTCTTTGTTGTGTATTTTCTTTATTTTAAAGTCTCTGTTTATTCAAGATCATTTACCAATTTCGCAAACAAAATTTCAATTTTTTTTTTTTGTTCTTTAGGTTTTAATCTTAGTTGAGTGAATTCGTAATTCATTTTAACTGAGATTTTGCTGGATTCATGGTTTCGATCTTTGGAGGACCCAGCTTGTTTTATATTGTTGACATGTAAATTTCTGATTTGAATTCTTACTTTTCGTTTTGAAGCGCTCGTTTGAATTGTGTAGATTGTGATTTGTTTTAGGTGGTTTCCCCTGTTTTGGTTTATCTTTATGGATTTTTTTTGGTATGTAACATTTTGGTTTCTGGGTAATGAGCAACTCAGCCTAATTGCTGTTTCAGGCAGTTAAGTAATGATGTCTTTACGAGCTAAAAGTTTAGGCTTTTGCTTTTGGGTTATGTTTTGTTGTCAACCGGACAGAGATTGAATAAGTTTTTAGTTTATTCTTGCTGGTGAGACTGTTCTGTTCTGTGGGTTCTCCTCGGATTTGTGGAAAAAAGCTGTTAAATCCAATGTATTCAATACATGTCTTATGGTCTGTTTCTACGGACTGTGTTTCTAAATCTGAGTTACTTTAATCTACTTGGAATTTGATGCTTGTTTTAACGAATTGTTATTTTCTGATTCCCTAATGATTCCTCACTGCTTGCCATCAATTATATTGAGAAAAAAGATCAAAAGACGATATAAATTATTGGGTTTTGGTCTAATAATTTTGCATAAGAGAAAAATGTTGAGCTTCAGATTTCTTCACCCTCAGCTTTTTTTCCATTAACAATTATTTAATTGTAGTTTTCACTGGCAGAGGGGCATACGTTTAGTTTTGTTCTTTCTATACCTGTCTCATATTTGTCTTCTATAAGCTGTCATTCTACCTCAAAATCATGTATGCTTAAGAAACAATAATTTTCTTTCCATTTTCTCTATTTACAATTAAATTTGTTCTCTGTCAGCCAATTCTCCAAATATCATTCCCTTGTCCATTCGTATTATCTACATAATTGGTTTTTTTTTTTTCCTGATGATATCACGTTCCCTCCTACGTATCCAGGGCCTTAGCTGCTTTTGCTGTGCATTGTGAACAGCTCCTGCTTTTTCAGAGCATAAGAAAAGAGGTATCTCTTAAATCTGTTATTCCATTCAGGAACTTGTTATCTAAGGTTCTATTATGTCAATGTACTGGAAGCACTCTGTAATTTTTTTTTTTTTTTTTTTGGTTGCAAAAAGCTAAGCTGAGTTTTTGCTTCTTGAAGCAGTCAAAGTACTTACAACCGTCTAAAAGATTGTTAACAATTTAGTTAATAATAGCATTCAGACAAGTGTTCTTGTGATTATATTGGAAATAATGGAAATCCC
Source organism: Alnus glutinosa (assembly GCF_958979055.1). Lineage (NCBI taxonomy): Eukaryota > Viridiplantae > Streptophyta > Magnoliopsida > Fagales > Betulaceae > Alnus > Alnus glutinosa. Next base: position 6,868,129 of record NC_084898.1, on the reverse strand, counting down.
TTCTCATATTAATTAAAACCAAGAATTCCTTGAAATTTCCCATACTAGATGGACTTAAGATTCTACATCAACGTAGTCTGAAGAACCAGTATGGTTTGTATTCTGAATTTTATTGTGATAAATCTTTGGTATACTAACCCTTCTATTGTGGTCCATCTGGATGGCTGAGAGTTTATTTATAATACGTCCATATTACTTGTTTTCTTTTTAGTAAATATGAGCTCTCTCTCTCTCTCTCTCTCTCTCCAACGTTTTTTCCTGGAAAGTAGCCATGATGTAATTCATTATTCTAATATAAGTCACCTTGTAATATCCTCGTCCCTTCTGATCTACTGATCTCCAGCATTTGTGCAGCAACTGTGCTCATTTGTCTTATGCTTAAAAATTGTATTGTGTTAATATGTCGTATATTCATAATGCTGTCACTCGTTTGATGTGATCTTTGGAGGGTCTGTTTTTGATTTCATTTTTTTTAAAGATGCGTTTCCATAAATTGAACATTCGTAGAAGGAAAACTGTTATAAACATTGTTTGAATTCTCCTCCTTGTTTTTTACTCGAAAAATGCATTTCTGAACTTTTAACTTTCTAAAGTGGTGTATTTTTATTCTTTGGTTTCTCACAGACAAAAGACATGAGATAATAAAATATTTTATTTGTCATCAGATTCTTAAACAAAAGACTTCTGTTGCCCTACCAATGACATTCCTGTACCTTAATCTATGGGTGTAAACAATTTACCTTAGGAACAGGATATGCTGCTGAAAAACAAATTTGTTAAGTTCTCAGCCTACTTTCTGTTCGTCACCTCTTAGGATTATACTGTTTGATTGTCTGTCAATTCTTGAATGTTTCCTTGAATTTCTAAGCTATCATCCACTTCTATGGAATGGTAAACTGTCGAGAATTTGAGGATTTGTGCATGATGGAAGCATGATTTGTGTTTTAATTTAGTGATTGTTTTAGTTACTCAATCTGATTGTGATTATCAGCTATGGTTCCTTGTTCTAACTATGTGATCTATGGAGCAGGATGATTGACTGCTGCAATGTTATTGTGAAGGAATCAAGTCCAATCAAATTCATTTTCACCTGTTCCAACTGATCAGTTGAAGTTCGGTTTAAATTTCTACTTTAAGAAATGGATCGGTGTGACACATCAGGATTTGTTAGTGGGGGTGGGATGGAATCCTTAGGAGACATCTAACCCTAGTTTTGTAGCTAATATTCTTCACCCGGAAGTCAGGCAGACTGTTTGTTGCAACTAAGATTAGGGGTTTGGTAGCATTGTAACTATTCAGCTTTTATTTCATGGATACCAGGTGCCAGAACTTGGGGTTTACTGCAAATTATTCCTCAAATGCATTCAAGATTTTGGGAAATTCGGGGCAAGTTGTGGGAGCTGGAGCTGTAGCTGAGTATGTCACAGATACTGATTTACGGCTTGATTTTCCTGGTTCTTCTATACCTTACATGTCCACCTCAAAGGGTATCAAAAGGAAGTGGGGTTTGGTGGATGGGTCCATGGGCCAGCTAGTTGGCTCTTCATTGTCTCTTGGGCTTGGCTGTTCATCAAGCTCCTCAGATAGCAAGGGCAGTTCAGCAACTGCTTGCACTACAATGTCTTCAGCCAAAGAAACAGATGAGGAGTCCTCAATGGATATTGAATTGGACTTCTCGCTCCATCTCAGTGGTGAGAAGGTACCCAGCCCGAAAAAACCTGCTAGTTCAAATTTGAAAGCACTGGAGCTGCCACTCAAGGTTGATTTGGAGTTAAGTCTCTCTACTGGGCTCTCTGAATCCGACATCACTAGTGTCCATCCAGATTCAACTCCGTTTCATTTGGGAATGGAGATGCCACCAATTGTTTGTGGGGCCCAAAATGCGGATGAAGGATCAACGTCATGTCGGTGGAAACCAGGGATTATTTTGCCGTCGTTGAAGACTCCAATGAACCCAGCGGCTAGCTTTCTTTTCAACCCAGTTCCCAGAAAAATTGATGCAATTCCTATTGTTCCAGACCTCTCATCAAGTTTATTAACAACAGCAAACAGCTCAGTCACCTGTTCTTCTCGGATAACACAGCAGCAACATGCACAACTTCGTAGTGGTAGTTCTAAGACATGTCAAGTCGAGGGATGTGGAAAGGGGGCCAGAGGTGCTTCTGGCCGTTGTATTTCTCATGGAGGTGGTCGGAGGTGCCAGAGGGTTGGTTGCCACAAGGGAGCTGAGGGTCGGACTGTGTACTGCAAGGCTCACGGGGGTGGTCGGCGATGCGAGCACCTTGGGTGCACAAAGAGTGCAGAAGGGCGGACAGATTACTGTATTGCCCATGGTGGTGGTCGGAGGTGCAGTCATGAGGGTTGCACTCGAGCTGCCAGAGGAAAATCAGGATTGTGTATCAGGCATGGTGGTGGGAAGAGATGTCAAAGAGAAAATTGCACAAAGAGTGCAGAAGGCCTCTCAGGTCTTTGCATCTCACATGGAGGTGGCCGCCGATGCCAAGCTAGGGGATGCACAAAAGGGGCACAAGGGAGCACAATGTTTTGCAAGGCTCATGGTGGGGGGAAACGGTGTACGGCTCCAGGGTGCACCAAAGGTGCTGAGGGGAGCACGCCTTATTGCAAGGGCCACGGTGGAGGGAAAAGATGTGCATTCCAAGGTGGGGTTTGTACGAAGAGTGTGCATGGAGGTACCAACTTCTGTGTGGCACATGGGGGTGGTAAAAGGTGTGCTGTGCCTGAGTGCACAAAGAGTGCAAGGGGAAGGACAGATTATTGTGTCCGTCATGGTGGGGGGAAGAGATGCAAGTTTGATGGGTGTGGCAAAAGTGCACAAGGAAGCACCGATTTTTGCAAGGCACATGGTGGAGGAAAGAAGTGTTCTTGGGGCCATCCTGGATCAGAATATGGCAGCCAACCTGGTGGCCCTTGCAACTCCTTTGCCAGGGGGAAGACAGGTCTCTGTGCTCATCATAGTGGCCTGGTTCAGGATAAGAGGGTTCATGGAGGTGTTACCCTGGGACCTATGGTTCAGGACCCTGATCTCATCCAGCCAGGGAAAGAGGTCATCACTGAGGATATGAATGTTGATGTTCTGAAGATAGGGAGAACCTATTCTGATTTGAAACCATATGGAGTCCCAAATGCTCAACTCTCAGTTGGGGAAGGAAACCTCCCATTGGTGCCGGTATATGTTCCAGAAGGTAGGGTGCATGGGGGAAGTTTGATGGCATTGCTGACAGCCAGTTCTGATCTTGGCTCAAGCAGGGGTAAAGGTGTAGTTGTTGCTTCATCAGAGCCAATGAAATCTTACAGGACCCCTCATGGCTGGATGTAAGGCTACTTTCTCTCCCTTGTTCTTCATATTATCCCGGTGGTTGGTAGTGTTGTTCAGCATGTTTGTGTCCTTTGCTTCTAGTTTGTTCAGTGGTTTGATCTCGTTAGAAGTAGTTCTCATTCATTGGTTCAAATGGAGAGAACCCGTAAATGCTTTGACACCCTTCTGTAATAGTTGGGGAAATGAAGTTAGGAGATAGTTTGCATTTCGAGTCAGGTCTTTGGTGTTCTTTCCTGTAAATAGTAATATTTTATATTTGTCCAGCAGGTTATTGTGAATACAGGTTACTACCTGTAAGTTTGGTCAGTTGGTCAGACATTGTGGTTGTAATAAAGTCTTTACCGGGATCATGTTTCCTGTTGCAGTGCTTCTTGCTTGTTTACTCTATTTGAATTAGTTAGTGCTCAGGAGCTGTTGTAATCCAGCAACAATTTGTGGACTTCTCAAAGTTGATGTTGCTACTCCCCTGATATTAGGGTGCTCACGTGGGCGGTTAAAAATTGTCACACTCGTTAGCATGAGTTATGGGCAAATTTTCAGCCTCTAACCCTAGGCGAGGGGATACCATATCTCCTATCTGAACATATGCAGGCGGATATGGTCCTACTCACACACACACACACAACACCAAATATTATCACACAATTCTTGGGCTTTTCTCGACTGAGATGAATAATTTCCAATCTCCTGCATATATTAAAAAAAAAAAAAAAATGTAATTACATCTTAATTCAACATACTTACCAACTAGAAAATATAATTTTGGCGTAAATATAATATTAATATTTCACGACTATCAAATACTCTCAAACTTATATTTTGCTAGTCTTCGAGCAAAATATATAGAAGGAAAAAAAAAAAAAAATCTTAATCATCCCATTGTTGCAGGAAATCTCGATTACATTTAGCATCTACAATAAGCTTTTAAACCCTTTACTTGCACTAGTGGACAAGATATAGTCTCGTGAAGGTTTTTTTTTTTTTTTTTTTTTTTTTTTTTTTTTTTTTGTATTAAAAAGAAGAGGCTGTAAACTAAAAGTGAAATGACAATCAAAGCAAAGAAAATCAAACAAAAAGTAAAAACTAAATCTTTAATACACAATCGAGCCTCAAATGCTAAGTCTACAACATCATCCAAAAGTGCTAATTACCATGAGCGATTTTCAAAATCCTACAATCAATCCTCAAATATAATCGGATCGATATCATTACGCCAAACGGCTGCAACAGCCTCAAGATCCATCTCAAATCAAACATCTAAAGGTAGTCCAACTATAAAACAACACATGTTTCATTCGTGTAAAAGATACAAGCGTAAGTCCACGACTTAGTGAGTAATAATACATATGGTGTATAGGTTATCATATGGTAAACTCAGTTATTTATAAATCACATGCAGCAATGTAATGTTACAGTTTATCATTTGACAATGTTATCATGGCGGATGCATTATATATATAATACAGGGAAAATTACAGTTTAGCCCCCTAAATTACCACCCGTTTTGCGGATAGCCCCCTAAACTGCCAACACTACGACTCCGACCTACCAAAGCCTTTGAAAAAGGCCCCATTTGGCGAAATATCTCCATATTACCCCTGCCACGTGTCATTTTTTAATTAAAAAATAAAAAAAATTCAAAACTAAAAAAACAAAATTATTTATTTATTATTTTTTTTTAAAAAAAAAGAAGAAAATATGGGTTTTTGGGGAGGGGGCTGGCCGGCGCCACCTCTGGGGTGGCTCGCAGGCCACCCCTGGAGCCCTAGGGGTGGCCGCGCAACTACCCCCAGTGGCAAGGGGTGGTTGCGCGCCACCTCCCGAGCCCTAGGGGTGGCTTACGGGCCATCTCGAAATCCATTTGGGGTGGCCTGAAAGTCACCCCCTGGGGCCGGGGGTGGCCGCGAAGCTACCCCCAGTGGCAGGGGGTGGCCGCGCGCCACCTCTCGAGCCCTATGGGTGGCAAAATCCATTTGGGGTGGCCTGAAAAGCCACCCCTAGGGGCCGGGGTGGCCTGCGAGCCACCCCAAAGGTGGCCAGGGGTGGCTCGCAAGCCACCCCCCTCCCCAAGGGGGTGGTTGCTGGCAGCCACCCCAAAAACCCATATTTTCTAACTTTTTTTTTTTTTTTAAAAAAAATAAAATAAAATTAAGTTTTATTTTTTATTTTTAGTTTTTTTATTATTTTTTAATTGAAAAATGACACGTGGCAAGGGTAATATGGGGATATTTCGTCAAATGGGGCATTTTTCAAAGGCTTTAGTAGTTTGGTAGGCCGGAGTCGGAGTGTTGGCAGTTTAGGAGGCTATCCGCAAAACGGGTGGTAATTTGGGGGGTTAAACTATAATTTTCCCTATACTATATGTTGTAACAAGAGAATAATGTCATAGCTCTACACCATATGGTCTACCAAGGATATTAACCGATTTTCGGCAGGGTTGGCGTTGTCCCGAGGGACCTGTAATACAATATCGGTGTTCCATATATTGTACGCTACCATCCATCATTAGCAGTACGACCGAGTCCAACCTCGGGTGACTTACGCCGCTAATGATGTCTGTCTATAATGACCACCAAGCAAACATGGTTATGTCGGTCACAAGAACTATTGAATCCAATGCCAAACATTAAAATAAACCTTTGACCATAGGGTTAACCTGTATAATAGTAAGCCGATGACAGTTATGCCATATGTACCTATGTACCATGTCATATAATGCAATTTAATATTCACACTCTTTTACATGCATGCTTTTATAAATTCATCATTTTCATTATCTTGTCATTAATCACTCATTTTCACAAAATACAGTTCACAGTTTTCAAATGTATATTTCATGTGAATTGTAAACATGCATATTTGATATACAAAGTAATTATTCTATGCGGAAAAAATATAATAACAAGTATCTGTGTGAGTTTTTACTCACTTGTATCATAAAGTTCCACCGTAAAGTCATCTTGAAGTTTCACAACCTCGAAATCTATGAAAAGACCTATAATTAGTTCTAATGCCGAGCTCAACAAGCCTTAAATCATAAATAAGCTCAAAATAGGCTTTCTGACCATTGGTCGAACATTCGGACAGCAGGGTCGAACGTTTGGTGCTTTTAAGTTTGAATCCCATTTCCGAACTTAAAATTCATAAAAACACTTCTAAACAAGTCATAAAGTTTTAACATGATCCCTAACAGAGTCCTAAGCCACAATAATACATCCATGCAGAATTTGGTACGTCAAACCTCATCAAACTACTAATCTAGTAATAAAATAAAAAACCAACTAGAGATACAAAACTATAAGTTAGGACATGAAAACTAACTAAACAACATAACTACAACCTAAGAAAAGAGTTGGGCTAGAAATATTACCTCCTTAGAAGAACAAGAATCAAGAAAGCTCATTCTTTCTTTCTAAAACACCCTCTCACTCTCACTCTAGGATCACACTGAAGAAATGGGCAAAAATGAAGTGAAAAAGGCATTAAGAATGGGGGGTATTTATAGGCCTGGAGAATCTAAAGATAAGGATGAGCTGTTCTTATACATTTCTGCCAAACATCAAACATTCGGTCATTTTTGTCGACGTTTGGTATACTGTTTTATCAAATGGTTCTTAGGTCAGATCGAACATTTAGTGGTCCCTAGTCGAACATTTGGTGTACCTTTTGACATTCATACCAGACGCGTGGGATGTAATTTTTGATATACGGTCAACTATGCATTCAACAAATGTTCGAACATTCGGCATCCATCATCAAATGTTATGATCTAGGGTTATAGGTGAATATTCAGACATCCAACATTGAACGTTCGACATTAGGGTTGGACTAGAACATTTGACCATCCCACTTCGAACGTTCGGTCAAGAACAAAAGTCAAAATTCATTCTTCCAACAATCCCTTACAAACTTATTAGCCTTTCTAAAGCTCAATTAATCCTATATAATATTTTGGGGGCATTACAATTTATGTTAACCCAGGAAAAGATTTGTCTGAGTTGAATTTTCTTACCGTTTACACTGCCAATAATTCATAGGTTCGTGTCATTAATTTGAAACATTCCTTTTTAATTTATGTTTACCAGCACTGATATGGTTGTATTAGGGTTTATTGTTGGGTTGCCCAACCCCTTTTCTGTGTTTTGATTTGGGTAATCGTTGCTAGAATATATGATAAAATTTTATTGTATTCAAGTCTAATTATAATTGATTTCAATATTTTCTTAAAATTATATTCTTCCTTTTAGGTAATTAGATTTGATTGTATTCAAATCTGATTTAATATTATTTTCACCTACCACGGTTTTCCTATAAATGCGAACTATTTATTCTCTTGTAATTTTCTTTATATTATATTTTCCTTCAGTCATCTCCTCCCCCCCTTTACCTGTAATTTGTAGCCCACGAAAAAAGAAAAAAAAGAAAGTGATGTTTAATTTGTTTCATCACTTCGGCTAAATTAGTGAAGCATCTGATACCTCGTTCTTGTATTCTCTTGAAGGAAAGGAATACATTCCTTTTTTTTTTAAAAAAAAAAAAATGTTTTTCACAAAAAAAAAAAAAAAAAAAAAAAACCAGTTTAGAACTTTATTTACGGCCCAAGACAGCATTTTCCAGAAACATATTATTCCCCTAAGGGGGGATTTTCTTATATTTTTCTATCTTTTATATATATATATATATAGTCACCAGCATGATCAAAATCTGTGCATATAGACATATATATATATTTTCCATCTAGAATCCTTCATGCTTGATCGAAGTCGGCCATGTTAGAAACTTTCTCAACAGCTTCAACCAAGTGATCAAGCCTAGCCACAAACTCGATCAGCAAGGAAGTAAAGGTGGCCAGTGACAACGCTGCAGTGCTCTCCAACGCGTTCATCCTCGGCAAAATATCTTCTTCTTCAACAGCAATATCTACCGCTCTAGGCGGCCAAGAGTGATTCCTTCTCGAATATTGCTTCCTCATTGTCTCATGATAAGACTCTGTCCTTGCCAGAGGGACGACAGCGGCCCCTGAGTTGGCATTTTCTTCAAGATTTTCCAGTTGGCTTGAGAGCTCGTTGGGGGTGGCTGAGGAGGCAGAAGAGAGCTTGTTCTGCAGTGGCTTAGAAAAGCTGTCTGCCGGCGGCGGCTCGCAGGTTGATGTCAGCAGATACGAATGCATGTATATGGCGCGCTGGAGCTTCTCAGTTGAGCTGTGAACACTCTTTTGTAAAGAGGTTTTCGAGCTTTGGCTCATGTTACTCATATCTTTGCCCAACGCCCTCACCAGTTCTGCAGCCTGGCTTGCCGCTTCTCGGATTTCTGACTGGAATGTGATTCGGAGGTTGTGTGGTGCCTACAAACCCATTAAGAAGGTGCATGGAAATGTGTTAACTTCTTTACAGATGTGTTAACCCTAAACCCTAACGGAAGGGGTGAGATTGAAAAAAATACAAAAGTTATGAAACTTCAAATGGCCGGGATTAAGTGAAGTTTCACCTAAATTTTAGATTTACTATTTTGATTACAATACATCTGGGATGCATGGTCTGTTCTCTTTCTGGTTGCAGATTATAAAGAAATTCAGTATCTTATATATACAGATCGATTAGGATTTAAATTAATGGACTTTAATTTTTCTTCCTAAATTCTGATAGTTATGGGCTTTATTCAACTTTAATTAGCCTAAGTGTTTGCGTACCTTGGAGTCAGACGGCCATGCAGTTTTTTCCATTGATTGAATTCTGCTGTGCGTGATACGTACTGTAAATCAGGAGATACAGCACAACATGCATGGCTGTACAACAGATCATCTGCACTCCCCAAAACTAGCAACTTCTCATGTAAATTGGAGGTTTATATTTTGGGGAAACTCTGCTCTTAATTACCTTAAAGATGTTTCGGCACTTTTTCAATCATATATACTTTTTAAGTTTAAAAAGTTGTAATGTTGGGTTCTCATTTTTAAAAATTTTACAATGTCACCTTCCGTTAGTACGCTAAAATACTAAAAATACTCCTGTTAGATCTCATTTTTATTTTCAAGATAAAAAACAAATTTGCTCTACAGCCGACCGTGGGTCAAGTTGTTCCATTTTTTTTTTTTTTTAATTTAATTTAATTTAATTTTATCCTAAATCCTGACGGTATGGATTACATTACAAACTTTTAAAACATGAGAATTCGACATTGCAAATTTTTAAACTTAAAAAGTATGATCATAAAAGTGCCAAAACATTACCGGAGTAAGTACCAAAGTTTCCCCTTTATATTTCGTTTAATGGCCAACATCCATATAATATGTACATGTGTGTGTAGGGGGGAAGGACTAAACTAAAATTGATCTGATTTTAGATGGGATCAGCTCTGCATGCATGTATAACCATACTAATCTTGTTAATGCGTATGCTCTATGGACGACTATATATCGAACTAAGTAATTCTTGACGTCATATTCATATCCCTCTAATAATAATGTACTTTTTAAAATTACTATTGTGATTAAATGACAGTAATTTTAAAAGTCACGTCATTATTAAATCGACATAAATATGACGTATAGAATTACGCGTATGAAGTTCCCATCAGGCCTCTGTTACGTGAACAACTGGTCATAGGAATCTTCGTAGTGCATGTTATTGCTGCAATTGATACTGAGATTGAGAGAACAAATTAAGAATATATACCCACTACTGTCTTAAAATAACATGGTCTTAATTCATTCCTAGACTCGTTAACTGTGTCTTTACCGCGTATTCAGCGACCCATTATTATTCTTGTGCAATCTTCCCTTAAATGGACACCAAAATAAAGAACAAACAAACCAGATAATACCAAACTGTACATATTCGCTTGCTCTTGAAATTCTATATATACCAATATATATATATATATGTAGATTCCTTAGTTTCTTGCGTTTACAGTTGAGAATGGGTTCGGATTCTTTTTAAGTGGTCTATGCATGGATATTCCATATGGTAAGAGAGAATATTATGGAGTTTAAGAATTCAAGCTATAATTGAAGATTGTGACCTAGCTACAGTTGAATCTATCACTTACTCACAGTTAAAGATTATTACCTAGTTGTACTTGAAGTCTATTTGCATTATTCTAATCTACCAGAATTCTTCTATAAATAGGATTACTCTGTTATATTGTAAACAATATCAAAGAAATAAGAGTATACTTTGTGATTCAACATTAGTTATTGACCGAACTACGTAATTCTTTGTGTCTTTATTTGTATTCCGCTTTTATATTTATTTGTCCATTGCATTATTTTATCTTTCACATACTCTATATATACGTACCCGAGAAAATTAATAAAAATATTAATCAAATTTGCATATAAATTTGCGTAGGGAGATCAATCGAGATTGGAAATTAATACCTGAATTTCAGAGTGAAGAACACCATGAAGCGCCATAACCTCGTAAGCACAATATCGTAAAACTGCTCCAACCTTAACATACTCCAACCATGGATAGAAGAAGTGTCGGAACCTCCCATGTGGTGGCTCCCATTTTGCCGAACTAGCCTTAATTGTGATCGTAATTAACATGCAATTAATTACCAATATCGTTAATATATATATTAGTGATAGAAAAAGGGTTTAAAAGTTATGCAGAGATTTAAAAATAGGTACCAAAGACTCTAGTTTTGCCGAGGAGTTCAACGTGCTTCGGCATTTCTTATAAGCAGGCTCGTCTGGAAATTCATCCATCACAGTCGTTTGGAATTCTGGATGTTCTATCCCTTCGTCTTCTAAATATTTCTTCACACATTCTGGACACAGACGACACTATGTTAAAAATATAAATTAAATGATTAAATTCATCTCTTCTTATCCTTAAACTTATGAGATAAGTTTTATGATTTAACATAGTATCATAGTCAAATGATTTGAGTTCGATCAAATTTTATCTCCGTAATTTACCTTCCATTTCAATAAAATATTTTATTTGTTGGGCACTCATTAATTAAGGAGGAGTTTAAACTCAAACGTGAAGAAGAGTACTGTTATAATATAAATTAATGATTATATTTATTTTAGTTCTTGTTTTGCATTTCTGAGTTCTGATCAAACTGTGTTACCTTCAAGTGAGTCAGCCACTGCAGTAAAACTGTCAACTAGTTCCTTGTGCAACTGCTCTCCTGCCCAAATAGGACAAACAAGCAAACTCACTAGTACTGCTACAAACCCTCCAAGGGCTATGGAATACAGCCTATCCATGGCAGTCTTAATAGGGTTTCCCATCCGGTAACCAGAAACGACGATCAAGCAAAAGGTGAAAAGGATGACCCTGAAACCGTACTCATATGGCACAAGTGTTGGCCATAATTTCATGAATGATGTAACAGCCCCTGCATCAAAGTTGAGTTGAAATATTCATCGGTCGATCAATTTATATTATATAAAGTAATACTATTTAGTAGATTGTTATAAAACTGTTATACGTACAACTGAAATGATGTGATAGTGAAAATCAACAATTGAATCAACAAGGGCTTTGTAAGAAAAACAAAATCAATAGTTAATTTTTACTGTTACGTCATCTTAATTGTATAATAATCATATGATATTAATTAAATAACCATTTTTCATTTATATATATTCATTAGATTTGGAAGATTTAGAGAAATTAAGTACGTACCAACCAGAAAAATGCTAATGCCAATAATAAAAGGCTCGGCAACCCGGCCACTGCATAGAGCTAACTGAGCAACAATGATGGCCAATATTCCGGCAAGCAAGCTTCCAAGTGCTCGGTTGAATCCTCGATTAAATGTTGCACCTTAACAAATCCACAACGATATATATAAAAATTACTATGCAATGGAAGACTAGTTGGTCAGTTTTTTTACTTCTACAATTAATGTTCATGTTCGTATGCGTTACAATATAAATTAAATGATTAAATTACACTTTTTATAAACTCAACCTTTTATAATAAGCAGTGATTTAATGAAAATAGAAATACATGATTCTCGTTGATACTTACATTGGTGATTAATTACCAATGCATGCATGCATGTGTTTCGCCCTTTTCAAAGTACGTGCATGTGTTTTCAAAGTACCCTGGGGTTTTCAAATATTGGAATATATAAACGTAATTAATGCATGTGCTTTGACATATGCATGCATTTACATACATACCCACTGTATATTCGAACATGATGGCAACAGTGAGGATGGACCAGATGATGTTGGTGCCAAACACGGCATAAGGTGCTTGGAATAGTATAAGCAAAGACACAAGAAGAACAGCTAGGCCCACTTTGAGAGAGAATAATACCCTGTTGCTGTCTTCTTTGCAAAATCCCCATACGTTCGAAATCCAGTTTTTACATGAGAAGCTTTCCCCGGCTTTCTTGCCGGCCTCCGGCAGCTTCCCTTTGATAGCAGAAGGGATATTGATCTCAAAGCTACCCTTTTTTCCATTCATTCTCCAATGAAGTAATATGCCTACTCTTTCAACTATTCCAAACCCTCCGTATTGTTAAGGTGAAACTACCGATCAAGACTGAAGAGAGGGAGCTACGGTTCAGATGAGCGAGGGGGGACCGGAGCCCGAGGATCGGAGGTGATGAGCTGATTTGGTGTTGGAAATGGTGTGAGAAGGAGAAGGTGATTTAAAGACGAGTGTAGAATTAACTTGATAGTGCAACTAGGGAAGGAAAAGTATGTCAAGTCAGGAAAGATATATGGAGAAAAAGAATAATGCTACAATAATTGAAGAGGGAATGGAGCTACATCTTCAGGCTAGGATAAAAGATGCCTAGCCTCGATAATGCTGTAGGGGTAAGGGCTAGAGAATTAGAATCTAATTAATTGCATTGGCCATGCAATTTTCAGTCGCCACGATTGCTCTCCAAAACGAGTGCCGAACGAGTAATAATATTCAGTAATCAGATACACGATTGTCTTATAACTGAAATAATGCAGAAGTACAAATTAGCTTTTGAATCAATAAGAGTTTATAAAAAGAAAAAATTAATAATCAATTTTAATTACCACGTCATTTCAATTGTATAATTATACGTATTACAGCCTACTAATAAATAATATTTTTCCTTCCAATCAGCATGTCGGGGGTGGTACTTACAACAAGAATTAATGTGATATAATTATGATATAGTGAAGCTAAAGATAAATCGCTATTTTTATTTTTTTATTTTTATTTTTTTGAAAAAAATGAAGATATCATTGACCATTAAGGAAACTCTTGCTCAATAAATACAATACTCTAAATATAAAAAGGACGTACAAGAAATATTAACCACTAAAACAAGGCCGGTGGCAGGAATAATATCAAACAAAATTCTTGATAATCGCCAGATCTAGTTGTTAAACTAATTAATTACTAAAAGCAGCTCGAATTTTAGAATTTCAGTGCAAAGTTGATGATTTAATAACATTAATTGACACCCACCTACTTAATTGACTTATATATTTAATGTACTAATCACCATATCATAGTCATGGTCTACAATCATTTTTCATTTTTAGTTGGAGGGTTCCTTAAAATTACCCAGAAACTTAAAAAGATGAAGAAAGATGAATATTTACAAGCAAAACTTCACTTAACCTTTCTAAATTGTCGCTGCTTTTAAAATTATCTCCCTAAACTTTAAAAAAATTCAATTTAGTGTATTTATCTTTCAATTTTTTTCAATTCCACCTATTCGTTTGGATTTTTTGTTAAATCAAGTAAAAAGTCCCAAAATACCCTTTATATTTATATATATAAATTTGAAATATTCAGGTTTCGGTATTTTTGTAAATTCCGTTAAATCGTACATCATAAGCAACACCTAAATTCTTATAGTTTTTTTTTTTTTTTTTTTTTTTTTTTTTTCCAAAAAAATGAGCGTTATTTTGAGAATTTTTACATCTTCATTTGGATTTAACCGAAAATCGTAAAGAAGTGATGAGATTGAAAAAAAATTAAAACATGAATACATTAAATTGAGAGTTTTTAAAGTTGATGGAACTAATTAAAAATATAATGAAAGTTTAGAAAAGTTAAGTAAAGTTTCTCCGGAGGCTCTACGTAGGACGGCTCATCATATAGAAAAAGCCTCCTCCTTTACCTTCTTCATGTTGGAATATTTCTTTTGACTAAGACTGCTCTGCCTCAATTGCTGCTTATCTTAAGAGATAAACAAGTTGCAAATAATGATGTTGAATAATACTTCTCCCACTGTCATCTTCAGCTTTCACGTTTGCTCTTCTCCTTTCTTTCTCCACCCTCCACGATTTCAGCAAATAATGTTCTCTATTCCCCTATATATGATGCTATCAGAATATGAATGGTTAAATTCATCTCTTCCTATAAGTTTAAACTTTTGAAATAAATGGTGATTTAATTAACATATACAAAGTTCTAAGGTATCAAAGAGTCTACAACCTTTGATATGCAACAATATATGCTTTTACTACCTCCTTTATCCTTAAACTCAGCTGATCAGGACTTTACTGCTTTTCGCATTTTTTTTTTCTTTCTACCAACCAAACAAAGAATGCAACTCCCCCATAAGAAAAAAACCTGCTAGAACACGAGATGCCAACAAAGCACCTCACAAACAAAATCCCCCTTCTTATTCTTTTTTTTTTTTCTTTTTTTTTTCGCATTTTAATATATATCATTGTTACAAATATTATTTAGTTCTCTGAGTTCATCTGAGGACGAGTATATGCTCAGAATTTTCCTGCTGATTATAACTAGAAACAATTGATGGGAGGTTACACAGTTATATTCCTTTAAAATTGTGTTGAGTGAATATTGACAACCAGATCGATCATGCTTTACAGAAAATCCTATGATTACGTTCCTTTGAGTAAAGATTTTTTTTTTTTTGGTTTTACATTTGCTGAAGATAAAAAGAAAAACAATTGTTTTCTCAAAAGGAATTACATGACATCAGGGTCATGAGGAATATATGCGAGAGGGATATATAATTAAAGAGAATACATTGTTTGCAGGAAAGAATTAATGAATTATTTAGAGCGCGCAGTCGGCAGCCTCACCATAACAAAAAAATAATTTTCACTATTTTATATCTGTCCACTTTTTTGAAGTACTCCAACAACCTCACCATTTTAACTATTCAATTTCATTATTTCATTTAAATATTATTTTTCAAAAAAAATTTTATTCTTTCTCTAACACTTATATCTTTGAATATTTGTCTTCTCCTCACAATCATATTTCTAAATATTTGTTTTATTTTGACGGTCATATTTTTTTTTTTTAAAAAAAAATCTTTTCTTAGTGGTTATATTTTTGAAATATTTGTCTTATCCTAATGGTCATAATTTTGAAAATTTATTTTTCCTTAATAGTCATTTTTTTTTTCCTAACGATCATATTTTCCAAAAAAAAGGTCATATGCTTTTAATATAAATAAACGAGAGGATAAGAAATAAAAAAGTGAGAGAGAAATGAATGTTTACTTTGAGTGTGAAAAAGATATTAAAAAAAAAAAAAAAAGAGAGAAAGAAATTTTATTATTTTTTATTCTTTTGGTGAGTAATCACAGTACTCACCAAAGTTGGTGAATACTGTTCATTAACTAAACAAAAATCACCATTTTTGTGAGGCTATTGGGGAATGTGTTTTTTTTTTTTTTTTTTTTTTTTTTTTTTTTTTTTTGTGATTTTTAGTGATTTGGCTCACTAAAAAAATTATCTTGATGAGTCTACTAGGAATGCTCTTAGACGAGAGATGGAGATAACAAAAGTAACAAGATTAGTGACCAAGTCCTAATTTGCTGTTTATCTATTCAAAGAAGTTTATACCATCTGTGTGCTAAGCAGTTATTTAGGGAATATTAGAACCTGGTTCCAGCATGTGGAAAACAACGAAGTCTTAATAATAACTTTCAAATCAAAAAACTGTACGTGCTGAGAAAAGTGTTAAGCTCTAAATTGTTGTGGCAGCTAAATTAATTGCACTGATCTCAGTCAGGTTTGATTCCATCTTGGCAACCATGCATTTCCTATGTTTCAGGTTATTCTTACTTTTAATTAGGGGGGTTTCCTTTAAATTTTGAGATAACTTCATAAAAGAGTATCGAACTATCGACCGTTTTGAAAAAATAATACTGAACGAAATTTGCAAAAATACCTATGATTGAATCTTTAAATAAATTTATAATTTTTTTTAAAAAAATAAACACATGAGTATTTTAAAATTTTTGGCAAGATTTAAGAACAAATCTTAACGGATTATATACCCTTTATTGAGACGTTTGAAAACTTGGATATCCTAATTTATTACGTTTGAAAGTTCAATACCGTTATTTCAAAACAGCGAATAGTTCGATACCCTTTTGTGAAATTATTCCTTAAATTTCAAATGAACAATCGATCATACAATAGAGATCAAATTAAGAAATTTTAGGAAATCACTATCAAGAGAAAATAAGAAGCTGATTCTGCCACCTGAGGCCAGCTTCAATGCAGACCAATTACTCTGTCTGCCAAAAGAATATGTTCTTACAACTTTCTGGATACATCTTAACCTTCCGGTATATATATCTTAATTAACTCACGCTGTCATGCATTTAATTATTTCTACACAACTCCCATTCATATCATGATTCCTTTTGTAAGCAAATGACAATGCTGTTGCATCTCATTTGATATATGTTTACGTGAGATTGAAAATGTTCTTGCTGCATGAATATGTGTTTAATTACTGCATGCAGTGCCGATGTATTTGAGTCATAAGCCACGTAAACCCTAAAATTTGAGAAATCAAATGACTTATATTCAAAGTTGTTGCTATCGTGCACAACGACGATGAATAATAAAGAATCGAAAATAGAGAAAGCAAGAGAAAAACAAGATAAGATTTACGTGGTTCGGAAATTTGCTTACGTCCACAGGAGTGCAGCTATATTCAATAATATGATTTAGGGTTACATCATAACATATTTATAACAGAATCCTAATGTATAGACAGATATAAAAAACTCCAAGAAAAATTCCAAACCCCGCTCCGCCAACTGGCCATTTTACTGATACTTTCGTATTACTCTTTATGTTCAAGAGAATATGTACAACAATAAAAAAACCAAACTTATTAGGTTGATATATATCATAGTGTGAGGAAATTAAGAATGATATTTGTAGAAGTACCATTTTGTCTTTTGTTTTTGGTTTGGATATTGAAAATACAAAAATTAATTAGCCAGAAGTGGATTCTCAAGGGTTTAATTAGTGCACCATATTGCCTGAAATGAGAGAATGATGTATCTTAGTCTTGATGTATGCCCTTTTCCTACAGCCCCATTATTCTTATTTTACTAATTAAGAGTATATAGTTGACAAGTTAATCACTAATTAATTAAATTAACAAGTTCAATTTTTTATAATAATTTATTAAAAAAGTAAACATTGTAGTACTTCTAGCAACACTCACAAAATTCCTCCTTAATAAATTTTAAATCCGACTAGTGCTTTTGATGACGATTAATTACTTATTTAGTTGTATTAAAACGAAAGATCTTGATTGGGAGATGAGCTTTTAGGTTAAAAGTTCAAAGTCGACTCAAGAATTCTGTTAGAATATAAAATATTTGCTATATTTCTTTAGTAAGTATATATTTACCACAGATTTCTGTATGTAATAAAATCTCTAGGATTTGGTTACCCTTTTTAACTCATTTCAATTGCCATAATTTTCTTAAAAATAGAGTTATATGTAACACAAATATACAAGTTAATAAGATCAAGATGTAGTAGACCTAGTGGCGATATATGAACATGGACTTCTAAAGCCGAATCAAGTCAAAATTCTTGTGTTATTTTTCTTCTTCCTACTTATTGTGATTTGTGTATAAACTTAAAATAAAATAAAAACAGAATAATAACAAAAGCAAAAGAGAGAAAAAAGATAAAATTTACGTGGTTCGGTCTATGACTTACGTCCACATGGTAAAGTCCAAAGTACTTAAAATACATAGGTCTCTATTTATAGTTAAATAAGTCGACCTAAGTAAACTTAAATCGACCTAGACTAGGAAATATAAATCAATAATATTATATTCATAATATATTTAGAATATATTCTAAAATCCTCCCTCAAACTCAATGTGAAAAATTCTAGAAACTTGAGTTTGAAAATAGAAAACAAAGGTCGGTGGTGAAGACTGATGGGCGCTGTCGGAGGAGACAAGAGGTTGGCAGGCGGCAGGTAATTACCAATGGTGAAGTCTGACGAACGTTGACTTGGGCCTAAAACTGAAAAAAAAAAAAAAATGATCATTTTTTTCTTCTCTTCTTCTTTTCATTTCTTTGTTTTCTTCTTCTTCTTTTTTTCTTATTTTATTTTATTTTATTTTTTTAATTTTGAAAAGGCCAACTGCGACCATGAACAAACCATAACCTTATAGTTTATGGATAATTACACCGTTGATCCCTAAAGTTTGCCATAATTATTTTTCACTCTCTGTGGTTCAAAAAGTTTATGGGAAGTCCTCGTGGTAAACAATAATTACGAATTACTTTCTAGACCAATTTTTCATTCACTAGGTTAACAGATTCTGTTAGTCAGATTCACCACACCCAATAGGAAGTTGACACATGTCTATTACAATAAAAAAAATTAATAAAAATAAAAATATTTGTTTTTTAAAAAAATTAAAAATAAAAAAATAAAAAAAATACAAAGGGGTGGCTGTTGGGGGTGGCCGCGTGCCAACCCCAGGCCACCTGTGGGGTTGGCACGCGGCCACCCCCGGCCAGCCACCCATTTGTATATTTTTTTTTAAACTAATTTTTTTTTAATTTATTTATTTATATTTTTATTAGATTTTATATTTTTTATTGTAATAAACACGTGTCGGCTTTCTATTGGGTGTGACGTGGCTGACTAACAGAATTTGTTAACTTTTGGATGGAAAATATGTTCAGGGACTGATTTATAATTATTGTTTACCACAAGGACCTCCAATGAATTTTTTAAACCATATGAAGTGAAAAATAATTGTGGTCAACCTCAAAGACCAACGGTGCAATTATCCTCTAATTTTAAGACTCTAAAATAATCATTTACGATGGAAATTCCATGCAGGTGAACCATCACCTTGAAATAAAGCTGCCATAACCTGCATATTGTGCAAATGGATACACAAGTTACTCAAAAAGCTGAATTTCAGCTATTCTATACTCCCAACATTGCAGGACTTGTGGAGATGCAAATGGTCCACCTCCCACTCCACTCCACTCCACCAATATATATATATATAGAGAGAGAGAAGTGATCATCACTTTTACAATTCTTTCTAACATGTGTAGCAGATGTCATCTGCTTTATGTCAAAATCTTTTGGATAAATTAATTAAATTGTCTAAACTATATATAGAACAAGAATATTAATGCAGATCAACTGGTTGATCGAGATATGGAAAACCTTCCTAGACTAGCCTCCCCCAGTCTTACCCGTTCCCTGATTGTCCATTGAAGGAAATGGAATCAAAGCCTTGCTGAACCATAACAAGCTAGAAATTTATCGATGTCGACAGGTTGATGTTGATGGAAAGCAATAAAACATGGACAGAGATTTCAA
Source organism: Alnus glutinosa (assembly GCF_958979055.1). Lineage (NCBI taxonomy): Eukaryota > Viridiplantae > Streptophyta > Magnoliopsida > Fagales > Betulaceae > Alnus > Alnus glutinosa. Next base: position 6,848,227 of record NC_084898.1, on the reverse strand, counting down.
GTGACTTTGCTATTCAAATTGCTAATAATTTGAGTAGTAAATATGACATAGTTTTTATGGGGCTTATTAAAGTATTGATTAATTTTTTTTTTTATTAGCTTAAGCTTTTGGGACAAGTGGTGATCTAATGTGACTCATTTGTCCAAACAGGTTTCAAGCAACCCGTCTTTTGCTTGGATAGGTAGGCCCCACAAACATCCGGATCCATAAAATATGATTAGTCTTCTTTCAACTATGAACCCACTTTGTTTTCTTTTTTGACAATAAAAAGTGTTAGTGGTGTATTTTGCAAAGCATTATCATTTTTTGTTTTTTAATAGTTATAAGAATTGATTAATGTGATATAAATGTGAAAAGAATTTTAAATTTTTTGTGAGAGAAAAATGAAAAAAATTGTTTAATAATGTAAGAGAAAAATAAGAATTGATTGAATTGATATTAAAGTGAAAGGAATTTTGAGTTTTTTGTGAGAAAAAATTAAAAAAAAATTAATAATATGAAAAAAGGAGTGCGGCTTTTTTTAAGAGAGAAAAAAAAAATTGAGTTGCCAAACGGTAATATTTATTTTTATGAATACAAATATATATTTATAAAGAGAGCCCCTACTATCATCCTGGTGTAAACTCACTTATTTACAGCATCCACTCACATTTAGACACATCAGCTTGATACACAAAATAGAATAAACGCAAAAACACTAGATTAGCCATTTAGCCCTTCCAAAATCAACGGAAGGCCTCTTCCTACTTTGATCGTGTTTCTTTGAGAAGCCACACTCCCAAGAATTTTCTCGGCAATCAAACAGATCAGAGAGAGAGAGAGAGAGAGAGAGAGAAAATGGGTTACAATAGGAAAAAGAAATCAGGGGTAAGAGATTGGGTTTCATGGCTTCTCAAAGAAATCCATTGTGGGTAACCTGATAAAAGTGAAATCTGTTAGGAGCCTGGATATTTGAGGAATTTGAGGATTGTGTGAGAAATCACTTGTAAAAAAAAGAAATCCTACCCAAAATGCCCAGCTTGAAACATCTCTCAAATCTATTTGGGTCTATGCTAGAATCCACCGAAAGATGACACCTTTTGGATTAGATTTCTGCCTACAATGACCTGCTGCAATTAGTGTTGATACCATTTTTAGCCTGGTGACGTGGCAAACTACAATTCGTCTCTTCACCTGTAACCTGCAACAAAGCAAATGCCCGCCGGGGTTGGCCGGCGGAGCCTCCTCCGACGCCCAAGTCAGTTGGAAGTGTGAGAGAGAAAAATGATCATTATATCAGCTAGATCCCTACCTCTTAGATGATATGTATTTATATAGGCTCCATTTTACTGTTGATGCATAGTAGAAGTCTTATCATTGTACAATGGGAATAGAGATCGGTAAGGTGTGTAGATATTAGGCATGGTGCTCCATACTGATTTCTGACTTGACTTAACAAGTGCCAAGATCCTAATAAATGCTAAGGATCTCGATCATTCCCGACCAACCGTACAATCCCGACCAAACATATAATCTCGAGACCTAGGTCATTCCCGACCAAACATATCATCTCGAGTGGGGAATAATAATTCCCCAACAGTTACCCTCCAATTCTTTTATCTCTTATTTGAGATAAAGAGAATTAAGCAAGGGAGTTACAGAAATCGATGCTTCGAAATTCTGGAATCTTAAACTTTCGCACTTCTTGACCCTCTTGTGATAAAGTGACTTTTCTTGAGCTTTGGCCGGGTTCTAAGTTTCTGCAACTCCTCGAGACCTCTCATAATAATTCCACAAATTCATGGATGCCGAACTCATAGAGCTTATTGTAGTCTTCATGAAAATTGAACTTTGAGTGTGCTTCTTGACCGACAACCATACTCGACTGCTCCCAACCCTTTTTATAACCTTGGGTTAGAAAAACATCTCTGGAATCGAATTAAGCTTCCCGACTAACAACCCGCTCAACCACTCTCAGCCATCCTTATAACCTCGGTTAAGAGGACATCTCGGGAATGCTGGGCTTAAGGAGTCGCCTTAGTGGCGTGTGCTGATGCGATCCTCGAGTGCGTAGGGGATCCAATGTACATGTGATCTCCAGTTCTTGGTCCTGATATGATTAAAAGAGAATGCAGGGTTTTTCTAGCATCAAGAAAGATGCGTACTCCTCCATGTGTCTCGTCTTGTGGATTTTTGATCGAAAACAAAGCTGCTCCTTCCAAGAATGTTTGCGTCTTTTGAATTTCCTGCAATAGAAGTAGTTGTTTAATAAAATATTTCCTACACCTGCCAAGCGTTGTGTTGTGTCATCAACAGAGGCTTTAGTGAGTTGAAATCGAGGAAGAGGTTGACCAGCCTATCCGAGTTGCCCCCTATCCGAGGGGGTAATTAAGTGGAGCCGATTCCGGCCATAGCGGTTTTGGGCCAAGAGCACCCTGTCATCTGTACCACTAAAAAACCAAAGCATTGTTGTGTTTTTGGAATGCCTTGTAAGGATTCTCCGCTAGAATCATGAAGTCAGGTCATCAATTTGTCTTCGTGTCTGAGAAAGTGCTCTGCACCTATTATGGTTGTTCCGAACTTGCTTTACCCCCAACTCCCAAGCACTCACCTGGTGCTGCTACGGACAATGCCGTTGTAATAAAGATCAAGATCCCGGGGGTGATATTCCTCAAGCCTTTATATTTTAATAGGTGCACCCGATATCTTAAGATTATAAGTGTTTTCACCTGTGAGGGATTTTTATCTAATTCCAGAAAATTCTTCATTTGTTGGATTTTTGGCAGCGTATTGATGCTCTGGGACACGAGTTGAGGAACCTCTTCATTGTCTAGAACAATAATATTTAAATCTCGATGGATGTCAAAGTCGACTCTCCCCTTTTCGATCTACCATTATCATCGGTACACCTAATCTAGCCTTTTCAAAGCGGAGCACAAAAATATTTCAGGCTCCAGCTTTACCCATCTTGCGTTTCCCAATAAATTTGCAAAAATATTAAAAAATAATCCTTCCAAGGGGTCCTATTGATTGTGGAGGCTCTGGTCATAGAAGTAGCATAGGCTGAACCTCCCCCTTTTTGAAGTTGCAATGGAACAAGGTACCGAGTCCAATGACTCCACTGTCCCCATCCTTTAACTAGTCGCCTTTTCGAGCTATTGTCTCTGTGTCAAAGGCGCTCAGGCAATCACTTGAGTAAGTAGGGAAGTCAGAACCCCGATGGGGTATCTAAATTCTCAATTTGGGGCCCGTTTACTCAAACCAACAAAATTCATGTGGATCTCCTTTCTACCACCCCCCCCCCCCCCCCCCCAACATCCGAGGGGGGAAGGTATTCAAAATTATTTCTTTGTCCATGAGAAAATCCAAAGCTACCCCCCTTTCTATCCAAAAGGGGATAGTTCCCGAGGTTACCTTTCTACCCGAAAGAAAAAAAACCGTAGTACCAAAGCGAGACGATAGGTTCTCAAGGATGAACAAATCCATCAGTCACATCATAAAGTGTCTTTTAGAAACCATGTCAATTTTCTTATCCAATAGAGATCTCCTTACCCGAGGAGAAGTTTTCTATGAGGCATCTCATCCCTTTTTGCCGCATTATCCCATAACAAAATCCTGAGTGTCAAAGGTGCCTTGTCTCCAAATTTTATCATAGGGAACGTCTTCCTATGATGATTTGTTGTAGAGGTTGTGCTCCTCATCATGATTTTTTACCGAGGTTATGCTTCTCAACATGATTTTTTACCGAAGTTATGTTTTGCGAAGAAGGTTTCTTGTTAATAGAATCTATTAGCAAATTAAAATTTAGCTAACTTACTTCTGAGGGAGTGTATAACCAACAGCGGTCTAGAGTTGTTGCCGAATGAGAATTGTCCGCCTTCGAGGGAGGGTGATTGAACCTAGTTCCTATGAGGTTCCCCAGGATATCACGAAGCTGGATGACTACTCAGCTTCTACCTAAGAGAGAGAACAGCCTACTGTGTGCATAATGATTATCCGAGCAGAAATTGCTGAAGTGTTTGTAAGTAGACCCATAACCGGTAGCTTGTGCAACACTTCGCGGGAGCAACCAATCTCGGGAGAGCAATCAGTCCCTTCTGCAACACTGGTACCACCTCCTTATCCGAAGGAGGACCCCCTTATCTAAGGAGGAGTTTTACGAACTACCCCCCGATCCACGGGTAGCAGAAGCTTATGCGACCTCCTTATCCGAAGGAGGACCCCCTCCTTATTCGAAGGAGGAGGAATTTTACGCACTACCCAGATCCACGGGATATACGCTTTTATGCCACCTCCTTATCCGAAGGAGGACCCCCTGTTGTCGGAGAGGGAGGAAATTTACAACTATCCCGATCCACAGGATAGACGCTTTGTTGCCTCCTATCCGAGGAGGACCCTCCCCGTTCTCAGAGAGGGAGGAATTTTACGACTATCCTGATCCGTGGGATAGACGCTTTGCTGCCTCCTATCCGAGGAGGACCCCCTATTGTCAGAGATGGAGGAATTTTATGACTATCCCAATCCCCGGGAAAGACACTTTATCCAGGCCACTTTCCGAGCCGCGGAAGGTGGCGTTCTTGAGTGGAGATTTACCTCTCGAGTTGCCCATTGAGGAAAATGGCGGTCTTGGATGGAGCTTAAACTCAGGTCGTGCTTTACTGGAGAGATAAAAAATTAGTCAAATCAATTTTGAAATCTTCATACAAATATATTAACTGATAATAAATATTGACTTCTAATTCAACCAAGTGTGTGTGTTTGTGTGGAACCAAATATCTTAAATGCGGAATATAAATAAGACAAGATATTTGTTATGAAGTGGAAACTCTGAGAAGAGAAAAACCACTCCGGGGCAGCCAAACCCAGGAAATCCACTATCCAAAAACATAGCTAGTTACAAGACACTCGTACTCACATACCCTTATGCAGTAGTCATACCTTTAACTCTGGCACGAAGCCTATCGTGAACGCTTCCCAACCAGATCTTCCACCTGAATGGGTTTTTGATGGATTCCTTTACCTTAAGGCTGACCCCTAAGATAGACTTCACACGACCAGTTGAGCACACACCGGCAACGGCTTGAGAGCTAGCAAATCTTCGAATTTCCCTAAACACCATCTTAAAACACTATAGAATTCACTGTCGAATTCTGTACAAAATACAAGCCTAGGGCCCTCCATTTATAGGCTTGCAAGAAACCTAAAATTGCTGAGATTCGGGCTCTGGCTGTCGAGTGTTCGGACGGAAGTTAGCCACGTCCAAACGGTTTTCTGCAATATCCTTTCAAAAACAACGTAATTCTATCTTTATCAGGTCCACGTCCGGATGGCTTGATCGAGCCTCTGGACGGATTTCGTTATAACTCCTTGTAGCGTTCGAACTGAATACTGGAATATTTTGAAATGCTGGACAGCGTTCGGATGTGTTGCCATGTCGTTCGGACGGCTTGCAGAGACTCCATAACAATATCGACTTTTGAAATCCAACTCCTTGCTGAATACTAATTGACCTAGCGTCCGGACGGTATTGCTCTGTTGTCCGGACGTCTTCAACGTAAAGTTGCTGGACACTGAGGGGCGTCCGAACGGTTGAGCAAGAACCGGTTGATTTGGCTTGGATTTTGCAAGAACTTTTTATGAACATCTTCTAGAAGCTTGTGATCAGTCACATACTTTGATTTGAACACTGTCTGAATACATGAAGATTCTGAAATGAAAACTGACCATCCTGTTAATTCGCAACCATTACATAAAGTGTTTTTGTTTATCCAGAATGTAGCCAGTTAAAATACTAACAAACTCACCCTTTGGCCATTCTAGAACAAAAATACTTGACCGGTTTGAAAATACATTCCTGGTCTAAATACCAAAATAAAAAATACTAACCATTTTTGTCACACAATGACAAAGGGTAAACAAAGTATTAATTAAACCCATAAGTGTTTTACAAATCATAAGGACAAATTTAATACTGTTTAAATACAAACAATCAAACAAAAAAAAAAAAATGAAAATTGACTTTTAAATAAAAAGGCAAGTGTGTGCAATAGTGTACAACAAAAATAACAATGCGAAAAATAAAAGACACAAAGATTTTTGTTGACGAAGTGGAAACTCAATTAAGAGAAAAACCACTCAGGGGCAGCCAAACCCAGGATATCCACTATTCAGAAGACAAAGCTAAATACAAATTAGTAACACTCACATACCCCTAATGCAGTGGTCATACCTTACTCTCTAACCCAACACAAATGCTTCCCAACCAGGTCTCCTACCTGAAGGGGTATTCAATGGAATCCTTTATCTTAGGGCCGTCCCCTAAGATAGACTTCAGTTGTAGCGCAGCAACAACACACTTGCAATGGCTTGAGAGACAGATCAGCTCCAATAATCTTACAAAATAACTCTCTAAGCTCTGAAGGAATTCAATACAGAATTATTGCAGTTCTCAATGCCCAAGGGCCTCTATTTATAGGCTAAGAGTTCAAATGGGAGACAGCAGTAATATGTACGGACGCCATCTGGACGGTGAACCTGAGCCGTCCGGACGGACAACTGTGCGACCAAAATTTCTGAGATTTTCGCTGAAAATCTTTCCTGTTTGAGAGCCGCCTCCGGATGGTGAGACACTGTCGTCCGGACGGTCGCATGTCCGCTACAAGTAATTTCCATATAAGGCTTTAGCGCGTCCGGACCAAGGGGGATGGTCGTCCGGACGGTTGATCTTCAACATAGAATTTCCATATTTACTATGCGCGCATCCGGACCATGAAAGGCAGGCATCCGGACGGTTGAAGTCGAATCCGCAATTTCCATATCAGATGCACGCGCGTCCGGACGATGGCAGACTGGATTCCAGACGGTTGAATTTGAATTGCGATTCTTGCCTTAAGGAGAAGCGTGTCCGGACGAGAATCCAAGTCGTCTGGACGGTTGCACCAAACTTCACATAAATGAACTTAGAAAGAATCTGAAGCTTGATTGAATACTGAGAGGCGTCCAGACGGGCTGTTGATACTTTCAGACGGATGCAAGCTGGAACAGAAGCTTCTTGATACAGTGAAGGGTCCGGACGGAAGTCTACGTTGTTCGGACGAATGATGCTAGGTCTGTTTGGGCGTCCAGACGGATGGAACAGTGGACAGATGGGTGTTCGAACGGGATGACACGTCGTCCAGACGGCTGACAGGGAACCGAAATCTTCTGACTTGTAAGCAGTGCAGAATCTTCTGACATCACTCTGAATAGTGGAATCCCTGATAAAAGCATCTATACATACAAGTGATTTTGTCAACCAGAATGTAGCCATTCAAAACCTAACAAAAAACAACAAAAAAAATAATCAGTCCTCATCATCAGGCTTGGGGTGATGGTATTGCAGGCACTCACTGACGTCAATCTGACATTGTTCAACACGCTCTCCAATAAGATTTACTTCACGATGGAGAACTCCCATGGATGACATAAGCTGAGCAAATGCAGCCTCTATATCAAAAGTAGGGGCCATAGCCTGGGATGATGATGCAACTGCTGGTGGGGGAACTGGTGGAGGCTGAGGAACACCGCCTTGAGCCTCGTGCCACAACTGTGCATTGGACTTCATGAGGGTCTGAATGCCAAGAGGATCTGGAATCTGTGATCTGGGCTCAGAGTCTGAAATATCTGTCACAACTTGAAGACAGATGTGAGTGATTAAACACCCAAAGGACAGACTCGTGTTCTTCTCATCCCGAGTCTCGAGCATAATGTGCAAGATGTGCTTGCATAGGCAAAAAGGAGTACGTATCACTATGGCATAGAGAAGGGTGGCCTTCTTAAGCGTAAGCTCACTCCGACGAACTTGAGGCCAAAGGTTTGTCACAACCATCTTTGCTAAAAATCGGTGCATAGGAGCAAAAGCACCGATGTTGATATGGGAGTGGGACTTGTCTTCTCTCTATGGTCTCGTCCCAAAGAAATCATAAAGAAAGTCAATGCTGGGTTTCTCTTCACCAGCAGGGAAAGGAACACATGAGACTGGGAGAACAGGGACCCCGATCACAGAATTGATAAGCTGGGGGTCAATCAGAATTGTCTGGCCTCTGGCCATAGTCTGCATGATCAATCCTCTGTCATCATCCTGGATGAGGATCATGTGGCCATAAAATTCCCGTACCAGTCTGGGAAAGGCCGGGCAGGCACAGTTGTACAGATACTCCTAGTTGTTCTCCAGAAGCATCTAAGCGATGGGAAGCAGCACTGGATCTCTCAAATCTGCATGGAGAAGATTCTGCTCTGATAGGACCTGTCGTGAGTGCATGTGGTGCAACCTATCCGCAACTGACTCTTCAGTTCTCTGCCTGACTCGGGGAGGAGAGTCGTCTGAAGACATATTTCCTGGGCTAAAAAAAATCACAGAGACAAATCCAAGAAAACATTAATTTCTGTTAGTCTAGAAAAATTTGGGCATTATGATGGCTGTAAAAAGGACTATTCCAAAAATTACAACTACATAAACACAACCCAAACAGGAACAAGATACCAAAATATGTCAAAATCTCATCCCAAACAATAATAAAAAGAGTAATGAATCATATTAATCTCAAAGTATGATAATCCCCAAAACAACCTATTTTAAGCATAAAATCTTAAAATAAAACAGTAAAAAGATAGACAAACATACCTGGGGAGGAGATAAAATGCAAAGAAGACACGTGCACGTGGGAAATACGCATAAAAATCACAAGGAAAAAGCACAAGATGACAAACAAAACAAAAAGAGAGGAGAAAGTGACGTGCGGTGCAAGGGAGAATGCGATTTAACCCTACAGGATTCACCGTCCGGACGGAACTTAAGTGACGTCCGGAAGTAGTGCCACGTAAGAGATCACACAAACACATTCATCTGGACAAGAAGAATGGAAGTCCAGACGAATCAACTATATTGTCCGGACAACCAGAATCACCGTCCGGACATCCAGGAGAATCGTTCGGACAACCTGTAACACCGTCTGGACGCTTCACACACAAAAAAAAAAAAAAAAAAAAAAAAAAAAAAAAAAAATCTGAAAAAGAGAGAGGAAAAATAGCAGAAAAATATTTCCTAAATTTTTTTCAGAGCACGCATGTATATAACATTGATATCTCAGTTCAATTAGCATTTCAAAAATATCCCAAGATATAATTAAGAGTTAATGATTCAATAAGCACAAAAATTTCCCCGCAGAAAAATATTTTTCAATAGAAAACTTAACTTAAGCAATGCGTGTGTGTGTGTGTGTGAAGACTTTCTAAAAAATGTATGAATTTCACTAAAATGGCCTAAATCACCTGAATTTTCTAGCGAAGAGAGAAAAAAAAGTGTTAGACCAATCAAAAGTCAAACCTTATTTTACTAGGGCCTAGCCACCTTCATCTGATACACTCCCCCTAAGCTACATCATATTTTCTTTTACAAAGTCCTTTAGTGACCGTCCATTTCCGCAATGATTTGGTCACTGACTATTTCTGTCATGCCCCCGTTTTGGGATATAAGGGGATACGTGAACTGAGTTTAGAGAAAGAAAAATAAAATAAAATCATCCACAAATTCATTTAAAATGGGCAATAAACACAAAATTATAGATTAATACTCATATTTTCATTTCATATATATATTAACAACATTTCAGTTAATTCATAATAAGCCAGGGATCACAAAATAAAACATTGTTCATATACAAAAAGTCAGTCCAGTCTATGTCCTATTGCTTAGGGGGGGAACTTCTACCATCCTCCAAAGTAGTCCGGACCTGCAGTGTCATTAACTATACATAAACAACAACAAAAAATAATCCCTGACTAAACACTATGATCACAGGCTGTCAAAGCAAACATAGACCCATTGGTCTGCATCAATGGGCCAAAACTGTGGATCATCATAGGTTGTGACCCCTATGGGTACACCCGCTATGAGGACAATGATGTGGAGCGCCATCTGAAAATGATTATAGGGGTAAGGGGTGAGTTCAACAACTTAGTAAGTAACACAACATAGCATAAGATAGTATATAAAAAATTCAGTTTAGAAATTTAAATTTTCAGAGTTCACATATAGAAATATTAGCATCAATAAGAAATTTGCATATGTAATCATTATTTATAATGTGTAAGTTTTATCTACCACTGGCCCACTTCTGCATTTTTACCATGAGCGGTGCACGTTAGGCTTGTCCAAATGACCGATCCCAAAGGACCCATAGGCTCATCCAGTCGTCACAGGGGAGAGATGCCGGGTTAGGAAGCTCCCTAGGTGAGAACCCCCCGGCCGATAGCCCCACACTTTTGGTGTGGTTGCCCCGCTACCCATCATCATCATAAGATCCAGATCACATCATTATGGTGCCATATGATTAAACTTTATGTGATGCACATAAAACATACATTCATGTAAGTGAATCATAGTTTCATCATTATGTTCATATAGTGCACATGTAACATATATATATTTTGAGAATCATAATCTCATCATTATCTTCATTCATACCATAATCTTCTCATTCATTCATGTGGTTCACAGGTAACATATTCATTATTTCATACTTAAGATAATAGAACAATTAATATTCAAGTGAAAGAGTCTTTTGAAAATTTCCGACGTTTTTCTTTTGAAAATGTTTTATTTAAAATTTCACCGAGATTTTAAAGTTGTGTTCCCTTACTTTGGTGATCCTGAGTGAAACCTTAGTTACTTCTACCTAGATTAGATCATAAAAATACATTTAGAGAATATTCAAAATATAATCAATATCTATTCTACTAACATTTCAAAGCAATTCAGCCCATTAACATTCTACCTAATATTAGAGACATGCAGTGAAAGGTTTTAACTCCAGGAGGTTCAACGTATGTTAATAAATCATAATAAGATCATTTTCTGCTGTAACTTTGCAGCCCATATAATGGCAATGAAAATCAGAAATGGATTTCCATTATAGTAGTCAAAATGAGGCAGAGGATATGCTCAACTACAGGTATGTAAAAAGTAAGTCCATCTACAACCATCCCTCGTACTAATAATGACAAATAAACTGTATGAATCAAATTTTACAGCATAAAACATGTGGGTTGTGCAATACCGTTTTCAGACCTCTAATATTAACTCCCATTCTAGTCAGATCCTAAAAAGGTTGATTTTTGTCCATTAAAAGGAATTTCAAAATCAAGATCACTTCAAACATGGAGAATTCACCTCTCTGACTTATTGCAAGTTTTATAGTGATTTCATATTTCTCAAGATGGTAAAGCTAAAACATCATATGCATTTTAGTCAAAGCCTTAGGTGGTAATCCCTACTTTAACTAAAATAGAAGAAACAATTGAATAACCTGATGTTGCTATGGGTATAAACATTCAAAAATATTACTTAACCCAACAATCAAACCATAAAATCAACAACCAAACTCACTCATTAATATCTAGCATCTCAAACAGAAAAAATAGAAATACATTCAGTTATCTAACATAATTTCTCAAAAGAAAATTCCTCACCCAAAAGCCTAAAAACCCAGAAATTTTTCACATCCTTATGGTTTCTAAAAAAAAATTTATACACAAACAACTCAGAATTTTAGTACCCGGCCATCAAATAAATGACACCCACTCATATTCTATATAATAGGTTTAATGGGTAAACTAGAAAGCATCATAAATCAAAAGAAAATGAATATTTTAGAACCAAAATAGCATTTACACGTTAGTTTTTACAAGAAGAGGTTGTCATGGTTCTCTCCCAAAATTTCATAATATATGAGGATAAATGGAATGAGTAGCTAATAGTTTTGCTTAGAATGAGTTATTCATCTCATGGGCAATAAAGTTTTCTAATGGGTATCAAAGAAGGAACATTTTAGAACAAAAAATAACCCTTACACGTTAGTTGTAGCAAATTACCAAGTTCTCTAAAATACCACAAAACAAACCCAAAATAATTTTCATAGTACCCATTCGGCTATCATTCCAAAGTCCAAAATTTTCATCAAAATCATAACACCCACTCTGTTTTTCTCTACCAAAAACCTTTTTTTTTTAAAAAAAAAAAAAGTCTGACCCAAAAAATTTATTCAAAAGAATCCAATAATATCCAAGGTCATTACCCTACAGAAAATCCTACTGAAACTTTTCACAACCAAAACCTGAAATTTTTCCAATAAGTTTTGCACTCTTTTGGCCATCAATCCAAAGCACCAACTATTCTTTTCGTCAAAATAACCTATTAATTTCTACATAAAAGTCAATCTACTAAAATTCACAGAAATCAACTCTCACACAACTACAATGGAAGACACAAGAAATCAACCCATCATTCGGCCAAGACCCACAATACAAGAAATTCAGTACCCAAAAGCCAAGACAACCGAAACCCATAAACAAAATTTAAGCTTCAAACTCAATAACAACTCATTTGATTTCATTCAGAAAATTCTCAAAACCACAATACTCCGAATCACCCGAAAACAATCACAAAAGCTATTACACTCATAAAGAAAATAGAGAAGAAGGGATACCTGCTGGGTTGAGATTTCAAAAGTGAGCTAAGTATTTTCTGAGGATTTGAATTTCTGCCGATGCCTTGAAGCATGGCAAGAAGGGTGATTAAATAGGGGAAGAAGGAAGCTATCGTGGCTTAAAGGGAGATGCATGAGTTCAATGTGTAATTGTTTGGACTGAAATGTGGCGAGAGGGGTCAGATGGCTTTAGCAAAGTGTCAATGGTTTTTCAGCCTTGTAAAGAAAGAAAAAAATGGAAAAGTGGCAAGGCTTTCTCTGCAACGTGTAAAGGAGTCTGCAAGAGAGATATGAGGTTTTTAAAAAAAAAACGACGTCGTCCAGTTGATCTTTTTTTTCTCTCGTTATTTTGTTATATATATATATATAAAAGATCCCAAAGCAATAAACACCTAATCTTTTATTTATTTAATTATATATCTTTATCATGTATATATATATATATCTTGGGTCCAAAAATATTGTTGAATTTTCTGGGGCGTTATATCCTTCCCTTCTTTAAAAAATTTCGTCCTCGAAATTAATTTAACTAATTACACAGTATATTTTATCGCAAAGAAAAACAGTAAAAATTATTTTCAATTAACAACCACAGACTTAAGCAATCATACCTGATATTCTAGTTTTCCTCACTAAAAAGAGATGGGTATCTCTTGTGGATTTCATCCTCTAGTTCCCATGATGCTTCTTCTATCTCATGATTCCTCCATAAGACTTTCACTAATGGGATGCTCTTGGTGCGCAATTCTTGGACCTTACGATCTAACAACTTCACTGGAATCTCTTCGTAGGTCTGATTTTCCCGTAACTGCAATGGCTCATATGTGATCACATGTGATGAGTCCGAGATGTATTTCCTTAGCATGGAGACATGGAAACATTATGTACTCCATCAAGGCTTGGTGGCAATGCTAACCGGTAGGCTACAGGGCCTACCCTTTCTAAAATTTCAAAAGGTCCAATGTAGCGTGGGCTCAATTTTCCTTTCTTCCCAAATCTAGCCACTCCCTTCATTGGTGCCACCTTTAAAAATACTTTGTCGCCTTCTGTGAATTCTAGATCTCTACGACATGTACCTGCATAACTTTTCTGTCTGTCTTGAGCTACCGACATCCTCCGTTGAATCAATGCGACTTTGTCTATAGTGTCTTGGATAATATCTAGCCCTAAAATTCTGCGCTCTCCCAGTTCGTCCCAATAAAGTGGGGAACGACATTTCCGCCCATATAATGCTTCATATGGAGCCATACCTATACTGGCTTGATAGCTGTTGTTGTAAGCGAATTCTATCAAAGATAGATATTTAATCTAGCTTCCTCCAAAATCTAACACACAGGCTCGTAACATATCCTCCAATATTTGAATGGTTCGTTCGGATTGTCCATCTGTCTGTGGGTGATAAGCAGTGCAAAACCGTAATTTTGTCCCCATTGCTTCTTGCAAACTTTTCCAGAACCTTGATGTAAAACGAGGATCTCTGTCTGACACTATTGATCATGGCACTCCATGAAATCTGACAATCTCCTGTCGGTAAAGCTCTGTTAGCTTCTCAATTGAGTACTTCACTTTTACTGGTATGAAGTGTGCGGTTTTTGTTAGTCTATCAACTATTACCCATATTGCATCATGACCAGTCTGTGTCCTTGGTAATCCCACCATAAAATCCATTGCTATTGATTCCCATTTCCAAACTGGTACCTCTAAATGTTGCAATGGTCCTGCAGGCCTTTGATGCTCTGTGATGTGGTCTTTTGTATCAATAATAAAATTAACCACTCGCAATAGAACGAATCCTTGTAGGATAAGGCTATAAAGAGGGTGTCAAACCTCAAGGACTGCAGGGGTATTATTATCAAGCTTATCGAGATTAAATATAACTTAATTAAAAATATGTTTGATTTGGTTTTTGTTTTCTAAAAATAAATGCATAAAAGTAAAAGACATAAATTTAAAGATAGTAGGGATGAGATAAAGAATAGGGGATTGATTTCACCACTCACCTCATAACAATGGTCAATCATAAATTAACAAGGAAAATTCATACTATGCATGATATAGGACTCGTCTCACTCGAGTAGTCAAGAAATTACCTCTAAAGAATAAGTATAATCCATCTTCGGTTGGCAAAGACCGTCCACCTAACCACTAAGATGCGGTACGAACCGTCTTCCCTAGGCATGGACTAGCTACGTCTTTAATAGGATATACACACAATCAATGGAATAGTATAATCCATCTTCAGTTGATACAGACTGTCTACCTAAATTACACTAAACTAGGGTGTAGTACAATCCGTCTTCCCTAGGCATGGTCTATCTAATCCTCTTGATCATATGTCAATTAAAACCGTTGTATAACAATCATTCACATAATCACAGAAAATTATGAAGGATTGAGTTCAATCAATATAAAAGACTTTCTAAGACAAGATAAGAAATTCATAATGATTGAATATAAACATTAAAATCAATTCTCACAGTTATACAACTATCATGCATAGAGAAAATCCCAAATTAAAATACAATTAAACCATCGTTACTTGGAAAGGGCTACATCAACACCCTTTTAGGAATTTAGCCGCTCATCGTAGTGCTGGGATGGCCTCCTGCCATGTTCTTCTTATCTTCAACTTGTCAGGCCTCCGAGAAGAATTTTCTGTCTAAATCTAAGCACAAGCCCAAGCACCAAGCACACCTTCTCTTTAAGCTTAGGGGTCTATTTATAGGGAGCACACAAGTCCTAGAAGCCATTGGAATTCCAGAAAAATTGTCTCTTGAGTCTTCTTGTCCAAGTAGGAGATTGAAACTTCAATCCAAGTAGGAAAATGATTCCAAATTCGGCAAGAATTGCGGTCTTTTATTTCGAGGCAATTTTAGCATAGTAAACGTTCGAATTAGAGAAAAGATATTTCTAACATATTTCTTGAATATTTTATTATCTTTCCAACGCCACCAATTTCATTGCAATCTGATAGCTGACACAAACGTTACGATCCAAACACTGAGACATATGCAGAATCCAAATTTGAATCCAATCCGATTTTGACTCTTAGTGGAGAAATTTCGATTTAATCCTTCACTTGATTTGATTAAACTTAACCACATCATATAGGTATTCTATTATGATTGGTTAAGCTTAAACATATTTTCTAGGTCTTTTCAAAGTGTGCTTTAACCCCAAAATTAATGGAATTAATTGCATCTTTATTTAAAACTTGAAAACATTAAAACAACACAAAATCAAACAAATAACAATGCTAAGGAATTAACATATGCAAGTTAAGGGGCTTGAATGTGCAACATTCAGCGCTTATCACTCTGCCTGGACTTGTTGACAGGTAGAACACCGTTCCACAAATTCGTCAATGTCCTGCTTCATTCTATTCCACCAGAAATACTTCTTGAGGTCGCAGTACATCTTCGTTCCTCCAGAATGCATGATGTGTGTTTTAAATAGTACTCGCAAGTGCACGAATCGTTTTGCAATATAATGTTATGCAAGTGCGAGGTCAATCCCACAGGGAAATGGTCAAATATTAGTATCTTGCTTGATTAACCCTATTTTAACCTAGTTCCAAAGGTTTGAGAAATGATTGAAGAATAAAAGACTAAATAAAAGAGATTGTAATGAAATATGCAAATTAAAAGGAACTAAGGTTAAGGAATCCACCAAACCGAATCCTACAACTCACACTCTTGGTTTCCACTTGAACACTCAAAGAACATTAAGCTTAGGGTGTTATTCAAGTTTCTTAACCATAAACCCAAGAACCATTAAATGAATCCAACACTTTGACAAATCACAAAGAGTACCGATAACATCCAATGTATCATTCAATCACAATGGATATCATCATTCAAACCGATAAAACAATGTATTGGTCGGTTGAAACACATGAAATGTCCTCTATCCACCACTAACCACATTCATTGCAAAAGATAAAGCATTAAATGAATGGAACTTGAACAACTAAAATGATATATCATTAAATGTGCAAGTGGTACAGCAAGGTTGTGAGTGTCATCAATGGAAAGGTTTCATCCTCAACCCTAGTTGAGGTTACTAGCCTTCCATGACTAAGAACATCACAATAAAATGATGAACAACCATGGAAATGAAAGAAAAGCTCTACAAAGAGAAAGTATCTGAAAATAAACTACTGAATTACACTACAAGAAGCACGAAATTAAACCTATCTACAGAATTTCTGCTCTATCCTACTCTCCATTCTTTTTTTTCAACAAGGGGAGGGCTATGGCTTTTATAGAAGCAAGCCATGGCAAGAAATGACTCATCTACCCTCCTCTAGGGTTCCTCTGCAGCTAGAGACAACCACAAACACGAAACCAGCGTGTTCTGCAGCGGAAATCAGAGGGAGGACTGCTTTTGGCTTCTGATTGGGCGTTCTGGCGCGCTCTGCAAAAGCAGTTTCTGGGAAAATTCGATCGATCGACTTTTATTTCGATCGATCGACTTCGGGCAAATATTCGATCGATCGAATTTTAAGTTCGATCGATCGACTTGTCAGGGTCTCCGAATTTCCAGCTATTTCCTTATGAAATTTGTCATTCCTCTCTTATTGTCCTTCAGAAACAGAAAACACAAAAACTAACCAAAACATTAGAAAATAACAAGGCTAAAGGTCTAACTAGTGCAAATCAAGGGGTCCAAATACACAATATTTGGCACTCATCAATGCACTGAATATGGAGAGAAGTGTGCTTCTTCTAATATTAGTTTCCTAATCTCCTCATTATTGGGTACACAAATTCTATTTTGATATCTGAGCAACCCATCTGATGTAATATAGAATCCCAGTCCTTCACTGATCTTCTTCTCCTTTAGACGAATGGTTTCATCATCTTTTTCTTGAGCTACACGAATCCTCTCTAGAAGAGTGGGTTGTATCTCCAATTTTGCCATTAATGCTTACACTTCACCCAGAACAACTTCCAATTCGAATCTTTCAAAATCTGTCTGTAATTCACGTGGCAAAATATTTAAACATGCTACTCCTCCTCTAGATTTTCTGCTCAGTGCATCAGCGACTACATTGGCTTTTCCAGGGTGGTAGTTGATTACGCAATCGTAGTCCTTGATTAATTCTAACCATCGCCTTGTCTCAAGTTTAGTTCTTTCTGTGTGAACAAGTATTTGAGACTTTTATGATCCATATAAATTTCACATTTTTCTCTATAGAGATAATGCCTCCAAATTTTTAATGCGAAGACTACTGCAGCAAGCTCCGAATCATGAGTAGGGTAGTTTAACTCATGATTCTTGAGTTGTCGAGAGGCATAGGCTATTACCTTATCATTTTGCATAAGGACACATCCAAGCTGCTGGTGCATTTGCTAATCCAAATGGCATTACTAAAAAAATTCGTAATGGCCATATCGTGTGCGGAAAGCTGTCTTGGGTATGTCTTCCCTCCTTATCTTCAGTTGATGATACCCTGACCGAAGGTCGATCTTTGAGAAAATTTGTGCACCTTGTAGCTGGTCGAACAAATCATCTATGCGGGGTAATGGTGTTAGTTTGTGATTGGTCGCATTCTGATTGGACAAAATCACTTGTATGTAAATATGTTTTTTAACAGGGATTCCGTTATTCAGAAGTGTCTCAGAAAATTCTGCACTGTTTACAAGTCAGAAGAATCGGTTCCCTGCCAGTCATCCAGACGACGTGCCATCCTGTCCGGACGCTCATCTGTCCATAGTTCCAGCCGTCCGGACGACGTACAATACCGTCCGGATGCCCGACAGACAAAGCATCATCCGTCCGGACGACGTGGATTTTCGTCTGGACCCACCACTGTATCGAGAAGCTTTTGCTCTAGCTTGCATCCGTCCGGACGACTCAGCAGCTCGTCCGGACGACTTCCAGTGATCGATCAGCTTCAGATTTTCTTTCCAAGTTCAAATAAGGGAAGATTGATTCAACCGTTCGGATGACGTGGATTCCCATCTGGACGCGCTCATTAATAAGGCAAGAATCGTAATTCAAATACAACCGTCCGGACGTCAGTCAGCATGGTCCGGACGCGCGTTCAACAGATATGGAAATTGTGTATTCAACTTCAACCGTCCGGACGCCTGCCTATCATGGTCTGGACGCGCGCTCAACAAATATGGAAATTGCGTGTTGAAGATTAACCGTCCGGACGGCCATCCCCCTTGGTCCGGACGCTCGAAGCCTTATATGGAAATTACTTGCAGCGGACGTGCGACCGTCCGGACGACAATGCCTCACCGTCCGGACGCGGCTCTCAAATAGGAAAGATTTTTAGTGAAAATCTCAGAATTTTGGTCGCACAGTTGTCCGTCCGGACGGCCCATGTCCACCGTCCGGACGGTGCCCGTATTTATCAAAGCAGTCATCCATTTGAACCCTCAGCCTATAAATAGAGGCCCCTGGGCATTGAGAACTGCAATAATTCAGTATTGAATTCCACTAGAGCTTAGAGAGTTATTTTGTGAGATTATTAGAACTGATTCGTTCTCTCTAAAGCCGTTGTTGTGTGCTGTTGCTGCCCTAAAACTGAAGTCTATCTTAGGGGTCGGCCCTAAGGTAAAGGATTCCATTGAAGACCCTTTCAGGTAGAAGACCTGGTTGGAGGCGTTCGTGTTGGGTTACACGTTAGAGAGCAAGGTACGACCACTGCATCAGGGGTATGTGAGTGTTACTACTTGGTATCTAGTCTTGTCTTCTGAATACTGGATATCCTGGGTGTGGCTGCCCCGAGGTGGTTTTTCTCATCTTAAGTTTCCACTTTGTTAACAAAAATTCTTGTGTTATTTATTCTCCCTCATTGTTATTTTTGTTAACACTTTAAGAACACACTTGTATTTATTTTAGAAGTCAATTCTATTTTTCAATTGGTATCAGAGCTTGGTACACTCTAAGAAGATTAATTTCTTGAGTGTTATTTATTTTAAATTCTATTTGTTACAATGTCTCAAACTCTTAATACTGTTCCTACCTTTGACGGTATGAACTACGGCTATTGGAAGGCACGTATGCGGTTCTTTTTAAAATCTATTGACTGTTGGAGTATTGTTGAAACTGGTTGGACCAAACCAGAGGATGCAACACTCGAACTAGTCCCTCAGAAAACCTCTCGTCTTTCAAATGATAAAGCCCTCAATGCTCTGTGCCACGCACTTTCACCATCTGAATTCGCAAAAATTTCAAACTGCGAATCAGCCAAAAAAGCATGGAAAATTTTGGAAACAACATATGAAGGCACTAAACTTGTAAAATCTGCCGAACTTCAAATGTTGATTTCAAAATTTGAAGAGATTAAGATGTTGGAAGATGAGACATTTGGAGAGTTTTACTCCAAGATGAGTGACCTGAGAAACTCCATGGTGAGTCTTGGGAAGCCTATCTCGGATGTAAAACTCATCCGAAAGATTTTAAGATCTTTGCCTGAGCGTTTCAGGATTAAGGTGACGACAATTGAGGAAAGCAAAGATCTCGAAGAAATGAAGATTGAAGAGTTGGTGGGATCTCTTCAAACTAGGGGTGTACAAGCGGTTATAACCGGCGGTTATTGGCTAAAACCGCTAACCGCTAACCGCCTAGCGGTTATTTTTTTTTACCAACCGCAACCGCTAACCGCCTAGGCGGAGGCGGTTATTTTTATAACCGCCGGTTAGCGGTTATAACCGGCGGTTTGAAACCGCTTTCAAATTCTGGTTTTGGGCCGGGTTTAGACCGGTTTTGGGCCGGGTTAAAATCAGTTTTGGGCTACTTTTTATACCAGTTTTGGGCCGATTTTGGGCCATTTTTTGTACAGATTTTAATTTTTTCAAGAAAAAATATTAAAAACTTTTTGGGCCTTTTGTCCTTTGTTACAAAATTAACAAATCTAAATACAAAATTACAAATCCAAAACACATAACCAAATTCAAATCTAATTTTTCAAATCCAAATAACCAAATTCAAAACCAAAAAATTACTAATCCAAACATATTCTAAATTCCAAAACCAAACAAATCCACATACTCCAAATTCCAAAACCAAACAAATCCTGGAAATCCAAATAATCAAATACTCAAAGACATTACAAATCCAAAATAACCAAATTCAAAAGCAAAATATTACAAATCCAAATAACCACATAGGCACATACTCTAAATTCTAAAACCAAACAAATCCAAATAAACAAAACAAATACTCCAAGACATTACAAATCCAAAATAACCACATAGGCACATACTCCAAATTCTAAAACCAAACAAATCCAAATAAACAAATACTCCAAGACATTACAAATCCAAAATAACCACATAGAGGCACATACTCCAAATTCCAAACCAAACAATCCAAATAACCAAATACTCCAAGATTACAAATCCAAAATTCAAAAATTACAAATCCTTCTAGATATTAGATCAAGTCCAAGGATGCTTCGTTCCTTGATTGAGCGCCATCTACAAAATAAGAAGCTTTAGTTAATTGAAAAGTAACTAAGTAAGTTTCAAAAATAATAATTGTACAAATGAAAAGTTACAACTAATTTACAAACATTTACCTTCTTCATCAAAGCTTTCCACAAATTCCTCCAACTCCCGAATGTCAATTGGAGTATTCCTTATCCAATTTTGTGTGCAAACCAACGCCTCAACGGTAAGTGGAGACAATGAACTCCTAAATGGATCCAATATACGTCCCCCAGTGCTAAAGGCGGACTCAGAGGCAACAGTGGAAATTGGCATAGCCAATACATCACGGGCTATTGCTGCAATGATAGGATATTTAGGTGCATTAATCTTCCACCAACCTAAAACATCAAAGTCCTTTATTGCTGCTTCACACCCATCCAACAAATACCTATCCACCTCCGACTTACATTCAAAATCATTCTCTTCCTCAAGGTGTTGGGAGATGAGATTATGAATTCTATCCACTGCACTTTCTGTATAATCATCATCAACATTCAAGTTAGTATTATTTGCACTTCTTGAAGTCGCATTAAATTGAGACACCGCAATCCCCTGAAACTTACTATATTGCTCAATCAAACGATCCAAAAGCTCTCTCACCCTTTTCTCTATTTTATCCGCCCATATTGGCCCATTGCACCTTTTCAACCACCACACCAAAATCTTCATCTTGTAGCGCGGGTCAAGGACAAAAGCAATATATAACATCAAGTTCATCTTATCCATACTCCCCCAGTACTTCTCATACTTACTTCTCATACTGACAGCCACGGTACTCATGATGTGATCAGAACTAAGACACCCATCATTCAAGGCATCTTGAATAATACAAAGCTGCATGAAAAATAAACTGGCAGTGACATAATTTGAACCAGAAATTATCACTGTGGCATCATAAAAAGTTTTCAAATACTTCACAAATGCCCTAGCATTTTCCCAATCAATATATGTAGGAACAACTAACTGACCATCCTCCTCCCCCAATACTTCAAATGCTCTTTGGTACTTTTCAGCAATGTTTAGCATTAAGTATGTTGAATTCCATCTAGTAGGAACATCTAGACACACCACTTTCTTACTTTGGATATCTAGTTGTTCTATACATCTTTTAAACTTTGCCATCCTCGCCGGTGAAGACCTTACAAATCTCACTGCATTTCTAACATTACAAATAGAGTCCTCTAACTCTTTCAAACCATCATTTACTACAAGATTCAAAATATGAGCAGCACATCGCATGTGAAGAAACTCACCCCCCAAAACAGTTGAATTTTTTTCCTTTATCCTCCTTCTCACATAATCAATACCTACATCATTAGATGAGGCATTATCAACTGTAATTGTGAAGATACTATGAATCCCCCATTCTTGCATTGTATTATCCAACACTCTTCCAATAGTCTCACCCTTATGATTGGGAACCAGGCAAAACTTCACGATTTTCTTATGCAACACCCAATTACAATCTATAAAATGAGCTGTAACACACATGTAATTCAAGTTTTGTATGGATGTCCATGTATCAGTAGTGAGACAAACCCTTTGACCGCTCATCAACGCCTTCAAATGAACCTTCTCTTCCTCATATAATTTCAAACAATCTCTTTGTATAGTAACACGACTAGGCAAATTGAACCTAGGTTCCAATCCATTCACAAATAATTTAAACCCTTCACTCTCCACATGACTAAAAGGCAACTCACATAAGACGAGATACTGAACAAGCAAACGCCTTACACGGTCCGGATCATACTTCACATATCCTAGTTGGGTGCCTTCTACCGCCTTCCTAACTGACATCTGCAACAAAGTTTGATCTTTGGCAATTTTTGGTTTTCTAAGTGGGGAGTTTGGACAGTTATAGGTAAGGTGGGTCATCATAGCTGAAGTGCCTTGTCTTTTATGGTGACACCCTATCAATCTCTTGCAATGATTGCAACAAGCTTTAGGGTTCTCCTTATCAATTGGTTCTACCTTTTTAAAGTGCTCCCATGCAATAGATTGATTAACATGTCGTTTCTTGGATTGTGAGGGGTTTTGAGTATTTATGGAGGAAGGTGTTCCGGGACTATCCTCATCCATAAGAACAGGGGCAGGGCTACCCGCGGGAGTCGAAGAAGTACCAATTGCACCACTAATACTATTAGCATCCTCCATCTGCCACTTTAATTCAAATATACACATTTAAATACAAATATTCAAATAACAATTCTTATGCACAATAAGAGGAAACTAAAGAGATTACTGTAATGTATATATTTGAATATAAAAACTACAAATTCAATTTCAAATATACACATTTATATACAAATAATTTTTTTCTTTTTTAGCAACTACTCCATGCTTTTAGTAATTCTACCCTTTTGTCTTTAGGGCTGAAAGGAGATCTTTTTCTCCTCCCATCCATATGTCGAGTTACAGTTTGTTCTTTCCCTTTTTCCATTTTTTTTTTTAAAAAAAAGATCTTCATATGAGATGCATAAGCTACCCTTCTATGTATCATAAAACAGGGATATTTATCCTTAAACCAATCAACTCAGAATTTGATCAATATGCTGGTTTATCATAATGTCAAAATTAGTGAGAAAACCAAGTGTAACCGCTCCTTAATATGATGACACAATGTATGCACAAACGAGGGAATGAATCACACCTCTTCCCCCTCAATTATCAAATATGCAACTCCATTAATTGGACACAACACTACATCCCACCAATTAATCACACACTGCATGCCATCACTCAACAATACAAAGAACATGTCAAAGCACCCAAAAAAGAAGAAGCTAATGTTGCAGTAACTTGTTATATGGGGCGATCAAGTTATTTACCTGAGCAAGAACAGCAGCTGCTAACTGTAGACTTGGTTCCAACGTCTCTGGGAGTCTGGGACGACCTGTAAGTTTTCTCAAATTTTTGTCAATCCATTTTTATTTTTAGATGAATAAGTAAGCATATTATTAACAACTAAACCACCAAAAACAGAGTTACACAAAAGCAACTCAACAAACCATCCAAACTGCAGAAACAAAACTGCAGCCAATACAAAACAACATCTCTCGACAAAACAAAACAAAATGCAACCAAACAACAACAAACTAAAAAAAACAGATTGGAATTAGTTCAAAACAGAATCATCCAAATTCCAAATCTGACAAAGCAAAACATTTTGTTTTGCAATCCATTTTTAGCTCAACTTCAATCTTTTATTTTCAATTTTCGTCTAAAAGAAGAAAAAAAAAGGACAAACAATCCAAACTGCAGAAATAAACTGCAGCCAATACAAAACAACATCTCTCGACAAAACAAAACAAAATGCAACCAAACAACAACAAACTAAAAAAAACATATTGGAATTAGTTCAAAACAGAATCATCCAAATTCCAAATCTGACAAAGCAAAACATTTTGTTTTGCAATCCATTTTTAGCTCAACTTCAATCTTTTATTTTCAATTTTCGTCTAAAAGAAGAAAAAAAAAAGGACAAACAATGATATAAAATGCAAAAAAAAGCACAACAAACCATAGCAAGAATAAGATATACACGAACTGACGAACAGGTGGAGAAACTTACAGTATAGTGGCGGCGGAGACGACCGGAGGCGGAGACGACCGGCGGCTGAGACGAGATCGGCAGAGATGAGAGGGCAGAGACGACTTACGGCTGAGACGAGATGGGCACTGGGCAGACGAGGGACGACCGGCGGCTGAGACGAGATCGGCAGAGATGAGAGGGCAGAGACGACTTACGGCTGAGACGAGATGGGCACTGGGCACTGGGCAGACGAGGGGGCGGCGACAAAAATGAAAAGGGAATGGGGAGAGTCGGGAGACCTAAACGGCTAAACCTACAAATTTGAGAATTGAGATTGTTTATATATATTATCAAAACGGCGTCGTTTTGGGCATTGCTGAATGCCCAAAACGACGCCCCTTTAGGCTCATATCAGTTTTTTTTTTTTTTTTTTTTTTTTTAATATATATATATATATAAAAGCGGTTAGCGGTTATTTATAACCGCTTTTAAAACCCTATAACCGCTAACCGCCTCCGCCTAGGCGGTTAGCGGTTATTTATAACCGCTTTTAAAAGCGGTTAGCGGTTATAGCGGTTAGCGGTTAGCGGTTATAAGCGGTTAACGGTTTTAAAGCGGTTATAACCGCTCCGTTTGAACACCCCTACTTCAAACCTATGAGCTGTCTCTACCCCCGGTCAAGAAGCTGAAGACCATTGCCCTAAAGGCTTCCAAGAATAAGGTAGAAGCTTCATCTGAAGATGACTCTGAGGAGGAAGAAAAAGTTGTGGCTATGTTAGCCAAGAATTTCAGAAGGCTTATGTGAGACGACCGATTCAAAAAGAAGTTTTCTGAAAAAGTGAAGAAAGCTCCCAAAGAAGCTGAACCTGAGGAAAAAGAAAAGAAGGATCCCATAGGGCCCAGATGTTTTGAATGCTCAGGTTTTGGGCATATCCGAGCCGATTGCAGGAGTCTTAAGAAAGGCAAGGGGAAGGCATACAATGTGACTCTCAGTGATGAGTCAGAAGAAGAAGCTCTAAAGTCTGAGAAATTTCTGGCCTTTATAGCCCCACATGTTGAGGAAGAAGACTCTTATTATTCAGAGCATAGTAATAATGGGGAAGAACTCAAGGAGGCTTACAAGACACATTACATAGAGTATGAGAAGTTGAGGGAAGGTCGTAAGCAGCACCTTTATGATCTGAACAGTTTGCAGACTGAGAAGAGTTCATTGCTGCTCAGAATACAAGAGCTAGAGGAGAAGTTGCTAGAGACTCAACTTCAGCTAGATAGAGTCACTGATGAGAAGCTGACTCGTATGTTGTCTATCCAGAAGAGCCCAACTGACAAGACTGGTCTCGGGTACGTAACTCCCTCTTCTGATGCTCCCTCTACTTCAAAGACTGTATTTGTAAAACCTACAGTCCCAGAGCCTCCTCCCACTCCTGAAGATAAAGGGAAGGACAAGGTCAATGATGATGTTCCAGGCACTCAGAAGCCTCATTCCATCAAAAGATCTCCTAAATGCCATCACTGCGGTCTAAGTGGGCATGTTCGTCCTCAGTGCTCCCTCCTGAAAGCTCAGAAAGCCAAGGCCAAGAAAGAAGTGCCCTGACAGGCTAATCATGGCACTAGACCTGCGGTCCAATTTCAAACTCCATGGTATCAAGCTCCTTGATCTCATGAACCATGATACCAGGAATCTCGGCATCAGCGGCCTCAACAGCGATTTGTACCAGCCAATCACAGTGGCAAATCCAAGAACAAATCCAAGCAGTTTAGAAGGCCTCAGAAGCTGGAAGAAGATCAATACCACAGTGAGCCACCTATCTGAATGCAGAGCATGATGGAGTGGATGATGAAGTCCTACTAGCAACCACCCACAGGAAGGCAGGCTTGGGTCAAGAAGGACAGTCACCCCATGAGGGGGAACAGACGCACCTAGCAGGTTCAGGTGTTCATGCCTAGGATTTGGTTCCTAATCCTACGGCATCAGGTTTGATTGCTTATCTTCATGCTATATTTTGTATGCAATCTAGGAACCAATTGTGCTTTGCCCTCTATGTCTCTTGAGAGAACTTTACAGGTACTTATTGGGGAAGATAGAAAATGCAGGGCGAGCAACTGTTTTTCTGTATTGGCATCATCAGGTTTGATCGTGTCTTGCATATGATGTCATTTTCATATTTCATTTTTTTAATAATAAAAAAAAATTGGGGAGAATTTGCAGGATATTTTTTTTTCTCTTGGCATATCAGATAATTGCATGTATTTTCACCTGATATCTCAATTCTTTGGGTATTAATTTACTTTGCTTAGATATAATTGAGGGTTTATTATTATAATTTGCCAAGTGTTTTCCTGTATATGCAAAAGTAGGATAGCTTCTTTCCTCATGCGATGAAAAATGTGCACTATCCACGACTCCCCTAAAGGTACATCTTTCATTCTCTGACTTTTTGTTTCTAGAAATTCAGGATAAGAGAAGAATTTTTTGATAAGATGGCCAAATTGACCACATGCTATTTGAACCTAGAACCTAAAAACTCTAGCATTCTCTCTAGGTTGTAGCACCATAAGAATCAAGCAGTAAAACATATGATTTCTGTTCTTTAATTGTATAATCACTGCTTATGTGCTGAATTTGCATTATGCATTGCCCTCTTCGTGCAAGTAAAAATTTACCTTGTCCTTCATGGTACAAGTAAAACAATTGTGTGCTGCATCTTAGGGGGAGTGTATCAGATGAGGGTGGCTAAGCCCTGGTAAGTTATAAGGTTTGACTTTTGACTAATCTTTCACTAATTTTCTCTCTTGTCTAGAAAATCTGGTTGCTATTTGTCATATCATTGAAAGTCATACCTTGTGGGTTAAGTCTTCACACACACACTCATTGCATGAGTTGAGTTGTCTATTTGAATTTTCTATGACCAGGAAAATATTTGTGCTGATTAAAATCTCAGCTCTCTCTTATATCTCTGCTTAGTTTTGAGATTCTCTCTGATTGTGTTATCAGTGGATTATACATGCGTGTTATGAAACTGACTTAAGAAAAATTAAATTCTACAAATTTTTCTTCAGTTTTCTGTTTCTTTTTTCTTCAGTGTGAAGCGTCCGGACGATCTCTCTTGGCGTCCGGGCCGATGGAGCTTATTCGTCCGGACAGTTCAGCTTTCTTCCGAACACACACGGTACCAATGGCCGGACAGTGAGGCTACCTGGCCGGAGGGTGAGACTACATGTCCGAACGCGCGACCTGTCTGCTTGTTTCCAATGCAACGCGTGTTCGGATGGCATTAATACACTGTCCAGACGAGGACCCCACAGGATCTATATATGTCCCTGGTCGCCGCATATCCTCCTTACCCAACCAAAATCTCTCTTTTTGGCATTTTGTGAGTAATTACTTGCGAGCTTTTGGATTTATATTGCTGCTTCTTGTCTTTTTGTGCATAATTCTCACATTCCAGGTATTTTTCCAATCTTTTTCTCTTCAGTTTTTTTTAAATTGTTAGAATATTAATGTCTTTTAGGAATGTTTTTGAGAATATAAGATGCATATGTGTGATATCTGCTGTGGTAGTATTTTTGGGGACTACAGTGTGATATTTTATGTCTGTACTTTTAGACAAGTCCTGTTTACTACCGTTTAATGCTCAAATTTTTGTGACCTAACAAGAATACTTTTGGATTATTTGTCTTGGCAAATTTTGTTAGTCTCTTTTGCAGAACCATGTCAGTAGGTAGTCCACAGCGCAGAGTCCGCCAAAGGACAGAGGGAGACAGAATGGCTCTCAGAGCCAAAATTATTGACCGCACAATCATTGCTGAAAGAAATGTGGTCCGGTCAGACATTATGGTGGCACCTCTGGATAGTATCCACGACATCATCCAGACATACCACTGGGGATACCTTCATAGTTGTGCCTGTGTTGTCTATACCAGGCTTGTCAGACTTTTCTATGCCAATCTAGAGGTGGTGCAAGATGGTGACCACGGGTTGGTGCGTCAGTCCACTGTTGACGACCATATCATCACTGTGGATCCCCGGATCATCAGTCACTTCATCGGAGTTCCTATCCTCCAAATATCTGGCAGCTTGTACAATGATGTTGTACTCCCTCCTTCTCTGGATGATCTTAGGGAGTTTTTCCGAGCTGTTCCACAGGGTGAGGAGCGCGCCACCACCATCAGGATCGGTGCTTTATCCCCTTCACACCGCATGCTGGCCAAAATCATTCAGCAAAACATATGGTAAGTTGCTAAGCGCAGTGATCTGATTCTGAAACTGGCCCAGTTCATCTATGCGGTTCACCTTCGCTTGCCTTTCTGGCTGTGTAAGCATATTCTAGGTGTTATGCTGGAGGCCCGTGATGAGAGCAATACCGGTCTCCCCTTTGGTTGCCTACTCACTCAGATCATTCTTCAGTCTGGAATCAACGTTACTGGAGAACCTAAGATGAAGATTCAGCAGTGCATCAGCAAGCAGACGTTAATGAAGTCTAATGCGCAGCTGCGGAGAGATGACTCTGATGATGAGGTGCCCATCCCTGCCTGCTGCCATGCCTGTAGGCTTTTCGAATATGGCTTCCTCCTCTCAGACCGCCCCACCTTCTGAGCCGGAAGTCAATTATTCCCAGATAATGGAGGCCCTGGCTGCCATTCAGGGAGGGATGACTACCATGCAGCTCTCTATGACCTCCATGCAGCAGTCCATCACTACCATGCAGCAGGAGGTGCACTCCATCAACCTGCGTGTGGAGCAGAACCAGCTGGACCTCAGGGAGTGCCTCAAGTTCCATCATCCTGCCAGCAGTGACGATGAGGATGATGCGCCTAGGACTGCACTCATGGCAGAGGATGCTTGAGTTTTTTTTTTGTTTTGTGGTTGTCTTATTTATGTTTGAGACATTTGGTTTATATTATGCTACTTTTGTTAAACTCTTGGACTAATATTACTCTGTTTCCCTGGTCCTTCTGAGACCGTTAGAGGGAGTAATTTTTTTTGTTATGGTTGGTTTTTATTACTCTGTTTTACCCTTTGTCCCTTTGTGACAAAAAGGGGGCGTAATTTTTATTTTTGCATCGGGAATGTATTTCCAAACCGGTCAAGTGATTTTTGTCCCAGAATGGCCAAAGAGGGAGTTTGTTAGTTTGTGATTGGCTGCATTCTGATTGGACAAAATCACTTGTATGTAAAGATGCTTTTTAACAGGGATTCTGTTATTCAGAAGTGTCTCAAGAAATTCTGCACTGTTTACAGGTCAGAAGAATCGGTTCCCTGCCAGCAATCTGGACGACGCGCCATCCCGTCCGGACACTCATCTATCCATAGTTCTAGTAGTCCAGACGACGTGCCATATCGTCCGGACGCCTGACAGACCAAGCATCATCCGTCCGGATGACGTGGATTTCTGTCCAGACCCATCATTGTATCGAGAAGCTTCTATTCCAGCTTGCATCCGTCCGGACGACTTCCAGTGATAGATCAGCTTCAGATTTTCTTTCCAAGTTCAAATAAGGGAAGATTGATTCAACCGTCCGGACGACGTGGATTCCCGTCCGAACGCTCTCATTCATAAGGCAAGAATCGCAATTCAAATACAACTGTCCGGACGTCAGTCAGCATGGTCCCGACGCCCGTTCAACAGATATGGAAATTGCATATTAAACTTCAACCGTCTGGATGCCTGCCCAGCATGGTCTCGACACCCGTTCAACTGTGTTGAAGATTAACCGTCCGGACGGCCATCCCCCTGGCCCGGACGCGCGAAGCCTTATATGAAAATTACTTGCAGCGGACGTGCGACTGTCCAAACGACAGTGCCTCACCGTCTGGACGCGGCTCTCAAACAGGAAAGATTTTTAGTGAAAATCTCGGAATTTTGGTCGCACAGTTGTCCGTCCGGACGGCCCATGTCCACTGTCCGGATGGCGCCCGTATTTATCAAAGCAGTCGCCCATTTGAACTCTCAGCCTATAAATAGAGGCCCCTAGGCATTGAGAACTGCAAGAATTCGGTATTGAATTCCACTAGAGCTTAGAGAGTTATTTTGTGAGATTATTAGAACTAATTCGTTCTCTCTAAAGCCGTTGTTGTGTGCTGTTGCTGCGCTAAAACTGAAGTCTTTCTTGGGGGTCAGCCCTAAGGTAAAGGATTCCATTGAAGACCCCTTCAGGTAGGAGACCTGGTTCGGAGGCGTTTGTGTTGGGTTACACATTAGAGAGCAAGGTACGACCACTGCATCAGGGGTATGTGAGTGTTACTACTTTGTATCTAGTCTTGTCTTCTGAATAGTGGATATCCTGGGTTTGGCTACCCGGAGTGGTTTTTCTCATCTTGAGTTTCCACTTCGTTAACAAAAATTCTTGTGTTGTTTATTTTCCGCATTGTTATTTTTGTTAAC
Source organism: Alnus glutinosa (assembly GCF_958979055.1). Classification (NCBI taxonomy): domain Eukaryota; kingdom Viridiplantae; phylum Streptophyta; class Magnoliopsida; order Fagales; family Betulaceae; genus Alnus; species Alnus glutinosa. The sequence goes on along the minus strand of NC_084898.1, from coordinate 6,817,353 downwards.
ACTTTAAGCACACACTTGTATTTATTTTGGAAGTCAATTCTATTTTTCAAATGGATACTTATTCTTGATGGTGATTTTGTTGAATTCCCGATAATCAATACACATTCGCATCATGCCATCCTTCTTTTTCACAAAAAGCACTGGTGCTCCCCATGGTGATACGCTTGGGCGAATAAATCCTTTGTACAACAACTCTTGTAATTGCTCCTTTAACTCCTTCAATTCTGTTTGCGCCATCCTGTATGGTGCTTTAGATACTGGGGCAGCCCCATGGGTTAACTCGATACAAAATTCTATTTCTCGATCGGGAGGGAGCCCTTGTAAATCTTCAAGGAAAACATCAGAAAACTCTTGAACTACAGGTATCTCTTCAATTTTCTTTTCTTCCAATGAGGTATCTACTAGACACGCTAGGTAAGCCTGACATCCATCCTGCTATAACCTCTTACATTGAACTGCCGAAATTATACGTGGGGCAAAATCACCTTTGTCCCTATAAATTTAAACTCAGCTTCTGATGGCAATCTAAAAATTATTTCTTTGTGATGGCAATCAATTATCGCATGGTTGCTTGAAAACCAATCCATACCTAGGATGATGTCGAACCCATGTATATCAAATATTATTAAATCAGCTAATAAGGTTCTCCCATCTATATGAATAGGGCATTTACGAACAATTTTCGTGCGTATCACAGATTTTCCCACAGGGGTAGATACTACTACGCCAATCTCCATTAGTTCTATATTTAGGCTATATCTTCTAACATAAGAGACTGATATAAAAGAATGAGTAGCGCCTGAATCGAATAGAACTATAGCTTTGCCAGAAAATAGGGGTAAAGTACCTGTCACCACTTCATTCTCTGTTTCTGCGTCGCCAGGAGTGAGAGCGTATACTCTAGCTTGGGTAAATTGCTTATGTCCGCTTCCCTTTTGTTGGGGTCTGTCTCCTTCCTTTCCCTTGGGGCAGTCTCGTACAAAATGTCTGGTTTGACCACATCGAAAACAAATATTAGTCCCCATACGACATTGTCCTTGATGAGGACAATTACATTTAGGACAGAGCATGCTATTGAATGGGGCTGATATGCTCTCTTCAAATTTAGCTCTTTGGTTGTTCCCATTTTGTCTTCGTTTGCACAATGGTTGATTGCTTCTCATTGGAGGTGCTATCCTTTTTCTTGCATCTGCCATTGCTAGAGCATTTTTCTTAATGTTGTCTTCGGCCAAGGATGCCTTGTTGATGAATTCTACAAAATCTCTGATTTCAAAACATACGACCCGATCAAGGATTCATTGATTGAGGCCTTGTTCGAACTTCCTCACTCGGTTTTCTTCATCTGCTACTAAGTACAGCGCAAATCGAGCTAATTCATTAAAACGAGCAGTGTACTGGGCAACCGTCATATTCCCTTGGGTGAGGTCCATAAATTCCTCTGCTTTAGCGTCTTTGAAGATTTTAGGAAAATAATGCTGAAGGAACTCCTTTTGAAAACGTTCCCAAGAGATCACCATTTCACTTCCTAATTCTTGGACTAGTAGAACTTTCTTGGCATTCCACCATCGTTTGGGTTCACCAGATAGTCTGTAAGCTGTATATTGTACCTTCTGTTCCTATGTACATCCTGCCAGCTATAATATTTCTTCAATGTCTACTAGCCAATTTTCAGACCCTATAGGACCTTGTTTCCCGTCAAACATAGGGATGTTAAGCCTTTCAAATCTTTTGAATGGGCAACCTTGCTCCCCGTCGCGAGGTGCCTCATTTCTGAAGTCGGTTATGGCTGTGATGAATTGCCTAGCCATATCTTGGAACATTTGGGCCACATCGGGGGTAGCTTCGATTCTCATGCCTTGTGATGATCCTTCTCCTTCGTCTGCCATAACTCTGCAACGCGTCATGATTTAGAATTTCCTGTCTTTTAAAATAAAATTTAATCATAAGCGTAGTGGTGCAACCTATCCTAAGTCTAGGTTTCCATGTTGCTCCCTAGGTTTTTAGCAAGTCAACTTATGATTGCCTTTGCTCTGATACCATGCTGTCACGCCCCCGTTTTGGGATATAAGGGGATACGTGAACTGAGTTTAGAGAAAGAAAAAAAAAATCATCCACAAATTCATTTAAAATGGGCAATAAACACAAGATATAGATTAATACTCATATTTTCATTTCGTATATATATTAGCAACATTTCAGTTAATACATAATAAGCCAGGGATCACAAAATAAAACACTGTTCATATACAAAAAATCAGTCCAGTCTATGTCCTATTGCTTAGGGGGGAACTTCTACCATCCTCCAAAGTAGTCCGGACTTGCAATGTCATTAACTATACATAAACAAAAACAAAAATAATCCCTGACTAAACACTATGATCACAGGCTGTCAAAGCAAACATAGACCCATTGGTCTGCATCAATGGGCCAAAACTGTGGATCATCATAAGTTGCGACCCCTATGGGTACGCCCGCTATGAGGACAATGATGTAGAGCGCCATCTGAAAAGGATTATAGGGGTAAGGGGTGAGTTCGACAACTCAGTAAGTAACACAACAAAGCATAAAATGATTAGCTACCCATCATCATCATAAGATCTGGATCACATCATTATGGTGTCGTGGGATTAAACTTTATGTGATGCACATAAAACATACATTCATGTAAGTGAATCATAGTTTCATCATTTTGTTCATATAGTGCACATGTAACATATATATATATATTGAGAATCATAATCTCATCATCATCTTCATTCATACCATAGTCTTCTCATTCATTCATGTGGTTCATAGGTAACGTATTCATTATTTCATACTTGAGATAATAGAACAATTAATATTCAAGTGAAAGAGTCTTTTGAAAATTTCCGACGTTTTTCTTTTGAAAATGTTTTATTTAAAATTTCGCCGGGGTTTTAAAATTGTGTTCCCTTACCTTGGTGATCCTGAGTGAAACCTTAATTACTTCTACCTAGATTAGATCATAAAAATACATTTAGAGAATATTCAAAATATAATCAATATCTATTCTACTAACATTTCAAAGCAATTCAGCCCATTAACATTCTACCTAATATTAGAGACATGCAGTGAAAGGTTTTAACTCCAGGAGGTTCAACGCATGTTAATAAATCATAATAAGATCATTTTCTGCTGTAACTTTGCAGCCCATATAACGGCAGTGAAAATCAAAAACGAATTTCCATTATAGTAGTCAAAATGAGGTAGAGGATATGCTTAACTATAGGTATGTAAAAAGTAAGTGCATCTACAACCATCCCTCGTACTAACAATGACAAATAAACTGTATGAATCAAATTTTACAGCATAAAACATGTGGGTTGTGCAATACCCATTGAAAATTGAAATTGACTTCAAAAATAAAGTGTGTGCACAAGTGTCAACAAAAATTAAGCACAGCAGAAAATAAAAGACACAGATTTTTGTTCACGAAGTGGAAACTCATTCAAGAGAAAAACCACTCCGGGGCAACCAAACCCAGGAATTCCACTATTCAGAAGACGAAGCGAGATACAAGATAGTAACACTCACATGTACCGATGTAGTGGTCGTACCTTGCTCTCTGACGTGTAACCCAACGCGAACGCTTCCCAACCAGGTCTCCTACCTGAAGGGGTCTTCAATGGAATCTTTTATCTTAGGGCCAACCCCTAAGATAGATTTCAGATGTAGCGCAGCGCATTTGTAGCGGCTTCAGAGGGATCTTGAACTTCTCTGAGCTCTTGTGGAATTCAATACCTAATTCTTGCAGTTATCAATGCCCAAGGGCCTCTATTTATAGGCTGAGGTGCAGAATGGGCGACTGCTGTAATATGTACGGACGCCGTCCGGACGGTGAAACTGGGCCGTCCGGACGGATAACTGTGCGACAGGATTTTCCAAAAAAATTTGCTGAAAATCTTTCCTGTTTGAGAGCAGCGTCCGGACGGTGAGACACTGACGTCCGGACGGTCGCACGTTCGCTGCAAGTAATTTCCACATAAGGCTTCGCGCGTCCGGACGGCAATTCTTCAACACGCAATTTCCATATCTGCTATGCATGCGTCCGGACCATGAGACGCAGACGTCCGGACGGTTGAAGTCGAATCAACAATTTCCTTAACTGATGAGCGCGCGTCCGGACCAATGTTGACTGACATCCGGACGGTGATATTTGAATTGCGATTCTTGCCTTATTTATAAGCGCGTCTGGACAGGAATCTTCCCATATTCGGAACATGGGAAGAGTCTGAAGCTGATCGATCATTGATGAATGTCCGGATTGACTGCTGAGAGGTCCGGGTGGATGCAAGCTGGAACAGAAGCTTCTCGATATAGTGGCGGGTCCGAACTAGGGGTGAGCATGGGGCGGGGGGGGGCGGGGATTGGCTTTTTTTGCCCCCGCCCCGCAAGCGTGCGGGTTCCCCAAAGGGAACCCGCGCCCCGCGAAAAATTCCCAGCAACCGTGCGGGGCGGGTGGGCTCGGGGTGGGGATGAACGGGGCGGGGATCCGCGGGTATGCGGGGATCCCCGCGGGGATGAAGCACAGCATTTTCTTCAGAAGATTCACAACAAAATCCCCAGCTAAATTCGCGTGAAGAGGCTGCAGTGGAACTTCAGAGGGAACCAGACGATTTTCGTTGACAATTTGTTGGTTGATCTGATGTGGGACGTTCATGATTGGTTCTTCAATCCTGCATCTGGATATGCGGTGTTCATGTTCCGGACTAGAAGTGGGTTGGATAGCAGGCTTTGGTTGGAGGAGAAGCTGGTGCAAAAAGACCAAGAGAGAGTTGAATTCTCTTTGTTGATCTACGCCTGTAAGAACCAATAGTTCTTATTCTTGTTCTTGTTCTTGTTTCTTCCTTCTTCTTCATTCGTGTTCTTCCATTTTTACGTTTCAATATTCTTTTTCTTTTCTGCTTGAAAGGAATTAATAGACACTCACTGTTTTTCTTTTATATCAAATAAGAAAAAATTAACTTGGAGTTCTTGAATTTTAGCTAGAACGACTTGTTTTGATCTCTCTCTGCTTCTCTCTGCTTGGACCTTGTGCCGTAAGAAAATTAAGCTTCTGAATTGGGTTGATTATATTTATTTATTATTTATTATTTAATTATCTATGTTGTTCAAATAATATAAAAAGACATGCGGGGAGGGTGCGGGGCGGGGCGGGGACCCGAGAAAATTCAAGGGTCCCCCCCCGCAACCCGCCCCGCACCGCGCGGGGGGGCCAAAAATAGCCCCAAAACCCGCCCCATGGGTGCGGGTTTTGGGCTCTGCGGGGAGGGTTGGGGCGGTTTCTGCGGGGCGGGGCGGGTTTCTGCAGGTTTTGCTCAGCCCTAGTCCGAACGGAAAGATACGTCGTCCGGACGGATGATACAGGTCTGTCTGGCGTCCGGTCGGGATGAACATGTCGTCCGGACGGATGGAACAGTGGACAGATGGACGTCCGGACGGGATGACACGTCGTCCGGACGGCTGACAGGGAATCTGAAATCTTCTATCTTTTTCGCAGTGCAGAGTCTTCTGAAAATGCTCTGACAAGTGGAATCCCTGTTTACAACATCTTTACACATAAGTGATTTTGTTCAAACACAGAATGAGGCCAAAATACTAACAAACTCCCCCTTTGGCCATTTTGGGACAAAAATCACTTGACCGGTTTGGAAATACATTCCCGGTCCAAAAATAAAAATTACTCCCCCTTTTTGTCACAAAGGGACAAAGGGTAAATCAGAGTAATAAAAACCAACTGAAATAAAAATTACTCCCCCTAACTGTCTCAGAAGGACCCGGATAAACAGAGTAATATTAGTTTAAGTGTTTTAAAAAAAACAACAGAAAATAACAAAAAGTCTCAAAATAACACAAAAATAGACAATAAAAATATAGGGAAAGTCAAACGTCCTCTGGCATGTGTACAGTCTGAGCTGTAGCATCCTCATCATCACTGTTGTCTGAATGATGGACTCGAAGGTACTCCTGAAGGCCCAAATGGGTCTGCTCCACCCGCTTGTTGATAGACCGCACTTCGAGCTGTAAGGAGCAGATGGACTGCTACATGGTGGTCATGCCTCCTTGAATGGCAGCTAAGGCCTCCATGATCTGAGACTAATTAGCCTCTGGCTCAGATGGCGGGACGGTATGAGAGGATGAAGCCACGTCTGGAAAAGCAACATGCATAGCAGCAGGCATGTCATCATCAGAATCCTCTCGTCGCAGCTGCGCATTCGATTTCATCAATGTCTGTTTGCTGAGGGGCTGCTGGATCTTCATCCTAGGCTCTCCATTAACATTGATACCAGACTGAAGGATGATCTGAGTGATGAGGCAGCTGAAGGGGAGACCGGTATTGCTCTCATCACGAGCCTCGAGCATGACTCCCAGAATGTGCTTGCAAAGGCAGAAAGGCAAGCGAAGATGAACAGCATAAACAAACTGTGCCCTCTTCAGTATCAGATCACTGCGCCTGGCAACTAGCCAGAGATTGTGCTGAACAATTTTGGCCAACATACGATGAGCTGGAGCTAGTGCACCAATCCTGATATTAGTGGAACGCCCCTTACCCTGTGGAACTGCATGGAAGAACTCTCGGAGATCGTCCATAGAGGGAGGAAGCACCACCTCATTGTATGGACTGGCAGGCAGATCAAGGACTGGTACCCCGATGAACTGACTGATGATCTGGGGATCAACAGTGATGATGTGTTCGTCAACAGTGGACTACAGTACCATCCCACGCTCGTCATCCTAAGCCACCTCGAGGTTGGCATAGAAGAGTCTGACTATCCTGGTGAGGACGATGCAGGCACATGTGTAGAGATACCCCCAATGATATGTCTGGATAGCCTCATAGATGCTATCCAACGGAGGCACCATGATGTCGGAACGGACCACGTTCCACTCAACGAGGACATTGCGGTCCATGATTTTGGCTTGGAAAGCGCTCTGCTCTTCCTCTGTAATCTGGCGGACCCGGCGCTGGGAGCTGATGGTAGACATGATTCTGCAAAAGAACCTACAAGAATTTTTGCCAAACAATAATCCAAAAAAAAAAAAAGTTCTTGTTAGTGTAACAAAAATTTGGCAGAATAACAGCAGTAAAAAATACTTTTAAAAAAATATAGGCATAATTTATCACAATTTTAGTCCTAAAAACATCATCACAAATAATCCCAATATGCATCACATAAGTTCAACCTCATTCCAAAATTAACTCTCTAACAGTTTGAAATAAATGAACTGAAAAAGAAAAGAGACTAGAAAAAATACTTGGAATGGAATGAGAATGCACAAGACGACACGTGGAGATAACTCCAAAGACTCAAGAAATTACTCACAAAGTGTCAAAAGAAAGAACTTTGTGGGGTCCCCGTCCAGACGGTGTTTTGATGACATCCTGACGCGCGCTGCCTCGGAAAGGAGCAAAGCGGTTACGTACGTCCGGACGAATTAAATTACCCGTCCGCCCGAGGATGACAGCTCACTTCCGGAAAAGGAACAGATTATGTTTGGACTTCAAAACGCCGTCCGTTCGTAGTCCAAAACGGGCACCGTCCGAACTGCTGAACTCCACCCGTCTGGACGCCAAGAGGGACCGTCCGGACGCTCCACACTGAAACACCAGAAAAACTGAGAAAAATTTTATAAAGATCAAATTTTCTCAAGTCAGTGTCAGAACATGCATGTATAATCAACTGATAACACAATTAGAGAGCATCTCAAAACTAAACAGAGATATAAAAGAGAGTTGAGATTTCAATTAGCACAAATATTTTTCCTGGTCAGAGAAAATTCAAATAGACAACTCAACTCACGCAATGCATGTGTGTGTGAAGACTCTTTTCCCACAAGGAATGACTTACGATGACATGACATAGAGCAACTAGATTTTCTAGACAAAAGAGAAAATCAGTGACAGATTAGCCAAAAGTCAAACCTTATAACTTGCTAGGGCCTAGCCATCCTCATCTGATACACTCCAACACAGGTTTGATCTTGCCTTAGCATATGATGTCATTTCCATATTGCTTGTTGTTTTTGTTTAATAATAAAAAAAAAATGGGGAGAATATGCCAGATATGTTTTTCTCTTGGCTTATTAGATATTTCATGTATTTTTGCATGATATCTCAATTCTGTAAGCATTAATCTACTCTGCTTAGATATAATTGAGAGTTTATACTATATTGGCCAAGTGTTTTTCCGGTTTATGCAAAATTATGATAGCTTCTTTCCTCACGCGATGAAAAAGTGCACTATCCCGGGCTCCCCTAAAGGTGCATCTTTCCTTCTCTGACCTTTTGCTTTTAGAAATTTTGGATAAGAGAAGAAGTCCTTGATAAGATGACCAAATTGACCTCATGCTAGTTGAACCTAGAGCCTAAAACTCTGGCACTCCCTACAGTTTGCAGCACCATAAGAAACAAGCAGTTAATCGTATGAAATCTATGCTCTAAAGTATATATTCATTGCTTATGTGCTACATTGGCTTTATGCCTTGCCCTCTACGTGCAAGTAAAACATTTATGTTGTCCTTCATGGTACAAGTAAATCACTTAGGCGCTGCATGCAGACGGGCGCCCAAAAAATCAAATGTACCAGGAGCATTAAGGAGCCCGCCTCTCAAAGTACTGGGAATAGAAGTTTCTCCCAAACGCCTATCCCTGGGAACGTCGGTACCCGGATCCAAGGGTGTGCGTTGGCCGGGTTCCACATCGCGGGAACCATCCTCGGACCCTAAGGCGGAGTTTTCTGCTCAGGTATCGGGAGAAACCGTTCAGGGCACTTCGGTGGTTTCCTCCCCGCACGTGTGAACACCCGAGGTAGTCGAAAGTTCAAGAGAGGATTTGCTTCGCTCCCGAGTCTCATCAGCAAAGCTCAGGGGAGAAAGAGGCTCACCTCGCCATGTAAACTCCGGGTGCCCGAAGTTCTGGGCGGCTAAGGATATCTCGTTAAGCAAGAAATCGTCCCCTTCTTCCACATAAGGCTTTTTTGAGGCCCTGCCTTTCTGAAGGTCACCGGCTTCGCGTTTGGTCCCGACACCCTTACGGAGGCGTGCTATGTCAAAATGTGTGGTTTGTTAGACCTCGGGAGTACATCGTTGGTCGGGGACCACTGGCGAAGTGACGTCCCTTTGAATCTCAGCAACCGGAACTTCCTCTCGGGAGTCAGCATCTGATCCTCCCGCAGAGTTGGCCCTAGCTGCTTGGGGGGAATCCGGTATGCCCATCTCTATCACCACCACCCCGGCCTCTCTGAATAGGGGAGCCTCGGGCTCAGCAACGACCCTTAAGTCTGCAGCGAGGTCGTACCCCGGAGTTTGGGAGCTGCCAGGCGCTCTTTTTTCTCGAGAAAGAGAGGCGATGCTCGGGGCTGTACGGACACCCTCGACACCGGTAGCCTTAGAGGCCGACTTCTGAGTTCTCGATGTCCCTCTCTAAGCGACAGATGAGGCAGAGGTCGCTGGAACCTTGCTCTTTGTAAACTTGGGTTTCCCAGTCTTGGTGAGTGGGACTTTATTCTTGGGAATCTTGTAGCCCAAGTGATCGTTCAGCAACTTATCGGTAACAATTGCATCGAAGTCGTTTTCCACCTTGTGGTGATTGTTGCAGAAGTCGATCATGCGAGTCACCTCCTCTCGTTCAGCATCAGAGATCTCGGGGGGGTTCATTAGGTTGCCGTCTAAAGCCCTCCATTCATGGGAAATCCTCTGGGACTCGACAATATTCATAGATTTGGGGCATTCCCATTCCCCTGATTCTCGGAAAACCTGCTTTTCCCAATGTTTGTTATTTGAGTAGATGGATTTCAAGAATATAAACGAGGGACCCTGTTTAGTCCACAGCTTCACAATCCCCTCAAACTCCATTGCCTGTCGGTATACATTCATGAATTGGGGAACCGACATCCTAGTCCCGATCACGGTCCTCCAAAGTATGAATGAGGCAAAAAGGTACCTCCACGAGTTTGGGAAAATTTGACTCAGGGCTACCTTCAAGTAAAGCAATAACTCCCGAGCAATGTCGGGAAACGGGAGCCTCAACCCCCCCATAAACATCCTCTCAAATAGGGAAATGTCGCCGCCTGTGATGCTTAACGCGGAAGGACTTTGGAAGTAAAGACGGACCGAGTTGCCGATATCATAGTTCACCCGCAAAATCCATTCATTCTTCACAGATAGGAGAGAGACGTGTCGATTCTCGAGAGGGATAAGCACTGGGGGGTTATCCCCGGGAATGCCCTCTTCGTCCTCACCAACTACGTTTTCTTCGACCACACGGGCAGGTACCGATGTGGTTCCGGCATTACGCTTAGGAGGCATTTTGAAGATATGTTTGGGAAGTAAATGAGCACGCAAGAAGAAAAGCAGAAGAAAGAAATGAAAGGTGAAAAGTAAGGGGAGGGTTTTATAGGCCTCACCGCGACCGAGAGTTACCGGTCCTTGTAACCGGAAGCCCAAGCAAGCCATCTTAAGAAAAAATAGTTCCCATGACCGGAAATTCAATCGACTCGGTTAGCACATATTGTGCGGATATTGAGGCGATAGCAATAATTACTGTCGTCAACGCGGCAGTCGAGGCATCAGGGGCTTTAATGCCAACAATAGGGCGGCAAAATGTTTGAAATTTGAAATTTAGAAGAAACTTTTGAGTTTCAAAGCTTCCAGCTGGAATTCCAATACTCCAAGACCGCGCCAGCCAGCATCCCCCCCCAACACCGAGAAGTCAGGCTTGCCAACCTGACAGGATTATTCTTTGCCGGGAGATGCAGCTAGCGCCAAAAAAAAAAAAACACATTGAAGACCCACATTAACGAGGGAACCGGAGTAAAATTCTTTCGTCCCGCGTATGAGACGAAAGAATTGGGGGGTAACTATTAGGAAATCTGCCTTTCCCGACATCGTCAGTGACCGACCAAGAAAGATCCTTCCCGAGATCGGCAATAGCCGACCAAGAAAGATCCGAGCAGCCCTAGTATCAGATGCACGATTGACCGACAGGAAGCAATGATTATGAGGTCAACTGAAGGACACGATTAGGTGACTAAACCCCAAGAAATCCGGGATTCACTGGAAGCCTATACCTCATCAGTAATAAGTCAGCTTGTCAGTCACTATTGAAAGTGTACCTAAACACTGTTCAGGTCAGAAGAAGTGATGTCCCTTAAAAGCCGGAATAACCTTACCTAGCCATAATTACAATGGCCTATAAATAGCAAGACACAGGTACAAGGTGAGCCCTCTCTCTGGGTCTTTTGCTTTCAATTCCAAGAAACCTCTCTAGTATAATAGTGTGAGACTAATTTGAGCGTCGGAGGAGAACCGTGGGGAAACCCACAGTGTGTTCTTGCCATTTTGCAGAATATTTTCCATCCTTCCTTCGTAGCTGGGATCGTTACATCTCCAGTCGGGACTACATCAACAAAAGTCTCATTTCTTTTGTCGTCTCTCTCTCTCGCCGAGCAAAGTTTTTCTTTTTTTTACACTCAAGTTAACTAAGCGTGATGCAAGGCCAACTTGCCAAACCAGTCATCACCGAACTGGTGGAAAGGGGACTTACTACTTAGACATTGATATCCCCGGCAGCGGGATCAGATCCTCGGGTCTTGAAGACGACTCTGGACGCAGAATCCAGCAACACGAGTTCCTGAGGTCGATTGTAACTTTCTTGCCCTCCGAGATCGTTGCTCTTCCGATCAACTTCCTTTAGCAGTCTGAGGATGTCTTAACCCGGTCGGGAACAATGATGGTCATCTCTCAATGAGAGCACCACGCCATGCAAATCTTCGATCACTACTCTAAAGACTTGTGGAGTTTAATACTCCACTTTAGTATGAACCCAGCTCGCGGATCCTTCCGGACCACTGGTGTTTTAGTTGGAACCGAACAATAGCGCGTGCGCGATCCTTGGAGGCCAACTAGGCCATGTTTAAACATCTGGCCAAAGTTCGTAATAAGGCGCAAACCAGCCGAATGGCTAATTAAAAATGCTCTGTTGTAAAGACACAACTAGAGTTGTCACTTCGAGACAAATCCAGACATCCGGCTAGAGCATTCGTGGGGTCCACATTAGGCTTAGACAATATTTGAGTTGTTTTCGAGCTTGACGTGGAGATTTGATCCACTGTACTACTCCGAACACTGAGCCATGAGCGTACGTCTTTGGTCAAACTGGTGATTATCAATACTACAGAGGAAGTCACCGAGAAGCTTGCTATTGCCGAGAGGCTCCTGCAAAAGCACTATGCAAACAACAAATAATAACTTGAGGGGAAAAAGGATATCAAGATCACGCTGGACAACCTTCCTCCATGCCCTTTGCTTGTGTTAAGAATACAGATGGACCAGTAGCTTCCTTCCAATAGATATAAGACATGACAACCCAATCTATGAACTCTTTGCCTGGATAAATTAACCAACATATCCAAACTGTCCATCTCGTTCATAGTCGCCAAGCTTTTTCCACAATCCGACGGACAAGGCAATGACGCTTAGCACTGCAGGACGACAGAAAATGGGAATCCGTAGTAGTACCGATCGCGAATAAGAAAGACAGTGGTCATTTGTTGTGGAGTCGAATAACTCAGTTGAAGCAGGTCTTGTACTTTTCAAGGGATAAAATAGGGAAGCGAATAACCATTCAGGAATGCATCTGATTTACCCAATTTATTAGATACCAGCAAAAAGGTGACAGATTCTGCTCCTTTTTTAGATAAAGTTCAGACCTGCCTCAAAAATGGACCCCGGGCCTATCTAGAAGCTGGCACAAGTGAATTTATGAAATACGAAAGCCCTTTGAGGAAGCACCGAATGACTCGTCGAAGAAGCAACGAACTATTACTCGTTTTTCTCCAGCTCGTCGGCGAACGGCTGTATCCAAGAACATAGAACTCCAAATCTCAAACACTGGGAGAGCCGATGCAGGACAATTGAAGGAGAAAATCATCCCGAGTAGCTATCTACAGTGCATCCTTTGCATACCATATTGCAACACTTTTTTTTTTTTTTTTTTTGCAGTATCTCAGGCAGCGCAAGTACCTACGTTATTTTCAACCATGCAGATCTTCACCGAATAGCTCAAACAACACGGATCCATTTCCAGCTGCTTAAAACACCCCACCAAAGCAACTGACCCATGCAAGCGATGAAGTGACCGATCCAAGCAGTGATGGAGCCTTACCCGGGTGCCACTCGGGTTCTGCAATGCATCTTTCGCAGACCGTCTTACAACACTGTAGACTTGAACGTTTGGCACAAACCGACACCCACATCTCAGTATTCCCAACAACCGACCGGTCCAACTCGGTACGGTTCTAACCAAATAGGAACCCAAGGATTTTTCTGCTAAACAGGTCTTGGAGGAAGACGAGGCTGGCGAAGTCGGGCATGTGGAATATGCAGAGTTTGCCAGGTACTCACCAAAAAAACCATTGCTGACCTGCAATCATGCACGACAGCATGAACCATTATTCACATACAAAGAATGATTGAGCCGAAGCCTTAGAGAATGTTGAATAATAAACTTAATTTTAATAACATTTATTTGAGCATTTTGTTGTTCTTGTAAGTTACTAAGAAGTAACTTGAAGAGGTTATGTCTTTTGAGTTTTCAAGACTTAATTTACATAAGAGTTACATGTGAGTTATTTGAGATGTAAATGAATGATTAATGTGAAGAATTTTGAAGGGTCATTTGTATCCCATAAATACTCATGTAAGCAAGTTATTTTTAATCAAGTTGAATAAAATAATACAAAGTTATTTTTATTAGTTCTCAACTTATACGGCTAACTTGAAAATTTAAAGAGCCACATCACATGGGAGTTGACGACTATTCCAAAAGAACAAAAACCCATTGGAGTGAAGTGGGAGTTCAAGGCAAAGAAGAATACTAAAGGAGAAATCGAGAGATACAAAGCAAGGTTGGTTGTCAAGGAATATAGTCAAAGACCTGTCATTGATTATGGTGAAGTTTTTGATCCAGTACATGATCGGAGCACACATCGACACAAGATATCATTTTATTAGAGAGTGTATTGTCAAGAAGGAGGTACAACTCAAGTTTGTGAAGACTCGTGATCAAGTTGCGGATATTTTTACAAAGCCCCTAAAGAATGAGATTTTTAGCAAGCTATGAGCATTACTTGGAGTCACTGAAAATTAAGTTTAAAAGGGGATGTTGAATAAAAAAAAACCGTATAAGAACTAATAAAAATTTAAAAATTCTACTTCTACACTAACAAAATAATTTATTATCTTGTAACTCTTATCTCTTGAGTGTATATAACTTTTGTCTCTTGAATGCTTGTAACCCTTGTCTCTTGAGTTCTTGTAACTCTTGTCTCAATACGCCCCCATAAACCCAACGATATAACGCAGATGTTGAGGTTTGATCTTGAACATCAAAAGGCTAGAAGAAAAAAAAAATTATGGCTACTATGACCTGAATTAGAACATCGGTTTCTATGACCAAAAGCTGAGTACTTCATTCGCTTGAAAAGTTGGCTTTGACATTTGAGGTTTGGACATGAAAATTTTGGCGGATTAAAATTGTTGGCACAAAAGAAGATGATGAATAGCTTACCTTCCATTAATCAACCGGATCAACTTTGCGAAGGATGTCTTGTTGGCAAACAATTCCGATAAAGCTTTCCAACAGAATCTACTACAAGAGAAAATGAGCCGCTTCAATTTGTTCATGCGGATGTTTGTGGACCAATTAAGCCATCTTCATTCAGTAAAAACCGTTATTTTCTCCTTTTCATTGATGACTTTAATAGAAAAACTTGGGTCTATTTTTTGAAGGAAAAGTCTCAAGTCTTTGAAGTTTTCAAAAAATTCAAAGTCTTTGTAGAAAAACAAAGTGATTATTGTATTAAATCCTTGAGATCCGATAGAGGAGGTGAATTCACATCTAATGAATTTAACGAATTTTGTGAAGCAAATGGAATTCATCGTCCTTTAACGGTTCCGAGATCGCCACAACAAAATGGTATTGTTGAAAGAAAGAATAGGACAATTCTCAATATGGCTCGAAGCATGTTGAAGACAAAGAGAATGCCTAAAGAATTTTGGGCGGAAGCTGTTGATTGTGCTGTATATTTATCAAACTGTTGTCCTACAAAAAGCTTATGGAACAAAACACCACAAGAAGCATGGAGTGGAAGAAAGCCAAGTGTCTCTCATTTACGAGTTTTTGGAAGCATTGGCTATGCACACGTACCGGATCAAGAGCGGTCCAAGCTTGATGATAAAAGCAAGATGTACATTTTCATTGGCTATGACTCAAGTTCTAAAGGCTACAAGCTTTACAATCCAAATTCTGACAAAATTGTGATTAGCAGAGATGTGGAGTTTGATGAAGAAGATTTTTGGGATTGGAGCACTCAAGAGGAAGAAAAATATGATTTCTTTCATTTTCTTGAAGAAGAAGAAGAGTCAAGAAACGAAGAGGTCACTACACCTTCTCCATTACCAACAATTTCTAGTACACTGTCGTCACCATCTTCGAGAGCAAGTTCTCGTGAAATGCCACCACACATGAGAAGTCTCCAAGAACTCTATGAGGTAACAGAGAATTTAAATGATGATCTAACTCTTTATTGTCATTTTGCGGATTGTGAACCAATAGGTTTTGAAGAAGCGGTGAAAGATGAAAAATGGAGAAATGCCATGGATGAGGAAATCAAAGCAATTGAAAAGAACAACACATGGGAGTTGACGACTATTCCAAAATAACAAAAACCCATTGGAGTGAAGTGGGTGTTCAAGGCAAAGAAGAATGCTAAAAGAGAAATCGAGAGATATAAAGCAAGGTTGGTTGCCAAGGGTTATAGCCAACGACCCAGCATTGATTATGGTGAAGTTTTTGCTCCTGTTGCACGGTTGGAAACCATAAAGATGGTAATTTCTCTTGCAGCTCAAAATAAATTGAAGATTTATCAAATGGATGTAAAATCTGCTTTCTTGAATGAAATTCTTGAAGAAGAAATTTAGGTTGAACAACCTATGGGCTATGTCATCAAAAAGGATGAGGAGAAAGTCTTGAAGTTGAAAAATGCGTTGTATGGCTTAAAACAAGCACCAAGAGTATGGAATAGTAGAATTGATAACTACTTTCAAAAGAATGGCTTCACCAAATGTCCTCATGAATATGCTCTTTATGCTAAGGTGTGTGAAAATGGAAATATTTTGCTTTTTTGCTTGTATGTGGATGATTTAATTTTTACAAGCAACAATCCAAGTATGTTCGAGGATTTCAAGAAAGCAATGACTCAAGAATTCGAAATGACAGATACTGGCCTCATGTCCTATTATCTTGGAATTGAAGTAAAGCAAATGGAGAAAGGAATTTTTATTTCTCAAGGAAGTTTCACAAGGAAAATGGTCAAAAAGTTCAAGATGAACAATTGCAAACATGTTAGCACTCTGGTAGAATATGGGATTAAATTTTCAAAGCATGAGGAAGGAGAAAGGGTGGATCCAACAATCTTCAAGAGTTTAGTTAGAAGTTCGAGATATTTGACATGCACAAAGCCGAATATTCTCTATAGAGTGGGCTTGTTAGTTGCTATATGGAATCACCTACCACAACTCATTTCAAGGCGGCTAAAACAATTCTTTGTTATGGCAAAGGTAGAATTGATTTTGGTCTGCTTTATCCATCCTCTAATGAATTCAAATTTGTGGGTTATAGTGATAGTGATTGGGGTGGAGATGTAGATGATAGAAAGAGCACAACTGAATTTGTTTTTTATTTGGGGAGTTCGGCGTTTACTTGGAGTTCTAAAAAGTAATTAATTGTGACACTTTCAACATGTGAAGCTGAATATGTTGCCGCTACATCAAGTGTTTGTCATGAAATTTGGTTGAGGAAATTGTTGAAAGAGCTACACATGCCACAAGAGGATGCTACGGAAATTTTTGTTGACAACAAGTCGGCAATTGCATTGGAGAAAAATCCGGTATTCCATGATCGGAGCAAACACATCGACACGAGGTATCATTTTATTAGAGAGTGTATTGTCAAGAAAGAGGTACAACTCAAGTTTGCGAAGACTCATGATCAAGTTGCAAATATTTTTACAAAGCCCCTAAAGAATGGGATTTTTAGCAAGCTACGAGCATTACTTGGAGTCACTAGAAATTAAGTTTAAAAGGGGGTGTTGAATAATAAACTTAATCTTAATAACATTTATTTGAGTCTTTTGTTATTCTTGTAAGTTACTAAGAAGTGACTTGAAGAGGTTATGTCTTTTGGGTTTTCAAGAGTTATTTTACATAGGAGTTACATGTGAGTTATTTAAGATGTAAATGAATGGAGTTAATGTGAAGAATTTAGAAGGGTCATTTGTATCCTATAAATACTCATCTAAGCAAGTTATTTTTAATCAAGTTGAATAAAAGAATACAAAGTCCTCTATCAATTTATTGTCTCTCTTCCTTTTCATTCTCTCTCTTAGTGTGTGTGTGGTTTCCAATTTCCAACAGAGAAGCCGAGAGAGAATAGGTGCAGGAGTGCCTTTTTGGTTGGAGTTCCAAGTGCCTTTTACGTTCCTGTATCCTCTTCTTTCTTTCTTTTTAAAGCTAAAGGACTGGAAACCGGAACAGAACTGAAATGGCCGAGAGGAAGTCATCGTGAACCAAATCTCAAGAAGACTTTGGCAAAGCAGGTCCAGCGTTAGATTTGCAGTTTGCACCGAGAGCCCGTTCCTCGGTGTCTTCATTGCAGTAAGTCATTGAATGGGGAAGAAGTCTGTGATCGGGTGCCTGTTGTGCAAATTTTAATACTCGCAAGCGCACGAATCGTTTGCAATATAGTGTATGTGCAAGTGCGAGATCATATCCACAGGGAATTGCGTTGCAAAAATTAATTTCTATTTAAACTAATTCTATTTTAACCTAGTTCCAAATTCAATGGTTTTTGATAAAATAAAACATAAGCAAAAATAATGAAAATAAAGGGGTCTAGGGTTTTGGAATTCACACTCACCAAATCATAGCAACTTATTCTCATGCTCATCACACATATTTGAATTTCTCACATACAAATCTTAGGTATGCTCTACTTTGCTTCAAAAATCATTTAAATCATTCAATGAATCCGTTCATTGCATAAATCACAAAAGATATCAGGTTTAAACCAAATCATCAAATGTATCAGTAGAACGAAACACAATGAATATCCAATGTTTTGATAGATGAAAAACCAAGCCATCAATTTAATGAAACTATTTCAAATCATCACTTGTATCTGGAAATCACAAGAGATATCCAAAAATCATCTCAAAAATCGAATAGAAGTAAAACAATGAGAAATCAAAAGCCCATAAAATCAAATAGCATAAACAAGCATGAAAACATAATTTCTCCTCAATGGTAAGGTTTCATCATCAACCCTAGAAAAACTTTTAACTACACATGAAAATAAAAATAAAACTTAAAACCTTAAATTAGAAGCATAAAAATTAAACACTTACAAATAAAAAATGGAAAGAACAAAATCCTCTAGAAGAGAGACTTGATGCGTGAGGGCTGTGCCCCACTCCACACACGTTCTCTTCCTCAGAGAAGAGAGAAATATATACAGCAAGCTTGCCAAAAATTAAAGAGAAAAACAACAAAGAAACGAAATGCAAAATGGTGCCATTGCCCTTCACTTTCCGGAATTCTTGCTGAATCTGCAGGTTGTCTCTTTTCTGCTCTTTTCTGCTACCCTTTCACGTGCATGTCTTGTTCCTATCATGGAGACAAGAGACAACCTAAATATACATAGCTGCAGGTCTGATTTGTGTGTTGATTTTTGATTTTCATGGAAATGGCAAATTCAAATTATGCTCCTTTATTGAGGGCTGGTTCGTTGGGTGCTGCTGGAGCAGTTTAGGAAGTTGCTGCTGTCCTTGCAGGAGCTGTCTGGCGTGGAGTGCTGCTTGGAGGAGCTGTCTAGCGTGGAGGAAGGTGCTGCCCATGCTGGCCGGTTGGGGAAGGAGCTGCTATCTTGCAGGTGCTGTCCAAGCTTGGAGGAAGTGCTGCCAGGCGTGGAGAAGCTGTCCAGCAGCTGCAAGTGCTGTCCAGGTGTGCACAATTCCAGCTTTTGTCCATTCGGTGCTGTCTTTCAGGTCTCTCTTTTGTCTTTTATATATATATATATATATATATATATATATATATATATATATATATATATATATATATATATATATATTTTTACTCTTGCTTTTTCTCACTTCATTTACGAGATGCCCTACTTGTCCAATTAATTTGCAATTCCACCAAAAATATTATCATTTTTTTTATCAATCACCTGCAAAAATACTAGAACACCAAAACTAACCAAAAGTATTAGAACATAACAAAACTAAAGGTCTAACTAATGTAAATTAAGGGGTCTAAATATACACTTTTTGGCACTCGTCAGTGCCACGAAGATGAACCCAGACCAGTTCCTGAGAGCATTCAAGGAGCATCACTACTCTTTGTTTGATGTGAATCAGGCGGACTTAGGAAGCCTGTTCCAAGGCGAGTTGATGCTGACCTTCAAAGATCTGAAAATCCTAGAGGCACGAAACTTGTTGTGAAACACGCCTAAGTGGCCTCTCTCTCTCTCTATCGCCGAATCTCTCTCTCTCTCTCTCTCTCCATCGCCGGGTCTCTCTGTTCATAGCTGGATCTCTCTCTTTCCATCGCCTGATCTCTCTCTCTCTCCATAGCCGGACTGCTGTTTGGCACTTCAAACCCAGATGCAAACGGGCGACGCAAAACCCAGGTGGGCTTTTTCCTGCCTTCAGCTTGTGGGTTTGTTTTTTCATGGTAAATGATTTTGGGTATTAAGTTTTTAGCTGAACCCATAACACATTTGATCTGGTTTTGTTCTTGACCGGGTTCATTGAAAATGTATATGGTGCTTGCAATGTGCATGAACACACTGGGTACAAACACACTGGTTTCATGCTAGCTTGCACTGGATTCTAATTGGTTCCACAAAGCATGGGTCATCTTCTGTTATTTAGCAATTGCTACCTATGAAATCCTTGGCTACTCGTGAGAGCCTAGTTTATGAATTTTAGCATTCTTTGCTTTATTACAAGGAAACAAAAGGCGAATAGATTCTACTTGCACTTTTTGGTGGATCTGGACATGATGGTTAGCTTAGGTATCGATTAATGTTTCCCTTTGTTAGTGCTTTGTTCGGCTTTGCTTAGGAAATGGTTCAGATATCATTTTAAATCTTAAGCATTTAAGCATCTAAACTTATCACTAACGTTTCTTGCTAATGGAATGAACACCTTAAGAGGGGTATTTGCTTGTGTTTTCAGTTAATTACTCATTGTGACCAATGTTTTAAATTCTTGCAGGAATCTCATGAATGATGAAACATGCTGGAAGGTCTAGGAGCTTGGTGGTTGTGTCGTTGATTTTGATTTTATGTTGTGGAACATGCTGCCATAACTAGTTCATTTTTTTAGTTTTTGCATCAGAAGTGCTATAGGGTAGTGCTTTTAACAAATTCTAAACAACTTTGTGTTTGCAAGATTGTTATTATCTTCATAATAAGTTCTAAAATAATCCAGAATCAAATTTAGAAAATTTCTTCTGTGTTTGCTTTACAAAATAATTATCCATGTTTCATTTAATTGATATAGCATGACTTCAAAAATAATTCAAACTACTACTTGAATAGATATAGGCTTATAGCATAGCGACATCTCACAATGTTAAAGTTTTCTCATTTAAACCGCAAAGAAAGAGACCTTTGAAGGAGACTTCACTGGTACAAGCCAATTGGTTTGTTTCATCACCAATGAACTCCATGCAGTGATGAACTCATGATCCTGGAAAGAATCTTTGGCTAGGTAGAGAAAACTGAAACAGAAAGTGTGGTTGACTCTTGGAGCTAGTGGGATTTGGTAGATTGTGTAACTCTTACACATGTGACACTTTTGAATTTGGGCTATTTCAATTTTGTTTTGATTTATTTGATCGAGTGATTGGTTGTTTCAATAGCCTTCAGATTTCTTCTTAATCAATTATTTGCTTTGATTTGGATTTGGAAAAGATACCTACAACTTTGTCTACGAATTTTCAAGAACTCTATTAAATGATTTTCAAAAACATAGAATTTGTGTTCTTTATGTTCCTGTTTTTATTTTCTCTTTAAGAGTCTTGCCTGTGACTTTAGTTTTACTCTATGGTACTATAAAATGATTCTTTTTATCCTTAGTTTGGTTGGTGGGAAAATAAAGGGAGAAAAGAGAGTTGAAAATTGGGTATTGATTTTTCTGTTATCTGATTGGATGTATTGTGCGCTTTGGTAGCTTGTTTGCTTTTTTTTTTTTTTTTTTTTTAGCAGAACAGATTATTTCTTATTGGGCTGCAGAAATTTGGAATTTGGCAAGGGTGGTTGGAGGATCATTTAAAGGAATGTGTTTGATCGGCCTCATTTTGGATATCAAAACTTTGGCTTTCAAATGTAAAGATGCGTAGCCGCTACAAGCTCTCTATGGAAAACAGTAATCTTAGTTTAGCAAATTCCATTTGTAAAGTTGTGTGCATGGTTTTGTTAGGTGTTTACGTGATGAGGAGAGTTGCAAAGTGAATTTGGTCATTTTCTCTGCAGACATCTAACTGTGCTTTCTACATCCAATATGACCATGGTTTACCCTTGCTCCCTAAAGAATAACTGAAATTTATTGAAAATCTTTCACGCCTTGTCTCTACCGAACCTGTGGAATGATGCCTAGAGAATGCAACTTTTCTTCAACACTCATGGCTGCATATGCAAAGCTTTGGGTTGACTAATCTATAAATTGTCTACATATACTATTTTTACTGCTTCACAAGCAAGCTTTGTTTTTCAAGGCGATGAGGGAAATCATGTCAACAACTTGAAGAGAAGTTGAATATAATGGAATTCAAAGCAATGAGAGAATCGTGCATCAAAGAAGAAAAAAATCCAATTCGAGTTTCACTTTACACACCAAAATGGAATATATCTATTTCCATATTTATACATCAAAATGGAATATATCAGTTTACCATATATTCCAACTCAATGACACAAATTTTACAAAACCAAGAACATTCCAATATCGTATGCATAATTCAACAAGCAATATTCACTTTCATCCCTCTTCCAACGTACAGTACCAACTTTGAGCAATAATATCACCTGAGATAACATTTAAGGACACCTTAGACAATAGCAACAATGGAATATCAACTTTGCAAGTAATGCATAAAAATAGTAATAAAGTCATACATTATAGGTTTTTCTTCAAAACCATCAAATTCCATTAATGTTTACCTCCAGCTGGTTCCGATGATAGAATTTTGAGTATCACAAAAGAAAATGATGATAGAATTGTGTTCTGTTTTTTCTCTTCAAATAAATGACATGATAAAAACGAGTGTGCTAGATGCTCTCCTATTCTGGGAACAAGAAATATGTGGAAAACATGATCTATGGGTTTTAGGCAGGATTTGACAAGATAGTTACCAGAGAAGTTTGAGGGTGCAACAAACCTTCCCTGTTGCTCTTCCTAGTTTCTTTCAACTTAATATAGAATGCACTTTTTCTGTAAATCCTTAGGCACAAGTTGCTTTACTATACAAAGAGAGAGTGATAGAGAAACTGAGACATTTACAAGCTGACTCTATAGGTAAAGTTCATTAGTTCAAACATAAACAAAATGACTTGGAAGAACTAATATCTTGAGCTCATACCATTATTCCTAAATAATCTGCATGAATTAGTTAACTAAAATTTATCAAAGCTATGAAAAAACTATTCTTCAGTATACATGCATTCCAATGTTCAACATTAACATGAAAGGTGCTTAAATAATCTATAATGTCTTTGCTTCTAAAATTCTGCAGAATTTGCCAGAAGTCTTTCAATGCCAAACAAACATTAAAGTCTTGTTTTGGTACATTAGTGGGATTATGTAATTTGAGCATGTTTCACTCTACATTTGATGTTGATTCAACCGAAATCTAGGATATGGTGTGACATTATGTGATTCAACATACACAGCTTCAAGGATATAAGCACACCAGGTTAGAATAGTGCTCATAAGGATTTCCTAACAAAACCAGCCACGCCTCAACATTCCAAAACACAACAGAAATATAGTTCAGAAAAATGGTGTATATATAGCTCATACCTCACCGAGGAAGATAGCCAAATTTGTCTATTTGGTGTTTGTTGTTCAACACATAGGTACCCCAATCCCCGAGTTAAAGTTGACACCTCATTCTGCCACATTCACACCCTATAAATGTTACAACAATTACAATTCCTTACAAAATTAAGCCAATTCCAAAAATGAATTGATCGCTCCCAAGTCTCACCCTATAGTCTACCCCATGATGTTCATTCCATTACCAAGAAACGTTAGTGATAAGTTTAGATGCTTAAATGCTTAAGATCTAAAAGGATATTTGAACCATTTTCTAAGCAAAGCCGAACAAAGCACTGAAAAAGGGAAACATTAATCGATACCAAAGCTAACCATCATGTCCAGACCCACCAAAAAGTGCAAGTAGAATCTATTCGCCTTTTGTTTCCTTGTAATAAAGCAAAGAATGCTAAAATTCATAAACTAGGCTCTTACGAGAAGCCAAGAATTTCATAAGTAGCAGCTGCTAAATAATAGAAGATGACCCATGCTTTGTGGAACCAATTAGAATCCAGTGTAAGCTAGCATGAAACCAGTGTGTTTGTACCCAATGTGTTCATGCACACTGCGAGCACCATATACATTTTCAATGAACCCGGTCAAGAGCAAAACCAGATCAAATGTGTTATGGGTTCAGCTAAAAACTAATACCTAAATCATTTACCATGAAAAAACAAACCCACAAGCCGAAGGCAGGAAAAAGCCCACCTGGGTTTTGCGTCGCCCGTTTGCGTCTGGGTTTGAAGTGCCAAACAGTAGTCCGGCTATGGAGAGAGAGAGAGATCAGGCGATGGAAAGAGAGAGATCCGGCTATGAACAAAGAGACCCGGCGATGGAGAGAGAGAGGTCTCTTGGTCGGCGATGGGCGGTTGCTCTCCAGGCGGCTTTGGCGGTATGGGGTGGGCGGAGGATTTTGGCAGAGAGATTTTGAAAATTTTGGGGAAAAAAAGTGGGAAAAGTGGAGGGAAGTTCGAACCGTGTGTTTTAGAAGCTGAATTGGTTTTTTTTTTTTTTGAAAGGAAGTGCCACGTGGGCATGAAAGTCGGACGGTAGTGGGATGAGAGTGAGCCGGATAAATGATAAGTGCTGAATGTTACACATTCAAGCCCCTTAATTTACATATGTTAAGCTCATAGTTTTGTTATAGTTTGATGTTTTGTGTTGTTTTTGTGTTTTCTTGTATTTTACAGGTTTTGGTAGAAAATCCATCAAATTCCAAGATTATAATGAAGTCGATCAGCAAACTCACTTTTTGGATAGATTCAATTCCAATCAATTTTGAATTTAAAGAAAGAGAAGTTGGCAAAAATTCGTTATTTTCGGAAAGAATTCAGAATGAGCACGTCTCAATAATTTAATCATAACTTTCGACTCAAATATCAGATTGCAACAAAATATGTGGCGTTGGAAAGCTAAGAGAAAATTCAACAAATACGTAAGAAATAGTTTTTTCCTAATTCGGACGTTTACCATGCCAAAATCACCCCGCAATAAAAGACCTCAAATCTGTATGAATTTTGGAATCCTTTTCCTACTTGGATAGAAATTTCAGAAAAGGAAAAGACTTGTAATTATTCTATTTGGACTAGAAGACCTACTTAGAATTGTAATAGGAATTCTAGAGCTTCTAGAGCTTCTGTAATCCCTATAAATAGGCATATAGCCTTTGAAGAAAAGACACACAAGCTTTGGAAAAGAATCAAAGTTTCTATCAAGAAGGAGGTTCTTCCTAGTTTTTATTTTCTTTATTTATTTATTTTCTGTATGTATATAATTTTAGTTTATATTAGTTGTAACTAATACTTTAGTTAGGGCTCGATTGAAGTCCTAATTATGTCTCGTTAAGGTTTTCAATTGGCGTCTTTGCTACAATTCATATATTGATGCTTAACTTGATTATTTCTTATTTTCTTGAATTCCTCTCATGTTTATGCTTGATCATCATATGCATGTGGTATGGATTTGTTATTTATGTCAATTTGGATGACCGAGTCCTGGGCATAATAAAGTAACAAAAGAACCTCATCACAGGTTCTTGGATTAATCAACATAAAGACAACTGGAATAGATACCATGTTCCAATCTGAGTGTGTTTACCGATTTCCATAAATTTATGCTTTCTTGAAGAACAACTTAGTAGATACCATACTAAATCCTTCAATGAAGAAAAGAGTTAGAGTAGATACCATGCCTAACTCGTTGCTCAGGGAAATCAATAGCTTTAGGAGAAGATACCATTCCCTTGTAGTTGGTAAGCATCAAGTATCAAGTTATGATGGTAGCATTGGCATTGTGAATCTTAATTGAGTATGATTAGCGGTGGATATCAAAGCCCTATCTTATTTCATATTATATTTCTTCAATATTTTTATCTCTTCTCTTATTTGATCTGATTAATATTTTTATTGCTTTTCACTCGTTTCAATTATTAAGGAATTCTTTTTAAGCATAATTTACCAATCCTCGTGGGAATGATCTCGTATTTGCCTACTATACTATCGTTTTGATCTTGTGCATTTGTAAGTAAAACGTACAAATATTTATCTATTTATTTAGGTAGATATTTGTACAACAATAGACGAACTCGTGTTTTGGTGTTCCATCCGCACGTAGTGGGCTATTACTAGTGGGGGTAAAAGGGCTGGGTTAGACCAGGTCCTGATTGAAGTTCAACCTTTTTATAAACTCTTCAAGTGTACTTATATCATCAGGCGTTTGTAGTCCAACGGTTAGGATAATTGCCTTCCAAGCAATAGACCCGGGTTCGACTCCCGGCAGACGCACTTAAGGCTTTTCATTACCATTCGAATTTTGGATCCGTCTGTTTTAGTCTCCAGACCCTCCAATGCCCTTTAGATTTTTTAATGGATATTCATGTTAACGCGTTTAAATCGTAATACTTGTCTTAGATGAGTTTCTAATATTATTAAAAAATAAAAATAATATATCTTTTAAAAATAAAAATCATATATATATATATATATGTTGGGCAAAAAAAAAAAAAATCTTATACAAGATGAGTTTCTAATATCATTGAAAAAAAAAAACATAATTTTTTTTTAAATAAAAATCTTGAAAAGAAAAACAAAAAAAAAATAGAAAAAGGGAAAATATATATATATATATATATATATATATATATATATATATGTTGGGCAAAAACAAAATAC